>NC_090439.1:1201004376-1201613113 GCF_031143425.1 Pleurodeles waltl
TCGTGTGGTGTTCTCAAACATTGAAGATTTAGTTCACTCCAGTGTCTTGTGTTCTGTCCTCAAACATTGAAGATTTAGTTTACTCCAGTATCTTGTGTTCTGTCCTCAAACATTGAAGATTTTGGCTCCTGTATCTTCTGGTCTCAGACTTCTTTTCTTTTCCCTCCTGTCCCCTTGTGAGTGACCTTGACTGAGGGTCTTGTGGTCATCTCTGTGAATGTAAACCCACGAGCTGCTCTTATAGAGAGAGTCAGTGGGAGCTGATGATGGATGTACTGTGCTAAATGCAGCTCGAGGTGACCTCAGCTTTGGCACTAGTCATCCTGAAGCAAAAACACAAACACTATTCTTAAAAAATGTACAGAAACCCTGGGAGAAGAACCACCTCACAAACATGTTTACACCAGAAGTCTCCAAGCAGGGTTCTGACACCTGTGGGTGCTTTTCCCTCTAGATTGGTGCAGGAATAGACCGGATGATAAGAGCTTAGCTACACATGTCTCATTAAACCCTGTTTTTCTCGACTGTTTCCTGGTTCTGTGCAGAGGTCCCTTCCCAAGACAAAGCCTGAAATGGCCCTTCAGGAGGGGGCAGCAGCAAAGGGACATTCAGGTGTTTATAGCCTTAGGGTCTGCATAACAAAACATTCTTGATTCACACAAACACCTCCTCGGTGGCCTCTAAGGCAGTGTTTGGAACCAACACCTTTTACCAAAGCGATGGGCACCAGGGAGCCCCCTTAGAGTGTTTCTGAACCTTCTGTGCTCAAAACAAGTAACTTTTATGAGGTCAAGGGAAAAGGAATGTCAAATCTACAGCTGTGCTCTTGTGTAGCAGTTTACATGTGTTTGTCTCAGAACTAAGGGCCCATTTTCACCTGGTACTTTTAGGTCAGATACAGTGATGAAGGGATTGGAATGGTGTGATAGATAAAAAGACGGAAAAAAATATTCAAAAGCTGCCTTTCTAAAGAGTGAACATATTTCATAATTAGGAACCACAGTCCTTGCCTCTCAGACCCGGATCACCAGTGGCCTCTTGATTCCCGTTGGAGTCAGACACAAGGGTCACAGGAAGTGACATCAGAGGGAACACCTCACATCCTTTCCTTTCACCCTTTCAGTGGCTGAAAACAACCAAGATATAAAAGCACAGGAAAATGAGGAAATACCAGGGAACTCGGGCATGACACTACCGGTCCCCCTCGTAACTCCTCATCCCTTAGAAAGCCCTCTGGGGAGTGCCCACTCCCCTGGGATTACTGTCACCCCTTGAGTGGGGACCCCCATATTGAAGGGTTTGGGCCTAAAGTGAGATATGACCAGAGTTAAACCAAACCCACACCAGGTCAATCACTTTTGGAGTGTACAGAATGAAATCAAGATGTAGACATGCCTGATGTTCTTTTTTAATGTTTTATTTCTGTAGGTCTAAAACGACTATTGTCCAAAGAGTTTGAATGGACGGACACTCTTTACTTCTTAAATGCATTGTTTGAATTCTTTAACTTACATAATGATGTTGGACAGGTGTAAGAAAGTACCATCTTGCCTGGCATGTTACCCCCATATTTCACTGTATATATGTTGTTTTAGTGTATATGTCACTGGGACCCTGCCAGCCAGAGCCCCAGAGCTCATAAGTGTGCCCTGTATGTGTTCCCTGTGTGATGACTAACTGTCTCACTGAGGCTCTGCTAACCAGATCCTCAGTGGTTATGCTCTCTCTGCTTTCCAAATTGTCACTAACAGGCTAGTGACCAATTTTACCAATTTACATTGGCTTACTGGAACACCCTTATAATTCCCTAGTAAATGGTACTGAGGTACCCAGGGTATTGGGGTTCCAGGAGATCCCTATGGGCTGCAGCATTTCTTTTGCCACCCATAGGGAGCTCTGACAATTCTTACACAGGCCTGCCACTGCAGCCTGAGTGAAATAACGTCCACGTTATTTCACAGCCATTTTACACTGCACTTAAGTAACTTATAAGTCACCTATATGTCTAACCTTTACCTGGTAAAGGTTAGGTGCAAAGTTACTTAGTGTGAGGGCACCCTGGCACTAGCCAAGGTGCCCCCACATTGTTCAGAGCCAATTCCCTGAACTTTGTGAGTGCGGGGACACCATTACACGCGTGCACTACATATAGGTCACTACCTATATGTAGCTTCACCATGGTAACTCCGAATATGGCCATGTAACATGTCTATGATCATGGAATTGCCCCCTCTATGCCATCCTGGCATAGTTGGCACAATCCCATGATCCCAGTGGTCTGTAGCACAGACCCTGGTACTGCCAAACTGCCCTTCCTGGGGTTTCACTGCAGCTGCTGCTGCTGCCAACCCCTCAGACAGGCATCTGCCCTCCTGGGGTCCAGCTAGGCCTGGCCCAGGATGGCAGAACAAAGAACTTCCTCTGAGAGAGGGTGTGACACCCTCTCCCTTTGGAAAATGGTGTGAAGGCAGGGGAGGAGTAGCCTCCCCCAGCCTCTGGAAATGCTTTGTTGGGCACAGAGGTGCCCAATTCTGCATAAGCCAGTCTACACCGGTTCAGGGACCCCTTAGCCCCTGCTCTGGCGCAAAACTGGACAAAGGAAAGGGGAGTGACCACTCCCCTGACCTGCACCTCCCCTGGGAGGTGTCCAGAGCTCCTCCAGTGTGCTCCAGACCTCTGCCATCTTGGAAACAGAGGTGCTGCTGGCACACTGGACTGCTCTGAGTGGCCAGTGCCACCAGGTGACGTCAGAGACTCCTGCTGATAGGCTCCTTCAGGTGTTAGTAGCCTTTCCTCTCTCCTAGGTAGCCAAACCCTCTTTTCTGGCTATTTAGGGTCTCTGTCTCTGGGGAAACTTTAGATAACGAATGCACGAGCTCAGCCGAGTTCCTCTGCATCTCCCTCTTCACCTTCTGATAAGGAAACGACCGCTGACCGCGCTGGAAGCCTGCAAACCTGCAACATAGTAGCAAAGACGACTACTGCAACTCTGTAACGCTGATCCTGCCGCCTTCTCGACTGTTTTCCTGCTTGTGCATGCTGTGGGGGTAGCCTGCCTCCTCTCTGCACCAGAAGCTCCGAAGAAATCTCCCGTGGGTCGACGGAATCTTCCCCCTGCAACCGCAGGCACCAAAAAGCTGCATTACCTGTCCCTTGGGTCTCCTCTCAGCACGACGAGCGAGGTCCCTCGAATCCAGCGACTCTGTCCAAGTGACCCCCACAGTCCAGTGACTCTTCAGTCCAAGTTTGGTGGAGGTAAGTCCTTGCCTCACCTCGCTGGGCTGCATTGCTGGGAACCGCGACTTTGCAGCTACTCCGGCCCCTGTGCACTTCCGGCGGAAATCCTTCGTGCACAGCCAAGCCTGGTTCCACGGCACTCTAACCTGCATTGCACGACTTTCTAAGTTGGTCTCCGGCGACGTGGGACTCCTTTGTGCAACTTCGGCGAGCACCGTTTCACACATCCTCGTAGTGCCTGTTTCTGGCACTTCTCTGGGAGCTATCTGCTTCAGTGAGGGCTCTTTGTCTTGCTCAACGTCCCCTCTCTCTTCAGGTCTAATTTGCGACCTCCTGGTCCCTCCTGGGCACCAGCAGCGTCCAAAAACGCCAAACGCACGATTTGCGAGTAGCAAGGCTTGTTGGCGTCCTTTTGGCAGGAAAACACTTCTGCACGACTTTCCAAGGCGAGAGGGATCCGTCCACCAAAGGGGAAGTCTCTAGCCCTTTTCGTTCCTGCAGAAACCCTCAGCTTCTTCTGTCCAGTCGAAGCTTCTTTGCACCCGCAGCTGGCATTTCCTGGGCATCCGCCCATCTCCGACTTGCTTGTGACTTTTGGACTTGGTCCCCTTATTCCACAGGTACCCTAGATTGGAAATCCACAGTTGTTGCATTGCTGGTTTGTGTCTTTCCTGCATTATTCCTCTAACACGACTTCTTTGTCCTTAGGGGAACTAGAGTGCACTTTGCACTCACTTTTCAGGGTCTTGGGGAGGGTTATTTTTCTAACTCTCACTATTTTCTAATAGTCCCAGCGACCCTCTACAAGGTCACATAGGTTTGGGGTCCATTCGTGGTTCGCATTCCACTTTTGGAGTATATGGTTTGTGTTGCCCCTATCCCTATGTTTCCCCCATGCATCCTATTGTAACTATACATTGTTTGCACTGTTTTCTAAGACTATACTGCATATTTTTGCTATTGTGTATATATATCTTGTGTATATTTCCTATCCTCTCACTGAGGGTACACTCTAGGATACTTTGGCATATTGTCATAAAAATAAAGTACCTTTATTTTTAGTATAACTGTGTATTGTGTTTTCTTATGATATTGTGCATATGACACTAAGTGGTACTGTAGTAGCTTCACACGTCTCCTAGATCAGCCTAAGCTGGTCTGCTAAGCTACCATTATCTATCAGCCTAAGCTGCTAGACACCCTATACACTAATAAGGGATACCTGGGCCTGGTGCAAGGTGCAAGTACCCCTTGGTACTCACTACAAGCCAGTCCAGCCTCCTACAACGATACCAAAAATATGCATTATAGTCTTAGAAAACAGTGCAAACAATGTATAGTTACAATAGGATGCAATGGGGACACATAGGGATAGGGGCAACACAAACCATTTACTCCAAAAGTGGAATGCGAACCACGAATGGACCCCAAACCTATGTGACCTTGTAGAGGGTCGCTGGGACTGTAAGAAAACAGTGAGGGTTAGAAAAATAGCCCACCCCAAGACCCTGAAAAGTGAGTGCAAAGTGCACTAACGTTCCCCAAAGAGCACAGAAGTCGTGATAGGGGAATTCTGCAGGAAAGACATAAACCAGCAATGCAACAACGATGGATTTCCAGTCTAGGGTACCTTTGGAACAAGGGGACCAAGTCCAAAAGTCACAAGCAAGTCGGAGATTGGCAGATGCCCAGGAAATGCCAGCTGTGGGTGCAAAGAAGCTGCTAATAGGCAGTAGAAGCTGAGGATTCTGCAAGACCGACAAGGGCTAGAAACTTTCCCTTAGGAGGATGGATGTCCCACGTCATGAAGAGTCGTGCAGAAGTATTTTCCTGCCGAAAGACCGCCAACAAGCCTTGCTAGCTGCAAATCATGCAGGTAGGGTTTTTGGATGCTGCTGTGGCCCAGGAGGGACCAGGATGTCGCCAATTGCGTCTGGGGGCAGAGGGGGCATCGAGCAAGACAAGGAGCCCTCTCAGAAGCAGGCAGCACCCGCAGAAGTGCCAGAACAGGCTCTACGAAGAGGAATGAAACGGTGCTCACCCGAAGTTGCACAAAGGAGTTCCACGTCGCCGGAGACCAACGTAGAAAGTCGTGCAATGCAGGTTCGAGTGCCGTGGACCCAGGTTTGGCTGTGCACAAAGGATTTCCACCGGAAGTGCATGGAGGCCGGAGTAGCTGCAAAAGACGCGGTTCCCAGCAATGCAGTCTGGCGTGGGGAGGCAAGGACTTACCTCCACCAAACTTGGACTGAAGAGTCACTGGACTGTGGGAGTCACTTGGCCAGAGTTGCTGGATTCAAGGGACCTCGCTCGTCGTGCTGAGAGGAGACCCAGGGTACCGGTGATGCAGTTCTTTGGTGCCTGCGGTAGCAGGGGGAAGATTCCGTCGACCCACGGGAGATTTCCTTGGAGCTTCTAGTGCATAGAGGAGGCAGACTACCCCCACAGCATGCACCACCAGGAAAACAGTCGAGAAGGCGGCAGGATCAGCGTTACAGAGTTGCAGTAGTCGTCTTTGCTACTTTGTTGCAGTTTTGCAGGCTTCCAGCGCGGTCAGCAGTCGATTCCTTGGCAGAAGGTGAAGAGAGAGATGCAGAGGAACTCTGATGAGCTCTTGCATTCGTTATCTGAAGAATTCCCCAAAGCAGAGACCCTAAAGCCAGAAAAGAGGGTTTGGCTGCTTAGGAGAGAGGCTAGGCTAGCAACACCTGAAGGAGCCTATCAGAAGGAGTCTCTGACGTCACCTGCTGGCCCTGGCCACTCAGAGCAGTCCAGTGTGCCAGCAGCACCTCTGTTTCCAAGATGGCAGAGGTCTGGAGCACAGTGGAGGAGCTCTGGGCACCTCCCAGGGGAGGTGGAGGTCAGGGGAGTGGTCACTCCCCTTTCCTTTGTCCAGTTTCGCGCCAGAGCAGGGCTGAGGGGTCACTGAACCGGTGTAGACTGGCTTATGGAGAAATGGGCACCATCTGTGCCCATGAAAGCATTTCCAGAGGCTGGGGGAGGCTACTCCTCCCCTGCCTTAACACCTTTTTCCAAAGGGAGAGGGTGTAACACACTCTCTCTGAGGAAGTCCTTTGTTCTTTCTTCCTGGGGAAAGCCTGGCTGGACCCCAGGAGGGCAGATACCTGTCTGAGGGGTTGGCAGCAGCAGCAGCTGCAGTGAACCCCCCTAAAAAGGCAGTTTGGCAGTACCCGGGTCTGTGCTACAGACCCGTGGGATCATGGGATTGTGCCAACAATGCCAGGATGGCATAGAGGGGGCAATTTCATGATCTTAGACATGCTACATGGCCATATTCGGAGTTACCATTGTGAAGCTACACATAGGTAGTGACCTATGTGTAGCGCACGCGTGTAATGGTGTCCCCGCACTCACAAAGTCCGGGGAATTTGTCCTGAACAATGTGGGAGCACCTTGGCTAGTTCCAGGGTGCCCACACACTAAGTAACATAGCACCTAACCTTTACTAGGTAAAGGTTAGACATATGGGTGACTTATAAGTTACTTAAGTGCAGTGAAAATGGCTGTGAAATAATGTGTGCATTATTTCACTCAGGCTGCAGTGGCAGGCCTGTGTAAGAATTGTCAGAGCTCCCTATGGGTGGCAAAAGAAATGCTGCAGCCCATAGGGATCTCCTGGAACCCCAATACCCTGGGTACCTCAGTACCATATACTAGGGAATTATAAGGGTGTTCCAGTATGCCAATGTGAATTGGTGAAATTGGTCACTAGCCTGTTAGTGACAATTTGGAAAGAAATGAGAGAGTATAACCACTAAGGTTCTGGATAGCAGAGCCTCAGTGAGACAGTTAGTCATAGCACAGGTAACACATTCAGGCTCACTTATAAGCACTGTGGCCCTGGCTGGCAGGGTCCCAGTGACACATACAACTAAAACAACATATATACAGTGAAAAATGGGGGTAACATGCCAGGCAAGATGGTACTTTCCTACACAACCCCCCCCTCAAACGAAGGACAATAAGACTAGTCATTACCTGATGGGTCTTCATTGTCTAAGTGGAAATATCTGGAGAGTCCATCTGCATTGGAGTGGGTACTCCCAGGTCTATGTTCCACTGTATAGTCCATTCCCTGTAGAGATATGGACCACCTCAAAAATTTAGGATTCTCACCTTTCATTTGTTTTAGCCAAAGTAGAGGTTTGTGGTCTGTCTGAACAATGAAGTGAGTGCCAAACAGGTATGGCCTTAACTTCTTCAGTGCCCAGACCACAGCAAAGGCCTCCCTCTCTATGGCAGACCAACGCTTTTCTCTAGGGGTCAACCTCCTGCTAATAAAAGCAACAGGTTGATCCTGGCCCTCAGAATTAAGTTGTGATAGGACTTCCCCTACTCCTAATTCAGATGCATCAGTTTGGACATAGAAGTTTTTTAGAGTAACAAGGGCTTTTCAGGACAGGTGCAGAGCACATGGCCTGCTTCAGCTCCTCAAAAGCTTTCTGACAGTTTGCTGTCCATCATACCTTTTTAGGCATTTTCTTTGATGTGAGGTCATTAAGAAGGGCTGCAATGGAGCCATAGTTCTTTATGAACCTCCTGTAATACCCAGTGAGGCTTAAAAAGGCTCTCACCTGAGTCTGAGTAGTAGGGGGAACCCAATCTAAAATAGTTTGGATTTTCCCCTGCAGTGATGCAATCTGTTCCCCACCAACCAGGTGTCCCAGATAAACCACCTTCCCCTGCCCTATCTGGCACTTTGAAGCCTTGATAGTGAGGCCTGCCTTTTGCAGGGCCTCTAAAACTTTCCATAGGTGGACCAGGTGATCATCCCAGCTGGAGATAAAGACAGCTATATCGTCCAAATATGCTGCACTGAAAGCTTCCAGCCCTTGCAGGACTGTGTTCACCAACCTCTGAAAAGTGGCAGGTGCATTTTTCAATCCAAAATGCATTACTGTGAATTGGTAATGGCCTCCAATGGTTGAAAATGCAGTTTTTGCTTTTGCATCTTCTGATAATTTGATCTGGCAATTCCCTGCAGTCAAATCAAAAGTGCTTAGATACTTGGCAGATGCCAGTGTATCTATTAGCACATCTGTCCTGGGTATAGGGTGAGCATCAGTTTTGGTTACCTGGTTGAGACCTCTGTAGTCTACACAAAACCGCATTTCCTTCTTAACATCTTTGGAATGAGGTTTTGGTACAAGTACCACAGGAGAGGCCCATGGACTTTCAGATTGCTCAACCACTCCCAGTTCTAACATTTTCTGCACCTCTTGCTTTATGCAGTCTCTGACATGGTCAGGCTGCCTATAGATCATACTTTTGACAGGCAAGCTGTCTCCAGTATCTATAGTGTGCTCACACCAAGAAGTGGTACCTGGCACAGTAGAGAAGAGTTCAGAAAACTGACCCTGGAGATTTATGCAGTGGTCTTTCTGCTCAGCAGTAAGACAATCTGCTAGTACTACACCTTCCACTAGAGCATCTTTTTGTGTGGAGGAGAAGAGATCAGGGAGAGGGTCACTCTCTTCTTCCTGTCCTTCATCAGTTGCCATGAGCAGGGTGAGATCAGCCCTGTCATAGTAGGGTTTCAGGCGATTGACATGGAGCACCCAAAGGGGACTCCTGGCAGAGCCTAAGTCAACTAAGTAGGTGACTTCACCCTTCTTTTCAACAATTGTGTGGGGTCCACTCCATTTATCTTGGAGTGCTCTTGGGGCCACAGGCTCCAAGATGCACACTTTCTGCCCTGGTTGGTACTGAACCAAAACAGCCTTCTGGTCATGCCATTGCTTCTGGAGCTCTTGGCTGGCCTGAAGGTTTTTACTGGCCTTTTTCATGTACTCAGCCATCCTTGATCTGAGGCCAAGTACATAGTCCACTATGTCTTGCTTTGGAGCTTTTAAAGGTTGTTCCCAACCCTCCTTAACAAGTGATAGAGGACCTCTCACAGGGTGACAAATAGTAGTTCAAAGGGGCTGAAGCCCACTCCTTTTTGGGGTACCTCCCTGTAAGCAAAAAGGAGGCATGGTAAAAGGATATCCCATCTCCTGCGGAGTTTTTTAGGGAGTCCCATAATCATGCCTTTGAGAGTTTTGTTAAATCTCTCCACCAGTCCATTTGTTTGTGGATGATAGGGTGTAGTGAACTTGTATGTCACACCACACTCCTTCCACATGGCTTTTAAGTAAGCAGATATGAAATTGCTTCCCCTGTCTGATACCCCATCTTTTGGGAAGCCCACCCTGGAAAAGATTCCCAGGAGGGCCTTTGCCACTGCAGGAGCTGTAGTGGTCCTTAGGTGAATTGCTTCAGGATATCTGGTGGCATGGTCCACTACCACCAAGATAAACCTATTGTCTGAAGCAGTAGGAGTGTCAAGGGGGCCAACTATGTCAACCCCTACCCTTTCAAAGGGAACCCCAACCACAGGCAGTGGAATAAGGGGTGCTTTTGGAGTGCCACCTGTCTTGCCACTGGCTTGACAGGTTTCACAGGACTTACAAAATTCCTTTGTGTCCTCTGACATTCTGTGCCAATGAAACAGGGGAACAAGCCTGTCCCAAGTTTTCATTTGCCCCAAATGTCCAGCTAAGGGAATGTCGTGAGCAAGAGTTAGGAGGAACTTTCTGTACTCCTGAGGAATCACCAATTTCCTGGCAGCTCCAGGTTTTGGATCCCTTGCTTCAGTGTACAAGAGGTTGTCCTCCTAGTAAACTCTGTGAGAGTCACTGACATCCCCATTTGCTTGTTTGACAGCTTGCTGTCTTAGAACCTCTAGTGTGGGACAGGTCTGCTGTGCCACACTCAGCTCCTCCCTGGCAGGCCCCCCTTCACCCAAAAGCTCAGCAGTGTCTGCTTCCAGCTCCTCTGGTGTAGGTTCTGCACAGGGTTGGAATTCTTCTTCCTCAGAAGTAGAATCCACTGTAGAGGGAGGGATAGTAGGTAGTGATTTACCTTTACTAACCCTAGCTTTAGGGAGCACTTGGTCCATTCTTCCAGGATCCAAGTTACCCTGTCCTTTTTGCTTTTTGGCCTGAGCCCTGGTCAAAGCAAAAATATGCCCTGGAATACCCAGCATTGCTGCATGAGCCTCCAACTCCACTTCTGCCCAAGCTGATGTCTCTAAATTATTCCCTAATAGACAGTCTACAGGTAAATCTGAGGCAACCACAACTTTCTTTGGGCCAGTAACCCCCCCCCCCAGTTGAGATTTACAACAGCCATGGGGTGGCTAAGTGTGTTGTTATGAGCATTGGTTACTTGGTACTGGTGACCAAGTAGGTGTTGTTCAGGGTGGACCAGTTTCTCTATTACCATTGTAACAATGGCACCAGTGTCCCTGTAGGCCTGAACCTGAACACCATTTATTAGGGGTAGTTGCTTGTACTTATCCATGTTAAGGGGACAAGCAACCAAGGTGGCTAAATCAATAGCCCCCTCAGAGACTAACACAGCCTCTGTGGTCTCCCTAATCAGACCAACCTCAACTAAGTTACCAATAGTGAGCCCAGCTACTCCCTTGGATTGGCTATTAGTAGGTTTGCTCCCACCACCACTGCTATTAGTAGGGACACTAGGTGTAGCAGTAGGGGTTGTAGTCGTAGGAGGCTTGGTGCTTTTCTTTGGACAACTGGGATCTGTTGTCCAATGGCCTTTTATTTTACATAAATAGCACCATGTTTTTTTTTCTTTGTTTTGATTAGAAGAGGATTTGGGTCTACCACCCCCACCAGAGTGTTTTTGTGGGCCTGATGAAGACTCATTTTTAAATTTGTCCCCACCCTTGTCAGAAAACTTACCATTCTTCTTCCTATTGCCATCTTTGTCACCCCCTGTATGAACTTTTCTGTTCATCCTTGTTCTGACCCATTTGTCTGCCTTCTTTCCCAATTCTTGGGGAGATGTCAGATCAGAGTCCACCAAGTACTGGTGCAACAAATCAGACACACAATTATTAAGAATATGCTCTCTCAGGATTAAGTTATACAGGCTTTCATAATCAGTAACTTTACTGCCATGTAACCACCCCTCCAAGGCCTTCACTGAATGGTCAACAAAGTCTACCCAGTCTTGTGAAGACTCCTTTTTTGGTCTCTCTGAACTTCATCCTGTACTGTTCAGTGGTTAAGCCATAGCCATACAGGAGTGCATTCTTAAGAACAGTGAAATTATTGGCATCACTTTCTTTCACAGTAAGGAGCCCTTACCACTAAATGATAGCCATAGGATAGCAGCCCACTGCCTTTGAGGGACATCCTGTACAACACAGGCCATCTCAAGTGCAGCAAACCACTTGTTAATGTCATCCCCCTCCTTATAAGGGGGAACTATCTTGTGCAGATTCCTTGAATCATGCTCTCTTGCAGGATGACTATGGGGAATACTGCTGCTGCCACCATGGGTTTCAAACCCAATTTTCTGTCTTTCTCTTTCTATCTCTAGAGACTGCCTATCTAAATCCAGCTGTTGCTTCTTGAGCTTCAGCCTGGATTCCTCCACTCTCAATCTATTGAGCTCCCTTTCTAACACTCTGTCATCAGGGTGGGTGGGAGGGACATGCCTAGAAACAGAAGTATGGTGAGAATGAACAGAAGGAGACCTGTCCCTAACAGATGGCACCCTAACAACCTGGCTAACAGAAACAGCACTTCTACTATGGTGAGAATGAATACTCTTACTGTGATGAGAGACAACACTATCAGTATGGTGTGACTCTACATTAGTGCCAGCTATGCTAGGTTGTCTGCTAATGGGCAGGCTAGGAAGTTTCCCTTCTAAATCTTTTGCTGGGGGTGCCCCAGGGTCAGATTGGGAACCATCAGCTAACTTTTCAACAGAAGTGCCACCTCTGGCCTTATCCTATTCAACAAGCATATTCACTAACAGTTCTCTAGGGGGATTCTTCCCTACACTTAAACCTCTATCTATGCAGAGACTCCTTGCTCCTTTCCAGCTAAGGTGATCATAAGCAAGTTTGGACAGATCAACAGTTTGGCCTGTGCCAGACATTTTGGACAGTGTTTAGGTGATAGAAAAGGTGAGAAAAAAGATTTTCAGAACTTTTGGAAAGAAAGAAAAAAAACTTTTTCAACTTTTTAGAAACGTTTAGAAAGTTTAGAGGTACTTTTCAGCACTTAGAAAAGAAGTGAAAAGAGGAAATGCAAAAATTTTTGGTTAGGTGTACATACACTGAACTTGTTTTGTATATTTTTCTCTTATGAAAAGTGCAGTGACAAAAGTGGTAGGTAGTTGCAAAGTACTTATCCCACCGCTGCACAACCAATGTAGGAGGCTTGACTGGCTTGTAGTGAGTACCAAGGGGTACTTATACCTTGCACCAGGCCCAGGTATCCCTTATTAGTGTATAGGGTGTCTAGCAGCTTAGGCTGATAGATAATGGTAGCTTAGCAGAGCAGCTTAGGCTGAACTAGGAGACGAGTGAACCTCCTACAGTACCACTAGTGTCACTTGCACGATATCATAAGAAAACACAATACACAGATATACTAAAAATAAAGGTACTTTATTTTTATGACAATATGCCACAGTATCTCAGTGAATACCCTCAGTATGAGGATAGCAAATATACACAAGATATATGTACACAATACCAAAAAATATGCAGTATAGTCTTAGAAAACAGTGCAAACAATGTATAGTTACAATAGGATGCAATGGGGACACATAGGGATAGGGGCAACACAAACCATATACTCCAAAAGTGGAATGCGAACCACGAATGGACCCCAAACCTATGTGACCTTGTAGAGGGTCGCTGGGACTGTAAGAAAACAGTGAGGGTTAGAAAAATAGCCCACCCCAAGACCCTGAAAAGTGAGTGCAAAGTGCACTAAAGTTCCCCAAAGAGCACAGAAGTCGTGATAGGGGAATTCTGCAGAAAAGACACAAACCAGCAATGCAACAACAATGGATTTCCAGTCTAGGGTACCTGTGGAACAAGGGACCAAGTCCAAAAGGTACAAGCAAGTCGGAGATCGGCAGATGCCTAGGAAATGCCAGCTGTGGGTGCAAAGAAGCTGCTACTGGGCCTTAGAAGCTGACGATTCTGCAAGAACGACAAGGGCTAGAAACTTCCCCTTTGGAGGATGGATGTCCCACATCGTGAAGAGTCGTGCAGAAGTATTTTCCCGCCGAAAGACCTCCAACAAGCCTTGCTAGATGCAAATTGTGTGGTTAGGATTTTTGGATGCTGCTGTGGCCCAGAAGGGACCAGTATGTTGCCAATTGCGTCTGGGGACAGAGGGGTCGTCGTGCAAGACAAGGAGCCCTCTCAGAAGCAGGCAGCACCCGCAGAAGTGCCGGAACAGGCACTACAAAGAGGAATGAAACAGTGCTCACCCGAAGTTGCACAAAGGAGTCCCACGCCACCGGAGGACAACTTAGAAAGTCGTGCAATGCAGGTTAGAGTGCCGTGGACCCAGGCTTGGCTGTGCACAAAGGATTTACGCCGGAAGTGCACAGAGGCCGGAGTAGCTGCAAAAGACGCAGTTCCCAGCAATGCAGTCTGGCGTGGGGAGGCAAGGACTTACCTCTACCAAACTTGGACTGAAGAGTCACTGGACTGTGGGAGTCTCTTGGACAGAGTTGCTGGATTCAAGGGACCTCACTCGTCGTGCTGAGAGGAGACCCAGGGTACTGGTGATGCAGTTCTTTGGTGCCTGCGGTAGCAGGGGGAAGATTCCGTCGACCCACAGGAGATTTCTTCGGAGCTTCTAGTGCAGAGAGGAGGCAGACTACCCCCACAGCATGCACCACCAGGAAAACAGTCGAGAAGGCGGCAGGATCAGCGTTACAGAGTTGCAGTAGTCGTCTTTGCTACTTTGTTGCAGTTTTGCAGGCTTCCAGCGCGGTCAGCAGTCGATTCCTTGGCAGAAGGTGAAGAGAGAGATGCAGAGGAACTCTGATGAGCTCTTGCATTCGTTATCTAAGGAATTCCCCAAAGCAGATACCCTAAATAGGCAGAAAAGAGGGTTTGGCTACTTAGGAGAGAGGATAGGCTAGCAACACCTGAAGGAGCCTATCAGAAGGAGTCTCTGACGTCACCTGCTGGCCCTGGCCACTCAGAGCAGTCCAGTGTGCCAGCAGCACCTCTGTTTCCAAGATGGCAGAGGTCTGGAGCACACTGGAGGAGCTCTGGGCACCTCCCAGGGGAGGTGCAGTTCAGGGTAGTGGTCACTCCCCTTTCCTTTGTCCAGTTTTGCGCCAGAGCAGGGCTGAGGGGTCCCTGAACCGGTGTAAATGGCTTATGCAGAAATGGGCACCATCTGTGCCCATGAAAGCATTTCCAGAGGCTGGGGGAGGCTACTCCTCCCCTGCCTTAACACCTTTTTCCAAAGGGAAAGGCTGTAACACCCTCTCTCTGAGGAAGTCCTTTGTTCTGCCTTCCTGGGCCAAGCCTGGCTGGACCCCAGGAGGGCAGAAACCTGTCTGAGGGGTTGGCAGCAGCAGCAGCTGCAGTGAAACCGCTGAAAAGGCAGTTTGGCAGTACCAGGGTCTGTGCTACAGACCCGTGGGATCATGGGATTGTGCCAACAATGCCAGGATGGCATAGAGGGGGCAATTCCATGATCTTAGACATGTTATATGGCCATATTCGGAGTTACCATTGTGAAGCTACACATAGGTAGTGACCTATGTGTAGTGCACGCGTGTAATGGTGTCCCCGCACTCACAAAGTCCGGGGAATTTGCCCTGAACAATGTGGGAGCACCTTGGCTAGTGCCAGGGTGCCCACACACTAAGTAACTTAGCACCTAACCTTTACTAGGTAAAGGTTAGACATATAGGTGACTTATAAGTTACTTAAGTGCAGTGAAAATGGCTGTGCATTATTTCACTCAGGCTGCAGTGGCAGGCCTGTGTAAGAATTGTCAGAGCTCCCTATGGGTTGCAAAAGAAATGCTGCAGTCCATAGGGATCTCCTGGAACCCCAATAACCTGGGTACCTCAGTACCATATACTAGGGAATTATAAGGGTGTTCCAGTATGCCAATGTGAATTGGTGAAATTGGTCACTAGCCTGTTAGTGACAATTTGGAAAGAAATGAAAGAGTATAACCACTGAGGGTCTGGATAGCAGAGCCTCAGTGAGACAGTTAGTCATAACACAGGGAACACATTCAGGCACACTTATGAGCACTGGGGCCCTGGCTGGCAGGGTCCCAGTGACACATACAACTAAAACAACATATAAACAGTGAAAAATGGGGGTAACGTGCCAGGCAAGATGGTACTTTCCTACAGGAAAGTCTTATCACGACTGAATTCTGAGGGCCAGTATCAACCAGTTGCTTTCATCAGCAGAAGGTTGACCCCTAGAGAAAATTGTTGGTCTGCCATAGAGAGGGAGGCCTTTGCTGTGGTGAATAAGCAATCAACTCTGCTCCTCATTGAAAGGGGCTCAGTACCTGCCGGATGCCAGCCGCCATGATTGTCTCATGCTCAGTACTTCTGTTTTTGTATGGAGGTAAACCTTGGCTCCCAGCCAATCCGAGCACTGCTCTAATGCTGCATATTATTCTAAGTTAGACCAGGATTGACTGGGACATGGAAGCACACCACACAATTGAAGACCGATTGGGCTGTGTCTTTGCTGACGCAGCTACATGGCAGCCTTCAATGTGGAAGCCCAAACCACAACAAAAATACTGCCAATCTGACATGCGCAACTCCGTCACCAGCGTCAGCTGCCCATCGCACCCACTTACGGCTTTCAAGAGAGAACCAGCCCCCCCATACGGAAGAAAAAGAATGGCGGTACTAGGCTATTTAAATTAATTGTTAAACTAACTAATGAGCCTGGGATGTAGTGACTCACAGCAGTAGCGGGTCAATGCACCGCTGCATGCTCCACCCATGGAACGCCTCCACTGGGCAGCGTAACAGAAGGTAGCAGTTTGTGCTACGTTGTGCTACTGCAGGTTCATCAAGCCACACAGGGTCACACAAGGTGGTCTTGCGTGGCTTGATAAGTCTGACTTGAACCCCTTGAACCCCCTTGAGTGGCACCAGGGCAATGCAACACTAAAATACATCTGGCCCAGAGTGTCTTGGATATTACCAGTGGCGGGTTCTGATGGTAGATGTCTCTGGGCCTCATGAGTTCATACTACTGACAATGAGTGGGATTATTAAGTGTTACTTTCTGGCCATAAATGCCTTGGGGTACTAAAGTACCACTGACAGGCTGTGTGTACCTAGGGATACAATTTTTGGCACTTTCTGACATTGGGTTTCTGAGAACGATATAAGTGGCACGTTCTGCCACAGCGTGTCTTGGAATGACACTTTCTATCACTGGTTGTCTTGTAATGCTACAAGTGTCACGTCCTGACAGTAGATGGCAGGATGTTATAATTGCCACTTTCTGTCAGTAGGGGCCTCATTTAGAAAGAAGGGGCACAGTGCGGCGCTGTAATACATTTTGGATCATTTCAGAAACGCAGGGATGCGCTGCATTTTACCACAATATGGCACAACCCTGTGTTTTCTTCACGCTGGCGGTAAAATTAGCTGCCCAGCGCCCACGCAGGGAACCTGGTGCATGGGTGTCTGCACTGGAGAGAATGATTGTTTATTTGCAGGAAGGTGTCCCTTTCTGCACATAAACAATCAATAATGATGAGTTGTTGTTTTTCTATATGTGCTGCAGATTGCAGCACACATAGAAGTAACAAATGATTGTTATTTAATGATTGTTTCTGTGCAGGACGTGACACATTCCTGCACATAAACAATCATTAATGGTGTTTTGCTCTTTCTATGTATGCTTCAGAATGCAGCACACATAGAAAAAGCAAAAATGAGGAGAAATAAAAGTATTTCTTCTTGTTGCTGGATGCTAATGCCACCCCTGGGGTGGGGTTAGTTTTTGGTGCTGCCTCAGGTTTCCGATTTCTCGTAAATCTGGGGTAGTGACAAAAGTAATGGGTATTGCATGGATACACCAACAGCAACACCCATTGCATGCCCATCTGCCACAGAAAACGGTGCCAGTCGGCCCATATTTACATGGCGGCCTTAAACCACGCAAAGTAGCTTCACGCCGCATTGTAAATATGGAAAAGGGCACAGCGCCACCGGAGCAGCTCTGAAAGTGACACTCCGGTGGCACAATGGCCTCGAAACTGAGGCCTTAGATGTCTTGCAATCCTGCAAGTGCTACTTCCTGACAATGAGGGATGATATCATTGCCACTGGTTGTCTACAAATGATAAAGTGCCACTTTCTGCCAGTAGATGGTGGGATGATACAAGTGCCACTTTCTGCCAGTAGATGGTGGGATGATACAAGTGCCACTTTCTGCCAGTAGATGGTGGGATGCTACAAGTGCCACTTTCTACCAGTAGACGGTGGGATGTTACAAGTGCCACTTTCTGCCAGTAGATGGTGGGATGATACAAGTGCCACTTTCTGCCAGTAGATGGTGGGATGATACAAGTGCCACTTTCTGCCAGTAGATGGTGGGATGTTACAAGTGCCACTTTCTGCCAGTAGATGGTGGGATGATACAAGTGCCACTTTCTGCCAGTAGATGGTGGGATGTTACAAGTGCCACTTTCTGCCAGTAGATGGTGGGATGCTACAAGTGCCACTTTCTACCAGTAGATGGTGGGATGTTACAAGTGCCACTTTCTACCAGTAGATGGTGGGATGCTACAAGTGCCACTTTCTGCCAGTAGTCTCTCATTATGTGTTTTGACATGTTAGTAACATTTGTTGACACATGGGCCCTCATTCTGACCCTGGCGGTCTTTGACCGCCAGGGCGGAGGACCGCGGGAGCACCGCCGACAAGCCGGCGGTGCTTCAATGGGGATTCCGACCGCGGCGGTAAAGCCGCGGTCGGACCGGCACCACTGGCGGGGTCCCGCCAGTGTACCGCGGCCCCATTGAATCCTCCGCGGCGGCGCAGCTTGCTGCACCGCCGCGGGGATTCTGACCCCCCCTACCGCCATCCAGATCCCGGCGGTCGGACCGCCGAGATCCGGATGGCGGTAGGGGGGGGTCGCGGGGCCCCTGGGGGCCCCTGCAGTGCCCATGCCACTGGCATGGGCATTGCAGGGGCCCCCGTAAGAGGTCCCCTAAATGTATTTCACTGTCTGCTGCGCAGACAGTGAAATACGCGACGGGTGCAACTGCACCCGTCGCACAGCTTCCACTCCGCCGGCTCGATTCCGAGCCGGCTTCATCGTGGAAGCCTCTTTCCCGCTGGGCTGGCTGGCGGTCTGAAGGAGACCGCCCGCCAGCCCAGCGGGAAAGTCAGAATTACCGCCGCGGTCTTTCGACCGCGGAACGGTAACCTGACGGCGGGACTTTGGCGGGCGGCCTCCGCCGCCCGCCAAGGTCAGAATGAGGGCCATGATGTCTTAGAACGTCAAAAGTGGGATTTTCTGACAAGCCATCAGTCTGTACAATGCTTTATGTATACTAGACTGATACAGTGGAGGGTTGTCAGTGCAAGGCCTATTGGCTTTGCCAGTGCATGTTCTTCGTTTGCATGAACAAATAGAGAGCCTTTTTCTGGGAGTAATTGTTTGTTTTCGGAGGAAGGGGACGATTGTAAATCAGAGAGGGTCATCGTTTTCACTAAGACATAATCTAATACTAGTTCTGAAGTGTTGGAGATTGTTTAACCAGTTCTTTTCTGGTCTCTGGGGTGGGTTCTATTACTTACCTTTGGTGTTTTCTAATACTCCCAGCACCCCTCTACACACTACACTTGCCTAGATGCTCAACCCATATTTGCATTCCACTTTCTTAGTATATGGTTTGTGTTGTCCAAGGCTCATTTTTAGGTATTGTGATTTTCACTATTTTCTCTGTTTTCTAACTCTTTACTTACCTGATTTTGGATACTAGTGTATATTTTGTGTATTTTACTTACCTCCAAAGGGAGTATAGTCTTTATGGTATATTTGGCAAGTGTGTTGTCAAAATAAAGTACCTTTATGTTTGTACCACTGAGCATTCTCTTTCATGTGTGTGAGTACTGTGTGGCTATAGTGATATTGCATGAGCTTTGCATGTCTCCTAGTTATGCATTGGCTGCTCATAGACACTACCCCTGGGGAGCCTGGCCTCTAGACACTGACTAAATAAACTAATAAGAGATACCTGGACCTGGTGTAAGGTGGAAGTACCTTTGGCACACACTACAAATCAGGCCAGCCTCCTCCAATGTGGGAGAAGGGATTGTACTGGAATTGTGTTAAAAGTTCATTGCAATTTCTGAGGGCATAAGGAACTATTAGAAACAAATTAATCTTAATCGTCACTGTGAAGATTTACATGGTGTCTTAATTTAAGGGAGGCCTCGAGGCACTTCACGCTCTCTACCCATATGGACAGCACATGTCAAAAACATCTGTGTAGCGTCCGCACTTCAGAACCTTCCAGCATGAGTCATGTTTGCACTGCATGAGTTCTTCTAGAGCAGCAGCAAGTTTCTGATGCTTAGTAGCGACAAGCAAGGCTGGAGGAGTGGAGGCTCTAGGAAGTTCATGCATGTGCTGAAAGCTTTGCCTTCTCTTGTTTAGCCACAAAGCTTTGCCTTCTGTTCTTTAGCCACAAAGCTTTGCCTTCTGTTCTTTACCCACAAAGCTTTGACTTCTGTTCTTTACCCACAAAGCTTTGACTTCTGTTCTTTAGCCACAAAGCTTTGCCTTCCGTTCTTATGCCACAAAGCAAAGTGTTGCCTTCTCTTGTTCAGCCAGAAAGTTTTGCATTGTCTTCTTTAGCTACAAAGCTTTGCCTTCTCCCGTTTGTTTACAGATTTCTCTGTAAATGTCCTCTCTTGCCTGGAGACATTCCCTGGTGTACTTCAGTACTTCAGCAGCTGGTCTGCTGTTTTCAGGGACACACACTTTGGTGAAAAATTGTGCATCATTATTAATAGATTTTTTTTTCTTTGATCCTACTGGAAGTTAGTAGAGACTTTCTTTCTGCTGTGGATCTTCAATATGGCGTGGTATCATTCAGGAGTAAGTTTATACTGCTGATCAATGTTGGCAAACGGTGCCATCTACTGTTGCTGAAATGTTATATGCCAGCTAACTGAATGTATCTGTGACCAGCACACGTGTGTTTTGCTGGTCCATTTACAGTGACCAGCACACTTCTCATCTCCACAGTGATCAGCACACTTCTTATCTTCACAGTGACACTTCTCGCCTTTACAGTGAGTAGCACACTTCTCATCTCCACAGTGATCAGCACACTTCTCATCTTCACAGTGATCAGCACACTTCTCATCTTCACAGTGACACTTCTCGCCTTTACAGTGAGTAGCACACTTCTCATCTTCCAGTGAGTAACACACTTCTCATCTCCACAGTGATCAGCACACTTCTCATCTTCACAGTGATCAGCACACTTCTCGTCTTCACAGTGATCAGCACTTTTCTCGTCTTCACAGTGAGTAGCACACTTCTCATCTTCACAGTGAGTAGCACACTTCTCATCTTCAGAGTGATCAGCACACTTCTCATCTTCCAGTGAGTAACACACTTCTCATCTCCACAGTGATTAGCACACTTCTCATCTTCAAAGTGAGTAGCACACTTCTCGTCTTCACAGTGATCAGCACTTTTCTCGTCTTCACAGTGAGTAGCACACTTCTCGTCTTCACAGTGAGTAGCACACTTCTCATCTTCACAGTGAGTAGCACACTTCTCATCTTCACAGTGAGTAGCACACTTCTCGTCTTCACAGTGATCAGCACACTTCTTGTTCTCATATTGAGTAGCACACTTCTCATCTTCACAGTGACACTTCTCGCCTTTACAGTGAGTAGCACACTTCTCATCTTCACAGTGAGTAGCACACTTCTCGTCTTCACAGTGATCAGCACACTTCTCATCTTCACAGTGATCAGCACACTTCTTGTTCTCATATTGAGTAGCACACTTCTCATCTTCACAGTGAGTAGCACACTTCTCGTCTTCACAGTGAGTAGCACACTTCTCATCTTCACAGTGAGTAGCACACTTGTCATCTTCACAGTGAGTAACACACTTCTCGTCTTCACAGTGAGTAGCACACTTGTCATCTTCACAGTGAGTAACACACTTCTCGTCTTCACAGTGATCAGCACACTTCTCGTCTTCACAGTGAGTAGCACACTTCTCGTCTTCAGAGTGATCAGCACACTCCTCGTCTTCACAGTGAGTAGCACACTTCTCGTCTTCAGAGTGATCAGCACACTTCTCGTCTTCACAGTGAGTAGCACCCTTCTCGTCTTCACAGTGATCAGCACACTTCTCATCTTCACAGTGAGTAGCACACTTCTCATCTTCACAGTGAGTAGCACACTTCTCGTCTTCACAGTGATCAGCACACTTCTCATCTTCACACTGATCAGCATACTTCTCGTCTTCACAGTCTCATCTTCACAGTGAGTAGCACACTTCTCGTCTTCACAGTGATCAGCACACTTCTCATCTTCACAGTGAGTAGCACACTTCTCGTCTTCACAGTGAGTAGCACACTTCTAAGTTGCTGATCAATTTACAGTGATTAGAACACTCCTTAAAGTACTCATTCTTCACAGTATTCTGTTTCAGTTTGTTTAAAATAATTTGTTTGCATTTTTTATTAATAATTTTGCTTTCTCAGCTGAACTGGTCAATATGCAAGCTGTGAATCTGCCATCTCTATTTTCACAGGACCCTGGTGATCCTCCTTTGAAATAGTGAATTTGCTTTAGAACATTCACTGCATACTTAGAAGCCATAGATGGATTGAAGTTTAAACCTAATAGGAAACGCAATTTGCTGCATCATTATTTGGTTGTTGGAGAACAACATTTATTTGACCATTTACCTGAATTCATTGGTAATGATGATGATGGTGTCATGAGTTTGAGGTTGCAGTTAAAAGATTGGAATTTTATTTTCAGGGAAAGATACATTTGGTGGTACTTTATCATACATTTATCACACCGGAACAGTCCCCTAATGAGCCTTATGACTCATATAGTACAGCTTTAAAAGTTTTTGCAGCATATTGTGAATTTGAACGTTTTACCTTACAACTCATTAGAGATCAGATTGTGTCTAGATGTTATTCTAAAAAAATCAGCAAAGATTGGGATTGTTGGCCTGTAAGAATCCTACAGTTGATGAAGCAATAGACATTGAACTTTCTCATGCATACTCAAACAGCTAGAATATGACAATTCTGCCCGTTGTGTGGCCAAAGTTTGTTATAACAAACATAGGCCCTCATTACAACCATGGCGGTAAATGCTGCCGACCGCCATGCTGACGGCCGCCAAGATACTGTGACCGCGGCGGTATACCGTTACAGGTATTTTAACCCACACAGAGAAATCCGCCACTATAAAGACACACAACAAGTCAGCCAGCCCAAAGGTCAGTGATAAACTGGCTGTACCAAAACCCACACTGTTACTCCAACAGAAATACGTCCACAGCATCAGGACCCACGAATCACCACAGCGGTCTTTCAACCATTGGCGGTACACACCGGAGCGCTCAAAATATACACACACTAACAAAACTACACCACATTGGACAATTCAAAATACACACCACACGCATGCACCCAATCCAATATAAAACACACACCCACATTACCCACAACCCCTTACAATGAAAATAAATATAGCCAACTGACAGAGAGACAAGCCAGGAGCACCCACTCAATCTGAGCCACAAAACACCATCACCCATACACCATCCATACACCTCACAGCACACACCCTAACACATCACCCCACACACCCTCACACATACCACTCACTCTACAACCATGGCACCACAAAGACACCCCAGGTTTTCATGGGAAGAGCTAAGGGTCATGGTGGAGGAAATCATCCGGGTAGAGCCACAGCTATTCGGATCACAGGTGCAGCAGAAATCCATTGCAAAGAAGATGGAGCTATGGCGGAGAGTCGTGGACAGGGTCAACGCCATGGGACAGCACCCCAGAACAAGGGATGACATTAGGAAGAGGTGGAACGAACTATGGGGGAAGGTTGCAAGACACCAGGTAGCCGCACAGAGGACTGGCGGTGGACCCCCATCTCCTCCCCCACAACTAACAACATGGGAGGAGCAAGTCTTGGCAATCATGCATCCTGAGAGCCTCGCAGGAGTAGCAGGAGGACTAGATTCTGGTAAGTACATTTTTTACTACTTTACCCCCCCCCAACCAACCTGCATGCCATCACAAACTCCCACCCCTACCCTTACTCCATCACTACACCACCTCACATACACCCCACCATCACAACCCACCATTCCCAACACCAAGCCCTGCATGCAACAACAATGCATGGACACCCATCACAGACCTGCATAGACACCCATCACCACAGCATGCTCAATAGTAACCATCACTTTCTTAACCAAATCATATCTCACACAAGCCAAAGCTGCTTTGCCAATAACAACCATAGAGGGAAACATATCCATGCACAAGATGTCACACGCAGTAACAATAACACTGCATTTTCATCTCCACAGGACCCCCACTCAACGTCACCGAAGAGGAGGTGCCACCAACATCTAGTCCCCCTCCCAGAAGAGGCTGTAGGAAAGTACCATCTTGCCTGGCATGTTACCCCCATATTTCACTGTATATATGTTGTTTTAGTTGTAGGTGTCACTGGGACCCTGCCAGCCAGGGCCCCAGTGCTCATAAGTGTGCCCTGTATGTGTGACGTGTTATGACTAATTGTCTCACTGAGGCTCTGCTATTCAGAACCTCAGTGGTTATGCTCTCTCATTTCTTTCAAA
This sequence comes from Pleurodeles waltl, assembly GCF_031143425.1. Lineage (NCBI taxonomy): Eukaryota > Metazoa > Chordata > Amphibia > Caudata > Salamandridae > Pleurodeles > Pleurodeles waltl. The sequence goes on from NC_090439.1 coordinate 1,201,028,366, forward strand.
TTGTCACTAACAGGCTAGTAACCAATTTTACCAATTTACATTGGCATACTGGAACACCCTTATAATTCCCTAGTATATGGTACTGAGGTACCCAGGGTATTGGGGTTCCAGGAGATCCCTATGGGCTGCAGCATTTCTTTTGCCACCCATAGGGAGCTCTGACAATTCTTACACAGGCCTGCCACTGCAGCCTGAGTGAAATAACGTCCACGTTATTTCACAGCCATTTTACACTGCACTTAAGTAACTTATAAGTCACCTATATGTCTAACCTTTACCTGGTAAAGGTTGGGTGCTAAGTTACTTAGTGTGTGGGCACCCTGGCACTAGCCAAGGTGCCCCCACATTGTTCAGGGCCAATTCCCCGGACTTTGTGAGTGCGGGGACACCATTACACGCGTGCACTACATATAGGTCACTACCTATGTGTAGCTTCACAATGGTGACTCCGAATATGGCCATGTAACATGTCTAAGATCATGGAATTGCATCACCAATGCCATCCTGGTATTGGGGAGACAATCCCATGATTCCCTGGGTCTCTAGCACAGACCTGGGTACTGCCAAACTGCCTTTCCCGGGGTTCCACTGCAGCTGCTGCTGCTGCCAACCCCTCAGAGAGGTTTCTGCCCTCCTGGGGTCCAGCCAGGCTTGGCCCAGGAAGGCAGAACAAAGGACTTCCTCAGAGAGAGGGTGTTACACCCTCTCCCTTTGGAAAAAGGTGTTAAGGCAGGGGAGGAGTAGGCTCCCCCAGCCTCTGGAAATGCTTTCATGGGCACAGATGGTGCCCATTTCTGCATAAGCCAGTCTACACCGGTTCAGGGACCCCTCAGCCCTGCTCTGGCGCAAAACTGGACAAAGGAAAGGGGAGTGAACACTCCCCTGACCTGCACCTCCCCTGGGAGGTGCCCAGAGCTCCTCCAGTGTGCTCCAGACCTCTGCCATCTTGGAAACAGAGGTGCTGCTGGCACACTGGACTGCTCTGAGTGGCCAGGGCCAGCAGGTGACATCAGAGACTCCTTCTGATAGGCTCCTTCAGGTGTTGCTAGCCTATCCTCTCTCCTAAGTAGCCAAACCCTGTTTTCTGGCTATGTAGGGTCTTTGCTTTGGGGAATTCCTTAGATAACGAATGCAAGAGCTCATCAGAGTTCCTCTGCATCTCTCTCTTCACCTTCTGCCAAGGAATCGACTGATGACTGCGCTGGAAGCCTGCAAAACCGCAACAAAGTAGCAACGACGACTACTTCAACACTGTAACGCTGATCTAGCCGCCTTCTCGACTGTTTTCCTGGTGGTGCATGCTGTGGGGGTAGTCTGCCTCCTCTCTGCACTAGAAGCTGTGAAGAAATCTCCCGTGGGTCGACGGAATCTTACCCCTGCAACCGCAGGCACCAAAGAACTGCATCACCGGTCCTCTGGGTCTCCTCTCAGCACGACGAGCGAGGTCCCTTGAACTCAGCAACTCTGTCCAAATGACTCCCACAGTCCAGTGACTCTTCAGTCCAAGTTTGGTGGAGGTAAGTCCTTGCCTCCCCACGCTAGACTGTATTGCTGAGAACCGCGTGTTTTTCAGCTACTCCGGCTCCTGTGCACTCACCGAGGATTTCCTTTGTGCACAGCCAAGCCTGGGTCCCCAGCACTCGAACCAGCATTGCACGACCTCCTGAGTTGTCCTCCAGCGGCGTGGGACTCTCTTGTGCAACTTCGGGTGAGCACCATTTCACTCCACTTCGTAGTGCCTGTTCCGGCACTTCTGCGGGTGCTGCCTGCTTCTGAGAGGGCTCCTTGACTTGCAGGACGCCCCCTCTGTCTCCTCACACAATTGGCGACATCCTGGTCCTTTCTGTGCCACAGCAGCATCCAAAAACCCTAACAGCAACCCTTGCAGCTAGCAAGGCTTGTTTGCGGTCTTTCTGCGAGAAAACACTTCTGCACGACTCTTCCCGAAGTGGGACATCCATCCTCGAAAGGGGAAGTTTCTAGCCCTTGTCGTTTGTGCAGAATCCTCAGCTTCTACCATCCAGTGGCAGCTTCTTTGCATCCACAGCTGGCATTTCCTGGGCATCTGCCCACTCCCGACTTGATCGTGACTTTTGGACTTGGTCCCCTTATTCCACAGGTACTCTCGTCTGGAAATCCATCGTTGTTGCATTGCTGGTGTTGGTCTTTCCTGCAGAATTCCCCTATCACGACTTCTGTGCTCTTTGGGGAACTTAGGTGCACTTTGCACCCACTTTTCAGGGTCTTGGGGTGGGCTATTTTTCAAACCTCACTGTTTTCTTACAGTCCCAGCAACCCTCTACAAGGTCACATAGGTTTGGGGTCCATTCGTGGTTCGCATTCCACTTCTAGAGTATATGGTTTGTGTTGCCCCTATCCCTATGTGCCCCCATTGCATTCTATTGTGACTATACATTGTTTGCACTGTTTTCTATTGCTATTACTGCATATTTTGGTATTGTGTACATATATCTTGTGTATATTTGCTATCCTCATACTGAGGTTACTCACTGAGATACTTTGGCATATTGTCATAAAAATAAAGTACCTTTATTTTTAGTAAATCTGTGTATTCTGTTTTCTTATGATATTGTTCATATGACACTAGTGGTACTGTAGGAGCTTCACTCGTCTCCTAGTTCAGCCTAAGCTGCTCTGCTAAGCTACCTTTTCTATCAGCCTAGGCTGCTAGACACCCCTATACACTAATAAGGGATACCTGGGCCTGGTGCAAGGTGTAAGTACCCCTTGGTACTCACTACAAGCCAGTCCAGCCTCCTACATTGGTTGTGCAGCGGTGGGATAAGTACTTTGCAACTACTTACCACTTTTTGTCATTGTACTTTTCATAAGAGAAAAATATACAAAACAAGTTCAGTGTATGTACACCTAACCAAAAAGTTTTGCTTTTCTTCTCTCACTTCTTTACTAAGTGCTGAAAAGTACCTCTAAACTTTCTAAAAAGTTCTTAAAAAGTTTAAAAAGTTTTTTCTGTCTTTCAAAAACTTCTGAAAAACTTTTTCTCACTTTTTCTGTCCCTTAAACACTTTCTATAATGTCTGGTACAGGCCAAACTCTTGATCTGTCCAACATAGCTTATGACAACCTTAGCTGGAAGGAAGCAAGGAGTCTCTGTATAGATAGAGGTTTAGGGGTAGGGAAGAATCCCTCAAGACAAGTGTTGGTTAATATGCTCATTGAACAAGATAAGACCTTAGGTGGCACGTCTGGTGAGAAATTAGCTGATGGTTCCAACTCTGATTCTGGGGCACCCCTAGCAAAAGATGTAGGAGGGAAACTTTCCAACCTGCCCCCTAGCAAGCCACCTAGCATAGCTGGTACTGATGAGAATTCACATCACAGTAAAAGTGTTGTCTCACATCACAGTAATAGTGTTGTTTCTCATCATAGTAGAAGTATCACTTCTGTAGGCCAGAATGTTAGTGTGACATCTGTTAGGGCCAGGTCTCCTTCTGTTCATTCTCACCATTCTTCTGTTTCAAGACATGCACTACCCACCCACCCTGATGACAGAGTGTTAGAAAGGGAGCTCAATAGATTGAGAGTGGAACAATCCAGGCTGAAGCTCAAGAAGCAACAGCTGGATTTAGATAGGCAATCCTTAGAGATAGAAAGAGAAAGACAGAAATTGGGTTTAGAAACCCATGGTGGCAGCAGCAGTATTCCAAATAGTCATCCTACAAAAGACCATGATTCTAGGAATCTGCACAAGATAGTTCCCCCTTACAAGGAGGGGGATGACATTAACAAGTGGTTTGCTGCACTTGAGAGGGCCTGTGTTGTACAGGATGTCCCTCAAAGGCAGTGGGCTGCTATCCTATGGCTATCATTTAGTGGAAAGGGTAGGGATAGGCTCCTTACTGTAAAAGAAAATGAGGCCAATGATTTCAAAGTTCTTAAGAATGCACTCCTAGATGGTTATGGCTTAACCACTGAACAGTACAGGATGAAGTTCAGACAAACCAAAAAGGAGTCTTCACAAGACTGGGTAGACTTTGTTGACCATTCAGTGAAGGCCTTGGAGGGGTGGTTACATGGCAGTAAAGTTACTGATTATGAAAGCCTGTATAACCTAATCCTGAGAGAGCATATTCTTAATAATTGTGTGTCTGATTTGTTACACCAGTACCTGGTGGACTCTGATCTGACCTCTCCTCAAGAATTGGGAAAGAAGGCAGACAAATGGGTCAGAACAAGGGTGAACAGAAAAGTTCATACAGGGGGTGACAAAGATGGTAAGAAGAAGGATGGTAAGTCTTCTGACAAGGGTGGGGACAAATCTAAAAATGAGTCTTCATCAGGCCCACAAAAACACTCTGGTGGGGGTGGTGGGCCCAAATCCTCTTCAAATCAAAACAAAGAAAAGAAACCATGGTGCTATTTATGTAAAATAAAAGGCCATTGGACAACAGATCCCAGTTGTCCAAAGAAAAGCACCAAGCCTCCTACCACTACAACCCCTGCTGCTACACCTAGTGTCCCTACTAATAGCAGTGGTGGTGGGAGCAAACCTACTAATAGCTGTAGGAGGCTGGACTGGCTTGTAGTGAGTACCAAGGGGTACTTGCACCTTGCACCAGGCCCAGTTATCCCTTATTAGTGTATATGGTGTCTAGCAGCTTAGGCTGATAGATAATGGTAGCTTAGCAGAGCAGCTTAGGCTGAACTAGGAGACGTGTGAAGCTACTACAGCACCACAAGTGTCACTTGCACAATATCATAAGAAAACACAATACACAGATATACTAAAAATAAAGGTACTTTCTTTTTATGACAATATGCCAAAGTATCTCAGTGAGTACCCTCAGTATGAGGATAGCAATTATACACAAGTTATATGTACACAATACCAAAAATATGCAGTATAGTCTTAGAAAACAGTGCAAACAATGTATAGTTACAATAGGATGCAATGGGGACACATAGGGATAGGGGCAACACAAACCATATACTCCAAAGGTGGAATGTGAACCACGAATGGACCCCAAACCTATGTGACCTTGTAGAGGGTCGCTGGGACTATTAGAAAATAGTGAGGGTTAGAAAAATAGCCCTCCCCAAGACCCTGAAAAGTGAGTGCAAAGTGCACTGAAGTTCCCCAAAAGACAAAGAGTCGTGATAGAAGAATAATGCAGGAAAGACACCAACCAACAATGCAACAACTGTGGATTTCCAATCTAGGGTACCTGTGGAACAAGGGGACCAAGTCCAAAAGTCACAAGCAAGTCGGAGATGGGCAAATGCCCAGGAAATGCCAGCTGTGGGTGCAAAGAAGCTTCTACTGGACAGAAGAAGCTGTGGTTTCTGCAAGAACAAAAAGGGCTAGAGACTTCTTCTTTGGTGGACGCATCCCACTTGCCGTCGACAGTTGTGCAGAATTGTTTTCCTGCCGAAACAACGCCAACAAGCCTTGCTAGCTGCAAATCGTGCGGTTAACGTTTTTGGACGCTGCTGTGGCCCAGGAGGGACCAGGAGGTCGCAAATTGGACCAGGAGAGAGAAGGGACATCAAGCAAGACAAGAAGCCCTCTCTGAAGCAGGTAGCACCCGGAGAAGTGCCAGAAACAGGCACTACGAAGATGCATGAAACGGTGCTTGCCGAAGTTGCACAAAGGAGTCCCACGTCGCCGGAGACCAACTTAGAAAGTCGTGCAATGCAGGTTAGAGTGCCGTGGACCCAGGCTTGGCTGTGCACAAAGGATTTATGCCGGAAGTGCATAGGGGCCGGAGTAGCTGCAAAAGTTGCGGTTCCCAGCAATGCAGCCCAGCGAGGTGAGGCAAGGACTTACCTCCACCAAACTTAGACTGAAGAGTCACTGGACTGTGGGGGTCACTTGGACAGAGTCGCTGGATTCGAGGGACCTCGCTCGTCGTGCTGAGAGGAGACCCAAGGGACCGGTAATGCAGCTTTTTGGTGCCTGCGGTTGCAGGGGGAAGATTCTGTCGACCCACGGGAGATTTCTTCGGAGCTTCTGGTGCAGAGAGGAGGCAGACTACCCCCACAGCATGCACAGACAGGAAAACAGTCGAGAAGGCGGCAGGATCAGCGTTACAGAGTTGCAGTAGTCGTATTAGCTACTTTGTTGCAGTTTTGCAGGCTTCCAGCGCGGTCAGCAGTCGATTCCTTATCAGAAGGTGAAGAGAGAGATGCAGAGGAACTCTGATGAGCTCTTGCATTCGTTATCTAAAGTTTCCCCTGAGACAGAGACCCTAAATAGCCAGAAAAGAGGGTTTGGCTACTTAGGAGAGAGGATAGGCTACTAACACCTGAAGGAGCCTATCAGAAGGAGTCTCTGACGTCACCTGGTGGCACTGGCCACTCAGAGCAGTCCAGTGTGCTGGCAGCACCTCTGTTTCCAAGATGGCAGAGGTCTGGAGCACACTGGAGGAGCTCTGGACACCTCCCAGGGGAGGTGCAAGTCAGGGGAGTGGTCACTCCCCTTTCCTTTGTCCAGTTTCGCACCAGAGCAGGGGCTAAGGGGTCCCTGCACCGGTGTAGACTGGCTTATGCAGAATTGGGCACATCTGTGCCCAAGAAAGCATTTCCAGAGGCTGGGGGAGGCTACCCCTCCCCTGCCTTCACACCATTTTCCAAAGGGAGAGGGTGTAACACCCTCTCTCAGAGGAAGTCCTTTGTTCTGCCATCCTGGGACAAGCCTGGCTTGACCCCAGGGGGGCAGAAACCTGTCTGAGGGGTTGGCAGCAGCAGCAGCTGCAGTGAAACCCCAGGAAAGGCAGTTTGGCAGTACCAGGGTCTGTGCTACAGACCACTGGGATCATCGAATTGTGCCAACAATGCCAGGATGGCATAGAGGGGGCAATTCCATGATCTTAGACATGTTACATGGCCATATTCGGAGTTACCATTGTTAAGCTACATATAGGTATTGACCTATATGTAGTGCACGCGTGTAATGGTGTCCCCGCACTCACAAAGTTCAGGGAATTGGCTCTGAACAATGTGGGGGCACCTTGGCTAGTGCCAGGGTGCCCTCACACTAAGTAACTTTGCACCTAACCTTTACCAGGTAAAGGTTAGACATATAGGTGACTTATAAGTTACTTAAGTGCAGTGTAAAATGGCTGTGAAATAACGTGGACGTTATTTCACTCAGGCTGCAGTGGCAGGCCTGTGTAAGAATTGTCAGAGCTCCCTATGGGTGGCAAAAGAAATGCTGCAGCCCATAGGGATCTCCAGGAACCCCAATACCCTGGGTACCTTAGTACCATGTACTAGGGAATTATAAGGGTGTTCCAGTAAGCCAATGTAAATTGGTAAAATTGGTCACTAGCCTGTTAGTGACAATTTGAAAGAAATGAGAGAGCATAACCACTGAGGTTCTGATTAGCAGAGCCTCAGTGAGACAGTTAGTCACTACACAGGTAACACATTCAGGCACACTTATGAGCACTGGGGCCCTGGAGAACAGGGTCCCAGTGACACATACAACTAGAACAACATATATACAGTGAAAAATGGGGGTAACATGCCAGGCAAGATGGTACTTTCCTACACAACCCCCCCCCCAAACGAAGGACAATAAGACTAGCCATGACCTGATGAGTCTTCATTGTCTAAGTGGAAATATCTGGAGAGTCCATCTGCATTGGAGTGGCTACTCCCAGGTCTATGTTCCACTGTATAGTCCATTCCCTGTAGGGATATGGACCACCTCAACAATTTTGGATTTTCACCTTTCATTTGTTTTAGCCAAAGTAGAGGTTTGTGGTCTGTCTGAACAATGAAGTGAGTGCCAAACAGGTATGGCCTCAACTTCTTCAGAGCCCAGACCACAGCAAAGGCCTCCCTCTCTATGGCAGACCAACGCTTTTCTCTAGGGGTCAACCTCCTACTAATAAAAGCAACAGGTTGATCCTGGCCCTCAGAATTAAGTTGTGATAGGACTGCCCCTACTCCTAATTCAGATGCATCAGTTTGGACATAGAATTTTTTAGAGTAACAAGGGCTTATTAGGACAGGTGCAGAGCACATGGCCTGCTTCAGCTCCTCAAAAGCTTTCTGACAGTTTGCTGTCCATAATACCTTTTTAGGCATCTTCTTGGAGGTGAGGTCATTAAGAGGGGCTGCAATGGAGCCATAGTTCTTAATGAACCTCCTGTAATACCCAGTGAGGCCTAGGAAGGCTCTCACCTGAGTCTGAGTAGTAGGGGGAACCCAGTCTATGATAGTCTGGATTTTCCCCTGAAGTGGTGCAATCTGTTCCCCACCAACAAGGTGTCCCAGATAAACCACCTTTCCCTGCCCTATCTGGCACTTTGAAGCCTTGATAGTGAGGCCTGCCTTTTGCAGGGCCTCCAAAACTTTCCATAGGTGGACCAGGTGCTCATCCCAGCTGGAGCTAAAGACAGCTATATCGTCCAGATATGCTGCACTGAAAGCTTCCAGTCCTTGCAGGACTGTGTTCACCAACCTCTGAAAAGTGGCAGGTGCATTCTTCAAACCAAAAGGCATTACAGTGAACTGGTAATGTCCTCCAATGGTTGAAAATGCAGTCTTTGGTTTAGCATCTTCTGACAATTTGATCTGCCAATACCCTGCAGTCAAGTCAAAAGTGCTTAGATACTTGGCAGATGCCAGTGTATCTATGAGCTCATCTGCCCTGGGTATAGGGTGAGCATCAGTTTTGGTTACAAGGTTGAGACCTCTATAGTCTACACAAAACCGCATTTCCTTCTTTCCATCTTTGGAATGGGGTTTTGGTACAAGTACCACAGGAGAAGCCCATGGACTTTCAGAGTGCTCAACCACTCCTAGTTCTAACATTTTCTGGACCTCTTGCTTTATGCAGTCCCTGACATGGTCAGGCTGCCTATAGATCTTACCTTTGACAGGTAAACTGTCTCCAGTATCTATAGTGTGCTCACACCAAGAAGTGGTACCTGGCACAGTAGAGAAGAGTTCAGAGAATTGATCCAGGAGATTTATGCAATTATCTTTCTGCTCAGCAGTAAGACAATGAGCCAAAACTACACCTTCCACAAGAGCATCTTGTTCTGTGGAAGAGAAGAGATCAGGTAGAGGATCACTGTCTTCTTCCTGTCCCTCATCAGTTGCCATGAGCAGGGTGAGATCAGCCCTGTCATAGTAGGGTTTCAGGCGGTTTACATGGAGTACCCTAAGGGGACTCCTTGCAGTGCCTAAGTCAACTAAATAGGTGACTTCACCCTTTTTCTCAACAATTGTGTGGGGACCACTCCATTTATCTTGGAGTGCTCTTGGGGCCACAGGCTCCAAGACCCACACTTTCTGCCCTGGTTGGTACTGAACCAAAACAGCCTTCTGATCATGCCATTGCTTCTGGAGCTCTTGGCTGGCCTGAAGGTTTTGACTGGCCTTTTTCATATACTCAGCCATCCTTGATCTGAGGCCAAGTACATAGTCCACAATATCCTGCTTAGGAGCTTTTAAAGGTTGTTCCCAACCCTCCTTCACAAGTGTTAGTGGACCCCTAACAGGGTGTCCAAAAAGAAGTTCAAAGGGGCTGAAGCCCACTCCTTTCTGGGGTACCTCCCTGTAGGCAAAAAGGAGGCATGGTAGAAGGATATCCCATCTCCTGCGGAGTTTTTCAGGGAGACCCATAATCATGCCTTTGAGAGTTTTGTTAAATCTCTCCACCAGTCCATTTGTTTGTGGATGATAGGGTGTAGTGAACTTATAAGTTACACCACACTCCTTCCACATGGCCTTTAAGTATGCAGACATGAAATTGCTTCCCCTGTCTGATACTACTTCCTTTGGGAAGCCCACCCTGGAAAATATTCCCAGGAGGGCCTTTGCCACTGCAGGAGCTGTAGTGGCCCTTAAAGGAATAGCTTCAGGATATCTTGTGGCATGGTCCACTACCACCAAGATGAATCTATTGCCTGAAGCAGTAGGAGGGTCAAGGGGGCCAACTATGTCAACCCCTACCCTTTCAAAGGGAACCCCAACCACAGGCAGTGGAATAAGGGGTGCCTTTGGGGTGCCACCTGTCTTGCCACTGGCTTGACAGGTTTCACAGGACTTACAAAATTCCTTTGTGTCCTCAGACATTCTAGACCAATGAAACAAGGGGACAAGCCTGTCCCAAGTTTTCATTTGTCCTAGATGCCCAGCTAGGAGAATGTCGTGTGCCAGAGTTAGGAGGAACTTTCTGTACTTCTGAGGAATCAGCAATCTCCTGGCAGCTCCAGGTTTAGGATCCCTTGCCTCACTGTACAAGAGGTTGTCCTCCCAGTAAACTCTGTGAGAGTCACTGACATCCCCATTAGCCTGTCTGACAGATTGCTGTCTTAGACCCTCTAATGTGGGACAGGTTTGCTGTGCCACACTCAGCTCCTCTCTGGCAGGCCCCCCTTCATCCAAAAGCTCAGCAGTATCTGCTTCCAGCTCCTCTGGTGTAGGTTCTGCACAGGGAGGGAATTCTTCTTCCTCTGAAGTTGAATCCACTGTAGAGGGAGGGATAGTAGGAAGTGGTTTGCTTCTACTAGCCCTAGCTTTAGGGAGCACTTGGTCCATTGTTCCAGGATCCAAGCTTCCCTGTCCTTTTTGCTTTTTGGCCTGAGGCCTTGTCAAAGCAAAAATATGCCCTGGGATGCCCAGCATTGCTGCATGGGCCTCCAACTCCACATCTGACCAAGCTGATGTCTCCAAATCATTTCCTAGTAGACAGTCTACAGGTAAATCTGAAGCTACCACAACTTTCTTTGGACCAGTAACCCCCATCCAGTTGAGATTAACAACAGCCATGGGGTGGCTAAGTGTGTTGTTGTGAGCATCGGTTACTTGGTACTGGTGACCAAGTAGGTGTTGTTCAGGGTGGACCAGTTTCTCTATGACCATAGTCACACTGGCACCAGTGTCCCTGTAGGCCTGAATCTCAACACCATTTATTAGGGGTAGCTGCCTGTACTTATCCATATTAAGAGGACAAGCAGCTAAGGTGGCTAAATCAATAGCCCCCTCAGAGACTAACACAGCCTCTGTGGCCTCCCTAACAAGGCCAACCCCAACTAAATTACCAAAAGTGAGCCCAGCTACTCCCTTGGATTGGCTATTAGTAGGTTTGCTCCCACCACCACTGCTATTAGTAGGGACACTAGGTGTAGCAGTAGGGGTTGTAGTGGTAGGAGGCTTGGTGCTTTTCTTTGGACAACTGGAATCTGTTGCCCAATGGCCTTTTACTTTACAAAAATAGCACCATGGTTTCTTTTCTTTGTTCTGATTAAAGGAGGATTTGGACCCACCACCCCCACCAGAGTGTTTTTGTGGGCCTGATGAAGACTCATTTTTAGATTTGTCCCCACCCTTGTCAGAAGACTTACCATCCTTCTTTTTGTTGCCATCTTTGTCACCCCCTGTATGAACTTTTCTGTTCACTCTTGTTCTGACCCATTTGTCTGCCTTCTTTCCCAATTCTTGGGGAGAGGTCAGATCAGAGTCCACCAAGTACTGGTGCAACAAATCAGACACACAATTATTAAGAATATGCTCTCTCAGGATCAGGTTATACAGGCTTTCAAAGTCAGTAACCTTACTGCCATGTAACCACCCCTCCAAGGCCCTCACTGAATGGTCAATGAAATCAACCCAGTCTTGTGAAGACTCCTTTTTGGTCTCTCTGAACTTTATCCTGCATTGTTCAGTGGTTAAGCCATAACCATCCAGGAGTGCATTCTTAAGAACTTGGAAATTATTGGCATCACTTTCTTTCACAGTAAGGAGCCTATCCCTACCTTTTCCACTAAATGATAGCCATAGGATAGCAGCCCACTGCCTTTGAGGGACATCCTGTACAACACAGGCCCTCTCAAGTGCAGCAAACCACTTGTTAATGTCATCCCCCTCCTTATAAGGGGGAACTATCTTGGGCAGATTCCTAGAATCATGCTCTTTTGCAGGATGACTATTTGGAATACTGCTGCTGCCACATGGGTTTCAAAACCCAATTTCTGTCTTTCCTTCTCTACTTCTAAGGATTGTCTATCTAAATCCAGCTGTTGCTGTTTAAGCTTCAGTCTGGATTGCTCCACTCTCAATCTATTGAGCTCCCTTTCTAACATTCTGTCATCAGGGTGGGTGGGAGGGACATTCCTAGACACAGAAGTATTGTGAGAATGGACAGAAGGAGACCTGTCCCTTACAGAGGGCACCCTAACAGCTTGGCTGACAGTGTAATGTGAGAGCACATCATCTGTATGTTGTGACTCCACCTCAGTACCAACTATGCTAGACTGTCTTGTAATGGGAAGGCTAAGAAGTTTCTTTCCTGAACCTTTACCTGGGGGTGTCCCTGGATCAGATTGGGAACCATTTGCTACTTTTTCAACAGATGTGGCCACCTTGGCCTTATCTTGTTCTCTAAGCATATTAAGCAATAGTTCCAAGGAAGGATTCTTCCCTACACTCAAACCTCTCTCTATGCAGAAACTCCTTGCTCCTTTCCAGCTAAGGTGATCATATGCAATCTTAGACAGGTCAACATTTTGGCCTGCGCCAGACATTTTTAGAGAGAGTTAAAGTGATAGAAAAAGAGAAAAAAGTTTTCAGAACTTTTTAGAAAGACAGAAAAAAAACTTTTTAAACTTTTAAGAACTTTTTGAAAGTTTAGAAGTACTTTTCAGCACTTTAGAAAAGAGTGAAAAGAGGAAATGCAAAACGTTTTAGCACTGTGTACACACACTGAACTTGTTTTGTATATTTTTCTCTTATGAAAAGTACAATGACAAGAGTGGTAAGTAGTCTCAAAGCACTTATCCCACCGCTGCACAACCAATGTAGGAGGCTGGACTGGCTTGTAGTGAGTACCAAGGGGTACTTGCACCTTGCACCAGGCCCAGTTATCCCTTATTACTGTATAGGGTGTCTAGCAGCTTAGGCTGATAGATAATGGTAGCTTAGCAGAGCAGCTTAGGCTGAACTAGGAGACGTGTGAAGCTACTACAGTACCACAAGTGTCACTTGCACAATATCATAAGAAAACACAATACACAGATATACTAAAAATAAAGGTACTTTATTTTTATGACAATATGCCAAAGTATCTCAGTGAGTACCCTCAGTATGAGGATAGCAATTATACACAAGTTATATGTACACAATACCAAAATATGCAGTATAGTCTTAAAAAACAGTGCAAACAATGTATAGTTACAATAGGATGCAATGGGGACACATAGGGATAGGGGCAACACAAACCATATACTCCAAAAGTGGAATGCGAACCACGAATGGACCCCAAACCTATGTGACCTTGTAGAGGGTCGCTGGGACTATTAGAAAATAGTGAGAGTTAGAAAATTAGCCCTCCCCAAGACCCTGAAAAGTGAGTGCAAAGTGCACTAAAGTTCCCCAAAAGACAAAGAGTCATGATAGAAGAATAATGCAGGAAAGACACCAACCAACAATGCAACAACTGTGGATTTCTAATCTAGGGTACCTGTGGAACAAGGGGACCAAGTCCAAAAGTCACAAGCAAGTCGGAGATGGGCAAATGCCCAGGAAATGCCAGCTGCAGGTGCAAAGAAGCTTCTACTGGACAGAAGAAGCTGCGGTTTCTGCAAGAACGAAAAGGGCTAAAGACTTCCCCTTTGGTGGACGGATTTCTCTTGCAGTGGAGAGTCGTGCAGAAGTGGTTTCCCGCCGAAAGAACGCCAACAAGCCTTGCTAGCTGCAAATTGTGCGGTTAGCGTTTTTGGACGCTGCTGTGGCCCAGGAAGGACCAGGAGGTCGCAAATTAGACCAGAAGAGAGGAGGGACGTAAAGCAAGACAAGGAGCCCTCTCTAAAGCAGGTAACACACGGAGAAATGCCAGAAACAGGCACTACGAGGATGCGTGAAACGGTGCTCGCCGAAGTTGCACAATGGAGTCCCACGTCGCCGGAGACCAACTTAGAAAGTTGTGCAATGCAGGTTAGAGTGCCGTTGACACAGGCTTGGCTGTGCACAAAGGATTTCTGCCGGAAGTGCACAGGGGCCGGAGTAGCTGCAAAAGTTGCGGTTCCCAGCAATGCAGCCCATCGAGGTGAGGCAAGGACTTACCTCCACCAAACTTGGACTGAAGAGTCACTGGACTGTGGGGGTCACTTGGACAGAGTTGCTGGATTCATGGGACCTCGCTCGTTGTGCTGAGAGGAGACCCAAGGGACCAGTAATGCAGCTTTTTGGTGACTGCGGTTGCAGGGGGAAGATTCCGTCGACCCACGGGAGATTTCTTCGGAGCTTCTGGTGCAGAGAGGAGGCAGACTACCCCCACAGCATCTACAGACAGGAAAACAGTCGAGAAGGCGGCAGGATCAGCGTTACAGAGTTGCAGTAGTCGTCTTTGCTACTTTGTTGCAGTTTTGCAGGCTTCCAGCGCGGTCAGCAGTCGATTCCTTATCAGAAGGTGAAGAGAGAGATGCAGAGGAACTCTGATGAGCTCTTGCATTCGTTATCTAAAGTTTCCCCAGAGACAGAGACCCTAAATAGCCAGAAAAGAGGGTTTGGCTACTTAGGAGAGAGGATAGGCTACTAACACCTGAAGGAGCCTATCAGAAGGAGTCTCTGACGTCACCTGGTGGCACTGGCCACTCAGAGCAGTCCAGTGTGCTGGCAGCACCTCTGTTTCCAAGATGGCAGAGGTCTGGAGCACACTGGAGGAGCTCTGGACACCTCCCAGGGGAGGTGCAGGTCAGGGGAGTGGTCACTCCCCTTTCCTTTGTCCAGTTTCGTGCCAGAGCAGGGGCTAAGGGGTCCGTGAACCGGTGTAGACTGGCTTATGCAGAATTGGGCACATCTGTGCCCAAGAAAGCATTTCCAGATGCTGGGGGAGGCTACCCCTCCCCTGCCTTCACACCATTTTCCAAAGGGAGAGGGTGTAACTCCCTCTCTCAGAGGAAGTCCTTTGTTCTGCCATCCTGGGACAAGCCTGGCTTGACCCCAGGGGGGCAGAAACCTGTCTGAGGGGTTGGCAGCAGCAGCAGCTGCAGTGAAACCCCAGGAAAGGCAGTTTGGCAGTACCAGGGTCTGTGCTACAGACCACTGGGATCATCGAATTGTGCCAACAATGCCAGGATGGCATAGAGGGGGCAATTCCATGATCTTAGACATGTTATATGGCCATATTCGGAGTTACCATTGTGAAGCTACATATAGGTATTGACCTATATGTAGTGCACGCGTTTAATGGTGTCCCCGCACTCACAAAGTTCAGAGAATTGGCTCTGAACAATGTGGGGGCACCTTGGCTAGTGCCAGGGTGCCCTCACACTAAGTAACTTTGCACCTAACCTTTACCAGGTAAAGGTTAGACATATAGGTGACTTATAAGTTACTTAAGTGCAGTGTAAAATGGCTGTGAAATAACGTGGACGTTATTTCACTCAGGCTGCAGTGGCACGCCTGTGTAAGAATTGTCAGAGCTCCCTATGGGTGGCAAAAGAAATGCTGCAGCCCATAGGGATCTCCTGGAACCCCAATACCCTGGGTACCTCAGTACCATATACTAGGGAATTATAAGGGTGTTCCAGTAAGCCAATGTAAATTGGTAAAATTGGTCACTAGCCTGTTAGTGACAATTTGAAAGAAATGAGAGAGCATAACCACTGAGGTTCTGATTAGCAGAGCCTCAGTGAGACAGTTAGTCACTACACAGGTAACACATTCAGGCACACTTATGAGCACTGGGGCCCTGGAGAACAGGGTCCCAGAGACACATACAACTAGAACAACATATATACAGTGAAAAATGGGGGTAACATGCCAGGCAAGATGGTACTTTCCTACAATAGCCAATCCAAGGGAGTGGCTGGACTCACTATTGGTAACTTAGTTGGGGTTGGTCTGATTAGGGAGACCACAGAGGCTGTGTTAGTCTCTGAGGGGGCTATTGATTTAGACACCTTGGTTGATTGTCCCCTTAACATGGATAAGTACAAGCAACTACCCCTAATAAATGGTGTTGAGTGTCAGGCCTACAGGGGCACAGGTGCCAGTGTTACAATGGTAATAGAGAAACTGGTCCACCCTGAACAACACCTACTTGGTCACCAGTACCAAGTAACCAATGCTCATAACAACACACTTAGCCACCCCATGGCTGTTGTAAATCTCAACTGGGGGGGTTACTGGTCCAAAGAAAGTTGTGGTTGCCTCAGATTTACCTGTAGACTGTCTACTAGGGAATGATTTAGAGACATCAGCTTGGTCAGATGTGGAGTTGGAGGCTCATGCAGCAATGCTGGGCATTCCAGGGCATATTTTTGCTTTGACAAGGGCTCAGGCCAAAAAGCAAAAAGGACAGGGTGACTTGGATCCTGGAAGAATGGACCAAGTGCTCCCTAAAGCTAGGGTTAGTAAGAGTAAAACACTACCTACTATCCCTCCCTCTACAGTGGATTCAACTTCTGAGGAAGAAGAATTTCCACCCTGTGCAGAACCTACACCAGAGGAGCTGGAAGCAGACACTGCTGAGCTTTTGGGTGAAGGGGGGCCTGCCAGGGAGGAGCTGAGTGTGGCACAGCATACCTGTCCCACACTAGAGGGTCTAAGGCAGCAAGCTGTCAAACAAGCAAATGGGGATGCCAGTGACTCCCACAGAGTTTACTGGGAAGACAACCTCTTGTACACTGAAGCAAGGGATCCAAAACCTGGAGCTGCCAGGAGATTGGTGATTCCTCAGGAGTACAGAAAGTTCCTCCTAACTCTAGCTCACGACATTCCCTTAGCTGGACATTTGGGGGAAATGAAAACTTGGGACAGGCTTGTCCCCTTGTTTCATTGGCCTAGAATGTCAGAGGACACAAAGGAATTTTGTAAGTCCTGTGAAACCTGTCAAGCCAGTGGCAAGACAGGTGGCACTCCAAAGGCACCCCTTATTCCCCTGCCTGTGGTTGGGGTTCCCTTTAAAAGGGTAGGGGTTGACATAGTTGGCCCCCTTGACCCTCCTACTGCTTCAAGCAATAGGTTTATCTTGGGGGTAGTGGACCATGCCACCAGATATCCTGAAGCAATTCCTCTAAGGACCACTACAGCTCCTGCAGTGGTAAAGGCCCTCCTGGGAATCTTTTCCAGGGTGGGTTTCCCAAAAGAGGTGGTATCAGACAGGGGAAGCAATTTCATGTCTGCTTACCTAAAGGCCATGTGGAAGGAATGTGGTGTGACATAGAAGTTCACCACACCCTATCATCCACAAACAAATGGACTGGTGGAGAGATTTAAGAAAACTCTCAAAGGCATGATTATGGGACTCCCTGAAAAACTCCGCAGGAGATGGGATATCTTGTTACCTTGCCTCCTTTTTGCTTACAGGGAGGTACCCCAAAAAGGAGTGGGCTTCAGCCCCTTTGAACTCCTATTTGGACACCCTGTGAGAGGTCCTCTAACACTTGTTAAGGAGGGTTGGGAACAACCTTTAAAAGCTCCAAAGCAAGACATAGTGGACTATGTACTTGGCCTCAGATCTAGGATGGCTGAGTACATGAAAAAGGCCAGTAAAAACCTTCAGGCCAGCCAAGAGCTCCAGAAGCAATGGCATGACCAGAAGGCTGTTTTGGTTCAGTACCAACCAGGGCAGAAAGTGTGGGTCTTGGAGCCTGTGGCACCAAGAGCACTCCAAGACAAATGGAGTGGACCCCACATAATTGTTGAAAAGAAGGGTGAAGTCACCTACTTATTTGACTTAGGCACTGCCAGGAGTCCCCTTAGGGTGCTCCATGTCAATCGCCTGAAACCCTACTATGACAGGGCTGATCTCACCCTGCTCATGGCAACAGATGAGGGACAGGAAGAAGAGAGTGACCCTTTCCCTGATCTCTTCTCTTCCACAGAACAAGATGCTCTAGTGGAAGGTGTAGTTTTGGCAGATTGTCTTACTGCTGAGCAGAAAGACCACTGCATAAATCTCCTGCATCAGTTTTCTGAACTCTTCTCTACTGTTCCAGGCACCATTTCTTGGTGTGAGCACACTATAGATACTGGAGGCAGCTTGCCTGTCATAAGTAAGATCTATAGGCAGCCTGACCATGTCAGATTGCATAAAGTAAGAAGTACAGAAAATGCTTGAACTAGGAGTGGTTGAGCACTCTGAAAGTCCATGGGCCTCTCCTGTGGTACTTGTACCAAAACCTCATTCCAAGGATGGAAAGAAGGAAATGCGCTTTTGTGTGGACTACAGAGGTCTCAACCAGGTAACCAAAACTGATGCTCACCCTATACCCAGGGCAGATGAGCTAATAGATACACTGGCATCTGCCAAGTATCTAAGCACTTTTGATTTGACTGCAGGGTATTGGCAGATCAAATTATCAGAAGATGCAAAAGCAAAAACAGCATTTTCAACCATAGGAGGCCATTTCCAATTCACAGTAATGCCTTTTGGATTGAAAAATGAACCTGCCACTTTTCAGAGGTTGGTGAATACAGTCCTGCAAGGGCTGGAAGCTTTTAGTGCAGCATATCTAGATGATATAGCTGTCTTTAGCTCCAGCTGGGATGATCACCTGGTCCACCTATGGAAAGTTTTGGAGGCCCTGCAAAAGGCAGGCCTCACTATCAAGGCTTCAAATTGCCAGATATGGCAGGGGAAGGTGGTTTATCTGGGACACCTGGTAGGTGGATAACAGATTGCACCACTTCAGGGGAAAATCCAAACTATTATGGATAGGGTTCCCCCTACAACTCAGACCCAGGTGAGAGCCTTCTTAGGCCTCACTGGGTACTACAGGAGGTTCATAAAGAATTATGGCTCCATTGCAGACCCTCTTAATGACCTCACATCTAAGAAAATGCTTGTGGACAGCTAGTTGTCAGAAAGCTTTTGAGGAGCTGAAGCAGGCCATGTGCTCTGCACCTGTCCTGAAAAGCCCCTGTTACTCCAAAAAATTCATTGTCCAAACTGATGCATCTGAATTAGGGGTAGGGGCAGTCTTATCACAACTTAATTCTGAGAGCCAGGATCAACCTGTTGCTTTTATCAGCAGGAGGTTGACCCCTAGAGAAAAGCGTTGGTCTGCCATAGAGAGGGAGGTCTTTGCTGTGGTCTGGGCACTGAAGAAGTTGAGGCCATACCTGTTTGGCACTCACTTCAATGTTCAGACAGACCACAAACCTCTACTTTGGCTAAAACAAATGAAAGGTGAAAACCCTAAATTGTTGAGGTGGTCCATATCCCTACAGGGAATGGACTATACAGTGGAACATAGACCTGGGAGTACCCACTCCAATGCAGATGGACTCTCCAGATATTTCCACTTAGACAATGAAGACTCATCAGGGCATGGCTAGTCTTATTGTCCTTCGTTTGGGGGGGGGGGGGGTTGTGTAGGAAAGTACCATCTTGCCTGGCATGTTACCCCCATATTTCACTGTATATATGTTGTTTTAGTTGTATGTGTCACTGGGACCCTGCCAGCCAGGGCCCCAGTGCTCATAAGTGTGCCCTGTATGTGTTACCTGTGTTATGACTAACTGTCTCACTGAGGCTCTGCTATTCAGAACCTCAGTGGTTAAGCTCTCTCATTTCTTTCCAAATTGTCACTAACAGGCTAGTGACCAATTTTACCAATTTACATTGGCATACTGGAACACCCTTATAATTCCCTAGTATATGGTACTGAGGTACCCAGGGTATTGGGGTTCCAGTAGATCCCTATGGGCTGCAGCATTTCTTTTGCCACCCATAGGGAGCTCTGACAATTTTTTACACAGGCCTGCCACTGCAGCCTGAGTGAAATAACGTCCACGTTATTTCACAGCCATTTTACACTGCACTTAAGTAACTTATAAGTCACCGATATTTCTAACCTTTACCTGGTAAAGGTTGGGTGCTAAGTTACTTAGTGTGTGGGCACCCTGGCACTAGCCAAGGTGCCCCCACATTGTTCAGGGCCAATTCCTCGGACTTTGTGAGTGCGGGGCCACCATTACACGTATGCACTACATATAGGTCACTACCTATGTGTAGCTTCACAATGGTAACTCCGAATATGGCCATGTAACATGTCTAAGATCATGGAATTAGAGTTAGAGTTAGAAAATTAGCCCTCCCCAAGACCCTGAAAAGTGAGTGCAAAGTGCACTAAAGTTCCCCAAAAGACAAAGAAGTCGTGATAGAGGAATAATGCAGGAAAGACACAAACCAACAATGCAACAACTGTGGATTTCCAATCTAGGGTACCTGTGGAACAAGGGGACCAAGTCCAAAAGTCACAAGCAAGTCGTAGATGGTGTAGGAGGCTGGACTGGCTTGTAGTGAGTACCAAGGGGTACTTGCACCTTGCACCAGGCCCAGTTATCCCTTATTAGTGTATAGGGTGTCTAGCAGCTTAGGCTGATAGATAATGGTAGCTTAGCAAAGCAGCTCAGGCTGAACTAGGAGACGTGTGAAGCTACTACAGTACCACTTAGTGTCATATGCACAATATCATAAGAAAACACAATACACAGTTATACTAAAAATAAAGGTACTTTATTTTTATGACAATATGCCAAAGTATCTTAGAGTGTACCCTCAGTAAGAGGATAGGAAATATACACAAGATATATATACACAATAGCAAAAATATGCAGTATAGTCTTAAAAAACAGTGCAAACAATGTATAATTACAATAGGATGCAATGGGGAAACATAGGGATAGGGGCAACACAAACCATATACTCCAAAAGTGGAATGTGAACCACGAATGGACCCCAAACCTATGTGACCTTGTAGAGGGTCGCTGGGACTATTAGAAAATAGTGAGAGTTAGAAAAATAACCCTCCCCAAGACCCTGAAAAGTGAGTGCAAAGTGCACCAAAGTTCCCCTAAGGACAAAATAGTCGTGTTAGAGGGAAAATGCAAGGAAAACACAAATCAGCAATGCAACAACGATGGATTCCTGTCTGAAGGTACCTGTGGAACAAGGGGACCAAGTCCAAAAGTCACAAGCAGCTCGGAGATGGGCAGATGCCCAAGAAATGCCAGCGGTTGGTGCAAAGAAGCTCTTACTAGGCTGAAGAACTGTGAATACTGCAGGAACGACAAGGGCTAGAGACTTCCCCTTTGGAGGATGGATCCCCCACGCCTTGGAGAGTCGTGCAGAAGTGCTCTCCCGCCGGATGGACGCCAACAAGCCTTGCTACACGCAAATCGTGCGTTTGGCGTTTTTGGACGCTGCTGGGGCCCAGGAGGGACCAGGAGGTCGCAAATTGGACCTGCAGAGAGAGGGGACGTCGACCAAGACAAAGAGCCCTCACTGAAGCAGGTAGCACCCGGAGAAGTGCCAGAAAGAGGCACTAGGAGGATGCGTGAAACGGTGCTCGCCGAAGTTGCACAAAGGAGTCCCACGTCGCCGGAGACCAACTTAGAAAGTCGTGCAATGCAGGTTAGAGTGCCGTGGACCCAGGCTTGGCTGTGCACGAAGGATTTCTGCCGGAAGTGCACAGGGGCCGGAGTAGCTTGCAAAGTCGCGGTTCCCAGCAATGCAGCCCAGCGAGGTGAGGCAAGGACTTACCTCCACCAAACTCGGGCTGAAGAGTCACTGGACTGTGGGAGTCACTTGGACGGTGTCGCTGGATTCGAGGGACCTCGCTCGTCGTGCTGAGAGGAGACCCAAGGGACCGGAGATGCAGCTTTTTGGTGCCTGCGGTTGCAGGGGGAAGATTCCGTCGACCCACGGGAGATTTCTTCGGAGCTTCTGGTGCAGAGAGGAGGCAGACTACCCCCACAGCATGCACAAGCAGGAAAACAGTCGAGAAGGCGGCAGGATCAGCGTTACAGAGTTGCAGTAGTCGTCTTTGCTACTATGTTGCAGGTTTGCAGGCTTCCAGCGCGGTCAGCGGTCGATTCCTTATCAGAAGGTGAAGAGGGAGATGCAGAGGAACTCGGCTGAGCTCATGCATTCGTTATCTAAAGTTTCCCCAGAGACAGAGACCCTAAATAGCCAGAAAAGAGGGTTTGGCTACCTAGGAGAGAGGAAAGGCTACTAACACCTGAAGGAGCCTATCACAAGGAGTCTCTGACGTCACCTGGTGGCACTGGCCACTCAGAGCAGTCCAGTGTGCCAGCAGCACCTCTGTTTCCAAGATGGCAGAGGTCTGGAGCACACTGGAGGAGCTCTGGACACCTCCCAGGGGAGGTGCAGGTCAGGGGAGTGGTCACTCCCCTTTCCTTTGTCCAGTTTCGCGCCAGAGCAGGGGCTAAGGGGTCCCTGAACCGGTGTAGACTGGCTTATGCAGAATTGGGCACCTCTGTGCCCAACAAAGCATTTCCAGAGGCTGGGGGAGGCTACTCCTCCCCTGCCTTCACACCATTTTCCAAAGGGAGAGGGTGTCACACCCTCTCTCAGAGGAAGTTCTTTGTTCTGCCATCCTGGGCCAGGCCTGGCTGGACCCCAGGAGGGCAGATGCCTGTCTGAGGGGTTGGCAGCAGCAGCAGCTGCAGAGAAACCCCAGGAAGGGCAGTCTGGCAGTACCAGGGTCTGTGCTACAGACCACTGGGATCATGGAATTGTACCAACAATGCCAGGATGGCATAGAGGGGGCAATTCCATGATCATAGACATGTTACATGGCCATATTCGGAGTTACCATGGTGAAGCTACATATAGGTAGTGACCTATATGTAGTGCACGCGTGTAATGGTGTCCCCGCACTCACAAAGTTCAGTGAATTGGCTCTGAACAATGTGGGGGCACCTTGGCTAGTGCCAGGGTGCCCTCACACTAAGTAACTTTGCACCTAACCTTTACCAGGTAAAGGTTAGACATATAGGTGACTTATAAGTTACTTAAGTGCAGTGTAAAATGGCTGTGAAATAACGTGGACGTTATTTCACTCAGGCTGCAGTGGCAGGCCTGTGTAAGAATTGTCAGAGCTCCCTATGGGTGGCAAAAGAAATGCTGCAGCCCATAGGGATCTCCTGGAACCCCAATACCCTGGGTACCTCAGTACCATATACTAGGGGATTATAAGGGTGTTCCAGTAAGCCAATGTAAATTGGTAAAAATGGTCACTAGCCTGTCAGTGACAATTTGGAAAGAAATGAGAGAGCATAACCACTGAGGTTCTGATTAGCAGAGCCTCAGTGAGACAGTTAGTCACTACACAGGTAACACATACAGGCACACTTATGAGCACTGGGGCCCTGGGTTACCAGGGTCCCAGTGACACATACAACTAAAACAACATATATACAGTGAAAAATGGGGGTAACATGCCAGGCAAGATGGTACTTTCCTACAGATGGGCATATGCCCAGGAAATGCCAGCTGTGGATGCAAAGAAGCTTCTACTGGACAGAAGAAGCTGAGGTTTCGGCAGGGACGAAAAGGGCTAGAGACTTCCCCTTTGGAGGACGGATCCCTCTCGCCGTGGAGAGTCGTGCAGAAGTATTTTCCTGCCGAAAGAACGCCAACAAGCCTTGCTAGCGGCAAATCGTGCGGTTTGCGTTTTTGGACGCTGCTGTGGCCCAGGAGGGACCAGGAGATCGCAAATTGGACCAGGAGAGAGAGGGTACTTCGAGCAAGACAAGGAGCCCTCTCAGCAGCCGGTAGCACCCAGAGAAGTGCCAGAAACAGGCACTACGAGGATGCGTGAAACGGTGCTCACCCGAAGTTACACAAAGGAGTCCCACGTCGCCGGAGACCAACTTAGAAAGTCGTGCAATGCAGGTTAGAGTGCCGTGGACCCAGGCTTGGCTGTGCACAAAGGATTTCCGCCGGAAGTGCACAGGGGCCGGAGTAGCTGCAAAGTCGCGGTTCCAGCAATGCAGTCTAGCGAGGTGAGGCAAGGACTTACCTCCACTAAACTTGGACTGAAGAGTCACTGGACTGTGGGGGTCACTTGGACAGAGTTGCTGGATTCGAGGGACCTCGCTCGTTGTGCTGAGAAGAGACCCAAGGGACCGGTAATGCAGCTTTTTGGTGCCTGCGGTTGCAGGGGGAAGATTCCGTCGACCCACGGGAGATTTCTTCTGAGCTTCTGGTGCAGAGAGGAGGCAGACTACCCCCACAGCATGCACAAACAGGAAAACAGTCGAGAAGGCGGCAGGATCAGCGTTACAGAGTTGCAGTAGTCATCTTAGCTACTTTGTTGCAGTTTTGCAGGCTTCCAGCGCGGTCAGCAGTCGATTCCTTATCAGAAGGTGAAGAGAGAGATGCAGAAGAACTCTGATGAGCTCTTGCATTCGTTATCTAAAGTTTCCCCAGGGACAGAGACCCTAAATAGCCAGAAAAGAGGGTTTGGCTACCTAGGAGAGAGGATAGGCTACTAACACCTGAAGGAGCCTATCAGAAGGAGTCTCTGACGTCACCTGGTGGCACTGGCCACTCAGAGCAGTCCAGTGTGCCAGCAGCACCTCTGTTTCCAAGATGGCAGAGGTCTGGAGCACACTGGAGGAGCTCTGGACACCTCCCAGGGGAGGTGCAGGACAGGGGAGTGGTCACTCCCCTTTCCTTTGTCCAGTTTCGCGCCAGAGCAGGGGCTAAGGGGTCCCTGAACCGGTGTAGACTGGCTTATGCAGAATTGGGCACATCTGTGCCCAAGAAAGCATTTCCAGAGGCTGGGGGAGGCTACTCCTCCCCTGCCTTCACACCATTTTCCAAAGGGAGAGGGTGTAACACCCTCTCTCAGAGGAAGTCCTTTGTTCTGCCATCCTGGGACAAAACTGGCTTGACCCCAGGGGGGCAGAAACCTGTCTGAGGGGTTGGCAGCAGCAGCAGCTGCAGTGAAACCCCAGGAAAGGCAGTTTGGCAGTACCAGGGTCTGTGCTACAGACCACTGGGATCATCGAATTGTGCCAACAATGCCAGGATGGCATAGAGGGGGCAATTCCATGATCTTAGACATGTTACATGGCCATATTCGGAGTTACCATTGTGATGCTACATATAGGTATTGACCTATATGTAGTGTACGCGTGTAATGGTGTCCCCGTACTCACAAAGTTCAGGGAATTGGCTCTGAACAATGTGGGGGCACCTTGGCTAGTGCCAGGGTGCCCTCACACTAAGTAACTTTGCACCTAACCTTTACCAGGTAAAGGTTAGACATATAGGTGACTTATAAGTTACTTAAGTGCAGTGTAAAATGGCTGTGAGATAACGTGGACGTTATTTCACTCAGGCTGCAGTGGCAGGCCTGTGTAAGAATTCTCAGAGCTCCCTATGGGTGGCAAAAGAAATGCTGCAGCCCATAGGCATCTCCTGGAACCCCAATACCCTGGGTACCTCAGTACCATATACTAGGGAATTATAAGGGTGTTCCAGTAAGCCAATGTAAATTGGTAAAATTGGTCACTAGCCTGTTAGTGACAATTTGAAAGAAATGAGAGAGCATAACCACTGAGGTTCTGATTAGCAGAGCCTCAGTGAGACAGTTAGTCACTACACAGGTAACACATTCAGGCACACTTATGAGCACTGGGGCCCTGGAGAACAGGGTCTCAGTGACACATACAACTAAAACAACATATATACAGTGAAAAATGGGGGTAACATGCCAGGCAAGATGGTACTTTCCTACACTGGTGGAGAGATTTAACAAAACTCTCAAAGGCATGATTATGGGTCTCCCTGAAAAACTCCGCAGGAGATGGGATATCCTTCTACCATGCCTCCTTTTTGCCTACAGGGAGGTACCCCAGAAAGGAGTGCGCTTAAGCCCCTTTGAACTTCTTTTTGGACACCCTGTTAGGGGTCCACTCACACTTGTAAAGGATGTTTGGGAACAACCTTTAAAAGCTCCTAAGCAGGATATTGTGGACTATGTACTTGGCCTCTGATCAAGGATGGCTGAGTATATGAAAAAGGCCAGTAAAAACCTTCAGGCCAGCCAAGAGCTACAGAAGCAATGGCATGATCAGAAGGCTGTTTTGGTTCAGTACCAACCAAGGCAGAAAGTGTGGGTCTTGGAGCCTGTGGCCCCAAGAGCACTCCAAGATAAATGGAGTGGTACCCACACAATTGTTGAGAAAAAGGGTGAAGTCACCTATTTAGTTGACTTAGGCACTGCAAGGAGTCCCCTTAGGGTACTCCATGTAAACCGCCTGAAACCCTACTATGACAGGGCTGATCTCACCCTGCTCATGGCAACTGATGAGGGACAGGAAGAAGACAGTGATCCTCTACCTGATCTCTTCTCTTCCACAGAACAAGATGCTCTTGTGGAAGGTGTAGTTTTGGCTGATTGTCTTACTGCTGAGCAGAAAGACCATTGCATAAATCTCCTAGATCAATTCTCTGAACTCTTCTCTACTGTGCCAGGTACCACTTCTTGGTGTGAGCACACTATAGATACTGGAGACAGTTTACCTGTCAAAAGTAAAATCTATAGGTGTGAGAAAGTAGCCTCTTTCTAGCCTTGTTACCCCCACTTTTGGCTTGTTTGTGAGTGTATGTCAGGGTGTTTTCACTGTCTCACTGGGATCCTGATAGCCAGGGCCCAGTGCTCATAGTGAAAACCCTATGTTTTCAGTATGTTTGTTATGTGTCACTGGGACCCTGCTAGTCAGGACCCCAGTGCTCATAAGTTTGTGGCCTATCTGTATGTGTTCCCTGTGTGGTTCCTAACTGTCTCACAGAGGCTCTGCTAACCAGAACCTCAGTGGTTATGCTCTCTCATTTCTTTCAAATTGTCACTAACAGGCTAGTGACCAATTTTACCAATTTACATTGGCTTACTGGAACACCCTTATAATTCCCTAGTATATGGCACTGAGGTACCCAGGGTATTGGGGTTCCAGGAGATCCCTATGGGCTGCAGCATTTCTTTTGCCACCCATAGGGAGCTCTGACAATTCTTACACAGGCCTGCCACTGCAGCCTGAGTGAAATAACGTCCACGTTATTTCACAGCCATTTTACACTGCACTTAAGTAACTTATAAGTCACCTATATGTCTAACCTTTACCTGGTAAAGGTTAGGTGCAAAGTTACTAAGTGTGAGGGCACCCTGGCACTAGCCAAGGTGCCCCCACATTGTTCAGAGCCAATTCCCTGAACTTTGAGAGTGCGGGGACACCATTACACGCGTGCACTACATATAGGTCACTACCTATATGTAGCTTCACAATGGTAACTCCGAATATGGCCATGTAACATGTCTAAGATCATGGAATTGCCCCCTCTATGCCATCCTGGCATTATTGGTACAATTCCATGATCCCAGTGGTCTGTAGCACAGACCCTGGTACTGCCAAACTGCCTTTTCTGGGGTTTCACTGCAGCTGCTGCTGCTGCCAACCCCTCAGACAGGTTTCTGCCCTCCTGGGGTCAAGCCAGGCTTGTCCCAGGATGGCAGAACAAAGGACTTCCTCTGAGAGAGGGTGTTACACCCTCTCCCTTTGGAAAATGGTGTGAAGGCAGGGGAGGAGTAGCCTCCCCCAGCCTCTGGAAATGCTTTCTTGGGCACAGATGTGCCCAATTCTGCATAAGCCTGTCTACACCGGTTCAGGGACCCCTTAGCCCCTGCTCTGGCACGAAACTGGACAAAGGAAAGGGGAGTGACCACTCCCCTGACCTGCACCTCCCCTGGGAGGTGTCCAGAGCTCCTCCAGTGTGCTCCAGACCTCTGCCATCTTGGAAACAGAGGTGCTGCTGGCACACTGGACTGCTCTGAGTGGCCAGTGCCACCAGGTGACGTCAGAGACTCCTTCTGATAGGCTCCTTCAGGTGTTAGTAGCCTATCCTCTCTCCTAGGTAGCCAAACCCTCTTTTCTGGCTATTTAGGGTCTCTGTCTCTGGGGAAACTTTAGATAACGAATACAAGAGCTCATCAGGGTTCCTCTGCATCTCTCTCTTCACCTTCTGATAAGGAATCGACTGCTGACCGCGCTGGAAGCCTGCAAAACTGCAACAAAGTAACTAAGACGACTACTGCAACTCTGTAACGCTGATCCTGCCGCCTTTTCGACTGTTTTCCTGGTGGTGCATGCTGTGGGGGTAGTCTGCCTCCTCTCTGCACTAGAAGCTCCGAAGAAATCTCCTGTGGGTCGACGGAATCTTCCCCCTGCAACCGCAGGCACCAAAAAGCTGCATTACCGGTCCCTTGGGTCTTCTCTCAGCACGACGAGCGAGGTCCCTCGAATCCAGCACCTCTGTCCAAGTGACTCCCACAGTCCAGTGACTCTTCAGTCCAAGTTTGGTGGAGGTAAGTCCTTGCCTCACCTCGCTAGACTGCTTTGCTGGGAACCGCAATTTTTGCAGCTACTCCAGCCCCTGTGCACTTCCGGCGGAAATCCTTTGTGCACAGCCAAGCCTGCATCCACGGCACTCTAACCTGCATTGCACGACTTTCTAAGTTGGTCTCCGGCGACGTGGGACTCCTTTGTGTAACTTCGGGTGAGCACAGTTTCACGCATCCTCATAGTGCCTGTTTCTGGCACTTCTCCGGGTGCTACCTGCTGCTAAGAGGGCTCCTTGTCTTGCTTGAGATCCCCTCTACCTCCTGGTCCAATTTGCGACCTCCTGGTCCCTCCAGGGCCACACTAGCATCCAAAAACGCTAACCACACGATTTGCAGCTAGCAAGGCTTGTTTGCATTCTTTTGGCAGCAAAATACTTCTGCACGACTCTCCACGGCGAGAGGGATCGGTCCACCAAAGGGGAAGTCTCTAGCCCTTTTCGTTCCTGCAGAAACCTCAGCTTCTTCTGTCCAGTAGAAGCTTCTTTGCACCCACAGCTGGTATTTCCTGGGCATCTGCCCATCTCCGACTTGCTTGTGACTTTTGGACTTGGTCCTCTTGTTCCACAGGTACCCTAGATTGGAAATCCACCGTTGTTGCATTGTTGGTTTGTGTCTTTCCTGCATTATTCCTCTAACACGACTTTTTTCTCCTTTGTGGAACTTTAGTGCACTTTGCACTCACTTTTCAGGGTCTTGGGGAGGGTTATTTTTCTAACTCTCACTATTTTCTAATAGTCCCAGCGACCCTCTACAAGGTCACATAGGTTTGGGGTCCATTCGTGGTTCGCATTCCACTTTTGGAGCATATGGTTTGTGTTGCCCCTATCCCTATGTGTCCCCATTGCATCCTATTGTAACTATACATTGTTTGCACTGTTTTCTAAGACTATACTGCATATTTTTGGTATTGTGTACATATATCTTGTGTATATTTCCTATCCTCTCACTGAGGGTACACTCTAAGATACTTTGGCATATTGTCATAAAAATAAAGTACCTTTATTTTTAGTATAACTGTGTATTGTGTTTTCTTATGATATTGTGCAAGTGACACTAGTGGTACTATTGTAGCTTCACACGTCTCCTAGTTCAGCCTAAGCTGCTCTGCTAAGCTACCATTATCTATCAGCCTAAGCTGCTAGACACCCTATACACTAATAAGGGATAACTGGGCCTGGTGCAAGGTGCAAGTACCCCTTGGTACTCACTACAAGCCAGTCCAGTCTCCTTCAGGAACACACCAGGAGTCAGAGTGGGACACAGATGTCTGAAAATAGAGATGTCAAAGGGTACAGTAAGTGGCCATACAAAATGGAAAATCAGGCTGCCATGTTCAATGTTCAACACAAAACCGCAATGGGAAGTGAAGATACAGTGCCTTACTTGTGTGTCACTGGAAGTATTGTTGAATGAGTGAACTTCTGTTGTCCACATGTTCTTCCTCTGCCTCCTCTTCCTCACTGTCCACAGGCTCCACCGCTGCCACAAGACCTCCCCCAGGCTCATCTTCCTGCAGAAAAGACACCTGGAGTCGCAAGGCCAGGTTGTGCAACATGCAACATGCAACATGCAACGATGATCTGGCACACCTTCTTGGGTGAGTAGTACAGAGATCCACCTGTCAGATGTAGGCACCAGAACCTGGCCTTCAGGACGCCAAAGGTTCTTTTAATTATACTCCTTGCCCGCCCATGTGACTCATTGTAACATTCCTCTGCCCTTGTCCTGGCATTCCTCACTGGGGCCAGTAGCCATTAGAGGTTGGGGTAACCAGAGTCACCTGCAAATATTCGAGGGATACCTGTTAGACAGACACTCACTCTTAGGGCCAACCCCACACTCATATACCTACATCAACTGGGTGCCTCTGGAGTTGAGACATCACATATTGAACGCTGCTATTCCTCAAGATAAAGGCATCAAGCACAGAGCAAAGATATTTGACATTCACATAGGAGATGTACTGGTCCGCAAAACACAACATCTGCACATTCAGGGAGTGATAGCTTTTTCTATTCCTGAACACTTGTTCAATCCCCCGGAGGGGGGGGGGGGTGTAGGAAAGTACCATCTTGCCTGGCATGTTACCCCCATTTTTCACTGTATATATGTTGTTTTAGTTGTATGTGTCACTGGTACCCTGGTAACCCAGGGCCCCAGTGCTCATAAGTGTGCCTGAATGTGTTACCTGTGTAGTGACTAACTGTCTCACTGAGGCTCTGCTAATCAGAACCTCAGTGGTTATGCTCTCTCATTTCTTTCCAAATTGTCACTAACAGGCTAGTGACCATTTTTACCAATTTACATTGGCTTACTGGAACACCCTTATAATTCCCTAGTATATGGTACTAAGGTACCCAGGGTATTGGGGTTCCAGGAGATCCCTATGGGCTGCAGCAATTCTTTTGCCACCCATAGGGAGCTCTGACAATTCTTACACAGGCCTGCCACTGCAGCCTGAGTGAAATAACGTCCACGTTATTTCACAGCCATTTTACACTGCACTTAAGTAACTTATAAGTCACCTATATGTCTAACCTTTACCTGGTAAAGGTTAGGTGCAAAGTTACTTAGTGTGAGGGCACCCTGGCACTAGGCAAGGTGCCCCCACATTGTTCAGAGCCAATTCCCTGAACTTTGTGAGTGCGGGGACACCATTACACGCGTGCACTACATATAGGTCACTACCTATATGTAGCTTCACAATGGTAACTCCGAATATGGCCATGTAACATGTCTAAGATCATGGAATTGCCCCCTCTATGCCATCCTGGGATTGTTGGTACAATTCCATGATCCCAGTGGTCTGTAGCACAGACCCTGGTACTGCCAAACTGCCCTTCCTGGGGTTTCACTGCAGCTGCTGCTGCCAACCCCTCAGACATGCATATGCCCTCCTGGGGTCCAGCCAGGCCTGGCCCAGGATGGCAGAACAAAGAACTTCCTCTGAGAGAGGGTGTGACACCCTCTCCCTTTGGAAAATGGTGTGAAGGCAGGGGAGGAGTAGCCTCCCCCAGCCTCTGGAAATGCTTTGTTGGGCACAGAGGTGCCCAATTCTGCATAAGCCAGTCTACACCGGTTCAGGGACCCCTTAGCCCCTGCTCTGGCGCGAAACTGGACCAAGGAAAGGGGAGTGACCACTCCCCTGACCTGCACCTCCCCTGGGAGGTGTCCAGAGCTCCTCCAGTGTGCTCCAGACCTCTGCCATCTTGGAAACAGAGGTGCTGCTGGCACACTGGACTGCTCTGAGTGGCCAGTGCCACCAGGTGACGTCAGAGACTCCTTCTGATAGGCTCCTTCAGGTGTTAGTAGCCTATCCTCTCTCCTAAGTAGCCAAACCCTCTTTTCTGGCTATTTAGGGTCTCTGTCTCTGGGGAAACTTCAGATAACGAATGCATGAGCTCAGCCGAGTTCCTCTGCATCTCTCTCTTCACCTTCTGATAAGGAATCGACTGCTGACCGCGCTGGAAGCCTGCAAACCTGCAACATAGTAGCAAAGACGACTACTGAAACTCTGTAACGCTGATCCTGCCGCCTTCTCGACTGTTTTCCTGCTTGTGCATGCTGTGGGGGTAGTCTGCCTCCTCTCTGCACCAGAAGCTCCGAAGAAATCTCCCGTGGGTCGACAGAATTTTCCCCCTGCAACCGCAGGCACCAAAAAGCTGCATTACCGGTCCCTTGGGTCTCCTCTCAGCACAACGAGCAAGGTCCCTCGAATCCAGCGACTCTGTCCAAGTGACCCCCACAGTCCAGTGACTCTTCAGTCCAAGTTTGGTGGAGGTAAGTCCTTGCCTCAGCTCGCTGGGCTGCATTGCTGGGAACCGCAACTTTGCAGCTACTCCGGCCCCTGTGCACTTCTGGCAGAAATCCTTTGTGCACAGCCAAGCCTGGGTCCACGGCACTCTAACCTGCATTGCACGACTTTCTAAGTTGGTCTCCGGCGACGTGGGACTCCTTTGTGCAACTTCAGCGAGCACCATTTCACGCATCCTCTTAGTGCCTGTTTCTGGCACTTCTGCAGGGGCTACTGGCTTCAGAGAGGATTCCTTGTCTTGCTCTACGTCCCCTCTCTCTGCTGGTCCAATTTGCGATCTCCTGGTCCCTCCTGGGCCTCAGCAGCATCCAAAAACGCTATCCGCACGATTTGAAGTTAGCAAGGCTTGTTGGCGTTCTTTCGGCGGGAAAATACTTCTGCACAACTCTCCACGGCGAGGTAGATCGGTCCACCAAAGAGAAAGTCTCTAGCCCTTTTTGTTCCTGCAGAAACCTCAGCTTCTTCTGTCCAGTAGAAGCTTCTTTACACCCGCAGCTGGCATTTCCTGGGCATTTGCCCATCTCCGACTTGCTTGTGACTTTTGGACTTGGTCCCCTTGTTCCACAGGTACCCTAGATTGGAAATCCACCGTTGTTGCATTGCTGGTTTGTGTCTTTCCTGCATTATTCCTCTAACACGACTACTTTGTCCTTAGGGGAACTTTAGTGCACTTTGCACTCACTTTTCAGGGTCTTGGGGAGGGTTATTTTTCTAACTCTCACTATTTTCTAATAGTCCCAGCGACCCTCTACAAGGTCACATAGGTTTGGGGTCCATTCGTGGTTCGCATTCCACTTTTGGAGTATATGGTTTGTGTTGCCCCTATCCCTATGTTTCCCCATTGCATCCTATTGTAACTATACATTGTTTGCACTGTTTTCTAAGACTATACTGCATATATTTGCTAGTGTGTATATAAATCTTGTGTATATTTCCTATCCTCTCACTGAGGGTACACTCTAAGATACTTTGGCATATTGTCATAAAAATAAAGTACCTTTATTTTTAGTATAACTGTGTATTGTGTTTTCTTATGATATTGTGCATATGACACTAAGGGGGTTATTCTAACTTTGGAGGAGGTGTTAATCCGTCCCAAAAGTGACGGAAAAGTGACGGATTTACCACCAGCCGTATTACGAGTCCATTATATCCTATGGAACTCGTAATACGGCTGGTGGTATATCCGTCACTTTACCGTCACTTTTGGGACGGATTAACACTCCTCCAAAGTTAGAATAACCCCCTAAGTGGTACTGTAGTAGCTTCACACGTCTCCTAGTTCAGCCTAAGCTGCTCTGCTAAGCTACCATTATCTATCAGCCTAAGCTGCTAGACACCCTATACACTAATAAGGGATAACTGGGCCTGGTGCAAGGTGCAAGTACCCCTTGGTACTCACTACAAGCCAGTCCAGCCTCCTACAGGGGGCAAATGCTACATGTCTACCATCAATGGCACCAATGATGTTGGTGATAAGTCCCAGGGCATAGAAGTCAGCTTTCACTGTGGCCAAATCCTCCACATGGGGGAATACGATGTAGCTGCACATGTGTTGCAGCAGGGCAGACAACACTCTGGTCAACACGTTTGAGAACATAGGCTGTGACATGCCTGGTGCCATGGCCACTGTTGCTTGGAATGACCCACTTGCCAGGAAATGGAGCACTGACCGGACCCGCACAAGAGGGGGATACCTGTGGGCTGGCGGATAGCTGAAATCAGGTCTGGCTACTATTGGGCACACAGTTCTTAGATTGTGACCCTATCAAGTCTGTTGGTTAGGATAATGTGTCATCCCTCCATTGTCTGTACAAGGGAGGATGTCTCCATCTCATATTCATCCTCACCGGTTGAACTCTAAGGAGAAAAACAGGGAGCAGAGGGTCATATTCACACATCTGTTGAAATAATGATGCATTTATTCCTTTACGGAAACAGTATGTAAATTCGAGAGTCAGTAGATTTGCCAGTGTCTGCTGTGACGCAGTTAGGTGCATGGCCTGTGCCCCCCTGAAATGGCGGCTGCCTCACCTCCAAGGAGAGACAAGTGGAAATGAGGTCATTCTGCTGGCGTTGTGCGCCATAGTGGTTGGCAGTCAACGACCGCCACGCAACTTTGCATTGGTTAACATTAGGCCCTATGGGTTCCAGGAGCCAATGGCGGTGTATGCCGGTGGTGACGGTAAGCACCGCCGTGGACGTGACCGCCATTTTCTATCTGTTCACTCATTTGCTACCTGACCTTCAACAGGAGAGTACCTACACTGCAAGTGCTGCTGTGACCTGTGTTTGGAAGCGACAATGGCTCAAGTGTCTGGGGAAAGGGCCCCTGCCTTCACTTCGGAGGAGTTGGAGAGACTGGTGGATGGGGTCCTACCCGAGTACAATTTACTCAATGGTCCTTCAGACAAACAGGTGAGTACACTGTGAGCATGGTGTGTGGGCTGTGTGTGTAAGCCTAATGTGGGGGGGTGAGGAGTCCTGGGCAGAGTGCTGCATGTATGGTGGTCAATATATGTCCGTAAGGGGATGGGAGGGTTATGGTGGGCCATGAGTATGAGAGTCCGGACGGTTATGACTAATCCCATTTCTGCTGTCTTGTTCATGCAGGTCAGCGCCCATCAGAAAAAAGGTATTTGGCGTGCCATCGCCAAGGAGGTGCGGACCCTGGGGGTCTTTGACAGGCGGTGCACCCACTGCCACAAATGGTGGGAGGACATGCGCGGCTGGGTAAGGAAGATGGTGGAGGCCCAGCTGCGGCTGACCTCCCAACAAGGAAGGGGTACCCGTTATACCCTGACCCCCTGATGCACCACATCCTGGCAGTAGACTATCCAGAGTTGGCTGGGCGCTTGAAGGCATCACAGCAGCCACAAGGGGGTGAGTACAGATTCAGAATCATGACTTTCCGCGCGTTAAAGTTTTACCTGGGTGGAGGATGTGGGCTGTGGTTGCCCCTAGGCCAGGTCGAACATGGCAGGGTAGGTCCCTTGTTGGGCAGGCTCTGAAGCACTCCAACACCAATAATGTTAGTGCCAATCATCTACTAGTCCTGCTTGTTTGAGGTGTGGAGCTGATGCCATTATGCTATGTACCCCATGGGCTGGTGACTAGCTTTGTAAGTGGTAGTGCATGGTGTAGGAGGCTGGACTGGCTTTTAGTGGGTACCAAGATGTACTTACAGCTTGCACCAGTCCCAGGTATCCCTTATTAGTGTAGAGGGGTGTTTAGCAGCTTAGGCTGATAGAAAAGGTAGCTTAGCAGAGCAGCTTAGGCTGAACTAGGAGACGAGTGAAGCTCCTACAGTACCACTAGTGTCATATGCACAATATCATAAGAACACACAATACACAGATATACTAAAAATAAAGGTACTTTATTTTTATGACAATATGCCAAAGTATCTCAGTGAGTACCCTCAGTATGAGGATAGCAAATATACACAAGATATATGTACACAATACCAAAATATGCAGTGATAGCAATAGAAAACAGTGCAAACAATGTATGGTCACAATAGAATGTAATGGGGGCACATAGGGATAGGGGCAACACAAACCATATACTCTAGAAGTGGAATGCGAACCACAAATGGACCCCAAACCTATGTGACCTCGTAGAGGGTCGCTGGGACTGTAAGGAAACAGTGAGGGTTAGAAAAATAGCCCACCCCAAGACCCTGAAAAGTGGGTGCAAAGTGCACCTAAGTTCCCCAAAGAGCACAGAAGTCGTGATAGGGGAATTCTGCAGGAAAGACCAACACCAGCAATGCAACAACGATGGATTTCCAGACAAGAGTACCTGTGGAACAAGGAGACCAAGTCCAAAAGTCACGATCAAGTCGGGAGTGGGCAGATGCCCAGGAAATGCCAGCTGTCGGTGCAAAGAAGCTGCCACCGGATGGTAGAAGCTGAGGATTCTGCAAGAACGACAAGGGCTAAAAACTTCCCCTTTGGAAGATGGATGTCCCACGTCGTGAAGAGTCCTGCAGAAGTGTTTTCCCGCAGAAAGACCGCAAACAAGCCTTGCTAGCTGCAAAGCTTGCGGTTAGGGTTTTTGGATGCTGCTGTGGCCCAGGAGGGACCAGGACGTCACCAATTGTGTGAGGAGACAGAGGAGGAGTCCAGCAAGACAAAGAGCCCTCTGTAGGAGGCTGGACTGGCTTGTAGTGAGTACCAAGGGGTACTTGCACCTTGCACCAGGCCCAGTTATCCCTTATTAGTGTATAGGGTGTCTAGCAGCTTAGGCTGATAGATAATGGTAGCTTAGCAGAGCAGCTTAGGCTGAACTAGGAGACGTGTGAAGCTACTACAGTACCACTTAGTGTCATATGCACAATATCATAAGAAAACACAATACACAGTTATACTAAAAATAAAGGTACTTTATTTTTATGACAATATGCCAAAGTATCTTAGAGTGTACCCTCAGTGAGAGGATAGGAAATATACACAATATATATATACACAATAGCAAAAATATGCAGTATAGTCTTAGAAAACAGTGCAAACAATGTATAGTTACAATAGGATGCAATGGGGAAACATAGGGATAGGGGCAACACAAACCATATACTCCAAAAGTGGAATGCGAACCACGAATGGACCCCAAACCTATGTGACCTTGTAGAGGGTCGCTGGGACTATTAGAAAATAGCGAGAGTTAGAAAAATAACCCTCCCCAAGACCCTGAAAAGTGAGTGCAAAGTGCACTAAAGTTCCCCTAAGGACAAAGAAGTCGTGTTAGAGGAATAATGCAGGAAAGACACAAACCAGCAATGCAACAACTGTGGATTTCCAATCTAGGGTACCTGTGGAACAAGGGGACCAAGTCCAAAAGTCACAAGCAAGTCGGAGATGGGCAGATGCCCAGGAAATGCCCGCTGCGGGTGCAAAGAAGCTTCTACTGGACAGAAGAAGCTGAGGTTTCTGCAGGAACAAAAAGGGCTAGAGACTTCCCCTTTGGTGGACGGATCCCACTCGCCTTGGAGAGTTGTGCAGAAGTGTTTTCACGCCAAAAGGATGCCAACAAGCCTTGCTAGTCACAAATCGTGCGTTTGGCGTTTTTGGACGCTGCTGGGGCCCAGGAGGGACCAGGAGGTCGCAAATTGGACTTGAAGAGAGAGGGGACGTCGAGCAAGACAAAGAGCCCTCACTGAAGCAGGTATCACCCAGAGAAGTGCCAGAAACAGGCACTACGAGAATGCGTGAAACGGTGCTCGCCGAAGTTGCACAAAGGAGTCCCACGTCGCCGGAGACCAACTTAGAAAGTCGTGCAATGCAGGTTAGAGTGCCGTGGACCCAGGCTTGGCTGTGCACAAAGGATTCCCGCCGGAAGTGCACAGGGGCCGGAGTAGCTGCAAAGTCGTGGTTCCCAGCGAGGTGAGGCAAGGACTTACCTCCACCAAACTTGGACTGAAGAGTCACTGGACTGTGGGGGTCACTTGGACAGAGTCGCTGGGTTCGAGGGACCTCGCTCGTCGTGCTGAGAGGAGACCCAAGGGACCGGTAATGCAGCTTTTTGGTGCCTGCGGTTGCAGGGGGAAGATTCCGTCGACCCACGGGAGATTTCTTCGGAGCTTCTGGTGCAGAGAGGAGGCAGGCTACCCCCACAGCATGCACAAGCAGGAAAACAGTCGAGAAGGCGGCAGGATCAGCGTTACAGAGTTGCAGTAGTCGTCTTTGCTACTATGTTGCAGGTTTGCAGGCTTCCAGCGCGGTCAGCAGTCGATTCCTTATCAGAAGGTGAAGAGAGAGATGCAGAGGAACTCGGATGAGCTCTTGCATTCGTTATCTGAAGTTTCCCCAGAGACAGAGACCCTAAATAGCCAGAAAAGAGGGTTTGGCTACCTAGGAGAGAGGATAGGCTAGCAACACCTGAAGGAGCCTATCAGAAGGAGTCTCTGACGTCACCTGGTGGCACTGGCCACTCAGAGCAGTCCAGTGTGCCAGCAGCACCTCTGTTTCCAAGATGGCAGAGGTCTGGAGCACACTGGAGGAGCTCTGGACACCTCCCAGGGGAGGTGCAGGTCAGGGGAGTGGTCACTCCCCTTTCCTTTGTCCAGTTTCGCGCCAGAGCAGGGCTAAGGGGTCCCCTGAACCGGTGTAGACTGGCTTATGCAGAATTGGGCACCTCTGTGCCCAACAAAGCATTTCCAGAGGCTAGGGGAGGCTACTCCTCCCCTGCCTTCACACCATTTTCCAAAGGGAGAGGGTGTCACACCCTCTCTCAGAGGAAGTTCTTTGTTCTGCCATCCTGGGCCAGGCCTGGCTGGACCCCAGGAGGGCAGCTGCCTGTCTGAGGGGTTGGCAGCAGCAGCAGCTGCAGTGAAACCCCAGGAAGGGCAGTTTGGCAGTACCAGGGTCTGTGCTACAGACCACTGGGATCATGGGATTGTGCCAACTATGCCAGGATGGCATAGAGGGGGCAATTCCATGATCATAGACATCTTACATGGCCATATTCGGAGTTACCATTGTGAAGCTACATAGAGGTAGTGACCTATATGTAGTGCACGCGTGTAATAGTGTCCCCGCACTCACAAAGTTCAGGGAATTGGCTCTGAACAATGTGGGGGCACCTTGGCTAGTGCCAGGGTGCCCTCACACTAAGTAACTTTGCACCTAACCTTTACCAGGTAAAGGTTAGACATATAGGTGACTTATAAGTTACTTAAGTGCAGTGTAAAATGGCTGTGAAATAACGTGGACGTTATTTCACTCAGGCTGCAGTGGCAGGCCTGTGTAAGAATTGTCAGAGCTCCCTATGGGTGGCAAAAGAAATGCTGCAGCCCATAGGGATCTCCTGGAACCCCAATACCCTGGGTACCTCAGTACCATATACTAGGGAATTATAAGGGTGTTCCAGTAAGCCAATGTAAATTGGTAAAAATGGTCACTAGCCTGTCAGTGAAAATTTGGAAAGAAATGAGAGAGCATAACCACTGAGGTTCTGGTTAGCAGAGCCTCAGTGAGACAGTTAGTCACTACACAGGTAACACATTCAGGCATACTTATGAGCACTGGGGCCCTGGGTTACCAGGGTCCCAGTGACACATACAACTAAAACAACATATATACAGTGAAAAATGGGGGTAACATGCCAGGCAAGATGGTACTTTCCTACACAACCCCCCCCCAAACGAAGGACAATAAGACTAGCCATGACCTGATGAGTCTTCATTGTCTAAGTGGAAATATCTGGAGAGTCCATCTGCATTGGAGTGGCTACTCCCAGGTCTATGTTCCACTGTATAGTCCATTCCCTGTAGGGATATGGACCACCTCAACAATTTAGGATTTTCACCTTTCATTTGTTTTAGCCAAAGTAGAGGTTTGTGGTCTGTCTGAACAATGAAGTGAGTGCCAAACAGGTATGGCCTCAACTTCTTCAGAGCCCAGACCACAGCAAAGGCCTCCCTCTCAATGGCAGACCAACGCTTTTCTCTAGGGGTCAACCTTCTACTAATAAAAGCAACAGGTTGATCCTGGCCCTCAGAATTAAGTTGTGATAGGACTGCCCCTACTCCTAATTCAGATGCATCAGTTTGGACATAGAATTTTTTAGAGTAACAAGGGCTTTTCAGGACAGGTGCAGAGCACATGGCCTGCTTCAGCTCCTCAAAAGCTTTCTGACAGTTTGCTGTCCATAATACCTTTTTAGGCCTTTTCTTGGATGTGAGGTCATTAAGAGGGGCTGCAATGGAGCCATAGTTCTTAATGAACCTCCTGTAATACCCAGTGAGGCCTAGGAAGGCTCTCACCTGAGTCTGAGTGGTAGGGGGAACCCAATCAATAATAGTTTGGATTTTCCCCTGAAGTGGTGCAATCTGTTCCCCACCAACAAGGTGTCCCAGATAAACCACCTTACCCTGCCCTATCTGGCACTTTGAAGCCTTGATAGTGAGGCCTGCCTTTTGCAGGGCCTACAAAACTTTCCATAGGTGGACCAGGTGATCATCCCAGCTGGAGCTAAAGACAGCTATATCGTCCAAATATGCTGCACTGAAAGCTTCCAGCCCTTGCAGGACTGTGTTCACCAACCTCTGAAAAGTGGCAGGTGCATTTTTCAAACCAAAAGGCATTACAGTAAACTGGTAATGTCCTCCAATGGTAGAAAATGCAGTCTTAGGTTTAGCATCTTCTGACAATTTGATCTGCCAATACCCTGCAGTCAAATCAAAAGTGCTTAGATACTTGGCAGATGCCAGTGTATCTATGAGCTCATCTGCCCTGGGTATAGGGTGAGCATCAGTTTTGGTTACCAAGTTGAGACCTCTATAGTCTACACAAAACCGCATTTCCTTCTTTCCATCTTTGGAATGGGGTTTTGGTACCAGTACCACAGGAGAAGCCCATTGACTGTCAGAGTGCTCAACCACTCCTAGTTCTAACATTTTCTGGACCTCTTGCTTTATGCAGTCCCTGACATGGTCAGGCTGCCTATAGATCTTACTTTTGACAGGTAAACTGTCTCCAGTATCTATAGTGTGCTCACACCAAGAAGTGGTACCTGGCACAGTAGAGAAGAGTTCAGAGAATTGATCTAGGAGATTTATGCAATTATCTTTCTGCTCAGCAGTAAGACAATCAGCCAAAACTACACCTTCCACAAGAGCATCTTGATCTGTGGAAGAGAAGAGATCAGGTAGAGGATCACTGTCTTCTTCCTGTCCCTCATCTGTTGCCATGAGCAGGGTGAGATCAGCCCTGTCATAGTAGGGTTTCAGGCGGTTGACATGGAGCACCCTAAGGGGACTCCTGGCAGTGCCTAAGTCAACTAAATAGGTGACTTCTCCCTTCTTTTCAACAATTGTGTGGGGACCACTCCATTTATCTTGGAGTGCTCTTGGGGCCACAGGCTCCAAGACCCACACTTTCTGCCCTGGTTGGTACTGAACCAAAACAGCCTTCTGATCATGCCATTGCTTCTGGAGCTCTTGGCTGGCCTGAAGGTTTTTACTGGCCTTTTTCATGTACTCAGCCATCCTTGATCTGAGGCCAAGTACATAATCCACAATATCCTGCTTAGGAGCTTTTAAAGGTTGTTCCCAACCCTCCTTTACAAGTGTGAGTGGACCCCTAACAGGGTGTCCAAAAAGAAGTTCAAAGGGGCTGAAGCCCACTCCTTTCTGGGGTACCTCCCTGTAGGCAAAAAGGAGGCATGGTAGAAGGATATCCCATCTCCTGCGGAGTTTTTCAGGGAGACCCATAATCATGCCTTTGAGAGTTTTATTAAATCTCTCCACCAGTCCATTTGTTTGTGGATGATAGGGTGTTGTGAACTTGTACGTTACACCACACTCCTTCCACATGGCCTTTAAGTATGCAGACATGGAATTGCTTCCCCTGTCTGATACTACTTCCTTTGGGAAGCCCACCCTGGAAAATATTCCCAGGAGGGCCTTTGCCACTGCAGGTGCTGTAGTGGTCCTTAAAGGAATAGCTTCAGGATATCTTGTGGCATGGTCCACTACCACTAAGATAAACCTATTGCCTGAAGCAGTAGGAGGGTCAAGGGGGCCAACTATGTCAACCCCTACCCTTTCAAAGGGAACCCCAACCACAGGCAGTGGGATAAGGGGTGCCTTTGGGGTGCCACCTGTCTTGCCACTGGCTTGACAGGTTTCACAGGACTTATAAAATTCCTTTGTGTCCTCAGACATCCTAGGCCAATGAAACAGGGGAACAAGCCTGTCCCAAGTTTTCATTTGTCCTAGATGCCCAGCTAAGGGAATGTCATGTGCCAGTGTTAGGAGGAACTTTCTGTACTCCTGAGGAATCACTAATCTCCTGGCAGCTCCAGGTTTAGGATCCCTATGCTCAGTGTACAAGAGGTTGTCCTCCCAGTAAACTCTGTGAGAGTCACTGACATCCCCATTAGCCTGTTTGACAGCTTGCTGTCTGAGACCCTCTAATGTGGGACAGGTTTGCTGTGCCACACTCAGCTCCTCTCTGGCAGGCCCCCCTTCACCCAAGAGCTCAGCAGTGTCTGCTTCCAGCTCCTCTGGTGTAGGTTCTGCACAGGGAGGGAATTCTTCTTCCTCAGAAGTAGAATCCACTGTAGAGGGAGGGATAGTAGGAAGTGGTTTGCTTCTACTAGCCCTAGCTTTAGGGAGCACTTGGTCCATTGTACCAGGATCCAAGCTTCCCTGTCCTTTTTGCTTTTTGGCCTGAGCCCTTGTCAAAGCAAAAATATGCCCTGGGATGCCCAGCATTGCTGCATGGGCCTCCAACTCCACATCTGACCAAGCTGATGTCTCCAAATCATTTCCTAGTAGACAGTCTACAGGTAAATCTGTGGCTACCACAACTTTCTTTGGACCAGTAACCCCCCACCAGTTGAGATTTACAACAGCCATGGGGTGGCTAAGTGTGTTGTTGTGAGCATTGGTTACTTGGTACTGGTGACCAAGTAGGTGTTGTTCAGGGTGGACCAGTTTCTCTATGACCATAGTCACACTGGCACCAGTGTCCCTGTAGGCCTGAACCTCAACACCATTTATTAGGGGTAGTTGCTTGTACTTATCCATATTAAGGGGACAAGCAACTAAGGTGGCTAAATCAATAGCCCCCTCAGAGACTAACACAGCCTCTGT
Organism: Pleurodeles waltl; assembly: GCF_031143425.1. NCBI lineage: Eukaryota > Metazoa > Chordata > Amphibia > Caudata > Salamandridae > Pleurodeles > Pleurodeles waltl. The sequence continues at coordinate 1,201,070,943 of NC_090439.1, forward strand.
GGCCTCCCTAACAAGGCCAACCCCAACTAAATTACCAAAAGTGAGCCCAGCTACTCCCTTGGATTGGCTATTAGTAGGTTTGCTCCCACCACCACTGCTATTAGTAGGGACACTAGGGGTAGCAGTAGGGGTTGTAGTGGTAGGAGCATTGGTGCCTTTCTTTGGACAACTGGGATCTGTTGTCCAATGGCCTTTTATTTTACATAAATAGCACCATGGTTTCTTTTCCTTGTTCTGATTAAAAGAGGATTTGGAACCACCACCCCCACCAGAGTGTTTTTGTGGGCCTGATGAAGACTCATTTTTAGATTTGTCCCCACCCTTGTCTGAAGACTTACCATCCTTCTTTTTGTTGCCATCTTTGATACCCCCTGTATGAACTTTTCTGTTCACTCTTGTTCTGACCCATTTGTCTGCCTTCTTTCCCAATTCTTGGGGAGAGGTCAGATCAGAGTCCACTAAGTACTGGTGCAACAAATCAGACACACAATTATTAAGAATATGCTCTCTCAGGATTAAGTTATACAGGCTGTCATAATCAGTAACTTTACTGCCATGTAACCACCCCTCCAAGGCCTTCACTGAATGGTCAATGAAATCAACCCAGTCTTGTGAAGACTCCTTTTTGGTCTCTCTGAACTTTATCCTGTACTGTTCAGTGGTTAAACCATAACCATCCAGGAGTGCATTCTTAAGAACTTGGAAATTATTAGCATCATTTTCTTTCACAGTAAGGAGCCTATCCCTACCTTTTCCACTAAATGATAGCCATAGGATAGCAGCCCACTGCCTTTGAGGGACATCCTGTACAACACAGGCCCTCTCAAGTGCAGCAAACCACTTGTTAATGTCATCCCCCTCCTTATAAGGGGGAACTATCTTGTGCAGATTCCTGGAATCATACTCTTTTGCAGGATGACTATGGGGAATACTGCTGCTGCCACCATGGGTTTCTAAACCCAACTTCTGTCTTTCCTTCTCTAGTTCAAAAGACTGTCTATCCAAATCCAGCTGTTGCTTTTTAAGCTTCAGTCTGGTTTGTTCCACCCTCAACTTATTGAGTTCCCTCTCTAACATTCTGTCATCAGGGTTGGTGGGAGGGACATTCCTAGATACAGAGGTATGATGGGAATGAACAGAAGGAGACCTGTCCCTTACAGAAGCCACCCTAACAGCTTGGCTAACAGAAACATTACTACCAGTATGGTGAGAATAAATTCTTTTGTTATGATGTGAGACAACACTATTTGTATGGTGTGGCTCATCATCATTACCAACTATGCTAGACTGTCTAGTAATGGGCAGGCTAGGAAGTTTCTTTCCTGAATCTTTTCCTGGGGGAGTCCCTGAATCAGATTGGGAACTATTAGGTACTTTTTCAACAGATGAGGCACCCATGGCCTTATCCTGTTCTCTAAGCATGTTAAGTAACAGTTCCAAGGAAGGATTCTTCCCTACACTCAAACCTCTCTCTATACAGAGACTCCTTGCTCTTTTCCAGCTAAGGTTGTCATATGCAAGTTTGGACAGATCAACATTTTGGCCTGTGCCAGACATTTTTTAGAGAGAGTTAAAGTGATAGTAAAAGATAAAAAGTTTGTCAGAGCTTTTAGAAAGACAGAGAAAAAAAAACTTTTTAAACTTTTTTAGAACTTTTTAGAAAGTTAGAAGTACTTTTCAGCACTTAGAAAAGAGTGAAAAGAGGAAATGCAAAACTTTTTGGCTATGTGTATATACACTGACCTTGTTTTGTATATTTTTCTCTTATGAAAAGTACAATGACAAGAGTGGTAAGTAGTCTCAAAGCAATTATCCCACCACTGCACAACCAATGTAGGAGGCTGGACTGGCTTGTAGTGAGTACCAAGGGGTACTTGCACCTTGCACCAGGCCCAGTTATCCCTTATTAGTGTATAGGGTGTCTAGCAGCTTAGGCTGATAGATAATGGTAGCTTAGCAGAGCAGCTTAGGCTGAACTAGGAGACGTGTGAAGCTACTACAGTACCACTTAGTGTCATATGCACAATATCATAAGAAAACACAATACACAGTTATACTAAAAATACAGGTACTTTATTTTTATGACAATATGCCAAAGTATCTTAGAGTGTACCCTCAGTGAGAGGATAGGAAATATACACAAGATATATATACACAATAGCAAAAATATGCAGTATAGTCTTAGAAAACAGTGCAAACAATGTATAGTTACAATAGGATGCAATGGGGAAACATAGGGATAGGGGCAACACAAACCATATACTCCAAAAGTGGAATGCGAACCACGAATGGACCCCAAACCTATGTGACCTTGTAGAGGGTCGCTGGGACTATTAGAAAATAGCGAGAGTTAGAAAAATAACCCTCCCCAAGACCCTGAAAAGTGAGTGCAAAGTGCACTAAAGTTCCCCTAAGGACAAAGAAGTCGTGTTAGAGGAATAATGCAGGAAAGACACAAACCAGCAATGCAACAACTGTGGATTTCCAATCTAGGGTACCTGTGGAACAAGGGGACCAAGTCCAAAAGTCACAAGCAAGTCGGAGATGGGCAGATGCCCAGGAAATGCCCGCTGCGGGTGCAAAGAAGCTTCTACTGGACAGAAGAAGCTGAGGTTTCTACAAGGGAACGAAAAGGGCTAGAGACTTCCCCTTTGGTGGACATATCCCACTCGCCTTGGAGAGTCGTTCAGAAGTGGTTTCCCGCCGAGAGGACGCCAACAAGCCTTGCTAGTCGCAAATCGTGCGTTTGGCGTTTTTGGACGCTACTGTGGCCCAGGAGGGGACGTCGAGCAAGACAAAGAGCCCTCACTGAAGCAGGTAGCACCCGGAGAAGTGCCAGAAACAGGCACTACGAGCATGCGTGAAACGGTGCTCGCCGAAGTTGCACAAAGGAGTCCCACGTCGCCGGAGACCAACTTAGAAAGTCGTGCAATGCAGGTTAGAGTGCCGTGGACCCAGGCTTGGCTGTGCACAAAGGATTCCCGCCGGAACTGCACAGGGGCCGGAGTAGCTGCAAAGTCGCAGTTCCCAGCAATGCAGCCCAGCGAGGTGAGGCAAGGACTTACCTCCACCAAACTTGGACTGAAGAGTCACTGGACTGTGGGGGTCACTTAGACAGAGTCGCTGGGTTCGAGGGACCTCGCTCGTCGTGCTGAGAAGAGACCCAAGGGACCGGTTATGCAGCTTTTTGGTGCCTGCGGTTGCAGGGGGAAGATTCCGTCGACCCACGGGAGATTTCTTCGGAGCTTCTAGTGCAGAGAGGAGGCAGGCTACCCCCACAGCATGCACAAGCAGGAAAACAGTCGAGAAGGCGGCAGGATCAGCGTTACAGAGTTGCAGTAGTCGTCTTTGCTACTATGTTGCAGTTTTGCAGGCTTCCAGCGCGGTCAGCAGTCGATTCCTTATCAGAAGGTGAAGAGAGAGATGCAGAGGAACTCGGATGAGCTCTTGCATTCCTTATCTGAAGTTTCCCCAGAGACAGAGACCCTAAATAGCCAGAAAAGAGGGTTTGGCTACCTAGGAGAGAGGATAGGCTAGCAACACCTGAAGGAGCCTATCAGAAGGAGTCTCTGACGTCACCTGGTGGCACTGGCCACTCAGAGCAGTCCAGTGTGCCAGCAGCACCTCTGTTTCCAAGATGGCAGAGGTCTGGAGCACACTGGAGGAGCTCTGGACACCTCCCAGGGGAGGTGCAGGTCAGGGGAGTGGTCACTCCCCTTTCCTTTGTCCAGTTTCGCGCCAGAGCAGGGCTAAGGGGTCCCCTGAACCGGTGTAGACTGGCTTATGCAGAATTGGGCACCTCTGTGCCCAACAAAGCATTTCCAGAGGCTGGGGGAGGCTACTCCTCCCCTGCCTTCACACCATTTTCCAAAGGGAGAGGGTGTCACACCCTCTCTCAGAGGAAGTTCTTTGTTCTGCCATCGTGGGCCAGGCCTGGCTGGACCCCAGGAGGGCAGCTGCCTGTCTGAGGGGTTGGCAGCAGCAGCAGCTGCAGTGAAACCCCAGGAAGGGCAGTTTGGCAGTACCAGGGTCTGTGCTACAGACCACTGGGATCATGGGATTGTGCCAACTATGCCAGGATGGCATAGAGGGGGCAATTCCATGATCATAGACATGTTACATGGCCATCTTCGGAGTTACCATTGTGAAGCTACATATAGGTAGTGACCTATACGTAGTGCACGCGTGTAATGGTGTCCCCGCACTCACAAAGTTCAGGGCATTGGCTCTGAACAATGTGAGGGCACCTTGGCTAGTGCCAGGGTGCCCTCACACTAAGTAACTTTGCACCTAACCTTTACCAGGTAAAGGTTAGACATATAGGTGACTTATAAGTTACTTAAGTGCAGTGTAAAATGGCTGTGAAATAACGTGGACGTTATTTCACTCAGGCTGCAGTGGCAGGCCTGTGTAAGAATTGTCAGAGCTCCCTATGGGTGGCAAAAGAAATGCTGCAGCCCATAGGGATCTCCTGGAACCCCAATACCCTGGGTACCTCAGTACCATATACTAGGGAATTATAAGGGTGTTCCAGTAAGCCAATGTAAATTGGTAAAAATGGTCACTAGCCTGTCAGTGACAATTTGGAAAGAAATGAGAGAGCATAACCACTGAGGTTCTGGTTAGCAGAGCCTCAGTGAGACAGTTAGTCACTACACAGGTAACACATTCAGGCATACTTATGAGCACTGGGGCCCTGGGTTACCAGGGTCCCAGTGACACATACAACTAAAACAACATATATACAGTGAAAAATGGGGGTAACATGCCAGGCAAGATGGTACTTTCCTACACCCTCTCAGAAGCAAGCAGCACCCACAGAAGTGCTGGAACAGGCACTACAAAGTGGAGTGAATCGGTGCTCACCCGAAGTTGCACAAGAGAGTCCCACGCCGCCGGAGGACAACTCAGGAGGTTGTGCAATTTAGGTTAGAGTGCCGGGGAACCAGGCTTTGCTGTGCACGAAGGAAATCCTCGGTGAGTGCACAGGAGCCAGAGTAGCTGCAAAACACACGGTTCCCAGCAATGCAGTCTAGCGTACGGAGGCAAGGACTTACCTCCACCAAACTTGGACTGAAGAGTCACTGGACTGTGGGAGTCACTTGGACAGAGTTGCTGAGTTCAAGGGACCTCGCTCGTTGTGCTGAGAGGTGACCCAGAGGACCGGTGATGCAGTTCTTTGGTGCCTGCGGTTGCAGGGGGAAGATTCCGGCGACCCACTGGAGATTTCTTCGGAGTTTCTAGTGCAGAGAGGAGGCAGACTACCCCCACAGCATGCACCACCAGGAAAACAGTCGAGAAGGCGGCAGGATCAGCGTTACAGAGTTGCAGTAGTCGTCTTTGCTACTTTGTTGCAGTTTTGCAGGCTTCCAGCGCGGTCAGCAGTCGATTCCTTGGCAGAAGGTGAAGAGAAAGATGCAGAGGAACTCGGATGAGCTCTTGCATTCGTTATCTAAGGAAATCCCCAAAGTAGAGACCCTAAATAGCCAGAAAAGAGGGTTTGGCTACTTAGGAGAGAAGATAGGCTAGCAACACCTGAAGGAGCCTATCAGAAGGAGTCTCTGACGTCACCTGCTGGCCCTGGCCACTCAGAGCAGTCCAGTGTGCCAGCAGCACCTCTGTTTCCAAGATGGCAGAGGTCTGGAGCACACTGGAGGAGCTCTGGGCACCTCCCAGGGGAGGTGCAGGTCAGGGGAGTTGTCACTCCCCTTCCATTTGTCCAGTTTCGCGCCAGAGCAGGGCTGAGGGGTCCCTGAACCAGTGTAGACTGGCTTATGCAGAAATGGGCACCATGTGTGCCCATGAAAGCATTTCCAGAGGCTGGGGGAGGCTACTCCTCCCCTGCCTTCACACCATTTTCCAAAGGGAGAGGGTGTAACACCCTCTCTCAGAGGAAGTCCTTTGTTCTGCCATCCTGGGCCAAGCCTGGCTGGACCCCAGGAGGGCAGAAACCTGTCTGAGGGGTTGGCAGCAGCAGCAGCTGCAGTGAAACCCCAGGAAAGGCAGTTTGGCAGTGTCAGGGTCTGTGCTAGAGACCCTTGGGATCATGGGATTGCACCAACAATGCCAGGATGGCATAGAGGGGGCAATTCCATGATCTTAGACATGTTACATGGCCATATTCGGAGTTCCTATTGTGAAGCTACACATAGGTAGTGACCTATATGTAGTGCACGCGTGTAATGGTGTCCCACACTCACAAAGTCCGGGGAATTGGCCCGAACAATGTGGGGGCACCTTGGCTAGTGCCAGGGTGCCCACACACTAAGTAACTTAGCACCCAACCTTTACCAGGTAAAGGTTAGACATATAGGTGACTTATAAGTTACTTAAGTGCAGTGTAAAATGGCTGTGAAATAACGTGGACGTTATTTCACTCAGGCTGCAGTGGCAGGCCTGTGTAAGAATTGTCAGAGCTCTCTATGGGTGGCAAAAGAAATGCTGCAGCCCATAGGGATCTCCTGGAACCCCAATACCCTGGGTACCTCAGTACCATATACTAGGGAATTATAAGGGTGTTCCAGTAAGCCAATGTAAATTGGTAAAAATGGTCACTAGCCTGTCAGTGACAATTTGGAAAGAAATGAGAGAGCATAACCACTGAGGTTCTGGTTAGCAGAGCCTCAGTGAGACAGTTAGTCACTACACAGGTAACACATTCAGGCATACTTATGAGCACTGGGGCCCTGGGTTACCAGGGTCCCAGTGACACATACAACTAAAACAACATATATACAGTGAAAAATGGGGGTAACATGCCAGGCAAGATGGTACTTTCCTACACCCTCTCAGAAGCAAGCAGCACCCACAGAAGTGCTGGAACAGGCACTACAAAGTGGAGTGAATCGGTGCTCACCCGAAGTTGCACAAGAGAGTCCCACGCCGCCATAGGACAACTCAGGAGGTTGTGCAATTTAGGTTAGAGTGCCGGGGAACCAGGCTTTGCTGTGCACGAAGGAAATCCTCGGTGAGTGCACAGGAGCCAGAGTAGCTGCAAAACACACGGTTCCCAGCAATGCAGTCTAGCGTACGGAGGCAAGGACTTACCTCCACCAAACTTGGACTGAAGAGTCACTGGACTGTGGGAGTCACTTGGACAGAGTTGCTGAGTTCAAGGGACCTTGCTCGTTGTGCTGAGAGGAAACCCAGAGGACCGGTGATGCAGTTCTTTGGTGCCTGCGGTTGCAGGGGGAAGATTCCGGCGACCCACTGGAGATTTCTTCGGAGTTTCTAGTGCAGAGAGGAGGCAGACTACCCCCACAGCATGCACCACCAGGAAAACAGTCGAGAAGGCGGCAGGATCAGCGTTACAGAGTTGCAGTAGTCGTCTTTGCTACTTTGTTGCAGTTTTGCAGGCTTCCAGCGCGGTCAGCAGTCGATTCCTTGGCAGAAGGTGAAGAGAAAGATGCAGAGGAACTCGGATGAGCTCTTGCATTCGTTATCTAAGGAAATCCCCAAAGTAGAGACCCTAAATAGCCAGAAAAGAGGGTTTGGCTACTTAGGAGAGAAGATAGGCTAGCAACACCTGAAGGAGCCTATCAGAAGGAGTCTCTGACGTCACCTGCTGGCCCTGGCCACTCAGAGCAGTCCAGTGTGCCAGCAGCACCTCTGTTTCCAAGATGGCAGAGGTCTGGAGCACACTGGAGGAGCTCTGGGCACCTCCCAGGGGAGGTGCAGGTCAGGGGAGTGGTCACTCCCCTTCCCTTTGTCCAGTTTCGCGCCAGAGCAGGGCTGAGGGGTCCCTGAACCGGTGTAGACTGGCTTATGCAGAAATGGGCACCATGTGTGCCCATGAAAGCATTTCCAGAGGCTGGGGGAGGCTACTCCTCCCCTGCCTTCACACCATTTTCCAAAGGGAGAGGGTGTAACACCCTCTCTCAGAGGAAGTCCTTTGTTCTGCCATCCTGGGCCAAGCCTGGCTGGACCCCAGGAGGGCAGAAACCTGTCTGAGGGGTTGGCAGCAGCAGCAGCTGCAGTGAAACCCCAGGAAAGGCAGTTTGGCAGTGCCAGGGTCTGTGCTAGAGACCCGTGGGATCATGGGATTGCACCAACAATGCCAGGATGGCATAGAGGGGGCAATTCCATGATCTTAGACATGTTACATGGCCATATTCGGAGTTCCTATTGTGAAGCTACACATAGGTAGTGACCTATGTGTAGTGCACGCGTGTAATGGTGTCCCACACTAACAAAGTCCGGGGAATTGGCCCGAACAATGTGGGGGCACCTTGGCTAGTGCCAGGGTGCCCACACACTAAGTAACTTAGCACCCAACCTTTACCAGGTAAAGGTTAGACATATAGGTGACTTTTAAGTTACTTAAGTGCAGTGTAAAATGGCTGTGAAATAACGTGGACGTTATTTCACTCAGGCTGCAGTGGCAGGCCTGTGTAAGAATTGTCAGAGGTCCCTATGGGTGGCAAAAGAAATGCTGCAGCCCATAGGGATCTCCTGGAACCCCAATACCCTGGGTACCTTAGTACCATATACTAGGGAATTATAAGGGTGTTCCAGTAAGCCAATGTAAATTGGTAAAATTGGTCACTAGCCTGTTAGTGACAATTTGAAAGAAATGAGAGAGCATAACCACTGAGGTTCTGGATAGCAGAGCCTCAGTGAGATAGTTAGTCATAACACAGGTAACACATTCAGGCACACTTATGAGCACTGGGGCCCTGACTAGCAGGGTCCCAGTGACACATACAACTAAAACAACATATATACAGTGAAAAATGGGGGTAACATGCCAGGCAAGATGGTACTTTCCTACAGTCATAACACAGGTAACACATACAGGGCACACTTATGAGCAATGGGGCCCTGGCTGGCAGGGTCCCAGTGACACATACAACTAAAACAACATATATACAGTGAAATATGGGGGTAACATGCCAGGCAAGATGGTACTTTCCTACACATGGCCTAGTGCATAGGGCTGCTCCCTGTGTGTTGTGAAAGCCAACTGTAGTGTTGTTGCTGGCATTGACCAAGCATATCCTCTGTCTCTCCCCCCTACTTGTTTTGTCACCCTGTCCTTGTGTGTATTAGCATTATCTGGCGGAGGAGCCGAGGCATCGGCGACGGAGGGAACTACATCCCACATGGGCCTGGAGGCCGAATCCACCGACGGTGAGGGCACCAGAGGGACGGAGGGCGAGGACAACACCACGACGGAGACAGGAGGGGACAGTACAGACAGTGACTCATCCTCTGATGGAAGCTCCCTGGCGGTGGCGGACACTTCTGTGCCAACCCCAACAACAGGTACAGCCACCACCCCCTGTACCAGCACCTACCTCCTAGCAGCCCCTCAGCGTGTTTCCCCTGCGCAATCACCCAGGAGGGTGGGCATCTCCTTCGCCCCAGGCACCTCAGGCCCTGCCCCGGTCAGCCCCCACCTGCCCTCAGTGAGGAGGCTATTTACCTCTTGAGATCCCTCACTGTTGGGCAGTCAACCATACTAAATGCCATCCAGGGTGTTGAAAGGCATTTGCTACAAACAAATGCATACCTGGAGGGCATTCACTTTGGCGTGGCGGCCCAACAGAGAGCATTACAGGCTCTGGCCTCTGCACTGATGGCAGCCATTGTCCCTGTATCCAGCCTCCCCCCTCCAACTTCCTCTACCCAGTCCCAATCCATTCAACCCCAGTCTATCCAAAGCAAACCTTCAGACCAGAATTCACCCAAATCAACACACAGAAGTGGCTCAGGCAAACTCAAGCACCACTCTTCATCACACAGGCACTCACAAAAGCACCATCCCCATTCAGACACACCGACATCCACTTCCTCCACTGTGTCCCTCTCCACCTCCTCGTTGTAGGAAAGTACCATCTTGCCTGGCATGTTACCCCCATTTTTCACTTTATATATGTTGTTTTAGTTGTATGTGTCACTGGGACCCTGTTCACCAGGGCCCCAGTGCTCATAAGTGTGCCTGAATGTGTTACCTATGTAGTGACTAACTGTCTCACTGAGGCTCTGCTAACCAGAACCTCAGTGGTTATGCTCTCTCATTTCTTTCTAAATTGTCACTAACATGCTAGTGACCAATTTTACCAATTTACATTGGCTTACTGGAACACCCTTTTAATTCCCTAGTATATGGTACTGAGGTACCCAGGGTATTGGGGTTCCAGGAGATCCCTATGGGCTGCAGCATTTCTTTTGCCACCCATAGGGAGCTCTGACAATTCTTACACAGGCCTGCCACTGCAGCCTGAGTAAAATAACGTCCACGTTATTTCACAGCCATTTTTCACTGCACTTAAGAAACTTATAAGTCACCTATATGTCTAACCTTTACCTGGTAAAGGTTAGGTGCAAAGTTACTTAGTGTGAGGGCACCCTGGCACTAGCCAAGGTGCACCCACATTGTTCAGAGCCAATTCCCTGAACTTTGTGAGTGCGGGGACACCATTACACGTGTGCACTACATATAGGTCACTACCTATATGTAGCTTCACAATGGTAACTCCGAATATGGCCATGTAACATTTCTATGATCATGGAATTGCCCCCTCTATGCCATCCTGGCATAGTTGGCACAATCCCATGATCCCAGGGGTCTGTAGCACAGACCCTGGTACTGCCAAACTGCCTTTCCTGGGGTTTCACTGCAGCTGCTGCTGCCAACCCCTCAGAAAGGTTTCTGCCCTCCTGGGGTCAAGCCAGGCTTGTCCCAGGATGGCAGAACAAAGGACTTCCTCTGAGAGAGGGTGTTACACCCTCTCCCTTTGGAAAATGGTGTGAAGGCAGGGGAGGAGTAGCCTCCCCCAGCCTCTGGAAATGCTTTCTTGGGCACAGATGTGCCCAATTCTGCATAAGCCAGTCTACACCGGTTCAGGGGACCCCTTAGCCCTGCTCTGGCGCGAAACTGGACAAAGGAAAGGGGAGTGACCACTCCCCTGACCTGCACCTCCCCTGGGAGGTGTCCAGAGCTCCTCCAGTGTGCTCCAGACCTCTGCCATCTTGGAAACAGAGGTGCTGCTGGCACACTGGACTGCTCTGAGTGGCCAGTGCCACCAGGTGACGTCAGAGACTCCTTGTGATAGGCTCCTTCAGGTGTTGCTAGCCTATCCTCTCTCCTAAGTAGCCAAACCCTCTTTTCTGGCTATTTAGGGTCTCTGTCTCTGGGGAAACGTTAGATAACGAATGCAAGAGCTCATCAGAGTTCCTCTGCATCTCTCTCTTCACCTTCTGCCAAGGAATCGACTGCTGACTGCGCTGGAAGCCTGCAACTCTGCAACAAAGTAGCAAAGACGACTACTGCAACACTGTAACGCTGATCCTGCCGCCTTCTCGACTGTTTTCCTGGTGGTGCATGCTGTGGGGGTAGTATGCCTCCTCTCTGCACTAGAAGCTCCGAAGAAATCTCCCGTGGGTCGACGGAATCTTCCCCCTGCAACCGCAGGCACCAAAAAGCTGCATTACCGGTCCCTTGGGTCTCCTCTCAGCACGACGAGCGAGGTCCCTCGAATCCAGCAACTCTGTCCAAGTGTCTCCCACAGTCCAGTGACTCTTCAGTCCAAGTTTGGTGGAGGTAAGTCCTTGCCTCACCTCGCTAGACTGCATTGCTGGGAACCGCGACTTTTGCAGCTACTCCGGCCCCTGTGCACTTCCGGCGGAAATCCTTTGTGCACAGCCAAGCCTGGGTCCACGGCACTCTAACCTGCATTGCACGACTTTCTAAGTTGGTCTCCGGCAACGTGGGACTCCTTTGTGTAACTTCGGGTGAGCACCGTTTCACGCATCCTCGTAGTGCCTGTTTCTGGCACTTCTCCGGGTGCTATCTGCTGCTGAGAGGGCTCCTTGTCTTGCTCGACGTCCCCTCTACCTTCTGGTCCAATTTGCGACCACCTGGTCCCTCCTGGGCCACAGCAGCATCCTAAAACGCTAACCGCACGATTTGCCGCTAGCAAGGCTTGTTGGCGTTCTTTTGGCGGGAAAATACTTTTGCACGACTCTCCACGGCGAGTGGGATCTGTCCACCAAAGGGGAAGTCTCTAGCCCTTTTCGTTCCTGCAGAAACCTCAGCTTCTTCTGTCCAGTAGAAGCTTCTTTGCACCCACAGCTGGCATTTCCTGGGCATATGCCCATCTCCGACTTGCTTGTGACTTTTGGACTTGGTCCCCTTGTTCCACAGGTACCCTAGATTGGAAATCCATCGTTGTTGCATTGTTGGTTTGTGTCTTTCCTGCATTATTCCTCTATCACGAATTCTTTGTCCTTAGGGGAACTTTAGTGCATTTTGCACTCACTTTTCAGGGTCTTGGGGAGGGTTATTTTTCTAACTCTCACGATTTTCTAATAGTCCCAGCGACCCTCTACAAGGTCACACAGGTTTGGGGTCCATTCGTGGTTCGCATTCCACTTTTGGAGTATATGGTTTGTGTTGCCCCTATCCCTATGTGTCCCCATTGCATCCTATTGTAACTATACATTGTTTGCACTGTTTTCTAAGACTATACTGCATATTTTTGCTATTGTGTAAATATATCGTGTGTATATTTCCTATCCTCTCACTGAGGGTACACTCTAAGATACTTTGGCATATTGTCATAAAAATAAAGTACCTTTATTTTTAGTATAACTGTGTATTGCGTTTTCTTATGATATTGTGCAAGTGACACTTGTGGTACTGTAGTAGCTTCACACATCTCCTAGTTCAGCCTAAGCTGCTCTGCTAAGCTACCATTATCTATCAGCCTAAGCTGCTAGACACCCTATACACTAATAAGGGATAACTGGGCCTGGTGCAAGGTGCAAGTACCCCTTGGTACTCACTACAAGCCAGTCCAGCCTCCTACACTCGTCCACCCCCCAGTAGCGTCTCCACTCACACCTGCATGCATTACATCCTCATCCAATATCTGCATCACCAGCACGCCAATCACCACACGCCCCTCACTGGCAGTCACCACCCCCACATCCATGCACATGTCCCCTGTGTCCTCTCCCACGGTGTCTGTGTCCCCTCCTCCCAAAGTGCACAAACGCAAGCACACACCCACCCAACAGCCATCCACCTCACAACAGTATCCAGCTCATGCATCTGCACCCAAACACAGCCAGCTGACACCTCCTACAACCACTCCCTCTACCTCCACTCCCTAACCTTCACCCTCTTCCCACCCCAATGTCCCTATGAAGCCTTTCCTACCCAACATTGACCTCTTCCCTACCACTCCCCCCCATCCTTCACCTCAGGCCAGGGTGGCCAGAACCCAGCCTGGCACCTCAGCCACCAAGTCCACGTCCGTTGTGGTTTCTGCAGCTGTCAGAGCCTCTAAGGGGGCACACTTCAGCCCTGCCAGTGTGCCACCAACCCCTGCCAAGCCAAGAAGGTTCCGTCACCTGGCAAGCGCAAGAAGGGGACAGCATCCAGCAAAGGAGAAGGAGCCACAACCACTCAGCCAGGCCACATCAAAGACTCCAGATGGCAGACCCAATGAGGCATCACCATCTGCCAAGGGCAGGAAGGGGCACAGAACACCAGTCAAGGTATTTCATCTGTCTGAGCCTGCAGGCTACGAGCACAACCGCCACCTGCACCGCCGCAAGCACCACTACTGGAAGCAGCAGCAACCCCAGTGGGTAGCCGTCCGAGGCTGCAGGGGAAGTGCAGTAGCCTCCCCCCACCACTGGCAGCACCGGCACCTGAACCACGGCCAGCACCGCCACCTGCACCACCACAAGCACTGCCACAAGCAACGCCACCTGCACCTCTGATAGTAGCACCACTGCCAGCAGCCCCGGTGGGCAGCCGTCCGAGGCTGCAGGGGAAGGGCTGGAGCCTCCCCCCACCACTGGCAGCACCCCCACCAGCACCAGCACTACTACCACTGTGCAGCCGTAGGTGCCGGCGGATGGACTGCAGTCCTGCCTCCATGGAGTATCATGCATCCTGCCCACTGCAAATCTTGTGGCTCTGACACCCAGGTGAGGGACTGTGACCTGGCACTCCCCAAGTGATGCATCACTGGGCACACAGCCCCCTCCAGAACCAGTGGAAGAAGACATCCACTCACCCCCTCCTTGGCAGGATGAAGCACACTGGGCACAAGGCCCCCTCCAGAACCAGTGGAAGAAGGCATCAACTCACCCTATCCTTGGCAGGATGAAGCACACTGAGCACAAAGCCCCCTCCAGAACCAGTGGAAGAAGGCATCCACTCACCCTATCCTTGGCAGGATGAAGCACACTGGGCACAAAGCTCCCTCCAGAACCAGTGGAGAAGCCACTACTTGAGAGACTATGGCCTTGCACTCCCCAGGACCAAGCAGTGGAGAAGCCATCCACTTGAGAGACTGTGGCATTGCACTCCCAAGGACTAAGCAGTGCGCAAACTATCCACTAGAGAGACTGTGGCTTTGTACTCCCCAGGACCAAGCAGTGGGAAAACCACCCACTACAGAGACTGTGGCTTTGCACTCCCCAGGAGCAGTGGCATAGTACCATCTTCTGGCTGAGGTGTCCCCCTGAGGTGCCTGTGTGTTTTCGACCTGATGCTCCTGCAGTGTTCTCTCTGTTTTGAGGCAGGAGTCAAGTGTGGGGTTGGCCTATGTGTTATGGCCCAGTGGGCCACGGACTATTTTTGTGGGGACATTGTCCCTCATTTTTTATATATTGTACATATTGCACATACTGTTTATTTATTTATGAACGTATTTTTTAAGTATTTCTAATATAACACTCATTTGGCTCAATTCCTTTTGTCCTTGTGTTATTCCGGAGGGTTACCAGTGTATATGTGATGTTGTTGCATCTGTTTGTGTGTATGGTGTTGGGGGTGTGGGTGGGGGTGGGGGTGTTGCGTGTGTGTGTCACTCTCTTTTTCCTCCCCCCCTCCCTTGTCTGCTAGGTGCAATACTCACCGTTATCGCCAGTGTTGGTGCTCCTGGTATATGAACGGATATACCAGCATGGGGAAGACCTGCAGCTCGGGCTCCACTGCATCCTGGTTCTTCCTTGAGTGTCGAGAGTTGAGTGGTACTGTTTCCACCGTGCTTTTGATGGTGTTGGTACCGCCCCAGAAAAGCTGGCGGGTGAGCTGTTGGCGGTTACCGCAGCGGTGTTTGTTGCTACCGCTGTGGCGGTTGGAGTGTTAAAGTGGCTGTCTGTGTTGGCGGTTTCCGCCGTGGTCATGATTCCATTTTGTTACCCCCGGCCTGTTGGCAGTATTGCCGACGCTTTAACACCGACCTCCAGGGTTGTAATGAGGGCCATAGTTGTGAAAATAAGCAACTGACATCACTATTGTTCCAGCAAATTGAGGAAAAAGTCATGTTTGTGGCTCATTAACTCATTTGTCAATTTTAAGACCTGTCCTGCTACAACCCAGGAATGTTGAAGATGCAAAAGAATTGGACACTATGAGAAAGTATGGGGAGGAGGTGGCAAACATGTAGGTGTTAGACTTAGCATCCTTGGTGTGGTGTTCCCTAACTTTTTGCCTCTGTTTCCCTGGTTGTTGATGTGTGCTGGACTCTGTTTTCGCTGTTTTTGGTACTCTGGGCACTTTAGCACTGCTGACAAGTACAAAAGTGCAGGTGCTCCTATGTAACATACATGTGTAATTGGCTTTCCATTATTGTCATATTTGATTTACTATTAAGTCCCTAGTACAGTGCACTAGAGGTGCCCAGGGCCTGTAAATCAAATGCTACTAATGGGCCTGGAGCATTGATTGTGCCACCCACACAAGAAGCCCTACAAGCATGTCTCAGACCCGCCACTGCAGTGCCTGTGTGTGCAGTCTTCACTGCTAATTCGACTCGGCAACTGTACCCACTTGGCACCCCTAAACCCTCCCTCTTTATACATGTAAGGCACCCCTATGGTAGGCCCTAGGTAGCCCCATCAGAAGGGTGCAGTGTATGTTAAAGGTGGGACAGGTACTTATGTGTTTTACATATCCTGACAGTGAAATACTGCCACAATTTAAAAATACATCTTTTTGTGAAGTTGGTTTTTAGATTGTGTGTTTGAAAATGCCACTTTTTGAAAGTAAACATTTTCTTGCTTAAACCATTCTGTGACTCTGCTTGTTTGTGGATTCCCCTGTCTGGGTCAGTTTGAGAGTTGGGCTGTTTGCACCTCTCCTCTAGACTGTGACACAAAGGGAGCTGGGGTGTAGCCGGTATATCCTGATGGGCCATCTGTGCTGGGAGGGAGGGGATGAGTTGTCACTCACAGCTCAAAGGGCTGTGCCTGCCCTCACACAATGCAGGCTCCAACCCCCTGGTGTGTCTGGGGCCTGGCCTGGGGAAGACAGGATCTTACAAACAAAAGTGACTTTTCTTTGAAGTTTGCCTACTTCAAAGGCAGTAGAGGACCCAAGTAGTGGACCCAAAACCCCTGAAGATTATATTACTTCAAGGATGGATTCAAGAGGAACCTCTACCTAGAGAGGAGCTGCAGAGCTGAGGACAAGTGCAGCCCTGGCCTGTGACTGTGCTGTGCTGGGCTATCCTGCAGTTGCTGCTTCTGCTTGTGCACGGGGACAGAGACTGGCCTTTGTTGAATTCCTGCTTGAGAAGTAACTCCAAGGGCTTGGAGTAGAGCTTGCCTCCTGTTTTGAAGCCTCAGGTACAGTAAAGGTTTCACCAACCAGCCACGCTGCATCGGACCCAGCAAAGCTGCTCTCCCCGACTCTGTGCACCGGCCTGTTTTCTACTTGTTTCCTCAGGTACTGTACCTTGGGGTTGAACGACTCCGTAAATGGAGCCATTGGCGTTGCATTGTAGCAAACAACTCCGTCACGACGTCGTATAATATCAACTTGCAGTATTTGTGCCTCAAAGCACTGTTTTTCATATGTTTAATTGCTAAATTCATATTTATAACTGTACATTGTGTATTTTTATTGTATTTGGTCTTGTTTTGTTTGGATCAGTATTAACTATTTTTCTAAACCTCTGTTGTGTCATTTTGTAGTGTTTTCACTGAGTTGCTGCGTGTGTTGGTGCAAACACTTTACACATTGCTTCTGAAGTTAAGCCTGCCTGCTCATTCCTTGCTTGGACACGAGGTGACCTGACTGCCAACCAAAGACCCCAATTCTAACATTGGTGATCAGCGGTGAGGACTGAACTAATATTTGTACTTGACATACAGTGATTTAATGTACACTACTGTTTTCAGTGCAGACCATTAAATGACCACATACAGCTTGTTTTTGCCTTTTCTCTTTTTGGATTTTTTCCTACTTCCATATTTTTGGTGATCGCTTTTTTGACTTTTTGAACTTCATTGGGAACTTGTTTGGCATGAAACTGGACAAAGGAAAGGGGAGTGACCACTCCCCTGACCAGTGCCTTTCCGGGGTTTCCACTGCAACTGCTGCTGCTGCCAACCCCTCAGACAGGATTCTGCCCTCCTGGGGTCTGGGCAGCCCAGTCCCAGGAAGGCAGAACAAAGGATTTCCTCTAAGAGAGGGTGTTACACCCTCTCCCTTTGGAAAAAGGTGTGAAGGGCTGGGGAGGAGTATCCTTCCCCAGCCTCTGGAAATGCTTTGATGGGCACAAATGGTGCCCATCTCTGCATAAGCCAGTCTACACCAGTTAAGGGATCCCCCAGCCCTGCTCTGGTGCGAAACTGGACAAAGGAAAGAGGAGTGACCACTCCCCTGACCAGTACCTCCCAGGGGAGGTGCGCAGAGCTCCTCCAGTGTGTCCCAGGCCTCTGCCATCTTGGATTCAGAGGTGCTGGGGGCACACTGGACTGCTCTGACTGGCCAGTGCCAGCAGGTGACGTCAGAGACCCCTCCTGATAGGTGCTTACCTCTTTCAGTAGCCAAGGCTCCTTTCTTAGTAGCCAAACCTCCTTTTCTGGCTATTTAAGGTCTCTCCTCTGGGGAATTCTACAGATAATGAATGCAAGAGCTCACCAGAGTTCCTCTGCACTTCCCTCTTCGACTTTTACCAAGGATTGACCGCTGACTGCTCCAGGACGCCTGCAAAACCGCAACAAAGCAGCAAGACCACTACCAGCAACATTATAGCGCCTCATCCTGCCGGCTTTCTTGACTGTTTCCTGGTGGTGCATGCTCTGAGGGATGTCTGCCTTCACCCTGCACTGGAAGCCAAGAAGAAATCTCCCGTGGGTCGACAGAATCTTCTCCTGCTAATGCAGGCACCAAAAGATTGCTTTACCGGTCCTCTGGGTCCCCTCTCATCCTGACGAGCGTGGTCCCTGGAACACAGGAGCTGGATCCAAGTGACCCCCACAGTCCAAGGGTCCTTCAGTCCAAGTTTGGTAGAGGTAAGTCCTTGCCTCCCCACACTAGACAGCAAACCTGTGTACTGTGTGACTTCCAGCTACTCTGGCTTCTGTTTACTTTTCCAGGACTTCCTTTGTGCACAGCCTAACCTGGGTCCCCAGCACTCTGTCCTGCATTGCCCAACTCACTGAGTTGGGCTCCGACGTCTTGGGACCCTCCTTTGTGACTCTGAGTCGACCGCTATCCTCGGATATTCCAAGTGCGTGCTCTGGTACTTCTGTGGATGCTGCCTGCTTCTGTGGGTGCTCTCTGACTTGCTGAGCAACCCCTCTGTCTCCTCCTCCAAGGGGCGACATCCTGGTCCTTCCTAGTCCCCAGCAGCACCCAAAAACCTTTATTGTGACTCTTGCAGCTAGCAAGGCTTGTTTGCATTATTTCTGCATGGGAACACTTCTGCAACATCCAGCACGCCGTGGGACATCTTCCATCCAAAGGAGAAGTTACTAGCCCTTTTCGTTGTTGCAGATTTGGCTTCTTCCACCCAGAGGCAGCCCTTTTGCAACTTCATCCGGGATTTTCTGGGCTCCTGCCCCCCATGGACACTATCGTGACTCTTGGACTTGGTCCCCTTCCTTTACAGGTACTCAGGTCCATGAATTCAGTGTTTTTCTGGTGCTTGTGGTTCTTGCAGAATCCTCTATCACGACTATTCTGTCTTCCTGGGGTAGTAGGGTACATTTACTCCTACTTTTCAGGGTCTTGGGGTGGGGTATTTTGGACACCCTTACTGTTTTCTCACAGTCCCAGCAACCCTTTACAATCTCCCATAGGTCTGGGGTCCATTCGTGGTTCGCATTCCTCTTTTGGAGTTTATGGTTTGTGTTGTCCCTAGACCTATGTTCACCTATTGCATCCTATTGTGATTCTACATTGTTTGCACTACTTTTCTTACTGTTACTTACCGGTTTTGGGTTTGTGTACATATAACTTGTGTATATTACTTACCTTCTAAGTGAGGGTACTCTCTGAGATACTTGTGGCATATTGTCATGAAAATAAAGTACCTTTATTTTTAGTAACTCTGAGTATTGTGTTTTCTTATGATATTGTGCTATATGATATAAGTGGTATAGTAGGAGCTTTGCATGTCTCCTAGTTCAGCCTAAGCTGCTTTGCAATAGCTACCTTCTATCAGCCTAAGCTGCTACAAACACCTCTATTCTACTAATAAGGGATAACTGGACCTGGCACAGGGTGTAAGTACCACAAGGTACCCACTATAAGCCAGACCAGCCTCCTACATTGGTGGTGCAGCGGTGAGATAGTACTTGCAACTGCTTTACCACTTTGTCATTTGGTGCTTTTCATAAGAAAATGATATACCAAATAGTTCAGTATATGTACACTTAACCAAAACTGTTTACTTTTCTATGTCTAAACTTTTAACAAAGTATCTGAAAAGTTTTGAAAACTTCTAAAAGTTTTCCCAAAGTTTGAAAAAAGTGTTTTTTTCTCTGTGCTTTCTAAAGTTCTAAAAACTTTTTCTCTCACTATCCTTAAACCTATACTATCATGTCTGTTGTAGAGCCCACTCCGAAAACTGTTAATGCAACATATGAGAGTTTAAACTATAAAAGTTTGAGGGGTCTCTGCCTGGATAGAGGTTTGAGTATAGGTAAGAATCCTACAAAAGACTTTCACTTTAACATGCTCATTGTAGATGACCAGAACCAGTCTGGTCCATTTCAGGAGAGGTTAGAAAATGGGGAAGCTTCTCATTCAGACACAGAGGAGTTCCATGAGGAAGCTTGGGAGGGTTCTTACAAAGTTCTGCCCCTTAGCAGGGCACCTAGTGACACTGGTAGTGTTAGAGAGTCACACACCAGTAGGGCATCTTTCACACATAGAGGCCAGGTTACTAGGGTCCAGACAGTTAGGGACAGGTCTCCCTCTGAAACTTCCCACATTTCCTCTGTGTCTAAACATTACCAACCCACCCACCCTGAGGATAACTTGATGGAAAGGGAACTCACAAAGCTGAGAGTAGAAGAGACCAGACTGAAGCTTAAACAGCAGCAGCTGGCCTTAGATAGGGAATCCCTAGACATAGAGAGGGAAAGACAGTGGTTGGCATTAGTTCCCAATGGTGGCAGCAGCAGTATTTCTGATAGCAATCCTGTAAGAGAGCAAGATTCCAGGAATCTGCACAAGATAGCCCCCAGTTACAAGGAGGGGGATGACATTAATAAGTGGTTTGCTGCACTTGAGAGGGCCTGTATGGTACAGGTGGTCGCTCAAAGGCAGTGGGCTGCTATTTTGTGGTATCTTTCACTGGAAAGGGTAAGGATATGCTCCTTACTGTCAGAGAAAGTGATGCCAATAATTACAAAGTTTTGAAAGATGCACTCTTGGATGGATTTCGCTTAACCACTGAACAATACAGGATTAAGTTCAGAGACACCAGAAAAGAGTCTTCTCAAGACTGGACAGGTTTTGTGGACTGTTAGGTGAAGGCGTTGGATGGGTGGTTGCATGGCAGTAAAGTTTCTAACTATGAAAGCCTGTATAATCATATTCTGAGAGAGCATATTCTTAACAATTGTGTATCTGACTTGTTGCACCAATACCTAGTGGACCTGACCTCTCCCCCAAGAATTGGGAAAGAAGGCAGACAAATGGGTCAGAACAAGGGTGAACAGAAATGTTCATACAGGGGGTGACAAGGATGGCAAGAAGAAGGATCGTAAGTCTTCTGAGAAAGGTGGGGACAAAAGTAAGCATTCTGAGTCTTCATCAGGCCCACAAAAATCCTCTGGGGGTGGTGGGTCCAAGTCCTCTTCTAATAATCAACAGAAAAAGCCTTGGTGTTATTTGTGTAAAGTCAAAGGCCATTGAGCAAGTGATTCCACTTGCCCAAGGAAAAACACCAAACCCCCTACCACCACAACCACTGCTGCAAATTCTAGTGCCCCTAGTAATAGCAGTGGTGGTGGGAAATCTACTACTAATAGCCAATCCAAGGGTGTAGCTGGGCTCACTATTGGCAATGTAGTTGGGGTTGGCCTTGTTAGGGAGACCACAGATGCTGTTTTAGTCTCTGATGGTGGCATTGATTTTGCCACCTTAGTTGCTTGTCCCCTTAATATAGGTAAGTACAAGCAACTTCCCCTAATCAACGGTGTTGAGGTTGAGGCCTTCAGGGACACAGGAGCCAGTGTAACTATGGTGATAGAAAAACTGGTCCACCCTGATCAACACCTACTTGGTCAGCAGTACCAAGTAACTGATGCTCATAACAACACTCTTAGCCACCCCATGGCTGTTGTGAATCTCAACTGGGGGGTGCTTACTGGTCCAAAGAAAGTTGTGGTAGCCACTGATCTACCTGTAGAATGTCTACTTGGAAACGATTTGGAAACATCAGCATGGGCAGAAGTGGAGTTGGAGGCTCATGCAGCAATGCTGGGCATTCCTGGGCATATTTTTGCTTTACCTAGGGCTCACGCCAAAAAGCAAAAAGGACAGGGAAACTTGGATCCTGCAACAATGGGCCAAGTGCTCCCTAAAGCTAGGGGTAGAAAGGGTAAATCCCTGCCCACTATCCCCCCCTCTACAGATGATCCCCCTTTTGAGGAAGAGGAATTCTCTCCCTGTGCAGAACCTACACCAGAGGAGCTGGCAGCAGGCACTGCTAAGCTTTTGGGTGTAGGGGGCCTGGCAGGGAAGAGCTGAGTGTGGCACACCAAACCTGTCCCACATTAGAGGGTCTCAGACAGCAAGCTGTCAAACAGCAGCATGGGGATGTCAGTGACAGTCATAGGGTATACTGGGAAGACAACCTCTTGTACCCAGAGTCAAGGGGCCCAAAACCTGGAGCTGCAAGGAGATTGGTCATTCCCCTGCAGTACAGAGAGTTTCTTCTCACCCTAGCACATGACATTCCTTTGGCTGGGCATTTGGGCCAGACCAAACTTGGGAAAGACTTGTCCCCTTGTTTCACTGGCCTCATATGTGAGAGGAACCAAAGAGTTTTGTCGCTCTTATGTGACCTGGCAAGCCAGTGCAAGACTGGTGGCACTCCAAAGGCCCCTCTAATTCCACTTCCAGTGGTTGGAGTCCCCTTTGAAAGGGTAGGGGTTGACATAGTTGGCCCCCTTGACCCTCCTACTGCCTCAGGCAATAGATTTATGTTGGTGGTAGTGGACCATGCCACAAGATATCGTGAAGCCATACCTTTAAGGACCACTACAGCTCCTGCAGTGGCAAAGGCCCTCCTGGGAATCTTTTCCGGAGTGGGTTTTCCTAAAGAGGTGGTGTCAGACAGAGGTAGCAACTTCATGTCTGCATACCTAAAAGCAATGTGGAAGGAGTGTGGTGTTACCTACAAGTTCACCACCCCTTACCATCCACAAAAAAATGGTCTGGTTGAGAGGTTTAATAAAACTCTCAAAGGTATGATCATGGGACTCCCTGAAAAGCTCAGGAGGAAATGGGATGTCCTGTTACCTTGCCTCCTTTTTGCTTACAGGGAGGAACCCCAGAAAGGAGTGGGCTTCAGCCCCTTTGAACTCCTCTTTGGGCACCCTGTAAGAGGTCCACTTGCTCTTGTGAAGGAGGTTTGGGAAGAACCTTTAAAAGCTCCTAAACAGGACATTGTAGACTATGTTCTTGCCCTAAGATCCAGAATGCCTGAGTATATCAAAAAGGCCAGTAAAAAACTTCTGGCCAGCCAGGAGCTGCAAAAGCAATGGCATAACCAGAAGGCTGTCCTAACTTAGTACCACCCAGGACAGAAGGTGTGGGTATTAGAGCCTGTGGCCCCAAGAGCACTCCAAGACAAATTGAATGGACCCCATCTCATTATTAAAAAGAAGGGTGAGGTTACCTACTTGGTAGGCCTGGGCACTGCCAGGAGTCCCCTTAGGGTGATTCATGTCAATCACCTGAAACCCTACTATGACAGAGCTGATCTCACCCTGCTCATGGCAACAGATGAGGGACAGGAAGAAGACAGTGACCATCTGTGAGAAAGTAGCCTCTTTCTAGCCTTGTTACCCCCACTTTTGGCCTGTTTGTGAGTGTATGTCAGGGTGTTTTCACTGTCTCACTGGGATCCTGCTAGCCAGGGCCAAGTGCTCATAGTGAAAACCCTATGTTTTCAGTATGTTTGTTATGTGTCACTGGGACCCTGCTAGTCAGGGCCCCAGTGCTCATAAGTTTGTGACCTATATGTATGTGTTCCCTGTGTGATGCCTAACTGTCTCACTGAGGCTCTGCTATCCAGAACCTCAGTGGTTATGCTCTCTCTTTACAATTTGTCACTAACAGGCTAGTGACCAATTTCACCAATTTACATTGGCATACTGGAACACCCTTATAATTCCCTAGTATATGGTACTGAGGTACCTAGGGTATTGGGGTTCCAGGAGATCCCTATGGGCTGCAGCATTTCTTTTGCCACCCATAGGGAGCTCTGACAATTCTTACACAGACCTGCCACTGCAGCCTGAGTGAAATAACGTCCACGTTATTTCACAGCCATTTACCACTGCACTTAAGTAACTTATAAGTCACCTATATGTCTAACCTTTACCTGGTAAAGGTTAGGTGCAAAGTTACTTAGTGTGTGGGCACCCTGGCACTAGCCAAGGTGCCCCCACATTGTTCAGGGCAAATTCCCCGGACTTTGTGAGTGCGGGGACACCATTACACGCGTGCACTACACATAGGTCAATACCTATGTGTAGCTTCACAATGGTAACTCCGAATATGGCCATGTAACATGTCTATGATCATGGAATTGCCCCCTCTATGCCATCCTGGCATTGTTGGCACAATCCCATGATCCCACAGGTCTGTAGCTCAGACCTGGGTACTGCCAAACAACCTTTCCCGGGGTTTCACTGCAGCTGCTGCTGCTGCCAAACCCTCAGACAGGTTTCTGCCCTCCTGGGGTCCAGCCAGGCTTGGCCCAGGATGGCAGAACAAAGGACTTCCTCAGAGAGAGGGTGTTACACCCTCTCCCTTTGGAAAAAGGTGTCAGGGCTGGGGAGGAGTAGCCTCCCCCAGCCTCTGGAAATGCTTTCATGGGCACAGATGGGCCCATTTCTGCATAAGCCAGTCTACACCGGTTCAGGGACCCCTCAGCCCTGCTCTGGGGTGAAACTGTACAAAGGAAAGGGGAGTGACCACTCCCCTGACCTGCACCTTCCCTAGGAGGTGCCCAGAGCTCCTCCAGTGTGCTCCAGACCTCTGCCATCTTGAAAACAGAGGTGCTGCTGGCACACTGGACTGCTCTGAATGGCCAGGGCCAGCAGGTGACGTCAGAGACTCCTTCTGATAGGCTCCTTCAGGTGTTGCTAGCCTATCGTCTCTCCTAAGTAGCCAAACCCTCTTTTCTGGCTACTTAGGGTCTCTGCTTTGGGGATTTCCTTAGATAACGAATGCAAGAGCTCATCAGAGTTCCTCTGCATCTCTCTCTTCACCGTCTGCCAAGGAATCGACTGCTGACCGCGCTGGAAGCCTGCAAAACTGCAACAAAGTAGCGAAGATGACTACTGCAACTCTGTAACGCTGATCCTGCCGCCTTCTCAACTGTTTTCCTGGTGGTTCATGCTGTGGGGGTAGTCTGCCTCCTCTCTGCACTAGAAGCTCCGAAGAAATCTCCTGTGGGTCACGGAATCTTCCCCCTGCTACCGCAGGCACCAAAGAACTGCATCACCGGTCACCTGGGTCTCCTCTCAGCACGACGAGCGAGGTCCCTTGAATCCAGCAAGTCTGTCCAAGTGACTCCCACAGTCCAGTGACTCTTCAGTCCAAGTTTGGTGGAGATAAGTCCTTGCCTCCCCACGCCAGACTGCATTGCTGGGAACCACAACTTTTGCAGCTACTCCGGCCTCTGTGCACTTCCTGTGGAAATCCTTTGTGCAGAGCCAAGCCTGGGTCCACGTCACTCTAGCCTGCATTGCACGACTTTCTAAGTGATCCTCCGGCGGCGTGGGACTCCTTTGTGCAACTTTGGGTGACCACCATTTCACTCCTCTTCGTAGTGCCTGTTCCGGCACTTCTGCGGGTGCTGCCTGCTTTTGAGAGGGCTCCTTGTCTTGCTGGGTGCCCCCTCTGTCCCCTGACGCAATTGGCGACATCTTGGTCCCTCCTGGGCCACAGCAGCATCCAAAAATGCTAACCGCATGACTTGCAGCTAGCAAGGCTTGTTGGTGGTCTTTCTTCGGGAAAACACTTTTGGACGACTCTCCGTGGCGTGGGGGATCTATCCTCTGAAGGGAAAGTCTCTAGCCCTTGTCGTTCCTGCAGAATCCTCAGCTTCTACTGTCCAGTAGCAGCTTCTTTGCACCCACAGCTGGCATTTCCTGAGGCATCTGCCCATCTCTGACTTGCTTGTGACTTTTGGACTTGGTCCCCTTGTTCCACAGGTACCCTCGACTGGAAATCCATCGTTGTTGCATTGCTGGTTTGTGTCTTTCCTGCAGAATTCCCCTATCACAACTTCTTTGTCCTTTGGGGAACTTTAGTGCACTTTGCACTCACTTTTCAGGGTCTTGGGTTGGGCTATTTTTCTAACCCTCACTGTTTTCTTACAGTCCCAGCGACCCTCTACAAGGTCACATAGGTTTGGGGTCCATTCGTGGTTCGCATTCCACATTTGGAGTGTATGGTTTGTGTTGCCCCTATCCCTATATGTCCCCATTGCATCCTATTGTAACTATACATTGTTTGCACTGTTTTCTAAGACTATACTGCATATTTTTGGTATTGTGTACATATATCTTGTGTATATTTGCTATCCTCATACTGAGGGAACTCACTGAGATACTTTTGGCATATTGTCATAAAAATAAACTACCTTTATTTTTAGTATATCTGTGTATTGTGTTTTCTTATGATATTGTGCATATGACACTTGTGGTACTGTAGGAACTTCACTCGTCTCCTAGTTCAGCCTAAGCTGCTCTGCTAAGCTACCATTATCTATCAGCCTAAGCTGCTAGACACCCTATACACTAATAAGGGATACCTGGGCCTGGTGCAAGGTGTAAGTACCCCTTGGTACTCACTACAAGCCAGTCCAGCCTCCTACATTGGTTGTGCAGCGGTGGGATAAGTACTTGCAACTACTTACCACTTTTGTCATTGTACTTTTCATAAGAGAAAAATATACAAAACAAGTTCAGTGTATGTACACCTAACCAAAAAGTTTTGCTTTTCTTCTCTCACTTCTTTTCTAAGTGCTGAAAAGTACCTCTAAACTTTCTAAAAAGTTCTTAAAAAGTTGTAAAAGTTTTTTTTTTTTTCTCCTGTTCTTTAAAAAGTTCTAAAAACTTGTTCTCACTTTTTCTATCACTTAAACACTTTCTAAAATGTCTGGCACAGGCCAAACTGTTGATCTGTCCAAACTTGTTTATGATCACCTTAGCTGGAAAGGAGCAAGGAGTCTCTGCATAGAAAGAGGTTTAAGTGTAGGGAAGAATCCCCCCAGAGAACTGTTGGTTAACATGCTTGTAGAACAGGATAAGGCCAGAGGTGCCCCTTCTGTTGAAAAAGTAGCTAATGGTTCACAATCTGACCCTGGGACACCCCTAGAAAAAGATTCAGGAAAGAAACTTCCTAGCCTGCCTATTACCAGACAACCTAGCATAGCTGGTACTGATGTAGAGTCACACCATACTGATAGTGTTGTCTCACATCATAGCAAGAGTATTCCTTCACATCATAGTAGAAGTGATGTTTCTGTTAACCAAGCTGTTAGGATGCCTTCTGTTAGGGACAGGTCCCCTTCTGTTCATTCTCACCATACTTCTGTTTCAAGGCATGTCCCACCCACCCACCCTGATGATAGAGTGTTAGAAAGGGAGCTCAATAGATTGAGAGTGGAACAAACCAGACTGAAGCTCAAGAAGCAACAGCTGGATTTGGATAGACAGTCCTTAGAAGTGGAAAGAGAAAGACAGAAATTGGGTTTAGAAACCCATGGTGGCAGCAGCAGTATTCCCCATAGTCATCCTGCAAAAGAGCATGATTCTAGGAATCTGCACAAGATAGTTCCCCCTTATAAGGAGGGGGATAACATTAGCAAGTGGTTTGCTGCACTTGAGAGGGCCTGTGTTGTACAGGATGTCCCTCAAAGGCAGTGGGCTGCTATCCTATGGGTATCATTTAGTGGAAAGGGTAGGGATAGACTCCTTACTGTGAAAGAAAGTGAAGCCAATGATTTCAAAGTTCTTAAGAATGCACTCCTAGATGGTTATGGCTTAACCACTGAACAGTCCAGGATGAAGTTCAGAGAAACCAAAAAGGAGTCTTCACAACACTGGGTAGACTTTATTGACCATTCAGTGAAGGCCTTGGAGGGGTGGTTACATGGCAGTAAAGTGACTGACTATAAAAGCCTATATAACATAATCCTGAGAGAGCATATACTTAATAATTGTGTGTCTGATTTGTTGCACCAGTATCTAGTGGACTCAGATCTGACCTCTCCCCAAGAATTGGGAAAGAAGGCAGACAAATGGGTCAGAACAAGGGTGAACAGAAAAGTTCATACAGGAGGTGACAAAGAGAACAATAAGAAGAAAGATGGTGAAAAATCTCAAGATAAGCATGGGGATAAGGGTAAAACCAAGGATCCTACTTCAAATCTTAAACACTCTTCAGGGGGTGGGGATAAAACAAATTCTTCCTCTTCTTCTCAACCTACACAGTTTAAAAAGCCTTGGTGCTTTGTGTGTAAAAACAGAGGCCATAGGCCAGGGGATAAGTCCTGTCCAGGTAAACCCCCTGAGCCTACCACCACTAATACATCAAGCTCTAATGCCCCGAGCAGTAGTGGTACTAGTGGTGGGACTGCTGGCAACAGTCAAGTTAAGGGTGTAGTCAGTCCCAAGACAGTTTCTGTCACACCTAGTGGCATTGGCCTTGCCACACTGGCTGCTTGTCCCCTTACAATGGTTAAGTACAGGCAGACAGTTTCAATAAATGGTGTTGAGGCCTTGGCCTACAGGGACACAGGTGCCAGTATCACTTTGGTGACTGAAAACCTATTGCATCCTGAACAACACATCATTGGACAACAGTATAAGATTATTGATGTCCATTACTCCACTAAGTTTCTTCCCTTAGCTATAATTCAGTTTAGTTGGGGTGGAGTTACTGGCCCTAAGCAGGTGGTGGTATCACCTAGCTTACCTGTAGACTGTCTCTTAGGTAATGACCTAGAGGCCTCAGGTTGGGCTGATGTAGAGTTTTATGCCCATGCAGCCATGCTGGGCATCCCAGAGGAATTGTTCCCTCTCATTTCTACTGAAATGAAAAAGCAAAGGAGAGAAGGCCTGAAAACTCAGGATCCCTCTCCAACAACAGGTAAAAAGGGTATCACAGTATCCCCTAACCACCCTGCCAATCAGGATACCATTCCTGTGGTGGGAGAAACTAGGGTGGCACCTGTTCCAAGGAAATCATCAGCTGGAAAAGCTGTACTCCCTGAGGTAGAATTACCTCTCTGTGGGATAACTAACATTGGTGACAAAAAGAGCACCATTTTGGTTATCATGGAGCACCCCTTGTAGGAAAGTACCATCTTGCCTGGCATGTTACCCCCATTTTTCACTGTATATATGTTGTTTTAGTTGTATGTGTCACTGGGACCCTGCTAATCAGGGCCCCAGTGCTCATAAGTGTGCCTGAATGTGTTACCTGTGTTATGACTAACTGTCTCACTGAGGCTCTGCTAATCAGAACCTCAGTGGTTATGCTCTCTCATTTCTTCCAAATTGTCACTAACAGGCTAGTGACCAATTTTACCAATTTACATTGGCTTACTGGAACACCCTTATAGTTCCCTAGTATATGGTACTGAGGTACCCAGGGTATTGGGGTTCCAGGAGATCCCTATGGGCTGCAGCATTTATTTTGCCACCCATAGGGAGCTCTGACAATTTTTACACAGGCCTGCCACTGCAGCCTGAGTGAAATAACGTCCACGTTATTTCACAGCCATTTTACACTGCACTTAAGTAACTTATAAGTCACCTATATGTCTAACCTTTACCTGGTAAAGGTTGGGTGCTAAGTTACTTAGTGTATGGGCACCCTGGCACTATCCAAGGTGCCCCCACATTGTTCGGGCCAATTCCCCGGACTTTGTTCCCCTGACCTGCACCTCCCCTGGGAGGTGCCCAGAGCTCCTCCAGTGTGCTCCAGACCTCTGCCATCTTGGAAACAGTGGTGCTGCTGGCACACTGGACTGCTCTGAGTGGCTAGGGCCAGCAGGTGACGTCAGAGACTCCTTCTGATAGGCTCCTTCAGGTGTTTCTAGCCTATCTTCTCTCCTAAGTAGCCAAAACCTCTTTTCTGGCTATTTAGGTTCTCTGTCTTTGGGGATTCCTTAGGTAACGAATGCAAGAGCTCATCCGAGTTCCTCTGCATCTCTCTCTTCACCTTCTGCCAAGGAATCGACTGCTGACCGCGCTGGAAGCCTGCAAAACTGCAACAAAGTAGCAAAGACGACTACTGCAACTCTGTAACGCTGATCCTGCCGCCTCTTCGACTGCTTTCCTGGTGGTACATGCTGTGGGGGTAGTCTGCCTCCTCTCTGCACTAGAAGCTCTGAAGAAATCTCCTGTGGGTCGACGGAATCGTCCCCCTGCAACCGCAGGCACCAAGGAACTGCATTACCGGTACCCTGGGTCTCCTCTCAGCACGACGAGCAAGGTCCCTTGAATCCAGCAACTGTGTCCAAGTGACTCCCACAGTCCAGTGACTCTTCAGTCCAAGTTTGGTGAAGGTAAGTCCTTGCCTCCCCACGCCAGACTGCATTGCTTGGAACTGCGACTTTTGCAGCTACTCCAGCCTCCGTGCATTTCCGGCGGAAATCCTTTGTGCACAGTCCAGCCTGGGTCCACTGCACTCTAACCTGCATTGCACAACCTCCTAAGTTGTCCTCCGGCGGAGTGGGACTCCTTTGTGCAACTTCGGGTGAGCACCGTTTCACTCCACTTCGTAGTGCCTGTTTTGGCACTTCTGCGGGTGCTGCCTGCTTCTGAGAGAGCTCCTTGTCTTGCTCGATGCCCCCTCTGTCCCCAGACGCAATTGGCGACATCCTGGTCCCTCCTGGGCAACAGCAGCATCCATAAACCCTAACCGCATGATTTGCAGCTAGCAAGGCCTGTTGGTGGTCTTTCTTCAGGAAAATACTTCTGCACAACTCTCCACGGCGTGCGGGATCAGTCCTCCAAAGGGGAAGTTCCTAGCCCTTGTCGTTCCTGCAGAATCTCAAGCTTCTACTGTCCAGTAGCAGCTTCTTTGCACCCACAGCTGGCATTTCCTGGGCATCTGCCCATCTCCGACTTGCTTGTGACTTTTGGACTTGGTCCCCTTGTTCCACAGGTACCCTCGTTTGGAAATCCATCGTTGTTGCATTGCTGATTTGTGTCTTTCCTGCAGAATTCCCCTATCACGACTTCTAAGTCCTTTGGGGAACTTTAGTGCACTTTGCACTCACTTTTTAAGGTCTTGGGGTGGGCTATTTTTCTAACCCTTACTATTTTCTAATAGTCCCTGCGACCCTCTACAAGGTCACATAGGTTTGGGGTCCATTCGTGGTTCGCATTCCACTTTTGGAGTATATGGTTTGTGTTGCCCCATCCCTATGTGTCCCCATTGCATCCTATTGTAACTATACATTGTTTGCACTGTTTTCTAATACTATTACTGCATATTTTGGTATTGTGTACATATATCTTGTGTATATTTGCTATCCTCATACTGAGGGTACTCACTGAGATACTTTTGGCATATTGTCATAAAAATAAAGTACCTTTATTTTTAGTATATCTGTGTATTGTGTTTTCTTATGATATTGTGCATATGACACTAGTGGTACTGTAGGAGCTTCACTCGTATCCTAGTTCAGCCTAAGCTGCTCTGCTAAGTTACCATTAGCTATCAGCCTAAGCTGCTAGACACCCTATACACTAATAAGGGATAACTGGGCCTGGTGCAAGGTGCAAGTACCCCTAGCTACTCACTACAAGCCAGTCCAGCCTCCTACATTGGTTGTGCAGTGGTGGGATAAGTGCTCTGTAACTACTTACCACTTTTGTCAATGTACTTTTCAAAAGAGAAAAATATACAAAGCAAGTTCAGTGTATGTACACCTAACCAAAAAGTTTTGTATTTCTTTTCTCACCTCTTTTCTAAAGTGCTGAAAAGTACCTCTAAACTTTCTAAAAAGTTCTTAAAAGTTTGAAAAGTTTTTTTTTCTGTCTTTCTAAAAGTTCTGAAAACTTTTTTCTCTTTGTCTGTCACTTAAACTCTTTCTAAAAATGTCTGGCACAGGCCAAAATGTTGATCTGTCCAAACTTGCATATGATCACCTTAGCTGGAAAGGAGCACGGAGTCTCTGCATAGAAAGAGGTTTGAGTGTAGGGGAGAATCCTTCCTTGGAATTATTGCTTAACATGCTTAAAGAACAAGATAAGGCCAGAAGGGTCCCATCTGTTGAAAAAGTAGCTAATGGTTCCCAATCTGATCCAGGGACTCCCCTGGAAAAGATTCAGGAAATAAACTTCTTAGCCTGCCCATTAGTAGACAGTCTAGCATAGTTGGTACTGATGTAGAGGTACACCATACAGATATTGTTATCTCACATCATAGCAAGAGTATTGCTTCTCACCACAGTAGAAGTGATGTTTCTGTTAACCAAGCTGTTAGGGTCCCTTCTGTTAGGGACAGGTCTCCTTCTGTCAATTCTCATCATACCTCTGTTTCAAGACAGGTCCCTCCCACCCACCCTGATGACGGATTGTTAGAAAGGGAGCTCAATAAGTTGAGAGTGGAACAAACCAGACTGAAGCTTAAGAAGCAACAGCTGGATTTGGATAGACAGTCCTTAGAACTAGAGAAGGAAGGACAGAAGTTGGGTTTTGAAAACCATGGTGGCAGCCGCAGTATTCCCAATAGTCATCCTGCAAAAGAGCATGATTCCAGGAATCTGCACAAGATAGTTCCCCCTTATAAGGAGGGGGGTGACATTAACAAGTGGTTTGCTGCACTTGAGAGGGCCTGTGTTGTACAGGATGTCCCTCAAAGGCAGTGGGCTGCTATCCTATGGCTATCATTTAGTGGAAAGGGTAGGGATAGTCTCCTTACTGTGAAAGAAAGTGATGCCAATAATTTTACAGTTCTTAAGAATGCACTCCTGGATGGTTATGGCTTAACCACTGAACAGTACAGGATAAAGTTCAGAGAGACCAAAAAGGAGTCTTCACAAGACTGGGTTGATTTCATTGACCATTCAGTGAAGGCCTTGGAGGGGTGGTTACATGGCAGTAAAGTTACTGATTATGACAGCCTGTATAACTTGATCCTGAGAGAGCATATACTTAATAACTGTGTGTCTGATTTTTTTGCACCAGTACCTGGTGGACTCTGATCTGACCTCTCCCCAAGAATTGGGAAAGAAGGCAGACAAATGGGTCAGAACAAGGGTGAACAGAAAAGTTCATACAGGGGGTGACAAAGATGGCAACAAGAAGAAGGATGGTAAGTCTTATGACAAGGGTGGGGACAAATCTAAAAATTAGTCTTCATCAGGCCCACAAAAACACTCTGGTGGGGGTGGTGGGCCCAAATCCCCTGCTAATCAAAACAAAGAAAAGAAACCATGGTGCTATTTATGTAAAATAAAAGGCCATTGGACAACAGATCCCAGTTGTCCAAAGAAAAGCGCCAAGCCTCCTACCACTACAACCCCTACTGCTACACCTAGTGTCCCTACTAATATCAGTGGTGGTGGGAGCAAACCTACTAATAGTCAATCCAAGGGAGTAGCTGGGCTCACTTTTGGTAACTTAGTTGGGGTTGGTCTGATTAGGGAGACCACAGAGGCTGTGTTAGTCTCTGAGGGGGCTATTGATTTAGCCACCTTAGTTGCTTGTCCCCTTAATATGGATAAGTACAAGCAGCTACCCCTAATAAATGGTGTTGAGGTTCAGGCCTAAAGGGACACTGGTGCCAGTGTTACTATGGCAATAGAGAAACTGGTCCACCCTGAACAACGCCTACTTGGTCACCAGTACCAAGTAACCGATGCTCACAACAACACACTTAGCCACCCCATGGCTGTTGTAAATCTCAACTGGGGGGGGGGTTACTGGTCCAAAGAAAGTTGTGGTAGCCTCAGATTTACCTGTAGACTGTCTACTAGGAAATGATTTGGAGACATCAGCTTGGTCAGATGTGGAGTTGGAGGCCCATGCAGCAATGCTGGGCATCCCAGGGAATATTTTTGCTTTAACCAGGACTCAGGCCAAAAAGCAAAAAGGACAGGGTGACTTGGATCCTGGAACAATGGACCAAGTGCTCCCTAAAGCTATGGCTAGTAGAAGTAAAGCACTACCTACTATTCCTCCCTCTACAGTGGATTCTACTTCTGAGGAAGAAGAATGTCCACCCTGTGCAGAACCTACACCAGAGGAGCTGGAAGCAGACTCTGCTGAGCTTTTGGGTGAAAGGGGGCCTGCCAGGGAGGAGCTGAGTGTGGCACAGCATACCTGTCCCACACTAGAGGGTCTAAGACAGCAAGCTGTCAAACAAGCTAATGGGGATGTCAGTGACTCTCACAGAGTTTACTGGGAGGACAACCTCTTGTACACTGAAGCAAGGGATCCTAAGCCTGGAACTGCCAGGAGGTTAGTGATTCCTCAGGAGTACAGAAAGTTCCTCCTAACTCTAGCCCACAACATTCCCCTAGCTGGACATTTGGGACAAATGAAAACTTGGGACAGACTTGTTCCCTTGTTTCATTGGCCTAGAATGTCAGAGGACACAAAATAATTTTGCAAGTCCTGTGAAACCTGTCAAGCCAGTGGCAAGACAGGTGGCACTCCAAAGGCACCCCTTATTCACCTGCCTGTGGTTAGGGTTCCCTTTGAAAGGGTAGGGGTTGACATAGTTGGCCCCCTTTACCCTCCTACTGCTTCAGGCAATAGGTTTATCTTAGTGGTAGTGGACCATGCCACAAGATATCCTGAAGCTATTCCTCTAAGGACCACTACAGCACCTGCAGTGGCAAAGGCCCTCCTGGGAATATTTTCCAGGGTGGGCTTCCCAAAAGAGGTGGTATCAGACAGAGGAAGCAATTTCATGTCTGCTTACTTAAAGGCTATGTGGAAGGAGTGTGGTGTGAGATACAAGTTCACTACACCCTATCATCCACAAACAAATGGACTGGTGGAGAGATTTAACAAAACTCTCAAAGGCCTGATTATGGGACTCCCAGAAAAACTCCGCAGGAGATGGGATATCCTTTTACCATGCCTCCTTTTTGCCTACAGGGAGGTACCCTTGAAAGGAGTGGGCTTCAGCCCCTTTGAACTCCTCTTTGAACGCCCTGTTAGGGGTCCACTAACACTTGTCAAGGAGGGTTGGGAACAACCTTTAAAAGCTCCAAAGCAAGATATTGTGGATTATGTACTTGGCCTCAGATCAAGGATGGCTGAGCACATGAAAAAGGGCAGTAAAAACCTTCAGGCCAGCCAAGAGCTCCAAAAGCAATGGCATGACCAGAAGGCTGTTTTGGTTCAGTACCAACCAGGGCAGAAAGTGTGGATCTTGGAGCCTGTGGCTCCAAGAGCACTCCAAGATAAATGGAGTGGACCCCACATAATTGTTGAAAAGAAGGGTGAAGTCACCTACTTAGTTGACTTAGGCACTGCCAGGAGTCCCCTTAGGGTGCTCCATGTCAATCGCCTGAAACCCTATTATGACAGGGCTGATCTCACCCTGCTAATGGCAACTGATGAGGGACAGGAAGAAGAGAGTGACCCTCTCCCTGATCTCTTCTCTTCCACAGAGCAAGATGCTCTAGTGGAAGGTGTAGTTTTGGCTGATTGTCTCACTGCTGAGCAGAGAGACCATTGCATAAATCTCCTGTGTCAATTTTCTGAACTCTTCTCTACTGTGTCAGGTACCACTTCTTGGTGTGAGCACACTATAGATACTGGAGAAAGCTTCCCTGTCAAAAGTAAAATCTATAGGCAGCCTGACCATGTCAGGGACTGCATAAAGCAAGAGGTGCAGAAAATGTTAGAACTGGGAGAGGTTGAGCACTCTGAAAGTCCATCGGCTTCTCCTGTGGTACTTGTACCAAAACCTCATTCCAAGGATGGAAAAAAGGAAATGCGGTTTTGTGTTGACTACAGAGGTCTCAACCAGGTAACCTAAACTGATGCTCACCCTATACCCAGGGCAGATGAGCTCATAGATACACTGGCATCTGCCAAGTATCTAAGCACTTTTGACTTGACTGCAGGGTATTTGCAGATCAAATTATCAGAAGATGCAAAAGCAAAAACTGCATTTTCAACCATTGGAGGCCATTACCAATTCACAGTAATGCCATTTGGATTGAAAAATGCACCTGCCACTTTTCAGAGGTTGGTGAATACAGTCCTGCAAGGGCTGGAAGCTTTTAGTGCAGCATATTTGGACGATATAGTTGTCTTTAGCTCCAGTTGGGATGATCACCTGGTCCACCTATGGAAAGTTTTGGAGGCCCTGCAAAAGGCAGGCCTCACTATCAAGGCTTCAAAGTGCCAGATAGGGCAGGGGAAGGTGGTTTATCTGGGACACCTTGTTGGTGGAGACCAGATTGCACCACTTCAGGGGAAAATCCAAGCTATTATAGATTGGGTTCCCCCTACCACTCAGACCCAGGTGAGAGCCTTTTTAGGTCTCACTGGCTATTACAGGAGGTTCATTAAGCGCTATGGCTCCATTGCAGCCCCTCTTAATGACCTCACATCCAAGAAAATGCCTAAAAAGGTATTGTGGACAGCTAGCTGTCAGAAAGCTTTTGAGGAGCTGAAGCAGGCCATGTGCTCTGCACCTGTCCTGAAAAGCCCTTGTTACTCTAAAAATTGTATGTCCAAACTGATGCATCTGAATTAGGAGTAGGGGCAGTCCTATCACAACTTAATTCTGAGGGCCAGGATCAACCTGTTGCTTTTATTAGTAGAAGGTTGACCCCTAGAGAAAAGCGTTGGTCTGCCATTGAGAGGGAGGCCTTTGCTGTGGTCTGGGCACTGAAGAAGTTGAGGCCATACCTGTTTGGCACTCACTTCATTGTTCAGACGGACCACAAACCTCTACTTTGGCTAAAACAAATGAAAGGTAAAAATCCTAAATTATTGAGGTGGTCCATATCCCTACAGGGAATGGACTATGCAGTGGAACATAGACCTGGGAGTAGCCACTCCAATGCAGATGGACTCTCCAGATATTTCCACTTAGACAATGAAGACTCATCAGGTCATGGCTAGTCTTATTGTCCTTCGTTTGGGGGGGGTTGTGTAGGAAAGTACCATCTTGCCTGGCATGTTACCCCCATTTTTCACTGTATATATGTTGTTTTAGTTGTATGTGTCACTGGGACCCTGCTAGTCAGGGCCCCAGTGGTCATAAGTGTGCATGAATGTGTTACCTGTGTTATGACTAACTGTCTCACTGAGGCTCTGCTAATCAGAACCTCAGTGGTTATGCTCTCTCATTTCTTTCAAATTGTCACTAACAGGCTAGTGACCAATTTGACCAATTTACATTGGCTTACTGGAACACCCTTATAATTCCCTAGTATATGGTACTGAGGTACCCAGGGTATTGGGGTTCCAGGAGATCCCTATGGGCTGCAGCATTTCTTTTGCCACCCATAGGGAGCTCTGACAATTCTTACACAGGCCTGCCACTGCAGCCTGAGTGAAATAACGTCCACGTTATTTCACAGCCATTTTACACTGCACTTAAGTAACTTATAAGTCACCTATATGTCTAACCTTTTCCTGGTAAAGGTTGGGTGCTAAGTTACTTAGTGTGTGGGCACCCTGGCACTAGCCAAGGTGCCTCCACATTGTTCAGGGCCAATTCGCCAGACTTTGTGAGTGCGGGGACACCATTACAAGTGTGCACTACATATAGGTCACTACCTATATGTAGCTTCACAATGGTAACTCCGAATATGGCCATGTAACATGTCTATGATCATGGAATTGCCCCCTCTATGCCATCCTGGCATAGTTGGCACAATCCCATGATCCCAGTGGTCTGTAGCACAGACCCGGGTACTGCCAAACTGCCTTTTCCGGGGTTTCACTGCAGCTGCTGCTGCTGCCAACCCCTCAGACAGGCTGCTGCCCTCCTGGGGTCCAGCCAGGCCTGGCCCAGGATGGCAGAACAAAGGACTTCCTCTGAGAGAGGGTGTTACACCCTCTCCCTTTGGAAAATGGTGTGAAGGCAGGGGAGGAGTAGCCTCCCCCAGCCTCTGGAAATGCTTTCATGGGCACAGATGGGCCCATTTCTGCATAAGCCAGTCTTCACCGGTTCAGGGACCCCTCAGCCCTGCTCTGGCGCGAAACTGGACAAAGGAAAGGGGAGTGACCACTCCCCTGACCTGCACCTCCCCTGGGAGGTTCCCGGAGCTCCTCCAGTGTGTTCCAGACCTCTTCCATCTTGAAAACAGAGGTGCTGCTGGCACACTGGACTGCTCTGAGTGGCCAGGGCCAGCAGGTGACGTCAGAGACTCCTTCTGATAGGCTCCTTCAGGTGTTGCTAGCCTATCTTCTCTACTAAGTAGCCAAACCCTCTTTTCTGGCTATTTAGGGTCTCTGCTTTGGGGATTTCCTTAGCTAACGAATGCAAGAGCTCATCAGAGTTCCTCTGCAATTCTCTCTTCACCTTCTGCCAAGGAATCGACTGCTGACCGCGCTGGAAGCCTGCAAAACTGCAACAAAGTAGCGAAGACGACTACTGCAACTCTGTAACGCTGATCCTGCCACCTTCTCGACTGTTTACCTGGTGGTGCATGCTGTGGGGGTAGCCTGCCTCCTCTCTGCACTAGGAGCTCTGAAGAAATCTCCCGTGGGACGACGGAATCTTCCCCTTGCAACCGCAGGCAACAAAACACTGCATCACCGGTCCTCTGGGTCCCCTCCCAGCACGACGAGCGAGGTCCCTTGAATCCAGCAACTCTGTCCAAGTGACTCCCACAGTCCAGTGACTCTTCAGTCCAAGTTTGGTGGAGGTAAGTCCTTGCCTCCCCACGCCAGACTGCATTGTTGGGAACCGCGACTTTTGCAGCTACTCCGGCCTCTGTGCACTTCCAGGGGAAATCCTTTGTGCACAGCCAAGCCTTGGTCCACGGCACTCTAACCTGCATTGCACGACTTTCTAAGTTGTCCTCCGGCGGCGTGGGACTCCTTTGTGCAACTTCGGGTGAGCACTGTTTCACTCCTCTTCGTAGTGCCTGTTCCGGCACTTCTGCGGGTGCTGCCTGCTTCTGAGAGGGCTCCTTGTCTTGCTGGGTGACCCCTCTGTCCCCTTACGCAATTGGCGACATCTTGGTCCCTCCTGGGCCACAGCAGCATCCAAAAACCCTAACTGCGACTCTTGCAGCTAGCAAGGCTTGTTGGCGGTCTTTCTGTGTGGGAGCACCTCTGCAAGCTTCTTCACGACGTATGACATCCATCCTCCAAAGGGGAAGTTACTAGCCCTCTTCGTTTTTGCAGAATCTACAGCTTCTACCATCAAGTGGCAGCTTCTTTGCACCCTCAGTTGGCATTTATTGGGCATCTGCCGAATCTCGACTTTGTCGCGACTCTTGGACTGGGTCCCCTTGTTCCACAGGTACTCTCATCCGGTTATCAAATCAAATCAAATCAAATCATTAACATTTATAAAGCGCGCTACTCACCCGTGCGGGTCTCAAGGCGCTAGGGGGGAAAGGGGGGGTTATCGCTGCTCGAACAGCCAGGTCTTTAGGAGTCTCCGGAAAGCGGAGTGGTCCTGGGTGGTCCTGAGGCTGGTGGGGAGGGAGTTCCAGGTCTTGGCCGCCAGGAAGGAGAAAGATCTCCCACCCGCCGTGGAGCGGCGGGTGCGAGGGACGGCAGCAAGTGCGAGGCCAGCGGAGCGGAGGGGGCGGGTGGGGACGTAGAAGCTGAGGCGTCTGTTGAGGTATTCCGGTCCCTTGTTGTGGAGGGCTTTGTGTGCGTGGGTGAGAAGACGGAAGGTGATCCTTTTGCTGACTGGGAGCCAATGCAGGTGTCTCAGGTGTGCGGAGATGTGGCTGTTGCGGGGTACGTCGAGGATGAGGCGGGCCGAGGCGTTTTGGATGCGTTGCAGGCGGTTTTGGAGTTTGGCGGTGGTCCCGGCGTAGAGGGTGTTGCCGTAGTCCAGGCGACTCGTGACAAGGGCGTGGGTCACGGTTTTTCTGGTGTCGGCGGGGATCCAGCGGAAGATCTTGCGGAGCATGCGGAGAGTGAGGAAGCAGGCGGAGGACACGGCGTTGACTTGCTTGGTCATGGTGAGAAGAGGGTCCAAGATGAAGCCGAGGTTGCGGGCGTGGTCTGCGGGGGTCGGTGCGGTGCCGAGGGCCGTGGGCCACCAGGAGTCGTCCCAGGCGGACGGGGTGTTGCCGAGGATGAGGACTTCCGTTTTTTCAGAGTTCAGCTTTAGGCGGCTGAGCCTCATCCAATCTGCGACGTCCTTCATACCCTCTTGTAGGTTGGTCTTGGCGCTGGCGGGGTCCTTGGTGAGGGAGAGTACAAGTTGGGTGTCGTCGGCGTAGGAGGTGATGATGATGTCCTGCTTGCGTACGATGTCGGCGAGGGGGCTCATGTAGACATTGAAGAGTGTCGGGCTGAGCGATGAGCCTTGAGGTACGCCGCAGATGATCTTGGTGGGTTCTGAGCGAAACGGAGGGAGGTAAACTCTTTGGGAGCGGTTAGCGAGGAAGGAGGCGATCCAGTCCAGGGCCTGGCCTTGGATCCCGGTGGAGCGTAGGCGGGTGATTAGGGTGCGGTGACAGACGGTGTCAAAGGCAGCCGAGAGGTCGAGGAGAATGAGGGCGACTGTTTCACCGTTGTCCATCAGGGTTCTGATGTCGTCTGTGACTGAGATGAGGGCGGTTTCCGTGCTGTGGTTGGTTCGGAATCCGGTTTGTGAAGGGTCGAGCAGGTTGTTGTCTTCCAGGAAGGTGGTCAGCTGTTTGTTGACGGTCTTTTCTATTACCTTGGCTGGGAAAGGTAGAAGAGAGATGGGGCGGAAGTTTTTCAGGTTATCCACTTTGGTTGCTTTGATGGTGTTGGTCTTCCTTGCAGAATTCCCCATCACAACTTCTGTGCTCTCTTGGTAATATAGGTGCTCTTTACACCTACTTTTCAGGGTCTTGGGGTGGGCTATTTTTCTAACCCTCACTATTTTCTTACAGTCCCAGCGACCCTCTACAAGCTCACATAGGTTTGGGGTCCATTTGTGGTTTGCATTCCACTTTTAGATTATATGGGTTGTGTTGCCCCCATACCTCTGTGCTCCTATTGCAACCTATTGTAATTCTACACTGTTTGCATTACTTTTCTTGCTCTTACTTACCTGACTTGGGTTTGTGTACATTTAACTTCTGTATATTACTTACCTTCTTACTGAGGGTACTCACTGAGATACTTGTGGCATATTGTCAGAAAAATAAAGTACCTTTATTTTTAGTAACTTTCTGTATTGTGTTTTCTTATGATATTGTGTATATGATATAAGTGGTGTAGTAAGAGCTTCCTTCGTTTTCATAGTTCAGCCCAAGCTGCTTTGCCATAGCTACCTTCTATCAGTCTAAGCTGCTAGAAACACCTCTTCAACACTAATAAGGGATAACTGGACCTGGCAAAAGGTATAAGTACCTATGGTACCCACTACAAGCTAGGCCAGCCTCCTACACCCTCCTCCATGTCTCCCTCCTCCCTCCCAGTCTCGTCTCCATTCACACCTGCATGCACTATATCCTCAGTCACTACCTCCATCACCAGCATGGCCATCACCACACACCGCTCACTTACACTCACCACCCCCACTACCATTCACACATCCCCATGTGTCATCTCCCAGTGTGTCTGTCAGCCCACCTCCCAAACTACACAAACACACTCACACACCCATCCAACAGCCATCCACCTCACGACAGCCTACAGCCCATGCACCTTCACCCAAAGTCACCAAACGAACACCTCCTACAACCACTACCTCTTCCTGCACTCCCAAACCCCCTCCATCTACCAGTCCCAGTGTGTCTAGAAAAGTTTTCCTATCAAACCTTGACCTCTTCCCTACACCTACCCCACCCCTTCCGTCCCCTAGGGCCCGCCTTTCCAGGTCCCAAGCACCTCAGCCACCACATCACCGGGAACAGTGGTGCCAGCAGTAACCCGCTTCTGGAGTGCGCATAGCAGCAGGGCAGCCAGTGTGCCAAGGAGCCAAGCCAAGGACAAAAACACCTCAAAAACAAAAGAAGTTGGCCACAGCCCAGAGGGAGAAGGCCAAAACACCTGCCACCAAGGGCTCTCCCAGTACTACAGTTGGGAGTGGCAGAGGTGTTTCTGCTTGGGAACACCTCTGCAAGCTTCTTCACGACGTGTGACATCCATCCTCCAAAGGGGAAGTTTCTAGCCCTCTTCGTTCTTGCAGAATCCACAGCTTCTACCATCCAGTGACAGCTTCTTTGCACCCTCAGTTGGCATTTCTTGGGCATCTGCCCAATCTCGACTTTGTCGCGACTCTTGGACTGGGTCCCCTTGTTCCACAGGTACTCTCGTCAGGAAATCCACTTTGGTTGCTTTGCTGGTGTTGGTCTTCCTTGCAGAATTCCCCATCACAATTTCTGTGCTCTCTGGGGAATATAGGTGCCCTTTACACCTACTTTTCAGGGTCTTGGGGTGGGCTATTTTTCTAACCCTCACTATTTTCTTACAGTCCCAGCGACCCTCTACAAGCTCACATAGGTCTGGGGTCCATTTGTGGTTTGCATTCTACTTTTGGATTATATGGTTTGTGTTGCCCCCATACCTATGTGCTCCTATTGCAACCTGTTGTAATTCTACACTGTTTGCATTACTTTTCTTGCTCCTTCTTACCTGATTTAAGTTTGTGTACATTTAACTTCTGTATATTATTTACCTTCTTACTGAGGGTACTCACCGAAATACTTGTGGCATATTGTCATAAAAATAAAGTACCTTTATTTTTAGTAACTTTGTGTATTGTGTTTTCTTATGATATTGTATATGATATAAGTGGTGTAGTAAGAGCTTCCTTCGTTTTCCTAGTTCAGCCTAAGCTGCTTTGCCATAGCTACCTTCTATCAGTCTAAGCTGCTAGAAATACCTCTTCTACACTAATAAGGGATAACTGGACCTGGCACAAGGTGTAAGTACCTTTGGTACACACTACAAGCCAGGCCAGCCTCCTACACCCTCCTCCATGTCTCCCTCCTCCGTCCCAGTCTCGTCTCCATTCACACCTGCATGCACTACATCCTCAGTCACTACCTCCATCACCAGCACGGCCATCACCACACACCGCTCACGTACACTCACCACCCCCACTACCATTCACACATCCCCATGTGTCCTCTCCCAGTGTGTTGTCAGCCCACCTCCCAAACTACACAAACACACTCACACACCCACCCAACAGCCATCCACCTCACGACAGCCTACAGCCCATGCACATTCACCCAAAGTCACCAAAAGAACACGTCCTACAACCACTACCTCTTCCTCCACACCCAAACCCCCTCCATCTACCCGTCCCAGTGTGTCTAGAAAAGTTTTCCTATCAAACCTTGACCTCTTCCCTACACCTCCCCCATGTAGGAAAGTACCATCTTGCCTGGCATGTTACCCCCATTTTTCACTGTATATATGTTGTTTTAGTTGTATATGTCACTGGGACCCTGCCAGCCAGGGCCCCAGTGCTCATAAGTGTGCCCTGAATGTTTTACCTGTGTTATGACTAACTGTCTCACTGAGGCTCTGCTATCCAGAACCTCAGTGGTTATGCTCTCTCATTTTCTTTCTAAATTGTCACTAACAGGCTAGTGACCAATTTCACCAATTTACATTGGCATACTGGAACACCCTTATAATTCCCTAGTGTATGGTACTAAGGTACCCAGGGTATTGGGG
This sequence comes from Pleurodeles waltl, assembly GCF_031143425.1. NCBI lineage: Eukaryota > Metazoa > Chordata > Amphibia > Caudata > Salamandridae > Pleurodeles > Pleurodeles waltl. Next base: position 1,201,114,188 of record NC_090439.1, read on the forward strand.
TTCCAGGAGATCCCTATGGGCTGCAGCATTTCTTTTGCCACCCATAGGGAGCTCTGACAATTCTTACACAGGCCTGCCACTGCAGCCTGAGTGAAATAACGTCCACGTTATTTCACAGCCATTTAACACTGCACTTAAGTAACTTATAAGTCACCTATATGTCTAACCTTTACTTGGTAAAGGTTGGGTGCAAAGTTACTTAGTGTGTGGGCACGCCGGCACTAGCCAAGGTGCCCCCACATTGTTCAGGGCAAATTCCCCGGACTTTGTGAGTGCGGGGACACCATTACACGCGTGCAATACACATAGGTCACTATCTATGTGTAGCTTCACAATGGTAATTCCGAATATGGCCATGTAACATGTCTATGATCATGGAATTGCCCCCTCTATGCCATCCTGGCATAGTTGGCACAATCCCATGATCCCAGTGGTCTGTAGCACAGACCCTGGTACTGCAAAACTGCCTTTCCCGGGGTTTCACTGCACAGGGTTGCTGGATTGAAGGGACCTCGCTCGTCGTGCTGAGAGGAGACCCAAGGTACCGGTGATGCAGTTCTTTGGTGCCTGCGGTTGCAGGGGGACGATTCCGTCGACCCACGGGAGATTTCTTCAGAGCTTCTAGTGCAGAGAGGAGGCAGACTACCCCCACAGCATGCACCACCAGGAAAACAGTCGAGAAGGCGGCAGGATCAGCGTTACAGAGTTGCAGTAGTCGTCTTTGCTACTATGTTGCAGGTTTGCAGGCTTCCAGCGCGGTCAGCAGTCGATTCCTTATCAGAAGGTGAAGAGAGAGATGCAGAGGAACTCGGCTGAGCTCATGCATTCGTTATCTGAAGTTTCCCCAGAGACAGAGACCCTAAATAGCCAGAAAAGAGGGTTTGGCTACCTAGGAGAGAGGATAGGCTAGCAACACCTGAAGGAGCCTATCACAAGGAGTCTCTGACGTCACCTGGTGGCACTGGCCACTCAGAGCAGTCCAGTGTGCCAGCAGCACCTCTGTTTCCAAGATGGCAGAGGTCTGGAGCACACTGGAGGAGCTCTGGACACCTCCCAGGGGAGGTGCAGGTCAGGGGAGTGGTCACTCCCCTTTCCTTTGTCCAGTTTCGCGCCAGAGCAGGGGCTAAGGGGTCCCTGAACCGGTGTAGACTGGCTTATGCAGAATTGGGCACATCTGTGCCCAACAAAGCATTTCCAGAGGCTGGGGGAGGCTACTCCTCCCCTGCCTTCACACCATTTTCCAAAGGGAGAGGGTGTCACACCCTCTCTCAGAGGAAGTTCTTTGTTCTGCTATCCTGGGCCAGGCCTGGCTGGACCCCAGGAGGGCAGCTGCCTGTCTGAGGGGTTGGCAGCAGCAGCAGCTGCAGTGAAACCCCAGGAAGGGCAGTTTGGCAGTACCAGGGTCTGTGCTACAGACCACTGGGATCATGGGATTGTGCCAACTATGCCAGGATGGCATAGAGGGGGCAATTCCATGATCATAGACATGTTACATGGCCATATTCGGAGTTACCATTGTGAAGCTACATATAGGTAGTGACCTATATGTAGTGCACGCGTGTAATGGTGTCCCCGCACTCACAAAGTTCAGGGAATTGGCTCTGAACAATGTGGGGGCACCTTGGCTAGTGCCAGGGTGCCCTCACACTAAGTAACTTTGCACCTAACCTTTACCAGGTAAAGGTTAGACATATAGGTGACTTATAAGTTACTTAAGTGCAGTGTAAAATGGCTGTGAAATAACGTGGACGTTATTTCACTCAGGCTGCAGTGGCAGGCCTGTGTAAGATTTGTCAGAGCTCCCTATGGGTGGCAAAAGAAATGCTGCAGCCCATAGGGATCTCCTGGAACCCCAATACCCTGGGTACCTCAGTACCATATACTAGGGAATTATAAGGGTGTTCCAGTAAGCCAATGTAAATTGGTAAAAATGGTCACTAGCCTGTTAGTGACAATTTGGAAAGAAATGAGAGAGCATAACCACTGAGGTTCTGATTAGCAGAGCCTCAGTGAGACAGTTAGTCACTACACAGGTAACACATTCAGGCACACTTATGAGCACTGGGGCCCTGGGTTACCAGGGTCCCAGTGACACATACAACTAAAACAACATATATACAGTGAAAAATGGGGGTAACATGCCAGGCAAGATGGTACTTTCCTACACAACCCCCCCCCAAACGAAGGACAATAAGACTAGCCATGACCTGATGAGTCTTCATTGTCTAAGTGGAAATATCTGGAGAGTCCATCTGCATTGGAGTGGCTACTCCCAGGTCTATGTTCCACTGTATAGTCCATTCCCTGTAGGGATATGGACCACCTCAACAATTTAGGATTTTCACCTTTCATTTGTTTTAGCCAAAGTAGAGGTTTGTGGTCTGTCTGAACAATGAAGTGAGTGCCAAACAGGTATGGCCTCAACTTCTTCAGAGCCCAGACCACAGCAAAGGCCTCCCTCTCAATGGCAGACCAACGCTTTTCTCTAGGGGTCAACCTCCTACTAATAAAAGCAACAGGTTGATCCTGGCCCTCAGAATTAAGTTGTGATAGGACTGCCCCTACTCCTAATTCAGATGCATCAGTTTGGACATAGAATTTTTTAGAGTAACAAGGGCTTTTCAGGACAGGTGCAGAGCACATGGCCTGCTTCAGCTCCTCAAAAGCTTTCTGACAGTTTGCTGTCCATAATACCTTTTTAGGCATTTTCTTGGATGTGAGGTCATTAAGAGGGGCTGCAATGGAGCCATAGTTCTTAATGAACCTCCTGTAGTACCCAGTGAGGCCTAGGAAGGCTCTCACCTGAGTCTGAGTGGTAGGGGGAACCCAATCAATAATTGTTTGGATTTTCCCCTGAAGTGGTGCAATCTGTTCCCCACCAACAAGGTGTCCCAGATAAACCACCTTACCCTGCCCTATCTGGCACTTTGAAGCCTTGATAGTGAGGCCTGCCTTTTGCAGGGCCTCCAAAACTTTCCATAGGTGGACCAGGTGATCATCCCAGCTGGAGCTAAAGACAGCTATATCGTCCAAATATGCTGCACTAAAAGCTTCCAGCCCTTGCAGGACTGTGTTCACCAACCTCTGAAAAGTGGCAGGTGCATTTTTCAAACCAAAAGGCATTACAGTAAACTGGTAATGTCCTCCAATGGTAGAAAATACAGTCTTAGATTTAGCATCTTCTGATAATTTGATCTGCCAATACCCAGCAGTCAAATCAAAAGTGCTTAGATACTTGGCAGATGCCAGTGTATCTATAAGCTCATCTGCCCTGGGTATAGGGTGAGCATCAGTTTTGGTTACCAAGTTGAGACCTCTATAGTCTACACAAACCCGCATTTCCTTCTTTCCATCTTTAGAATTGGGTTTTGGTACCAGTACCACAGGGGAAGCCCATGGACTGTCAGAGTGCTCAACCACTCCTAGTTCCAACATTTTCTGAACTTCTTGCTTTATGCAGTCCCTGACATGGTCAGGCTGCCTATAGATCTTACTTTTGACAGGTAAACTGTCTCCAGTATCTATAGTGTGCTCACACCAAGAAGTGGTGCCTGGCACAGTAGAGAAGAGTTCTGAAAATTGTCCTAGGAGATTTATGCAATGGTCTTTCTGCTCAGCAGTAAGACAATCTGCCAAAACTACACCTTCCACAAGAGCATCTTGTTCTGTGGAAGAGAAGAGATCAGGTAGAGGATCACTGTCTTCTTCCTGTCCCTCATCAGTTGCCATGAGCAGGGTGAGATCAGCCCTGTCATAGTAGGGTTTCAGGCAGTTGACATGGAGCACCCTAAGGGGACTCCTGGCAGTGCCTAAGTCAACCAAGTAGGTGACTTCACCCTTCTTTTCAACAATTGTGTGGGGTCCACTCCATTTATCTTGGAGTGCTCTTGGGGCCACAGGCTCCAAGACCCACACTTTCTGCCCTGGTTGGTAATGAACCAAAACAGCCTTCTGATCATGCCATTGCTTCTGGAGCTCTTGGCTGGCCTGAAGGTTTTTACTGGCCTTTTTCATGTACTCAGCCATCCTTGATCTGAGGCCAAGTACATAATCCACAATATCCTGCTTAGGAGCTTTTAAAGGTTGTTCCCAACCCTCCTAAACAAGTGTGAGTGGACCCCTAACAGGGTGTCCAAAAAGAAGTTCAAAGGGGCTGAAGCCCATTCCTTTCTGGGGTACCTCCCTGTAGGCAAAAAGGAGGCATGGTAGAAGGATATCCCATCTCCTGCAGAGTTGTTCAGGGAGTCCCATAATCATGCCTTTGAGAGTTTTATTAAATCTCTCCACCAGTCCATTTGTTTGTGGATGATAGGGTGTTGTGAACTTGTACGTTACACCACACTCCTTCCACATGGCCTTTAAGTATGCAGACATGAAATTGCTTCCTCTGTCTGATACTACTTCCTTTGGGAAGCCCACCCTGGAAAATATTCCCAGGAGGGCCTTTGCCACTGCAGGAGCTGTAGTGGTCCTTAAAGGAATTGCTTCAGGGTATCTTGTGGCATGGTCCACTACCACCAAGATAAACCTATTGCCTGAAGCAGTAGGAGGGTCAAGGGGGCCAACTATGTCAACCCCTACCCTTTCAAAGGGAACCCCAACCACAGGCAGTGGGATAAGGGGTGCCTTTGGAGTGCCACCTGTCTTGCCACTGGCTTGACAGGTTTCACAGAACTTACAAAATTCCTTTGTGTCCTCAGACATCCTAGGCCAATGAAACAATGGAACCAATCTGTCCCAAGTTTTCATTTGACCCAGGTGCCCAGCTAGGGGAATGTCATGTGCCAGTGTTAGGAGGAACTTTCCGTACTCCTGAGGAATCACTAATCTCCTGGCAGCTCCAGGTTTAGGATCCCTATGCTCAGTGTACAAGAGGTTGTCCTCCCAGTAAACTCTGTGAGAGTCACTGACATCCCCATTAGCCTGTTTGACAGCTTGCTGTCTGAGACCCTCTAATGTGGGACAGGTTTGCTGTGCCACACTCAGCTCCTCTCTGGCAGGCCCCCCTTCACCCAAAAGCTCAACAGTGTCTGCTTCCAGCTCCTCTGGTGTAGGTTCTGCACAGGGAGGGAATTCTTCTTCCTCAGAAGTAGAATCCACTGTAGAGGGAGGGATAGTAGGAAGTGGTTTGCTTCTACTAGCCCTAGCTTTAGGGAGCACTTGGTCCATTGTTCCAGGATCCAAGCTTCCCTGTCCTTTTTGCTTTTTGGCCTGAGCCCTTGTCAAAGCAAAAATATGCCCTGGGATGCCCAGCATTGCTGCATGGGCCTCCAACTCCACATCTGACCAAGCTGATGTCTCCAAATCATTCCCTAATAGACAGTCTACAGGTAAATCTGAAGCTACCACAACTTTCTTTGGACCAGTTACCCCCCCCCAGTTGAGATTTACAACAGCCATGGGGTGGCTTTGTGTTATGTTGTGAGCATCGGTTACTTGGTACTGGTGTCCAAGTATGTGTTGTTCAGGGTGCACCAGTTTCTCAATCACCATTGTGACACTGGCACCTGTGTCCATGTAGGCCTGGACCTCAACACCATTTATTAGGGTTAGTTGCTTGTACTTCTCCAAGTTATGGGGGCAAGCAACCAAAGTGGCTAAATCAATAGCCCTTTCAGAGACTAAAGTAGCCTCTGTGGTCTCCCTAATCAGACCAACCCCAACTAAGTTACCAAAAGTGAGCCCAGCTACTCCCTTGGATTGGCTATTAGTAGGTTTGCTCCCACCACCACTGCTATTAGTAGGGACACTAGGTGTAGCAGTAGGGGTTGTAGTGGTAGGAGCAGTGGTGCCTTTCTTTGGACAACTGGGATCTGTTGTCCAATGGCCTTTTATTTTACATAAATAGCACCATGGTTTCTTTTCCTTGTTCTGATTAAAGGAGGATTTGGACCCACCACCCCCACCAGAGTGTTTTTGTGGGCCTGATGAAGACTCATTTTTAGATTTGTCCCCACCCTTGTCAGAAGACTTACCATCCTTCTTTTTGTTGCCATCTTTGTCACCCCCTGTATGAACTTTTCTGTTCACTCTTGTTCTGACCCATTTGTCTGCCTTCTTTCCCAATTCTTGGGGAGAGGTCAGATCAGAGTCCACCAAGTACTGGTGCAACAAATCAGACACACAATTATTAAGAATATGCTCTCTCAGGATCAAGTTATACAGGCTGTCATAATCAGTAACTTTACTGCCATGTAACCACCCCTCCAAGGCCTTCACTGCCTGGTCAATGAAATCAACCCAGTCTTGTGAAGACTCCTTTTTGGTCTCTCTGAACTTTATCCTGTACTGTTCAGTGGTTAAGCCATAACCATCCAGGAGTGCATTCTTAAGAACTTGGAAATTATTAGCATCATTTTCTTTCACAGTAAGGAGCCTATCCCTACCTTTTCCACTAAATGATAGCCATAGGATAGCAGCCCACTGCCTTTGAGGGACATCCTGTACAACACAGGCCCTCTCAAGTGCAGCAAACCACTTGTTAATGTCATCCCCCTCCTTATAAGGGGGAACTATCTTGTGCAGATTCCTGGAATCATGCTCTTTTGCAGGATGACTATGGGGAATACTGCTGCTGCCACCATGGGTATCTAAACCCAACTTCTGTCTTTCCTTCTCTAATTCAAAAGACTGTCTATCCAAATCCAGCTGTTGCTTTTTAAGCTTCAGTCTGGTTTGGTCCACCCTCAACTTATTGAGTTCCCTCTCTAACATTCTGTCATCAGGGTTGGTGGGAGGGACATTTCTAGAAACAGAGCTATGATGGGAATGAACAGAAGGAGACCTGTCCCTTACAGAAGCCACCCTAACAGCTTGGTTTACAGAAACATTACTACCAGTATGGTAAGAATAAATGCTTTTGCTATGATGTGAGACAACACTATTTATTTGGTGTGGCTCATCATCATTACCATCTATGCTAGATTGTCTAGTAATGGGCAGGCTAGGAAGTTTCTTTCCTGAATCTTTTCCTGGGGGAGTCCCTGAATCAGATTGGGAACTATTAGGTACTTTTTCAACAGATGGGGCACCTATGGCCTTATCCTTTTCTCTAAGCATGTTAAGTAACAGTTCCAAGGAAGGATTTTTCCCTACACTCAAACCTCTCTCTATACAGAGACTCCTTGCTCTTTTCCAGCTAAGGTTGTCATATGCAAGTTTGGACAGATCAACACTTTGGCCTGTGCCAGACATTTTTTAGAGAGAGTTAAAGTGATAGAAAAAGAGAAAAAAGTTTTCAGAACTTTTTGGAAAGACAGAAAAAAACTTTTTAAACTTTTAAGAACTTTTTGAAAGTTTAGAAGTACTTTTCAGCACTTAGAAAAGAGTGAAAAGAGGAAATGCAAAACTTTTTGGCTATGTGTATATACACTGACCTTGTTTTGTATATTTTTCTCTTATGAAAAGTACAATGACAAGAGTGGTAAGCAGTCTCAAGCACTTATCCCACCACTGCACAACCAATGTAGGAGGCTGGACTGGCTTGTAGTGAGTACCAAGGGGTACTTGCACCTTGCACCAGGCCCAGTTATCCCTTATTAGTGTATAGGGTGTCTAGCAGCTTAGGCTGATAGATAATGGTAGCTTAGCAGAGCAGCTTAGGCTGAACTAGGAGACGTGTGAAGCTACTACAGTACCACTTAGTGTCATATGCACAATATCATAAGAAAACACAATACACAGTTATACTAAAAATAAAGGTACTTTATTTTTATGACAATATGCCAAAGTATCTTAGAGTGTACCCTCAGTGAGAGGATAGGAAATATACACAAGATATATATACACAATAGCAAAAATATGCAGTATAGTCTTAGAAAACAGTGCAAACAATGTATAGTTACAATAGGATGCAATGGGGAAACATAGGGATAGGGGCAACACAAACCATATACTCCAAAAGTGGAATGCGAACCACGAATGGACCCCAAACCTATGTGACCTTGTAGAGGGTCGCTGGGACTATTAGAAAATAGTGAGAGTTAGAAAAATAACCCTCCCCAAGACCCTGAAAAGTGGGTGCAAAGTGCACTAAAGTTCCCCTAAGGACAAAGTAGTCGTGTTAGAGGAATAATGCAGGAAAGACACAAACCAGCAATGCAACAACTGTGGATTTCCAATCTAGGGTACCTGTGGAATAAGGGGACCAAGTCCAAAAGTCACAAGCAAGTCGGAGATGGGCAGATGCCCAGGAAATGCCAGCTGCGGGTGCAAAGAAGCTTCGACTGGACAGAAGAAGCTGAGGTTTCTGCAGGAACGAAAAGGGCTAGAGACTTCCCCTTTGGTGGAATGATCCCTCTCGCCTTGGAGAGTTGTGCAGAAGTGTTTTCCCGCTGAAAGAACGCCAACAAGCCTTGCTAGCTGCAAATCGTGCGATTGGCGTTTTTGGACGCTGCTGGGGCCCAAGAGGGACCAGGAGGTCGCAAATTGGACCTGAAGAGAGAGGGGACGTCGAGCAAGACAAAGAACCCTCACTAAAGCAGGTAGCTCCCGGAGAAGTTCCAGAAACAGGCACTACCATGATGCGTGAAATGGTGCTTGCCGAAGTTGCACAAAGGAGTCCCACGTCACCGGAGACCAACTTAGAAAGTCGTGCAATGCAGGTTAGAGTGCCGCGGACCCAGGCTTGGCTGTGCACGAAGGATTTCCGCCGGAAGTGCACAGGGGCCGGAGTAGCTTGCAAAGTCGCGGTTCCCAGCAATGCAGCCCAGCGAGGTGAGGCAAGGACTTACCTCCACCAAACTTGGGCTGAAGAGTCACTGGACTGTGGGGGTCACTTGGACAGAGTCGCTGGATTCGAGGGACCTCGCTCGTCGTGTTGAGAGGAGACCCAAGGGACGGTAATGCAGCTTTTTGGTGCCTGCGGTTGCAGGGGGAAGATTCCGTCGACCCACGGGAGATTTCTTCGGAGCTTCTGGTGCAGAGAGGAGGCAGGCTACCCCCACAGCATGCACAAGCAGGAAAACAGTCGAGAAGGCGGTAGGATCAGCGTTACAGAGTTGCAGTAGTCGTCTTTGCTACTATGTTGCAGGTTTGCAGGCTTCCAGCGCGGTCAGCAGTCGATTCCTTATCAGAAGGTGAAGAGAGAGATGCAGAGGAACTCGGCTGAGCTCATGCATTCGTTATCTGAAGTTTCCCCAGAGACAGAGACCCTAAATAGCCAGAAAAGAGGGTTTGGCTACCTAGGAGAGAGGATAGGCTAGCAACACCTGAAGGAGCCTATCACAAGGAGTCTCTGACGTCACCTGGTGGCACTGGCCACTCAGAGCAGTCCAGTGTGCCAGCAGCACCTCTGTTTCCAAGATGGCAGAGGTCTGGAGCACACTGGAGGAGCTCTGGACACCTCCCAGGGGAGGTGCAGGTCAGGGGAGTGGTCACTCCCCTTTCCTTTGTCCAGTTTCGCGCCAGAGCAGGGGCTAAGGGGTCCCTGAACCGGTGTAGACTGGCTTATGCAGAATTGGGCACATCTGTGCCCAACAAAGCATTTCCAGAGGCTGGGGGAGGCTACTCCTCCCCTGCCTTCACACCATTTTCCAAAGGGAGAGGGTGTCACACCCTCTCTCAGAGGAAGTTCTTTGTTCTGCTATCCTGGGCCAGGCCTGGCTGGACCCCAGGAGGGCAGCTGCCTGTCTGAGGGGTTGGCAGCAGCAGCAGCTGCAGTGAAACCCCAGGAAGGGCAGTTTGGCAGTACCAGGGTCTGTGCTACAGACCACTGGGATCATGGGATTGTGCCAACTATGCCAGGATGGCATAGAGGGGGCAATTCCATGATCATAGACATGTTACATGGCCATATTCGGAGTTACCATTGTGAAGCTACATATAGGTAGTGACCTATATGTAGTGCACGCGTGTAATGGTGTCCCCGCACTCACAAAGTTCAGGGAATTGGCTCTGAACAATGTGGGGGCACCTTGGCTAGTGCCAGGGTGCCCTCACACTAAGTAACTTTGCACCTAACCTTTACCAGGTAAAGGTTAGACATATAGGTGACTTATAAGTTACTTAAGTGCAGTGTAAAATGGCTGTGAAATAACGTGGACGTTATTTCACTCAGGCTGCAGTGGCAGGCCTGTGTAAGATTTGTCAGAGCTCCCTATGGGTGGCAAAAGAAATGCTGCAGCCCATAGGGATCTCCTGGAACCCCAATACCCTGGGTACCTCAGTACCATATACTAGGGAATTATAAGGGTGTTCCAGTAAGCCAATGTAAATTGGTAAAAATGGTCACTAGCCTGTTAGTGACAATTTGGAAAGAAATGAGAGAGCATAACCACTGAGGTTCTGATTAGCAGAGCCTCAGTGAGACAGTTAGTCACTACACAGGTAACACATTCAGGCACACTTATGAGCACTGGGGCCCTGGGTTACCAGGGTCCCAGTGACACATACAACTAAAACAACATATATACAGTGAAAAATGGGGGTAACATGCCAGGCAAGATGGTACTTTCCTACACCCGGGTACTGCCAAACTACCTTTCCTGGGGTTTCACTGCAGCTGCTGCCAACCCTTCAGACAGGTTTCTGCCCTCCTGGGGTCCAGCCAGGCTTGGCCCAGGAAGGCAGAACAAAGGACTTCCTCAGAGAGAGGGTGTTACACCCTCTCCCTTTGGAAAAAGGTGTCAGGGCTGGGAAGGAGTAGCCTCCCCCAGCCTCTGTAAATGCTTTGATGGGCACAGATGGTGCCCATTTCTGCATAAGCCAGTCTACACCGGTTCAGGGATCCCCCAGCCCTGCTCTGGCGCGAAACTGGACAAAGGAAAGGGGAGTGACCACTCCCCTGACCTGCACCTCCCCTGGGAGGTGCACAGAACTCCTCCAGTGTGCTCCACACCTCTGCCATCTTAGAAACAGAGGTGCTGCTGGCACACTGGACTGCTCTGAGTGGCCAGTGCCAGCAGGTGACGTCAGAGACTCCTTCTGATAGGCTCCTACAGGTGTTACTGGCCTATCCTCTCTCCTAAGTAGCCAAACCTCCTTTTCTGGCTATTTAGGGTCTCTGCTTTGGGGAATTCTTTAGATAACGAATGCAAGAGCTCATCAGAGTTCCTCTGCATCTCTCTCTTCACCTTCTGCCAAGGAATAGACCGCTGACTGCTCTGGAAGCCTGCAAAACTGCAACAAAGTAGCAAAGACGACTACTGCGACCTTGTAACGCTGATCCGGCCGCCTTCTCAACTGTTTTCCTGGTGGTGCATGCTGTGGGGGTAGTCTGCCTCCTCTCTGCACTAGAAGCTCAGAAGAAATCTCCCGTGGGTCGACGGAATCTTCCCCCTGCAACTGCAGGCACCAAAAGACTGCATCACCGGTCCTCTGGGTCCCCTCTCAGCACGACGAGCGTGGTCCCTGGAACTCAGCAACTCTGTCCAAGTGACTCCCACAGTCCAGTGGCTCTTCAGTCCAAGTTTGGTGGAGGTAAGTCCTTCACTCCCCACGCTAGACTGCATTGCTGGGTACCGCGTGATTTGCAGCTGCCCTGGCTCCTGTGCACTCTTCCAGGATTTCCTTTGTGCACAGCCAAGCCTGGGTCCCCGACACTCTAATCTGCAGTGCACGACCTCCTGAGTTGTCCTCCGGCGTCGTGGGACCTTCTTTTGTGACTTCGGGTGAGCTCCGGTTCACTCTTCTTCTTAGTGCCTGTTCTGGCACTTCTGCGGGTGCTGCTTGCTTCTGAGTGGGCTCTTTGTCTTCCTGGACGCCACCTCTGTCTCCTCACGCAATTGGCGACATCCTGGTCCCTCCTGGGCCACAGCAGCATCCAACAACCCTAACCACAAACCTTGCAGCTAGCAAGGCTTGTTTGCGATCTTTCTGCACGGAAACACCTCTGCAACCTTCTTCACAATGTGGGACATCCATCCTCCAAAGGGGAAGTTCCTAGTCCTCTTTGTTCTTGTAGAATCCACAGCTTCTACCATCCAGTGGCAGCTTCTTTACACCCACAGCTGGCATTTCCTGGGCATCTGCCCACTCCCGACTTCCGATCGTGACTTTTGGACTTGGTCCCCTTGTTCCACAGGTACTCTCGTCCTGAAATCCATCGTTTTTGCATTGCTGGTGTTGGTCTTCCTTGCAGAATTCCCCTATCACGACTTCTGTGCTCTCTGGGGAACTTAGGTGCACTTTGCACCCACTTTTCAGGGTCTTGGGGTGGGCTATTTTTCTAACCCTCACTATTTTCTAATAGTCCCAGTGACCCTCTACAAGGTCACATAGGTTTGGGGTCCATTCGTGGTTCGCATTCCACTTTTGGAGTATATGGTTTGTGTTGCCCCTGTACCTATGTGCTCCCATTGCAACCTATTGTGACTATACATTGCTTGCACTGTTTTCTATTGCTATTACTGCATATTTTTGGTATTTTGTACATATATCTTGTGTATATTTGCTATCCTCATACTGAGGGTACTCACTGAGATACTTTTGGCATATTGTCATAAAAATAAAGTACCTTTATTTTTAGTATATCTGTGTATTGTGTTTTCTTATGATATTGTGCATATGACACCAGTGGTATAGTAGGAGCTTTACACGCCTCCTAGTTCAGCCTAAGCTGCTCTGCTAAGCTACCTTTTCTATCAGCCTAAGCTGCTAGACACCTCTTCTACACTAATAAGGGATAACTGGGCCTGGTGCAAGGTGTAAGTACCCCTTGGTACCACTACAAACCAGGCCAGCCTCCTACATTGGTTGTGCAGTGGTGGGATAAGTACGCGCAACTACTTACCACTTTGTCATTTTGTACTTTTCATAAGAGAAAAATATACAAAACAAGTTCAGTGTATGTACACCTAACCAAAAAGTTTTGCTTTTCTCCTATTACTCTATTGCTCAGTGCTGAAAAGTACCTCTAAACTTTCCAAACGTTTCTTAAAATTTGAAAAAGTTTTTTTCTGTTCTTTAAAAAGTTCTGAAACTTTTTCTTTCTTTTTCTGTCCCTTAAATCTTTTCCTATCATGTCTGGTACAGGTCAAACTCTGGATCTGGCCAGCACAGCTTATGACCACCTTAACTGGAAAGGTGTAAGGAGTCTCTGCATTGATAGAGGTTTAGGGGTAGGGAAGAATCCCTCTAGAGAATTGTTAGTTAATATGCTCATTGAAAACGATAAGACCATAGCTGGCACATCTGGTGAGAGATTAGCTGATGGTTCACACTCTGATTCTGGGGTAGCCCCAGCAAAAGTGTTAGATGGGAACCTTCCCAACCTTCCCCTTAGCAGGCCACCTAGCATGGCTGGTACTAATGTGAGCTCTCATCACAGTAGGGATGTCACTCCTTTAGGAAAGGTTGTTAGGGTGCCATCTGTTAGGGACAGGTCTCTCTCTGTTCATTCACACCATTCTTCTGTGTCTAAGCATGCCCAAACCACCCACCCTGATGACAGAGTGTTAGAAAGGGATCTCAATAGATTGAGAGTGGAAGAGTCCAGGCTGAAGCTTAAAAAGCAACAGCTGGATCTAGACAGGGAAGCATTTGACTTAGAAAAAGAAAGGCAAAGGTCGGGGTTTGGACCCCATGGGGGCAGCAGCAGTATTCCCCATAGTCATCCTGCAAAAGAGCATGATTCCAGGAATCTGCATAAGATAGTTCCCCCTTATAAGGAGGGGGATGACATTAACAAGTGGTTTACTGCACTTGAGAGGGCTTGTGTTGTACAGGATGTCCCTCAAAGGCTGTGGGCTGCTATCCTATGGCTATCATTTAGTGGAAAAGGTAGGGATAGGCTCCTTACTGTGAAAGAAAGTGATGCCAATAATTTTACAGTTCTTAAGAATGCACTCCTGGATGGTTATGGCTTAACCACTGAACAATACAGGATAAAGTTCAGAGACACCAAAAAGGAGTCTTCACAAGACTGGGTTGATTTCATTGACCATTCAGTGAAGGCCTTGGAGGGGTGGTTACATGGCAGTAAAGTTTCTGATTATGACAGCCTGTATAACTTGATCCTGAGAGAGCATATTCTTAATAATTGTGTGTCTGATTTGTTGCACCAGTACTTGGTGGACTCTGATCTGACCTCTCCCCAAGAATTGGGAAAGAAGGCAGACAAATGGGTCAGAACAAGGGTGAACAGAAAAGTCCATACAGGGGGTGACAAAGATGGCAACAAAAAGAAGGATGGTAAGTCTTCTGACAAGGGTGGGGACAAATCTAAAAATGAGTCTTCATCAGGCCCACAAAAACACTCTGGTGGGGGTGGTGGGTCCAAATCCTCCTTTAATCAAAACAAAGAAAAGAAACCATGGTGCTATTTATGTAAAGTAAAAGGCCATTGGACAACAGATCCCAGTTGTCCAAAGAAAAGCATCAAGCCTCCTACCACTACAACCCCTACTGCTACATCTAGTGTCCCTACTAATAGCAGTGGTGGTGGGAGCAAACCTACTAATAGCCAATCCAAGGGAGTAGCTGGGCTCACTATTGGTAACTTAGTTGGGGTTGGCCTTGTTAGGGAGGCCACAGAGGCTGTGTTAGTCTCTGAGGGGGCTATTGATTTAGCCACCTTAGTTGCTTGTCCCCTTAATATGGATAAGTACAAGCAACTACCCCTAATAAATGGTGTTGAGGTTCAGGCCTACAGGGACAATGGTGCCAGTGTGACTATGGTCATAGAGAAACTGGTCCACCCTGAACAACACCTACTTGGTCACCAGTACCAAGTAACCGATGCTCACAACAACACACTTAGCCACCCCATGGCTGTTGTTAATCTCAACTGGGGGGGGGTTACTGGTCCAAAGAAAGTTGTGGTAGCCACAGATTTACCTGTAGACTGTCTACTAGGAAATGATTTGGAGACATCAGCTTGGTCAGATGTGGAGTTGGAGGCCCATGCAGCAATGCTGGGCATCCCAGGGCATATTTTTGCTTTAACCAGGGCTCAGGCCAAAAATCAAAAAGGACAGGGAAGCTTGGATCCTGGAACAATGGACCAAGTGCTCCCTAAAGCTAGGGCTAGTAGAAGCAAACCACTTCCTACTATCCCTCCCTCTACAGTGGATTCTACTTCTGAGGAAGAAGAATTCCTTCCCTGTGCAGAACCTACACCAGAGGAGCTTGAAGCAGACACTGCTGAGCTTTTGGGTGAAGGGGGGCCTGCCAGGGAGGAGCTGAGTGTGGCACAGCAAACCTGTCCCACATTAGAGGGTCTAAGACAGCAAGCTGTCAAACAGGCTAATGGGGATGTCAGTGACTCTCACAGAGTTTACTTGGAGGACAACCTCTTTTACACTGAGCATAGGGATCCTAAACCTGGAGCTGCCAGGAGATTAGTGATTCCTCAGGAGTACAGAAAGTTCCTACTAACTCTTGCCCACAACATTCCCCTAGCTGGGCTTCTGGGTCAAATGAAAACTTGGGACAGGCTTGTTCCCTTGTTTCATTGGCCTAGGATGTCTGAGGACACAAAAGAGTTTTGTAAGTCCTGTGAAACCTGTCAAGCCAGTGGCAAAACAGGTGGCACCCCAAAGGCACCCCTTATCCCACTGCCTGTGGTTGGGGTTCCCTTTGAAAGGGTAGGGGTTGACATAGTTGGCCCCCTTGACCCTCCTACTGCTTCAGGCAATAGGTTTATCTTGGTGGTAGTGGACCATGCCACAAGATACCCTGAAGGAATTCCTTTAAGGACCACTACAGCACCTGCAGTGGCAAAGGCCCTCCTGGGAATATTTTCTAGGGTGGGCTTCCCAAAGGAAGTAGTATCAGACAGAGGAAGCAATTTCATGTCTGCATACTTAAAGGTCATGTGGAAGGAGTGTGGTGTAACTTATAAATTCACTACACCCTATCATCCACAAACAAATGGACTGGTGGAGAGATTTAACAAAACTCTCAAAGGCATGATTATGGGTCTCCCTGAAAAACTCCGCAGGAGATGTGATATCCTTCTACCATGCCTCCTTTTTGCCTACAGGGAGGTACCCCAGAAAGGAGTGGGCTTCAGCCCCTTTGAACTTCTTTTTGGACACCCTGTGAGGGGTCCACTCACACTTGTAAAGGAGGTTTGGGAACAACCTTTAAAAGCTCCTAAGCAGGATATTGTGGATTATGTACTTGGCCTCAGATCAAGGATGGCTGAGTACATGAAAAAGGCCAGCAAAAACCTTCAGGCCAGCCAAGAGCTCCAGAAGCAATGGCATGATCAGAAGGCTGTTTTGGTTCAGTACCAACCAGGGCAGAAAGTGTGGGTCTTGGAGCCTGTGGTCCCAAGAGCACTCCAAGATAAATGGAGTGGTCCCCACACAATTGTTGAGAAAAAGGGTGAAGTCACCTATTTAGTTGACTTAGGCACTGCAAGGAGTCCCCTTAGGGTACTCCATGTCAACCGCCTGAAACCCTACTATGACAGGGCTGATCTCACCCTGCTCATGGCAACTGATGAGGGACAGGAAGAAGACAGTGATCCTCTACCTGATCTCTTCTCTTCCACAGAACAAGATGCTCTTGTGGAAGGTGTAGTTTTGGCTGATTGTCTTACTGCTGAGCAGAAAGGCCATTGCATAAATCTCCTAGATCAATTCTCTGAACTCTTCTCTACTGTGCCAGGTACCACTTCTTGGTGTGAGCACACTATAGATACTGGAGACAGTTTACCTGTCAAAAGTAAGATCTATAGGCAGCCTGACCATGTCAGGGACTGCATAAAGCAAGAGGTGCAGAAAATGTTAGAACTAGGAGTGGTTGAGCACTCTGAAAGTCCATGGGCTTCTCCTGTGGTACTTGTACCAAAACCCCATTCCAAAGATGGAAAGAAGGAAATACGGTTTTGTGTAGACTATAGAGGTCTCAACCTGGTAACCAAAACTGATGCTCACCCTATACCCAGGGCAGATGAGCTCATAGATACATTGGCATCTGCCAAGTATCTAAGCACTTTTGATTTGACTGCAGGGTATTGGCAGATCAAATTGTCAGAAGATGCTAAACCTAAAACTGCATTTTCAACCATTGGAGGCCATCACCAGTTTACTGTAATGCCTTTTGGATTGAAAAATGCACCTGCCACTTTTCAGAGGTTGGTGAACACAGTCCTGCAAGGGCTGGAAGCTTTCAGTGCAGCATATTTGGACGATATAGCTGTGTTTAACTCCAGCTGGGATGATCACCTGGTCCACCTATGGAAAGTTTTGGAGGCCCTGCAAAAGGCAGGCCTCACTATCAAGGCTTCAAAGTGCCAGATAGGGCAGGGTAAGGTGGTTTATCTGGGACACCTTGTTGGTGGGGAACAGATTGCACCACTTCAGGGGAAAATCCAAACTATTATTGATTGGGTTCCCCCTACCACTCAGACTCAGGTGAGAGCCTTCCTAGGCCTCACTGGGTATTACAGGAGGTTCATTAAGAACTATGGCTCCATTGCAGCCCCTCTTAATGACTTCACATCCAAGAAAATGCCTAAAAAGGTATTATGGACAGCAAACTGTCAGAAAGCTTTTGAGGAGCTGAAGCAGGCCATGTGCTCTGCACCTGTCCTGAAAAGCCCTTGTTACTCTAAAAAATTCTATGTCCAAACTGATGCATCTGAATTAGGAGTAGGGGCAGTCCTATCACAACTTAATTCTGAGGGCCAGGATCAACCTGTTGCTTTTATTAGTAGGAGGTTGACCCCTAGAGAAAAGCGTTGGTCTGCCATTGAGAGGGAGGCCTTTGCTGTGGTCTGGGCTCTGAAGAAGTTGAGGCCATACCTGTTTGGCACTCACTTCATTGTTCAGACAAACCACAAACCTCTACTTTGGCTAAAACAAATGAAAGGTGAAAATCCTAAATTATTGAGGTGGTCCATATCCCTACAGGGAATGGACTATACAGTGGAACATAGACCTGGGAGTAGCCACTCCAATGAAGAGGGACTCTCCAGATATTTCCACTTAGACAATGAAGACTCATCAGGTCATGGCTAGTCTTATTGTCCTTCGTTTGGGGGGGGTTGTGTAGGAAAGTACCATCTTGCCTGGCATGTTACCCCCATTGTTCACTGTATATATGTTGTTTTAGTTGTATGTGTCACTGGGACCCTGGTAACCCAGGGCCCCAGTGCTCATAAGTGTGCCTGAATGTGTTACCTGTGTAGTGACTAAC
This sequence comes from Pleurodeles waltl, assembly GCF_031143425.1. Classification (NCBI taxonomy): domain Eukaryota; kingdom Metazoa; phylum Chordata; class Amphibia; order Caudata; family Salamandridae; genus Pleurodeles; species Pleurodeles waltl. The sequence goes on from NC_090439.1 coordinate 1,201,132,275, forward strand.
TGTCTCACTGAGGCTCTGCTAATCAGAACCTCCGTGGTTATGCTCTCTCATTTCTTTCAAAATTGTCACTAACAGGCTAGTGACCAATTTTACCAATTTACATTGGCTTACTGGATCACCCTTATAATTCCCTAGTATATGGTACTGAGGTACCCAGGGTATTGGGGTTCCAGGAGATCCCTATGGGCTGCAGCATTTCTTTTGCCACCCATAGGGAGCTCTAACAATTCTTACACAGGCCTGCCACTGCAGCCTGAGTGAAATAACGTCCACGTTATTTCACAGCCATTTTACACTGCACTTAAGTAACTTATAAGTCACCTATATGTCTAACCTTTACCTGGTAAAGGTTAGGTGCAAAGTTACTTAGTGTGTGGGCACCCTGGCACTAGCCAAGGTGCCCCCACATTGTTCAGGGCCAATTCCCCGGACTTTGTAAGTGTGGGGACACCATTACAGGCGTGCACTACATATAGGTCACTACCTATATGTAGCTTCACAATGGTAACTCCGAGTATGGCCATGTAACATGTCTATGATCATGGAATTGCCCCCTCTATGCCATCCTGGCATAGTTGGCACAATCCCATGATCCCAGTGGTCTGTAGCACAGACCCTGGTACTGCCAAACTGCCTTTCCTGGGGTTTCACTGCAGCTGCTGCTGCTGCTGCTGCCAACCCCTCAGACAGGCATCTGCCCTCCTGGGGTCCAGCCAGGCCTGGCCCAGGATGGAAGAACAAAGAACTTCCTCTGAGAGAGGGTGTTACACCCTCTCCCTTTGGAAAAGGGTGTGAAGGCAGGGGAGGAGTAGCCTCCCCCAGCCTCTGGAAATGCTTTCTTGGGCACAGATGTGCCCAATTCTGCATAAGCCAGTCTACACCGGTTCAGGGGACCCCTTAGCCCTGCTCTGGCGCGAAACTGGACAAAGGAAAGGGGAGTGACCACTCCCCTGACCTGCACCTCCCCTGGGAGGTGTCCAGAGCTCCTCCAGTGTGCTCCAGACCTCTGCCATCTTGGAAACAGAGGTGCTGCTGGCACACTGGACTGCTCTGAGTGGCCAGTGCCACCAGGTGACGTCAGAGACTCCTTCTGATAGGCTCCTTCAGGTGTTAGTAGCCTATCCTCTCTCCTAGGTAGCCAAACCCTCTTTTCTGGCTACTTAGGGTCTCTGTCTCTGGGGAAACTTTAGATAACGAATGCAAGAGCTCATCCGAGTTCCTCTGCATCTCTCTCTTCACCTTCTGCCAAGGAATCGACTGCTGACCATGCTGGAAGCCTGCAAACCTGTAACATAGTAGCAAAGACGACTACTGCAACTCTGTAACGCTGATCCTGCCGCCTTCTTGACTGTTTTCCTGGTGGTGCATGCTGTGGGGGTAGTCTGCCTCCTCTCTGCACTAGAAGCTCCGAAGAAATCTCCCGTGGGTCGACGGAATCTTCCCCCTGCAACCGCAGGCACCAAAAAGCTGCATTACCGGTCTCTTGGGTCTCCTCTCAGCATGACGAACGAGGTCCCTCGAATCCAGCAACTCTGTCCAAGTGGCCCCCACAGTCCAGTGACTCTTCAGTCCAAGTTTGGTGGAGGTAAGTCCTTGCCTCACCTCGCTAGACTGCATTGCTGGGAACTGCGACTTTTGCAGCTACTCCGGCCCCTGTGCACTTCCGGTGGAAATCCTTTGTGCACAGCCAAGCCTGGGTCCACGGCACTCTAACCTGCATTGCACGACTTTCTAAGTTGGTCTCCGGCGACGTGGGTCTCCTTTGTGTAACTTCATGTGAGCACCGTTTCATGCATCCTCGTAGTGCCTGTTCCTGGCACTTCTCCGGGTGCTACCTGCTACTAAGAGGGCTCCTTGTCTTGTTCGACGTCCCCTCTACCTCCTGGTCCAATTTGCGACCTCCTGATCCCTCCTGGGCCACAGCAGCGTCCAAAAATGCTAAACGCACGATTTGCAGCTAGCAAGGCTTGTTGGCTTTTTTTCGGCGGAAAAGCACTTCTGCACAACTCTTCACGGCAAGACGGAACCGTCCACCAAAGGGGAAGTCTCTAGCCTATTTCTTTCCTGCAGAAACCTCAGCTTCTTCTGTCCAGTAGAAGCTTCTTTGCACCCACAGCTGGCATTTCCTGGGCATCTGCCCATCTCCGACTTGCTTGTGACTTTTGGACTTGGTCCCCTTGTTCCACAGGTACCCTAGATTGGAAATCCATCATTGTTGCATTGTTGGTTTGTGTCTTTCCTGCATTATTCCTCTAACACGACTTCTTTATCCTTAGGGGAACTTTAGTGCACTTTGCACTCACTTTTCAGGGTCTTGGGGAGGGTTATTTTTCTAACTCTCACTATTTTCTAGTAGTCCCAGCGACCCTCTACAAGGTCACATAGGTTTGGGGTCCATTCGTGGTTCGCATTCCACTTTTGGAGTATATGGTTTGTGTTGCCCCTATCCCTATGTGTCCCCATTGCATCCTATTGTAAATAGACATTGTTTGCACTGTTTTCTAAGACTATACTGCATATTTTTGCTATTGTGTATATATATCTTGTGTATATTTCCTATCCTCTCACTGAGGGTACACTCTGAGATACTTTGGCATATTGTCATAAAAATAAAGTACCTTTATTTTTATTATAACTGTGTATTGTGTTTTCTTATGAGATTGTGCATATGACACTAAGTGGTACTGTAGTAGCTTCACATGTCTCCTAGTTCAGCCTAAGCTGCTCTGCTAAGCTACCATTATCTATCAGCCTAAACTGCTAGACACCCTATACACTAATAAGGGATAACTGGGCCTGGTGCAAGGTGCAAGTACCCCTTGGTACTCACTACAAGCCAGTCCAGCCTCCTACAGAGGGCACTACCAATTCACAGTAATGCCCTTTGGTTTGAAAAATGCACCTGCCACTTTTCAGAGGTTGGCGAATACTGTCCTGCAAGGGTTGGAGGCTTTTATTGCAGCATATCTGGACGTTATAGCTGTCTTTAGCTCCACCTGGGATGATCACCTGGTCCACCTGTGGAACATTTTGGAGGCCCTGCAAAAGCCAGGCCTCACTATCAAGGCTTCAAAGTGCCAGATAGGTCATGGGAAAGTGGTTTATCTGAGACACCTGGTAGGGGGAGAACAGATTGCACCACTTCAGCGGAAAATCCAGACAATCATGGATTGGGTTCCCCCTACAACTCAGACCCAGGTGAGAGCCTTCCTAGGCCTCACTGGGTATTACAGGAGATTCATTAAAAACTATGGCTCCATTTCAGCCACACTTAATGATCTCACTAGCAAGAAGATGCCTAAAAAGGTATTGTGGACAGCTAGCTGTCAAAAAGCTTTTGAGGAGCTCAAACAGGCCATGTGCACTGCACCTGTCCTAAAAAGCCCATGTTACTCCAAGAAATTCATTGTTCAAACTGACGCATCTGAATTAGGGGTAAGGACAGTCTTATCACAAATCAATTCTGAGGGCCAGGATCAACCTGTTGCTTTTATCAGCAGAAGGTTGACCCCTAGAGAAAAGCGTTGGTCTGCCATAGAGAGGGAGGCCTTTGCTGTGGTCTGGGTACTGAAGAAGTTGAGGCCATACCTGTTTGGCACTCACTTCATTGTTCAGACAGACCACAAACCTCTACTTTGGCTAAAACAAATGAAAGATGAAAACCCTAAATTGTTGAGGTGGTCCATATCTCTACAGGAAATGGACTATACAGTGGAACACAGACCTGGGAGTACCCACTCCAATGCAGATGGACTCTCCAGATATTTCCACCTAGACAATGAAGACACATCAGGTCATGGCTAGTCATATTGTCCTTCATTTGGGGGGGTTGTGTAGGAAAGTACCATCTTGCCTGGCATGTTACCCCCATATTTCACTGTATATATGTTGTTTTAGTCTATGTGTCACTGGGACCCTGCCAGACAGGGCCGCAATGCTCATATGTGTGTGTCCTGCATGTGTTCCCTGTGTGATGACTAACTGTCTCACTGAGGCTTTGCTAACCAGAACCTCAGTGGTTATGCTCTCTCTGCTTTACAAATTGTCACTAACAGGATAGTGACCAATTTTACCAATTCACATTGGCATGCTGGAACACCCTTATAATTCCCTAGTATATGGTACTGAGGTACCTAGGATATTGGGGTTCCAGGAGATCCCTATGGGCTGCTGCATTTCTTTTGCCACCCACAGGGAGATCTGAAAATTCTTACACAGGCCTGTCAGTGTTACCCCCACTTTTGGCCTGTTTGTGAGTATGTCAGGGTGTTTTCACTGTCTCACTGGGATCCTGCTAGCCAGGGCCCAGTGCTCATAGTGAAAACCCTGTGTTTTCAGTATGTTTGTTTTGTGTCACTGGGACCCTGTTAGCCAGGACCCCAGTGCTCATAAGTTTGTGGCCTATATGTATGTGTTCCCTGTGTGATGCCTAACTGTCTCACCGAGGCTCTGCTAACCAGAACCTCAGTGGTTATGCTCTCTCTGCTTTACAAATTGTCACTAACAGGCTAGTGACCAATTTTGCCAATTCGCATTGGCATACTGGAACACCCTTATAATTCCCTAGTGTATGGTACTAAGGTACCCAGGGTATTGGGGTTCCGGTAGATCCCTATGGGCTGCAGCATTTCTTTTGCCACCCATAGGGAGATCTGACAATTCTTACACAGGCTTGCCAGTGCAGCCTGAGTGAAATAACGTCCACATTATTTCACAGCCATTTACCACTGCACATAAGTAACTTATAAGTCACCTATTTGTCTAAAGTTCACCTGGTGAAGGTTGGGTGCAAAGTTACTTAGTGTGTGGGCACCCTGGCACTAGCCAAGGTGCCCCCACATTGTTCAGGGCAAATTCCCCGGACTTTGTGAGTGCGTGGACACCATTTCACACGTGCACTATAAATAGGTCACTACTTATGTATAGCGTCACAATGGTAACTCCGAACATGGCCATGTAACATGTCTAAGATCATGGAATTGGCACCCCAATGCCATTCTGGCATTGGGGAGACAATTCCATCATCCCCCGAGTCTCTAGCACAGACCCGGGTACTGCCAAACTTCCTTTCACGGGGTTTCACTGCAGCTGCTGCTGCCAACCCCTCAGACAGGTCCCTGCCCTCCTGGGGTCCAGCCAGGCTTGGCCCAGGAAGGCAGAACAAAGGACTTCCTCAGAGAGAGGGTGTTACACCCTCTCCCTTTGGAAAACGGTGTCAGGGCTGGGGAGGAGTAGCCTCCCCCAGCCTCTGGAAATGCTTTGATGGGCACAGATGGTGCCCATCTCTGCATAAGCCAGTCTACACCGGTTCAGGGATCCCCCAGCCCTTCTCTGGTGTGAAACTGGACAAAGGAAAGGGGATTGACCACTCCCCTGACCTGCACCTCGCAGGGGAGGTGCCCAGAGCTCCTCCAGTGTGCTCCCGACCTCTGCCATCTTGGAAACAGAGGTGTTGCTGGCACACTGGACTGTTCTGAGTGGCCAGTGCCATCAGGTGACGTCAGAGACTCCTTCTGATAGGCTCTTACCTATGTTACTAGCCTATCCTCCTTCCTAGGTAGCCAAACCTCCCTTTCTGGCTACTTAGGGTCACTTATTTGGGGAATTCTTTAGATAACGAATGCAAGTGCTCATCAGAGTTCCTCTGCATCTCTCTCTTCACCTTCTGCCAAAGGATCGACCGCTGACTGCTCAGGACGCCTGCAAAACCGCAACAAAGTAGCAAAGACGACTACTGCAGCCTTGTATCGCTGATCCTGCCGCCTTCTCGACTGTTTCCTGGTGGTGCATGCTCTGGGGGTAGCGTGCCTCATTCTTGCACCAGGAGCTCTGAAGAAATCTCCTGTGGGACGACGGAATCCTCCCCCTGCAACCGCAGGCAACAAAAGACTGCATCACTGGTCCTCTGGGTCCCCTCTCAGCACGACGAGCGTGGTCCATGGAACTCAGCAACTCTGTCCAAGTGACTCCCACAGTCCAGTGACTCTTCAAGTCCAAGTTTGGGGAGGTAAGTCCTTGCCTCCCACGCTAGACTGCATTGCTGGGTACCGCATGAGTTGCAGATGCTCCGGCTCCTGTGCACTCTTCCAGGATTTCCTTTTTGCACAGCCAAGCCTGGGTTCCCGACACTCTAACCTGCAGTGCTCAACCTCCTGAGTTGTCCGCCGGCGTCGTGGGACTCCCTTTTGTGTCTTCTAGTGGACTCCGGTTCACTCCTCTTCCAAGTGCCTGTTCTGATACTTCTGCGGGTGCTGCCTGCTTCTGTGAGGGCTCCCTGACTTGCTGGGCGCCCCCTCTGTCTCCTCATCCAAGCAGCGACATCCTGGTCCCTCCTGGGCCACAGCAGCATCCAAAAACCCTAACCGTGACCCTTGCAGCTAGCAAGGCTTGTTTGCGGTCTTTCTGCGTGGGAACACCTCTGCAAGCTTCTTCACGATGTGGTACATCCATCCTCCAAAGGGGAAGTTTCTAACCCTCTTCATTCTTGCAGAATCCACAGCTTCTACCATCCGGTGGCAGATTCTTCGCACTCTCAGCTGGCATTTCCTGGGCATCTGCCCACTCTCAACATTGTTGCGACTCTTGGACTTGGTCCCCTTGTTCCACAGGTACTCAGGTCCGGAAATCCACTTTGGTTGCATCGCTGGTGTTGGTCTTCCTTGCAGAATTCCCCTGTCACAACTTCTGTGCTCTCTGGGGAATATAGATTCACTTCACACCTACTTTTCAGGGTCTTGGGGTGGGCTTTTTTTCTAACCCTCACTGTTTTCTTACAGTCCCAACGACCCTCTACAAGCTCACATAGGTTTGGAGTCCATTTGTGGTTCGCATTCCACTTTTGGAGTATATGGTTTGTGTTGCCCCTATACCTATGTGCTCCTATTGCAATCTACTGTAACTTTACATTGCTTGCATTACTTCTTTTTGCCATTACTGCATATTTTTGGTATTGTGTACATATATCTTGTGTATATTTGGCATCCTCATACTGAGGATACTCACTGAGATACTTTGGCATATTGTCATAAAAATAAAGTACCTTTATTTTAAGTGTATCTGTGTATTGTGTTTTCTTATGATATTGTGCATATGACACCAGTGGTATAGTAGGAGCTTTGCATGTCTCCTAATTTAGCCTAAGCTGCTCAGCTATAGCTAACTTCTATCAGCCTAAGCTGCTAGAAACACCTCTTCTACACTAATAAGGGATAACTGGTCCTGGTACAGACTGTAAGTACCCCTTGGTACCCACTACAATCCAGGCCAGCCTCCTACATTGGTCGTGCAGCGGTGGGATAAGTACTTGTAACTACTTACCAATTTGTCATTTTGTACTTTTCATAAGACAATAATATACAAAACAAGTTCAGTGTATGTACACATAACCAAAAAGTTTTGCTTTTCTTCTCTTACTCTATTTGCTAAGTGCTGAAAAGTACCTCTAAACTTTCAAAAAGTTTCTAAAAAGTTGAAAAAGTTTTTTTTCTGTTTCCTTAAAAAGTCCCGAAACTTTTTCTTTCTTTTTCTGTCCCTTAAACCTTTTTCTATCATGTCTGGTACAGGTCCTACTCTTGATCTGGCCAGCACTGCTTATGACAACCGTAGCAGGAAAAGTGTGAGGAGTCTCTGCATTGATAGAGGTTTAGGGGTAGGGAAGAATCCCTCTAGAGAATTGTTGATTAACATGCTCATTGAAAATGATAAGGCCTTAGATGGCACATCTGTTGAGTAGTTAGGAGATGGTTTACACTCTGATTCTGGGGCAACCCCAGCAAGAATGTTAGATGGTATTCTTTCGAACTTGCCTCTTAGCAGACAACCTAGCATTACTGGTACTAATGTGAGCTCTCATCACAGTAGGGATGTAATTCCTGCGGGCCAGGTTGTTAGGGTGCCAACTATTAGGGACATTTCTCCCTCTGTTCATTCACACCATTCTTCTGTGTCTACGTATGCCCAATCCACCCACCCTGATGACAGAATGTTAGAAAGGGAGCTCAATAGATAGAGAGTGGAAGAGTCCAGGCTGAAGCTAAAACAGCAACAGCTGGCTCTAGACAGGGAATCTTTAGACTTAGAAAAAGAAAGACAGAGGTCGGGGTTAGGACCCCAGGGTAGCAGCAGCAGTATTACAGATAGTAATCCTGTAAAAGAGCATGATTCTAGGAATCTGCATAAGATAGTTCCCCCTTACAAGGAGGGGGATGATATTAACAAGTGGTTTGCTGCACTTGAGAGGGCCTGTGTTGTACAGGGGGTCCCTCAAAGGCAGTGGGCTGCTATCCTATGGGTATCTTTCAGTGGAAAGGGTAGGGATAGGCTCCTTACTGTAAAGGGAAGTGATGCCAATAATTTTACAGTTTTAAAGAATGCACTCTTGGATTGTTATGGCTTAACCACTGAACAGTACAGGATTAAGTTCACAGAAACCAAAAAAGAGTCTTCACAATACTGGGTAGACTTTGTTGACCATTCAGTGAAGGCCTTGGAGGGGTGGTTACATGGCAGTAATGGTTCTGACTATGAAAGCCTATATAATCTGATCCTGAGAGAGCATATTCTGAATAACTGTGTGTCTGAATTATTACACCAATATCTAGTGGACTCAGATCTGACCTCTCCACAAGAACTGGGAAAGAAGGCAGACAAATGGGTCCGAACAAGAGTGAATAGAAAAGTTCATACAGGGGGTGACCAGGATGGCAAGAAGAAAGATGGTGAGAAATCTCAGGATAAGCATGGGGATAAGGGTAAAACCAAAGATCCTTCTTCAAATCCTAAACACTCTTCAGGGGGTGGGGATAAAACAAATTCTTCATCTTCTTCTTCACAACCTACACACATTAAAAAGCCTTGGTGCTTTGAGTCTAAAAATAGAGGCCATAGGCCAGGGGATAAGTCTTGTCCAGGTAAACCCCCTGAGCCTACCACCACTAATACATCAAGCTCTAGTGCACCCAGCAGTAGTGGTACTAGTGGTGGGACTGCTGGCAACAGTCAAGCTAAGGGTGTGGTTGGATTCACTTATGGGTCCATCATAGAAACTGACTGTAGGAGGCTGGACTGGCTTGTAGTGAGTACCAAGGGGTACTTGCACCTTGCACCAGGCCCAGTTATCCCTTATTAGTGTATAGGGTGTCTAGCAGCATAGGCTGATAGATAATGGTAGCTTAGCAGAGCAGCTTAGGCTGAACTAGGAGACGTGTGAAGCTACTACAGTACCACTTAGTGTCATATGCACAATATCATAAGAAAACACAATACACAGTTATACTAAAAATAAAGGTACTTTATTTTTATGACAATATGCCAAAGTATCTTAGAGTGTACCCTCAGTGAGAGGATAGGAAATATACACAAGATATATGTACACAATACCAAAAATATGCAGTATAGTCTTAGAAAACAGTGCAAACAATGTATAGTTACAATAGGATGCAATGGGGACACATAGGGATGGCGGCAACACAAACCATATACTCCAAAAGTGGAATGCGAACCACGAATGGACCCCAAACCTATGTGACCTTGTAGAGGGTCACTGGGACTATTAGAAAATAGTGAGGGTTAGAAAAATAACCCTCCCCAAGACACTGAAAAGTGAGTGCAAAGTGCACTAAAGTTCCCCTAAGGACAAAGAAGTTGTGTTAGAGGAATAATGCAGGAAAGACACTTGGACTGAAGAGTCACTGGACTGTGGGAGTCACTTGGACAGAGTTGTTGGATTCGAGGGACCTCGCTTGTTGTGCTGAGAGGAGACCCAAGGGACCGGTAATGCAGTTTTTTGGTGCCTGCGGTTGCAGGGGGAAGATTCCGTCGACCCACGGGAGATTTCTTCGGAGCTTCTGGTGCAGAGAGGAGGCAGACTACCCCCACAGCATGCACAAGCAGGAAAACAGTCGAGAAGGCGGCAGGATCAGCGTTACAGAGTTGCAGTAGTCGTCTTTGCTACTATGTTGCAGTTTTGCAGGCTTCCAGCGCGGTCAGCAGTCGATTCCTTGGCAGAAGGTGAAGAGAGAGATGCAGAGGAACTCTGATGAGCTCTTGCATTCGTTATCTAAAGTTTCCCCAGAGACAGAGACCCTAAATAGCCAGAAAAGAGGGTTTGGCTACTTAGGAGAGAGGATAGGCTACTAACACCTGAAGGAGCCTATCAGAAGGAGTCTCTGACGTCACCTGGTGGCACTGGCCACTCAGAGCAGTCCAGTGTGCTGTCAGCACCTCTGTTTCCAAGATGGCAGAGGTCTGGAGCACACTGGAGGAGCTCTGGACACCTCCCAGGGGAGGTGCAGGTCAGGGGAGTGGTCACTCCCCTTTCCTTTGTCCAGTTTCGCGCCAGAGCAGGGGCTAAGGGGTCCCTGAACCGGTGTAGACTGGCTTATGCAGAATTGGGCACATCTGTGCCCAAGAAAGCATTTCCAGAGGCTGGGGGAGGCTACTCCTCCCCTGCCTTCACACCATTTTCCAAAGGGAGAGGGTGTAACACCCTCTCTCAGAGGAAGTCATTTGTTCTGCCATCCTGGGACAAGCCTGGCTTGACCCCAGGGGGGCAGAAACCTGTCTGAGGGGTTGGCAGCAGCAGCAGCTGCAGTGAAACCCCAGGAAAGGCAGTTTGGCCGTACCAGGGTCTGTGCTACAGACCACTGGGATCATGGAATTGTACCAATAATGCCAGGATGGCATAGAGGGGGCAATTCCATGATCTTAGACATGTTACATGGCCATATTCGGAGTTACCATTGTGAAGCTACATATAGGTAGTGACCTCTATGTAGTGCACGCGTGTAATGGTGTCCCCGCACTCACAAAGTTCAGGGAATTGGCTCTGAACAATGTGGGGGCACCTTGGCTAGTGCCAGGGTGCCCTCACACTAAGTAACTTTGCACCTAACCTTTACCAGGTAAAGGTTAGACATATAGGTGACTTATAAGTTACTTAAGTGCAGTGTAAAATGGCTGTGAAATAACGTGGATGTTATTTCACTCAGGCTGCAGTGGCAGGCCTGTGTAAGAATTGTCAGAGCTCCCTATGGGTGGCAAAAGAAATGCTGCAGCCCATAGGGATCTCCTGGAACCCCAATACCCTGGGTACCTCAGTACCATATACTAGGGAATTATAAGGGTGTTCCAGTGAGTCAATGTAAATTGGTAAAATTGGTCACTAGCCTGTCAGTGACAATTTGAAAGAAATGAGAGAGCATAACCACTGAGGTTCTGATTAGCAGAGCCTCAGTGAGACAGTTAGTCACTACACAGGTAACACATTCAGGCACACTTATGAGCACTGGGGCCCTGGAGAACAGTGTCCCAGTGACACATACAACTAAAACAACATATATACAGTGAAAAATGGGGGTAACATGCCAGGCAAGATGGTACTTTCCTACACAACCCCCCCCAAACGAAGGACAATAAGACTAGCCATGACCTGATGAGTCTTCATTGTCTAAGTGGAAATATCTGGAGAGTCCATCTGCATTGGAGTGGCTACTCCCAGGTCTATGTTCCACTGTATAGTCCATTCCCTGTAGGGATATGGACCACCTCAACAATTTAGGATTTTCACCTTTCATTTGTTTTAGCCAAAGTAGAGGTTTGTGGTCTGTCTGAACAATGAAGTGAGTGCCAAACAGGTATGTCCTCAACTTCTTCAGTGCCCAGACCACAGCAAAGGCCTCCCTCTCAATGGCAGACCAACGCTTTTCTCTAGGGGTCAACCTGCTACTAATAAAAGCAACAGGTTGATCCTGGCCCTCAGAATTAAGTTGTGATAGGACTGCCCCTACTCCTAATTCAGATGCATCAGTTTGGACATAGAATTTTTTAGAGTAACAAGGGCTTTTCAGGACAGGTGCAGAGCACATGGCCTACTTCAGCTCCTCAAAAGCTTTCTGACAGTTTGCTGTCCATAATACCTTTTTAGGCATTTTCTTGGATGTGAGGTCATTAAGAGGGGCTGCAATGGAGCCATAGTTCTTAATGAACCTCCTGTAATACCCAGTGAGGCCTAGGAAGGCTCTCACCTGAGTCTGAGTGGTAGGGGGAACCCAATCAATAATTGTTTGGATTTTCCCCTGAAGTGGTGCAATCTGTTCTCCACCAACAAGGTGTCCCAGATAAACCACCTTACCCTGCCCTATCTGGCACTTTGAAGCATTGATAGTGAGGCCTGCCTTTTGCAGGGCCTCCAAAACTTTCCATAGGTGGACCAGGTGATCATCCCAGCTGGAGCTAAAGACAGCTATATCGTCCAAATATGCTGCACTGAAAGCTTCCAGCCCTTGCAGGACTGTGTTCACCAACCTCTGAAAAGTGGCAGGTGCATTTTTCAATCCAAAAGGCATTACAGTGAACTGGTAATGTCCTCCAATGGTTGAAAATGCTGTTTTAGGTTTAGCATCTTCTGATAATTTGATCTGCCAATACCCTGCAGTCAAATCAAAAGTGCTTAGATACTTGGCAGATGCCAGTGTATCTATGAGCTCATCTGCCCTGGGTATAGGGTGAGCATCAGTTTTGGTTACCAGGTTGAGACCTCTATAGTCTACACAAAACCGCATTTCCTTCTTTCCATCTTTGGAATGGGGTTTTGGTACAAGTACCACAGGAGAAGCCCATGGACTTTCAGAGTGCTCAACCACTCCTAGTTCTAACATTGTCTGTACCATTTGCTTTATGCAGTCCCTGACATGGTCAGGCTGCCTATAGATCTTACTTTTTACAGGCAAGCTGTCTCCAGTGTCTATAGTGTGCTCACACCAAGAAGTGGTACCTGGCACAGTAGAGAAGAGTTCAGAGAATTGATCTAGGAGATTTATGCAATTGTCTTTCTGCTCAGCAGTAAGACAATCAGCCAAAACTACACCTTCCACAAGAGCATCTTGTTCTGTGGAAGAGAAGAGATCAGGTAGAGGATCACTGTCTTCTTCCTGTCCCTCATCAGTTTCCATGAGCAGGGTGAGATCAGCCCTGTCATAGTAGGGTTTCAGGCGGTTTACATGGAGTACCCTAGGGGACTCCTTGCAGTGCCTAAGTCAACTAAATAGGTGACTTCACACTTTTTCTCAACAATTGTGTGGGGTCCACTCCATTTATCTTGGAGTGCTCTTGGGGCCACAGGCTCCAAGACCCACACTTTCTGCCCTGGTTGGTACTGAACCAAAACAGCCTTCTGGTCATGCCATTGCTTCTGGAGCTCTTGGCTGGCCTGAAGGTTCTTACTGGCCTTTTTCATATACTCAGCCATCCTTGATCTGAGGCCAAGTACATAATCCACAATATCTTGCTTAGGAGCTTTTAAAGGTTGTTCCCAACCCTCCTTTACAAGTGTGAGTGGACCCCTAACAGGGTGTCCAAAAAGAAGTTCAAAGGGGCTGAAGCCCACTCCTTTCTGGGGTACCTCCCTGTAGGCAAAAAGGAGGCATGGTAGAAGGATATCCCATCTCCTGCGGAGTTTTTCAGGGAGACCCATAATCATGCCTTTGAGAGTTTTGTTGAATCTCTCCTCCAGTCCATTTGTTTGTGGATGATAGGGTGTAGTGAATTTGTAAGTTACACCACACTCCTTCCACATGGCCTTTAAGTATGCAGACATGAAATTGCTTCCTCTGTCTGATACTACTTCCTTTGGGAAGCCCACCCTAGAAAATATTCCCAGGAGGGCCTTTGCCACTGCAGGTGCTGTAGTGGTCCTTAAAGGAATTGCTTCAGGATATCTTGTGGCATGGTCCACTACCGCCAAGATAAACCTATTGCCTGAAGCAGTAGGAGGGTCAAGGGGGCCAACTATGTCAACCCCTACCCTTTCAAAGGGAACCCCAACCACAGGCAGTGGAATAAGGGGTGCCCTTGGAGTGCCACCTGTCTTGCCACTGGCTTGACAGGATTCACAGGACTTACAAAATTTCTTTGTGTCCTCAGACATCCTAGGCCAATGAAACAAGGGGACAAGTCTGTCCCAAGTTTTCATTTGTCCCAGGTGTCCAGCTAGGGGAATGTCGTGGGCTAGAGTTAGGAGGAACTTTCTGTAGTCCTGAGGAATCACTAACCTCCTGGCAGTTCCAGGTTTAGGATCCCTTGCTTCAGTGTACAAAGGTTGTCCTCCCAGTAAACTCTGTGAGAGTCACTGACATCCCAATTAGCCTGTTTGACAGCTTGCTGTCTTAGACCCTCTAATGTGGGACAGGTTTGCTGTGCCACACTCAGCTCCTCCCTGGCAGGCCCCCCTTCACCCAAAAGCTCAGCAGTGTCTGCTTCAAGCTCCTCTGGTGTAGGTTCTGCACAGGGAGGGAATTCTTCTTCCTCAGAAGTAGAATCCACTGTAGAGGGAGGGATAGTAGGAAGTGGTTTGCTTCTACTAGCCCTAGCTTTAGGGAGCCCTTGGTCCATTGTTCCAGGATCCAAGCTTCCCTGCCCTTTTTGCTTTTTGGCCTGAGCCCTGGTTAAAGCAAAATTATGCCCTGGGATGCCCAGCATTGCTGCATGGGCCTTCAACTCCACATCTGACCAAGCTGATGTCTCCAAATCATTTCCTAGTAGACAGTCTACAGGTAAATCTGTGGCTACCACAACTTTCTTTGGACCAGTAACCCCCCCCCCCCCCAGTTGAGATTTACAACAGCCATGGGGTGGCTAAGTGTGTTGTTGTGAGCATCGGTTACTTGGTACTGGTGACCAAGTAGGTGTTGTTCAGGGTGGACCAGTTTCTCTATGACCATAGTCACACTGGCTCCAGTGTCCCTGTAGGCCTGAACCTCAACACCATTTAATAGGGGTAGCTGCTTGTACTTATCCATATTAAGGGGACAAGCAACTAAGGTGGCTAAATCAATAGCCCCCTCAGAGACTAACACAACCTCTGTGGTCTCCCTAACAAGACCAACCCCAACTAAGTTATGTAGGAGGCTGGACTGGCTTGTAGTGAGTACCAAGGGGTACTTGCACCTTGCACCAGGCCCAGTTATCCCTTATTAGTGTATAGGGTGTCTAGCAGCTTAGGCTGATAGATAATGGTAGCTTAGCAAAGCAGCTCAGGCTGAACTAGGAGACGTGTGAAGCTACTACAGTACCACTTAGTGTCATATGCACAATATCATAAGAAAACACAATACACAGTTATACTAAAAATAAAGGTACTTTATTTTTATGACAATATGCCAAAGTATCTTAGAGTGTACCCTCAGTAAGAGGATAGGAAATATACACAAGATATATATACACAATAGCAAAAATATGCAGTATAGTCTTAGAAAACAGTGCAAACAATGTATAATTACAATAGGATGCAATGGGGAAACATAGGGATAGGGGCAACACAAACCATATACTCCAAAAGTGGAATGTGAACCACGAATGGACCCCAAACCTATGTGACCTTGTAGAGGGTCGCTGGGACTATTAGAAAATAGTGAGAGTTAGAAAAATAACCCTCCCCAAGACCCTGAAAAGTGAGTGCAAAGTGCACCAAAGTTCCCCTAAGGACAAAATAGTCGTGTTAGAGGGAGAATGCAAGGAAAACACAAATCAGCAATGCAACAACGATGGATTCCTGTCTGAAGGTACCTGTGGAACAAGGGGACCAAGTCCAAAAGTCACAAGCAGCTCGGAGATGGGCAGATGCCCAAGAAATGCCAGCGGTTGGTGCAAAGAAGCTCTTACTAGGCTGAAGAACTGTGAATACTGCAGGAACGACAAGGGCTAGAGACTTCCCCTTTGGAGGATGGATCCCCCACGCCTTGGAGAGTCGTGCAGAAGTGTTTTCCCGCCGGATGGACGCCAACAAGCCTTGCTACACGCAAATCGTGCGTTTGGCGTTTTTGGACGCTGCTGGGGCCCAGGAGGGACCAGGAGGTCGCAAATTGGACCTGCAGAGAGAGGGGACGTCGAGCAAGACAAGGAGCCCTCACTGAAGCAGGTAGCACCCGGAGAAGTGCCAGAAACAGGCACTACGAGGATGCGTGAAACGGTGCTCGCCGAAGTTGCACAAAGGAGTCCCACGTCGCCGGAGACCAACTTAGAAAGTCGTGCAATGCAGGTTAGAGTGCCGTGGACCCAGGCTTGGCTGTGCACAAAGGATTTCCGCCGGAAGTGCACAGGGGCCGGAGAAGCTTGCAAAGTCGCGGTTCCCAGCAATGCAGCCCAGCGAGGTGAGGCAAGGACTTACCTCCACCAAACTTGGGCTGAAGAGTCACTGGACTGTGGGGGTCACTTGGACGGTGTCGCTGGATTCGAGGGACCTCGCTCGTCGTGCTGAGAGGAGACCCAAGGGACCGGAGATGCAGCCTTTTGGTGCCTGCGGTTGCAGGGGGAAGATTCCGTCGACCCACGGGAGATTTCTTCGGAGCTTCTGGTGCAGAGAGGAGGCAGACTACCCCCACAGCATGCACAAGCAGGAAAACAGTCGAGAAGGCGGCAGGATCAGCGTTACAGAGTTGCAGTAGTCGTCTTTGCTACTATGTTGCAGGTTTGCAGGCTTCCAGCGCGGTCAGCGGTCGATTCCTTATCAGAAGGTGAAGAGGGAGATGCAGAGGAACTCGGCTGAGCTCATGCATTCGTTATCTAAAGTTTCCCCAGAGACAGAGACCCTAAATAGCCAGAAAAGAGGGTTTGGCTACCTAGGAGAGAGGAAAGGCTACTAACACCTGAAGGAGCCTATCACAAGGAGTCTCTGACGTCACCTGGTGGCACTGGCCACTCAGAGCAGTCCAGTGTGCCAGCAGCACCTCTGTTTCCAAGATGGCAGAGGTCTGGAGCACACTGGAGGAGCTCTGGACACCTCCCAGGGGAGGTGCAGGTCAGGGGAGTGGTCACTCCCCTTTCCTTTGTCCAGTTTCGCGCCAGAGCAGGGGCTAAGGGGTCCCTGAACCGGTGTAGACTGGCTTATGCAGAATTGGGCACCTCTGTGCCCAACAAAGCATTTCCAGAGGCTGGGGGAGGCTACTCCTCCCCTGCCTTCACACCATTTTCCAAAGGGAGAGGGTGTTACACCCTCTCTCAGAGGAAGTTCTTTGTTCTGCCATCCTGGGCCAGGCCTGGCTGGACCCCAGGAGGGCAGATGCCTGTCTGAGGGGTTGGCAGCAGCAGCAGCTGCAGAGAAACCCCAGGAAGGGCAGTCTGGCAGTACCAGGGTCTGTGCTACAGACCACTGGGATCATGGAATTGTACCAATAATGCCAGGATGGCATAGAGGGGGCAATTCCATGATCATAGACATGTTACATGGCCATATTCGGAGTTACCATGGTGAAGCTACATATAGGTAGTGACCTATATGTAGTGCACGCGTGTAATGGTGTCCCCGCACTCACAAAGTTCAGTGAATTGGCTCTGAACAATGTGGGGGCACCTTGGCTAGTGCCAGGGTGCCCTCACACTAAGTAACTTTGCACCTAACCTTTACCAGGTAAAGGTTAGACATATAGGTGACTTATAAGTTACTTAAGTGCAGTGTAAAATGGCTGTGAAATAACGTGGACGTTATTTCACTCAGGCTGCAGTGGCAGGCCTGTGTAAGAATTGTCAGAGCTCCCTATGGGTGGCAAAAGAAATGCTGCAGCCCATAGGGATCTCCTGGAACCCCAATACCCTGGGTACCTCAGTACCATATACTAGGGGATTATAAGGGTGTTCCAGTAAGCCAATGTAAATTGGTAAAAATGGTCACTAGCCTGTCAGTGACAATTTGGAAAGAAATGAGAGAGCATAACCACTGAGGTTCTGATCAGCAGAGCCTCAGTGAGACAGTTAGTCACTACACAGGTAACACATACAGGCACACTTATGAGCACCGGGGCCCTGGGTTACCAGGGTCCCAGTGACACATACAACTAAAACAACATATATACAGTGAAAAATGGGGGTAACATGCCAGGCAAGATGGTACTTTCCTACACAACCCCCCCCCAAACGAAGGACAATAAGACTAGCCATTACCTGATGAGTCTTCATTGTCTAAGTGGAAATATCTGGAGAGTCCATCTGCATTGGAGTGGCTACTCCCAGGTCTATGTTCCACTGTATAGTCCATTCCCTGTAGGGATATGGACCACCTCAACAATTTTGGATTTTCACCTTTCATTTGTTTTAGCCAAAGTAGAGGTTTGTGGTCTGTCTGAACAATGAAGTGAGTGCCAAACAGGTATGGCCTCAACTTCTTCAGAGCCCAGACCACAGCAAAGGCCTCCCTCTCAATGGCAGACCAACGCTTTTCTCTAGGGGTCAACCTTCTACTAATAAAAGCAACAGGTTGATCCTGGCCCTCAGAATTAAGTTGTGATAGGACTGCCCCTACTCCTAATTCAGATGCATCAGTTTGGACATAGAATTTTTTAGAGTAACAAGGGCTTTTTAGGACAGGTGCAGAGCACATGGCCTGCTTCAGCTCCTCAAAAGCTTTCTGACAGTTTGCTGTCCATAATACCTTTTTAGGCATTTTCTTGGATGTGAGGTCATTAAGAGGGGCTGCAATGGAGCCATAGTTCTTAATGAACCTCCTGTAATACCCAGTGAGGCCTAGAAAGGCTCTCACCTGAGTCTGAGTGGTAGGGGGAATCCAATCAATAATGGTTTGGATTTTCCCCTGAAGTGGTGCAATCTGTTCCCCACCAACAAGGTGTCCCAGATAAACCACCTTACCCTGCCCTATCTGGCACTTTGAAGCCTTGATAGTGAGGCCTGCCTTTTGCAGGGCCTCCAAAACTTTCCAAAGGTGGACCAGGTGATCATCCCAGCTGGAGCTAAAGACAGCTATATCATCCAAATATGCTGCACTGAAAGCTTCCAGCCCTTGCAGGACTGTGTTCACCAACCTCTGAAAAGTGGCAGGTGCATTTTTCAAACCAAAAGGCATTACAGTAAACTGGTAATGTCCTCCAATGGTAGAAAATGCAGTCTTAGGTTTAGCATCTTCTGACATTTTGATCTGCCAATACCCTGCAGTCAAATCAAAAGTGCTTAGATACTTGGCAGATGCCAGTGTATCTATTAGCTCATCTGCCCTGGGTATAGGGTGAGCATCTGTTTTGGTTACCAAGTTGAGACCTCTATAGTCTACACAAAACCTCATTTCCTTCTTTCCATCTTTAGAATTGGGTTTTGGTACCAGTACCACAGGAGAAGCCCATGGACTGTCAGAGTGCTCAACCACTCCTAGTTCCAACATCTTCTGAACTTCTTGCTTTATGCAGTCCCTGACATGGTCAGGCTGCCTATAGATCTTACTTTTGACAGGTAAACTGTCTCCAGTATCTATAGTGTGCTCACACCAAGAAGTGGTGCCTGGCACAATGGAGAAGAGTTCTGAAAATTGTCCTAGGAGATTTATGCAATTATCTTTCTGCTCAGCAGTAAGACAATCAGCCAAAACTACACCTTCCACAAGAGCATCTTGTTCTGTGGAAGAGAAGAGATCAGGTAGAGGATCACTGTCTTCTTCCTGTCCCTCATCTGTTGCCATGAGCAGGGTGAGATCAGCCCTGTCATAGTAGGGTTTCAGGCGGTTGACATGGAGCACCCTAAGGGGACTCCTGGCAGTGCCTAAGTCAACCAAGTAGGTGACTTCACCCTTCTTTTCAACAATTGTGTGTGGACCACTCCATTTATCTTGGAGTGCTCTTGGGGCCACAGGCTCCAAGACCCACACTTTCTGCCCTGGTTGGTACTGAACCAAAACAGCCTTCTGATCATGCCATTGCTTCTGGAGCTCTTGGCTGGCCTGAAGGTTTTTACTGGCCTTTTTCATGTACTCAGCCATCCTTGATCTGAGGCCAAGTACATAATCCACAATATCCTGCTTAGGAGCTTTTAAAGGTTGTTCCCAACCCTCCTTTACAAGTGTGAGTGGACCCCTAACAGGGTGTCCAAAAAGAAGTTCAAAGGGGCTGAAGCCCACTCCTTTCTGGGGTACCTCCCTGTAGGCAAAAAGGAGGCATGGTAGAAGGATATCCCATCTCCTGCGGAGTTTTTCAGGGAGTCCCATAATCATGCCTTTGAGAGTTTTATTAAATCTCTCCACCAGTCCATTTGTTTGTGGATGATAGGGTGTTGTGAACTTGTAAGTTACACCACACTCCTTCCACATGGCCTTTAAGTATGCAGACATGAAATTGCTTCCTCTGTCTGATACTACTTCCTTTGGGAAGCCCACCCTGGAAAATATTCCCAGGAGGGCCTTTGCCACTGCAGGAGCTGTAGTGGTCCTTAAAGGAATTGCTTCAGGATACCTTGTGGCATGGTCCACTACCACTAAGATAAACCTATTGCCTGAAGCAGTAGGAGGGTCAAGGGGGCCAACTATGTCAACCCCTACCCTTTCAAAGGGAACCCCAACCACAGGCAGTGGGATAAGGGGTGCCTTTGGAGTGCCACCTGTCTTGCCACTGGCTTGACAGGTTTCACAGGACTTACAAAATTCTTTTGTGTCCTCTGACATCCTAGGCCAATGAAACAGTGGTACCAATCTGTCCCAAGTTTTCATTTGACCCAGGTGCCCAGCTAAGGGAATGTCATGTGCCAGTGTTAGGAGGAACTTTCTGTACTCCTGGGGAATCACTAATCTCCTGGCAGCTCCAGGTTTAGGATCCCTATGCTCAGTGTACAAGAGGTTGTCCTCCCAGTAAACTCTGTGTGAGTCACTGACATCCCCATTAGCCTGTTTGACAGCTTGCTGTCTGAGACCCTCTAATGTGGGACAGGTTTGCTGTGCCACACTCAGCTCCTCTCTGGCAGGCCCCCCTTCACCCAAAAGCTCAGCAGTGTCTGCTTCCAGCTCCTCTGGTGTAGGTTCTGCACAGGGAGGGAATTCTTCTTCCTCAGAAGTAGAATCCACTGTAGAGGGAGGGATAGTAGGAAGTGGTTTGCTTCTACTAGCCCTAGCTTTAGGGAGCACTTGGTCCATTGTTCCAGGATCCAAGCTTCCCTGTCCTTTTTGCTTTTTGGCCTGAGCCCTTGTCAAAGCAAAAATATGCCCTGGGATGCCCAGCATTGCTGCATGGGCCTCCAACTCCACATCTGACCAAGCTGATGTCTCCAAATCGTTCCCTAATAGACAGTCTACAGGTAAATCTGAAGCTACCACAACTTTCTTTGGACCAGATACCCCCCCCCAGTTGAGATTTACAACAGCCATGGGGTGGCTTTGTGTTATGTTGTGAGCATCGGTTACTTGGTACTGGTGTCCAAGTATGTGTTGTTCAGGGTGCACCAGTTTCTCAATCACCATTGTGACACTGGCACCTGTGTCCCTGTAGGCCTGGACCTCAACACCATTTATTAGGGTTAGTTGCTTGTACTTCTCCAAGTTATGGGGGCAAGCAACCAAAGTGGCTAAGTCAATAGCCCCTTCAGAGACTAAAGTAGCCTCTGTGGTCTCCCTAATCAGACCAACCCCAACTAAATTACCAAAAGTGAGCCCAGCTACTCCCTTGGATTGGCTATTAGTAGGTTTGCTCCCACCACCACTGCTATTAGTAGGGACACTAGGTGTAGCAGTAGGGGTTGTAGTGGTAGGAGCTGTGGTGCCTTTCTTTGGACAACTGGGATCTGTTGTCCAATGGCCTTTTATCTTACATAAATAGCACCATGGTTTCTTTTCCTTGTTCTGATTAGAGGAGGGTTTGGGCCCACCACCCCCACCAGAGTGTTTTTGTGGGCCTGATGAAGACTCATTTTTAGATTTGTCCCCACCCTTGTCAGAAGACTTACCATCCTTCTTTTTGTTGCCATCTTTGTCACCCCCTGTATGAACTTTTCTGTTCACTCTTGTTCTGACCCATTTGTCTGCCTTCTTTCCCAATTCTTGGGGAGAGGTCAGATCAGAGTCCACCAAGTACTGGTGCAACAAATCAGACACACAATTATTAAGAATATGCTCTCTCAGGATTAAGTTATACAGGCTGTCATAATCAGTAACTTTACTGCCATGTAACCACCCCTCCAAGGCCTTCACTGCCTGGTCAATGAAATCAACCCAGTCTTGTGAAGACTCCTTTTTGGTATCTCTGAACTTTATCCTGTACTGTTCAGTGGTTAAGCCATAACCATCCAGGAGTGCATTCTTAAGAACTTGGAAATTGTTAGCATCATTTTCTTTTACAGTAAGGAGCCTATCCCTACCTTTTCCAGTAAATGATAGCCATAGGATAGCAGCCCACTGCCTTTGAGGGACATCCTGTACAGCACAGGCCCTCTCAAGTGCAGCAAACCACTTGTTAATGTCATCCCCCTCCTTGTAAGGGGGAACTATCTTATGCAGATTCCTGGAATCATGCTCTTTTGCAGGATGACTATGGGGAATACTGCTGCTGCCACCATGGGTATCTAAACCCATTTTCTGTCTTTCCCTCTCTATTTCTAAAGACTGTCTATCCAAATCCAGCTGTTGCTTCTTGAGCTTCAGTCTGGTTTGCTCCACTCTCAATCTATTGAGCTCCCTTTCCAACAATCTGTCATCAGGGTGGGTGGGAGGGACATTTCTAGATACAGAGGTATGATGGGAATGAACAGAAGGAGACCTGTCCCTTACAGAGGGCACCCTAACAGCTTGGCTACCAGTATAATGTGAGAGCACATCATCAGTATGATGTGATTCAACCTCTGTACCAACTATGCTAGACTGTCTAGTAATGGGCAGGCTGAGAATTTTCTTTCCAGAACCTTTTCCTGGGGGAGTCCCTGGATCAGATTGAGAACCATTAGCTACTTTTTCTACAGATTGGGCACTTATGGCCTTATCCTGTACTCTAAGCATATTAATTAACAGTTCTAAGGAAGGATTCTTCCCTACACTCAAACCTCTCTCTATGCAGAGACTCCTTGCTCCTTTCCAGCTAAGGTGATCATATGCAAGTTTGGACAGTTCAACATTTTTTCCTGTGCCAGACATTTTTTAGAGAGAGTTAAAGTGAAAGAAAAAGAAAAAAAAAAAAAGTTTTCAGAACTTTTTGGAAAGACAGAAAAAACTTTTTAAACTTTTAAGAACTTTTTGAAAGTTTAGAAGTACTTTTCAGCACTTAGAAAAGAGTGAAAAGAGGAAATGCAAAACTTTTTGGCTATGTGTATATACACTGACCTTGTTTTGTATATTTTTCTCTTATGAAAAGTACAATGACAAGAGTGGTAAGTAGTCTCAAGCACTTATCCCACCGCTGCACAACCAATGTAGGAGGCTGGACTGGCTTGTAGTGAGTACCAAGGGGTACTTGCACCTTGCACCAGGCCCAGTTATCCCTTATTAGTGTATAGGGTGTCTAGCAGCTTAGGCTGATAGATAATGGTAGCTTAGCAAAGCAGCTCAGGCTGAACTAGGAGACGTGTGAAGCTACTACAGTACCACTTAGTGTCATATGCACAATATCATAAGAAAACACAATACACAGTTATACTAAAAATAAAGGTACTTTATTTTTATGACAATATGCCAAAGTATCTTAGAGTGTACCCTCAGTAAGAGGATAGGAAATATACACAAGATATATATACACAATAGCAAAAATATGCAGTATAGTCTTAGAAAACAGTGCAAACAATGTATAATTACAATAGGATGCAATGGGGAAACATAGGGATAGGGGCAACACAAACCATATACTCCAAAAGTGGAATGTGAACCACGAATGGACCCCAAACCTATGTGACCTTGTAGAGGGTCGCTGGGACTATTAGAAAATAGTGAGAGTTAGAAAAATAACCCTCCCCAAGACCCTGAAAAGTGAGTGCAAAGTGCACCAAAGTTCCCCTAAGGACAAAATAGTCGTGTTAGAGGGAGAATGCAAGGAAAACACAAATCAGCAATGCAACAACGATGGATTCCTGTCTGAAGGTACCTGTGGAACAAGGGGACCAAGTCCAAAAGTCACAAGCAGCTCGGAGATGGGCAGATGCCCAAGAAATGCCAGCGGTTGGTGCAAAGAAGCTCTTACTAGGCTGAAGAACTGTGAATACTGCAGGAACGACAAGGGCTAGAGACTTCCCCTTTGGAGGATGGATCCCCCACGCCTTGGAGAGTCGTGCAGAAGTGTTTTCCCGCCGGATGGACGCCAACAAGCCTTGCTACACGCAAATCGTGCGTTTGGCGTTTTTGGACGCTGCTGGGGCCCAGGAGGGACCAGGAGGTCGCAAATTGGACCTGCAGAGAGAGGGGACGTCGAGCAAGACAAGGAGCCCTCACTGAAGCAGGTAGCACCCAGAGAAGTGCCAGAAACAGGCACTACGAGGATGCGTGAAACGGTGCTCGCCGAAGTTGCACAAAGGAGTCCCACGTCGCCGGAGACCAACTTAGAAAGTCGTGCAATGCAGGTTAGAGTGCCGTGGACCCAGGCTTGGCTGTGCACAAAGGATTTCCGCCGGAAGTGCACAGGGGCCGGAGAAGCTTGCAAAGTCGCGGTTCCCAGCAATGCAGCCCAGCGAGGTGAGGCAAGGACTTACCTCCACCAAACTTGGGCTGAAGAGTCACTGGACTGTGGGGGTCACTTGGACGGTGTCGCTGGATTCGAGGGACCTCGCTCGTCGTGCTGAGAGGAGACCCAAGGGACCGGAGATGCAGCCTTTTGGTGCCTGCGGTTGCAGGGGGAAGATTCCGTCGACCCACGGGAGATTTCTTCGGAGCTTCTGGTGCAGAGAGGAGGCAGACTACCCCCACAGCATGCACAAGCAGGAAAACAGTCGAGAAGGCGGCAGGATCAGCGTTACAGAGTTGCAGTAGTCGTCTTTGCTACTATGTTGCAGGTTTGCAGGCTTCCAGCGCGGTCAGCGGTCGATTCCTTATCAGAAGGTGAAGAGGGAGATGCAGAGGAACTCGGCTGAGCTCATGCATTCGTTATCTAAAGTTTCCCCAGAGACAGAGACCCTAAATAGCCAGAAAAGAGGGTTTGGCTACCTAGGAGAGAGGAAAGGCTACTAACACCTGAAGGAGCCTATCACAAGGAGTCTCTGACGTCACCTGGTGGCACTGGCCACTCAGAGCAGTCCAGTGTGCCAGCAGCACCTCTGTTTCCAAGATGGCAGAGGTCTGGAGCACACTGGAGGAGCTCTGGACACCTCCCAGGGGAGGTGCAGGTCAGGGGAGTGGTCACTCCCCTTTCCTTTGTCCAGTTTCGCGCCAGAGCAGGGGCTAAGGGGTCCCTGAACCGGTGTAGACTGGCTTATGCAGAATTGGGCACCTCTGTGCCCAACAAAGCATTTCCAGAGGCTGGGGGAGGCTACTCCTCCCCTGCCTTCACACCATTTTCCAAAGGGAGAGGGTGTTACACCCTCTCTCAGAGGAAGTTCTTTGTTCTGCCATCCTGGGCCAGGCCTGGCTGGACCCCAGGAGGGCAGATGCCTGTCTGAGGGGTTGGCAGCAGCAGCAGCTGCAGAGAAACCCCAGGAAGGGCAGTCTGGCAGTACCAGGGTCTGTGCTACAGACCACTGGGATCATGGAATTGTACCAATAATGCCAGGATGGCATAGAGGGGGCAATTCCATGATCATAGACATGTTACATGGCCATATTCGGAGTTACCATGGTGAAGCTACATATAGGTAGTGACCTATATGTAGTGCACGCGTGTAATGGTGTCCCCGCACTCACAAAGTTCAGTGAATTGGCTCTGAACAATGTGGGGGCACCTTGGCTAGTGCCAGGGTGCCCTCACACTAAGTAACTTTGCACCTAACCTTTACCAGGTAAAGGTTAGACATATAGGTGACTTATAAGTTACTTAAGTGCAGTGTAAAATGGCTGTGAAATAACGTGGACGTTATTTCACTCAGGCTGCAGTGGCAGGCCTGTGTAAGAATTGTCAGAGCTCCCTATGGGTGGCAAAAGAAATGCTGCAGCCCATAGGGATCTCCTGGAACCCCAATACCCTGGGTACCTCAGTACCATATACTAGGGGATTATAAGGGTGTTCCAGTAAGCCAATGTAAATTGGTAAAAATGGTCACTAGCCTGTCAGTGACAATTTGGAAAGAAATGAGAGAGCATAACCACTGAGGTTCTGATCAGCAGAGCCTCAGTGAGACAGTTAGTCACTACACAGGTAACACATACAGGCACACTTATGAGCACCGGGGCCCTGGGTTACCAGGGTCCCAGTGACACATACAACTAAAACAACATATATACAGTGAAAAATGGGGGTAACATGCCAGGCAAGATGGTACTTTCCTACAAGTTACCAATAGTGAGCCCAGCTACTCCCTTGGATTGGCTATTAGTAGGTTTGCTCCCACCACCACTGCTATTAGTAGGGACACTACGTGTAGCAGTAGGGGTTGTAGTGGTAGGAGGCTTGGTGCTTTTCTTTGGACAACTGGGATCTGTTGTCCAATGGCCTTTCACTTTACATAAATAGCACCATGGTTTCTTTTCTTTGTTTTGATTAAAGGCGGATTTGGACCCACCACCCCCACCAGAGTGTTTTTGTGGGCCTGATGAAGACTCATTTTTAGATTTGTCCCCACCCTTGTCAGAAGACTTACCATCCTTCTTTTTGTTGCCATCTTTGTCACCCACTGTATGAACTTTTCTGTTCACCCTTGTTCTGACCCATTTGTCTGCCTTCTTTCCCAATTCTTGGGGAGAGGTCAGATCAGAGTCCACCAAGTACTGGTGCAACAAATCAGACACACAATTATTAAGAATATGCTCTCTCAGGATCAAGTTATACAGGCTGTCATAATCAGTAACTTTACTGCCATGTAACCACCCCTCCAAGGCCTTCACTGAATGGTCAATGAAATCAACCCAGTCTTGTGAAGACTCCTTTTTGGTCTCTCTGAACTTTATCCTGTATTGTTCAGTGGTTAAGCCATAACCATCCAGGAGTGCATTCTTAAGAACTTGGAAATTATTGGCATCACTTTCTTTCACAGTAAGGAGCCTATCCCTACCTTTTCCACTAAATGATAGCCATAGGATAGCAGCCCACTGCCTTTGAGGGACATCCTGTACAACACAG
Organism: Pleurodeles waltl; assembly: GCF_031143425.1. Taxonomy (NCBI): domain Eukaryota; kingdom Metazoa; phylum Chordata; class Amphibia; order Caudata; family Salamandridae; genus Pleurodeles; species Pleurodeles waltl. Next base: position 1,201,159,211 of record NC_090439.1, read on the forward strand.
GCCCTCTCAAGTGCAGCAAACCACTTGTTAATGTCATCCCCCTCCTTATAAGGGGGAACTATCTTGTGCAGATTCCTGGAATCATGCTCTTTTACAGGATGACTATGGGGAATACTGCTGCTGCCACCATGGGTTTCAAAACCCAACTTCTGTCTTTCTTTCTCTAGTTCAAAAGACTGTCTATCCAAATCCAGCTGTTGCTTTTTAAGCTTCAGTCTGGTTTGTTCCACCCTCAACTTATTGAGTTCCCTCTCTAACATTCTGTCATCAGGGTGGGTGGGAGGGACATTCCTAGATACAGAGGTATGATGGGAATGAACAGAAGGAGACCTGTCCCTTACAGAGGGCACCCTAACAGCTTGGCTGACAGTGTAATGTGAGAGCACATCATCTGTATGATGTGACTCCACCTCAGTACCAACTATGCTAGACTGTCTTGTAATGGGAAGGCTAAGAAGTTTCATTCCTGAACCTTTACCTGGGGGAGTCCCTGGATAAGATTGGGAACCATTAGCTACTTTTTCAACAGATGGGGCACTTTTAGCCTTATCTTGTTCTCTAAGCATGTTAAGTAACAATTCCAAGGAAGGATTCTTCCCTACACTCAAACCTCTATCTATGCAGAGGCTCCTTGCTCCTTTCCAGCTAAGGTGATCATATGCAATCTTAGACAGGTCAACATTTTGGCCTGTGCCAGACATTTTTAGAGAGAGTTAAAGTGATAGAAAAAGAGAAAAAAGTTTTCAGAACTTTTTAGAAAGACAGAAAAAAACTTTTTAAACTTTTAAGAACTTTTTGAAAGTTTAGAAGTACTTTTCAGCACTTAGAAAAGAGTGAAAAGAGGAAATGCAAAACTTTTTAGCACTGTGTACACACACTGAACTTGTTTTGTATATTTTTCTCTTATGAAAAGTACAATGACAAGAGTGGTAAGTAGTCTCAAAGCACTTATCCCACTGCTGCACAACCAATGTAGGAGGCTGGACTGGCTTGTAGTGAGTACCAAGGGGTACTTACACCTTGCACCAGGCCCAGGTATCCCTTATTAGTGTATAGGGTGTCTAGCAGCTTAGGCTGATAGATAATGGTAGCTTAGCAGAGCAGCTTAGGCTGAACTAGGAGACGTGTGAAGCTACTACAGTACCACAAGTGTCACTTGCAAAATATCATAAGAAAACACAATACACAGATATACTAAAAATAAAGGTACTTTATTTTTATGACAATATGCCAAAGTATCTTAGAGTGTACCCTCAGTAAGAGAATAGCAAATATACACAAGTTATATGTACACAATACCAAAAATATGCAGTATAGTCTTAGAAAACAGTGCAAACAATGTATAGTTACAATAGGATGCAATGGGGACACATAGGGATAGGGGCAACACAAACCATATACTCCAAAAGTGGAATGTGAACCACGAATGGACCCCAAACCTATGTGACCTTGTAGAGGGTCGCTGGGACTATTAGAAAATAGTGAGAGTTAGAAAACTAGCCCTCCCCAAGACCCTGAAAAGTGAGTGCAAAGTGCACTGAAGTTCCCCAAAAGACAAAGAAGTCGTGATAGAGGAATAATGCAGGAAAGACACCAACCAACAATGCAACAACTGTGGATTTCCAATCTAGGGTACCTGTGGAACAAGGGGACCAAGTCCAAAAGTCACAAGCAAGTCGGAGATGGGCAGATGCCCAGGAAATGCCAGCTGCGGGTGCAAAGAAGCTTCGACTGGACAGAAGAAGCTGCAGTTTCTGCAGGAACGAAAAGGGCTAGAGACTTCCCCTTTGGTGGACGTATCCCACTTGCCGTGCATAGTTGTGCAGAAGTGTTTTCCCGCCGAAATATCGCCAACAAGCCTTGCTAGCTGCAAATCGTGCGGTTAACGTTTTCGGACGCTGCTGAGGCCCAGGAGGGACCAGGAGGTCGCAAATTGGACCAGGAGAGAGAAGGGACATCGAGCAAGACAAAAAGCCCTCTCTGAAGCAGGTAGCGCCCGGAGAAGTGCCAGAAACAGGCACTACGAGAATGCGTGAAACGGTGCTCACAGAAGTTGCACAAAGGAGTCCCACGTCGCCGGAGACCAACTTAGAAAGTCGTGCAATGCAGGTTAGAGTGCCGTAGACCCAGGCTTGGCTGTGCATGAAGGATTTCTACTGGAAGTGCACAGGGGCCGGAGTAGCTGCAAAAGTCGCGGTTCCCAGCAATGCAGTCTAGCGAGGTGAGGCAAGGACTTACCTCCACCAAACTTGGACTGAAGAGTCACTGGACTGTGAGAGTCACTTGGTCAGAGTTGCTGGATTCGAGGGACCTCGCTCGTCGTGCTGAGAGGAGACCCAAGGGACCGGTAATGCAGCTTTTTGGTGACTGCGGTTGCAGGGGGAAGATTCCGTCGACCCACGGGAGATTTCTTCGGAGCTTCTGGTGCAGAGAGGAGGCAGACTACCCCCACAGCATGCACAAGCAGGAAAACAGTCGAGAAGGCGGCAGGATCAGCGTTACAGAGTTGCAGTAGTCGTCTTTGCTACTATGTTGCAGTTTTGCAGGCTTCCAGCACGGTCAGCAGTCGATTCCTTGGCAGAAGGTGAAGAGAGAGATGCAGAGGAACTCTGATGAGCTCTTGCATTCGTTATCTAAAGTTTCCCCAGAGACAGAGACCCTAAATAGCCAGAAAAGAGGGTTTGGCTACTTAGGAGAGAGGATAGGCTACTAACACCTGAAGGAGCCTATCAGAAGGATTCTCTGACGTCACCTGGTGGCACTGGCCACTCAGAGCAGTCCAGTGTGCTGGCAGCACCTCTGTTTCCAAGATGGCAGAGGTCTGGAGCACACTGGAGGAGCTCTGGACACCTCCCAGAGGAGGTGCAGGTCAGGGGAGTGGTCACTCCCCTTTCCTTTGTCCAGTTTTGCGCCAGAGCAGGGGCTAAGGGGTCCCTGAACCGGTGTAGACTGGCTTATGCAGAATTGGGCACATCTGTGCCCAAGTAAGCATTTCCAGAGGCTGGGGGAGGCTACTCCTCCCCTGCCTTCACACCATTTTCCAAAGGGAGAGGGTGTAACACCCTCTCTCAGAGGAAGTCCTTTGTTCTGCCATCCTGGGACAAGCCTGGCTTGACCCCAGGGGGGCAGAAACCTGTCTGAGGGGTTGGCAGCAGAAGCAGCTGCAGTGAAACCCCAGGAAAGGCAGTTTGGAAGTACCAGGGTCTGTGCTACAGACCACTGGGATCATGGAATTGTACCAATAATGCCAGGATGGCATAGAGGGGGTAATTCCATGATCTTAGACATGTTACATGGCCATATTCGGAGTTACCATTGTGAAGCTATACATAGGTAGTGACCTATATGTAGTGCACGCGTGTAATGGTGTCCCCGCACTCACAAAGTTCAGGGAATTGGCTCTGAACAATGTGGGGGCACCTTGGCTAGTGCCAGGGTGCCCTCACACTAAGTAACTTTGCACCTAACCTTTACCAGGTAAAGGTTAGACATATAGGTGACTTATAAGTTACTTAAGTGCATTGTAAAATGGCTGTGAAATAACGTGGACGTTATTTCACTCAGGCTGCAGTGGCAGGCCTGTGTAAGAATTGTCAGAGCTCCCTATGGGTGGCAAAAGAAATGCTGCAGCCCATAGGGATCTCCTGGAACCCCAATACCCTGGGTACCTTAGTACCATATACTAGGGAATTATAAGGGTGTTCCAGTAAGCCAATGTAAATTGGTAAATTGGTCACTAGCCTGTTAGTGACAATTTGTAAAGAGAGAGCATAACCACTGAGTGTAGGAGGCTGGACTGGCTTGTAGTGAGTACCAAGGGGTACTTGCACCTTGCACCAGGCCCAGTTATCCCTTATTAGTGTATAGGGTGTCTAGCAGCTTAGGCTGATAGATAATGGTAGCTTAGCAAAGCAGCTCAGGCTGAACTAGGAGACGTGTGAAGCTACTACAGTACCACTTAGTGTCATATGCACACTATCATAAGAAAACACAATACACAGTTATACTAAAAATAAAGGTACTTTATTTTTATGACAATATGCCAAAGTATCTTAGAGTGTACCCTCAGTGAGAGGATAGGAAATATACACAAGATATATATACACAATAGCAAAAATATGCAGTATAGTCTTAGAAAACAGTGCAAACAATGTATAGTTACAATAGGATGCAATGGGGAAACATAGGGATAGGGGCAACACAAACCATATACTCCAGAAGTGGAATGCGAACCACGAATGGACCCCAAACCTATGTGACCTTGTAGAGGGTCGCTGGGACTATTAGAAAATAGTGAGAGTTAGAAAAATAACCCTCCCCAAGACCCTGAAAAGTGAGTGCAAAGTGCACTAAAGTTCCCCTAAGGACAAAATAGTCGTGTTAGAGGAAAAATGCAAGGAAAACACAAATCAACAATGCAACAACGATGGATTCCTGACTGAGGGTACCTGTGGAACAAGGGGACCAAGTCCAAAAGTCACAAGCAACTCGGAGATGGGCAGATGCCCAAGAAATGCCAGCGGTTGGTGCAAAGAAGCTCTTACTAGGCTGAAGAACTGTGAATACTGCAGGAACGACAAGGGCTAGAGACTTCCCCTTTGGAGGATGGATCCCCCACGCCTTGGAGAGTCGTGCAGAAGTGTTTTCCCGCCGGATGGACGCCAACAAGCCTTGCTACACGCAAATCGTGCGTTTGGCGTTTTTGGACGCTGCTGGGGCCCAGGAGGGACCAGGAGGTCGCAAATTGGACCGGAAGAGAGAGGGGACGTCGAGCAAGACAAAGAGCCCTCACTGAAGCAGGTAGCACCCGGAGAAGTGCCAGAAACAGGCACTACGAGGATGCGTGAAACGGTGCTCGCCGAAGTTGCACAAAGGAGTCCCACGTCGCCGGAGACCAACTTAGAAAGTCGTGCAATGCAGGTTAGAGTGCCGTGGACCCAGGCTTGGCTGTGCACGAAGGATTTCCGCCGGAAGTGCACAGGGGCCGGAGTAGCTTGCAAAGTCGCGGTTCCCAGCAATGCAGCCCAGCGAGGTGAGGCAAGGACTTACTTCCACCAAACTTGGGCTGAAGAGTCACGGGACTGTGGGAGTCACTTGGACGGTGTCGCTGGATTCGAGGGACCTCGCTCGTCGTGCTGAGAGGAGACCCAAGGGACCGGTAATGCAGCTTTTTGGTGCCTGCGGTTGCAGGGGGAAGATTCCGTCGACCCACGGGAGATTTCTTCGGAGCTTCTGGTGCAGAGAGGAGGCAGACTACCCCCACAGCATGCACAAGCAGGAAAACAGTCGAGAAGGCGGCAGGATCAGCGTTACAGAGTTGCAGTAGTCGTCTTTGCTACTATGTTGCAGGTTTGCAGGCTTCCAGCGCGGTCAGCGGTCGTTTCCTTATCAGAAGGTGAAGAGGGAGATGCAGAGGAACTCGGCTGAGCTCATGCATTCGTTATCTAAAGTTTCCCCAGAGACAGAGACCCTAAATAGCCAGAAAAGAGGGTTTGGCTACCTAGGAGAGAGGAAAGGCTACTAACACCTGAAGGAGCCTATCACAAGGAGTCTCTGACGTCACCTGGTGGCACTGGCCACTCAGAGCAGTCCAGTGTGCCAGCAGCACCTCTGTTTCCAAGATGGCAGAGGTCTGGAGCACACTGGAGGAGCTCTGGACACCTCCCAGGGGAGGTGCAGGTCAGGGGAGTGGTCACTCCCCTTTCCTTTGTCCAGTTTCGCGCCAGAGCAGGGGCTAAGGGGTCCCTGAACCGGTGTAGACTGGCTTATGCAGAATTGGGCACATCTGTGCCCAACAAAGCATTTCCAGAGGCTGGGGGAGGCTACTCCTCCCCTGCCTTCACACCATTTTCCAAAGGGAGAGGGTGTCACACCCTCTCTCAGAGGAAGTTCTTTGTTCTGCCATCCTGGGCCAGGCCTGGCTGGACCCCAGGAGGGCAGCTGCCTGTCTGAGGGGTTGGCAGCAGCTGCAGAGAAACCCCAGGAAGGGCAGTCTGGCAGTACCAGGGTCTGTGCTACAGACCACTGGGATCATGGAATTGTACCAACAATGCCAGGATGGCATAGAGGGGGCAATTCCATGATCATAGACATGTTACATGGCCATATTCGGAGTTACCATGGTGAAGCTACATATAGGTAGTGACCTATATGTAGTGCACGCGTGTAATGGTGTCCCCGCACTCACAAAGTTCAGTGAATTGGCTCTGAACAATGTGGGGGCACCTTGGCTAGTGCCAGGGTGCCCTCACACTAAGTAACTTTGCACCTAACCTTTACCAGGTAAAGGTTAGACATATAGGTGACTTATAAGTTACTTAAGTGCAGTGTAAAATGGCTGTGAAATAACGTGGACGTTATTTCACTCAGGCTGCAGTGGCAGGCCTGTGTAAGAATTGTCAGAGCTCCCTATGGGTGGCAAAAGAAATGCTGCAGCCCATAGGGATCTCCTGGAACCCCAATACCCTGGGTACCTCAGTACCATATACTAGGGAATTATAAGGGTGTTCCAGTAAGCCAATGTAAATTGGTAAAAAATGGTCACTAGCCTGTTAGTGACAATTTGAAAGTAATGAGAGAGCATAACCACTGAGGTTCTGGTTAGCAGAGCCTCAGTGAGACAGTTAGGCACCACACAGGGAACATATACATGCACACCTATGAGCACTGGGGCCCTGTGTGACAGGGTCCCAGTGACACATACATATAGGCCACAAACCTATGAGCACTGGGGTCCTGACTAGCAGGATCCCAGTGACACATAACAACCATACTGAAAACATGGTGTTTTCACTATGAGCACTGAGGCCTGGCTATCAGGATCCCAGTGAGACAGTGAAAACAGTGACAAACACCCTGACATACACTCACAAACAGGCCAAAAGTGGGGGTAACAAGGCTAGAAAGAGGCTACCTTCTCACACAACCCCCCCCCAAACGAAGGACAATAAGGCTAACCTTGGCCAGTTGAGACTTTATTGTCTAAGTGGTGATAAGTAGAGAGTAGCTCTGCAATAGACTGGTTACTCCCTTTATCATCCACTAAATGGTTACTTCCCTGTGGGGATGTAAACCACCCTGTTTGAAGTTTTTTAGCTAAGCAACAATGTGAAGATGTATTTTCAGAGTTTCTATCAGTAAGTTTTAGTTTAGAGCAGTGGGAATTGTCCACTGAACCTATTTGTAGTGATGGAAATGCCAGACAGGGATGCTGTCTCAGAAAAGCCATAGCTGGGCAAAAACTTTGTCCATATGGCTGGAAGAGAGAACAGGGATGCTGTTTCTCTTGGGTTGGAGCAGGGCAGGGATGCTGTCCTATCAGCTCCACACTAGGGCAGGGATGCTGTCCTAAGTGTTGTGAGGTAGTGCAGGGTTTCTGCACTAAAGTTTCTCTGGGAGGGTTGGAGGGATGCTCCATGTTAACTAAAATGGTGCTGTTTTTCTCACCAATGTTAGTTATCCCACAGAGAGGTACTTCCACCTCAGGGAGTCCAGCTTTGCCAGCTGATGATTCCCTTGGAACAGGTGCCACCCCAGGAGAGGTTTCTCCCACCACAGGAATAGTATCCTGAATGGTAGGGTGGTTAGGGGATACTGTGATACCCTTTTTACCTGTTGATGGAGAGGGATCCTGAGTTTTCAGGCCTTCTCTCCTTTGCTTTTTCATTTCACTTGAAATGAGAGGGAACAATTCCTCAGGGATGCCCAGCATGGCTGCATGGGCATAAAACTCTACATCAGCCCAACCTGAGGCCTCTAGGTCATTACCTAAGAGACAGTCTACAGGTAAGCTAGGTGATACCACCACCTGCTTAGGGCCAGTAACTCCACCCCAACTAAACTGAATTATAGCTAAGGGAAGAAACTTAGTGGAGTTATGGACATCAATAATCTTATACTGTTGTCCGATGATGTGTTGTTCAGGAGGCACTAGGTTTTCAGTCACCAAAGTGAAACTGGCACCTGTGTCCCTGTAGGCCAAGGCCTCAACACCATTTATTGACACTGTCTGCCTGTACTTATCCATTGTAAGGGGACAAGCAGCCAGTGTGGCAAGGCCAATGCCACTAGGTGTGACAGAAACTGTCTTGGGACTGATTACATCAGTTTCCACTATGGACCCATAAGTGAACCCAACTACACCCTTTGCTTGACTGTTGCCAGCAGTCCCACCACTAGTACCACTACTGCTAGGGGCACTAGAGCTTGATGTATTAGTGGTGGTAGGCTCAGGGGGTTTACCTGGACAGGACTTATCCCCTGGCCTATGGCCTCTGTTTTTACACACAAAGCACCAGGGCTTTTTAATGTGTGCAGGTTGGGAAGAAGAGGAAGAATTTGTTTTATCCCCACCCTCTGAAGAGTGTTTAATATTTGAAGTGGGATCTTTGGTTTTACCCTTATCCCCATGCTTATCTTGAGATTTTTCACCATCTTTCTTCTTATTGCCATCTTTGTCACCCCCTGTATGAACTTTTCTGTTCACCCTTGTTCTGACCCATTTGTCTGCCTTCTTTCCCAATTCTTGGGGAGAGGTCAGATCAGAGTCTACCAGGTACTGGTGCAACAAATCAGACACACAATTATTAAGTATATGCTCTCTCAGGATTGTGTTATACAGGCTTTCATAATCAGTAACTTTACTGCCATGTAACCACCCCTCCAAGGCCTTCACTGAATGGTCCATGAAATCAACCCAGTCTTGTGAAGACTCCTTTTTGGTCTCTCTGAACTTTATCCTGTACTGTTCAGTGGTTAAGCCATAACCATCCAGGAGTGCATTCTTAAGAACTGTAAAATTATTGGCATCATTTTCTTTCACTGTAAGGAGCCTATCCCTACCTTTTCCACTAAATGATAGCCATAGGATAGCAGCCCACTGCTTTTGAGGGACATCCTGTACAGCACAGGCCCTCTCAAGTGCAGCAAACCACTTGTTAATGTCATCCCCCTCCTTATAAGGGGGAACTATCTTGTGCAGATTCCTGGAATCATGCTCTTTTGCAGGATGACTATGGGGAATACTGCTGCTGCCACCATGGGTATCTAAACCCAACTTCTGTCTTTCCCTCTCTATTTCTAAAGACTGTCTATCCAAATCCAGCTGTTGCTTCTTGAGCTTCAGTCTGGTTTGTTCCACTCTCAATCTATTGAGCTCCCTTTCTAACAATCTGTCATCAGGGTGGGTGGGAGGGACATTTCTAGATACAGAGGTATGATGGGAATGAACAGAAGGAGACCTGTCCCTTACAGAGGGCACCCTAACAGCTTGGCTACCAGTATAATGTGAGAGCACACCATTAGTATGGTGTGATTCAACCTCTGTACCAACTATGCTAGACTGTCTAGTAATGGGCAGGCTGAGAAGTTTCTTTCCTGAACCTTTTCCTGGGGGAGTCCCTGGATCAGATTGAGAACCATTAGCTACTTTTTCTACAGATTGGGCACTTATGGCCTTATCTTGTACTCTAAGCATATTAATTAACAGTTCTAAGGAAGGATTCTTCCCTACACTCAAACCTCTCTCTATGCAGAGACTCCTTGCTCCTTTCCAGCTAAGGTGATCATATGCAAGTTTGGACAGTTCAACTTTTTGGCCTGTGCCAGACATTTTTAGAGAGAGTTAAAGTGATAGACAAAGAAAAAAAAAGTTTTCAGAACTTTTTGGAAAGACAGAAAAAAAACTTTTTTAACTTTTAAGAACTTTTTGAAAGTTTAGAAGTACTTTTCAGCACTTAGAAAAGAGTGAAAAGAGGAAATGCAAAACTTTTTGGCTATGTGTATATACACTGACCTTGTTTTGTATATTTTTCTCTTATGAAAAGTACAATGACAAGAGTGGTAAGTAGTCTCAAAGCACTTATCCCACCACTGCACAACCAATGTAGGAGGCTGGACTGGCTTGTAGTGAGTACCAAGGGGTACTTGCACCTTGCACCAGGCCCAGTTATCCCTTATTAGTGTATAGGGTGTCTAGCAGCTTAGGCTGATAGATAATGGTAGCTTAGCAAAGCAGCTCAGGCTGAACTAGGAGACGTGTGAAGCTACTACAGTACCACTTAGTGTCATATGCACACTATCATAAGAAAACACAATACACAGTTATACTAAAAATAAAGGTACTTTATTTTTATGACAATATGCCAAAGTATCTTAGAGTGTACCCTCAGTGAGAGGATATGAAATATACACAAGATATATATACACAATAGCAAAAATATGCAGTATAGTCTTAGAAAACAGTGCAAACAATGTATAGTTACAATAGGATGCAATGGGGAAACATAGGGATAGGGGCAACACAAACCATATACTCCAGAAGTGGAATGCGAACCACGAATGGACCCCAAACCTATGTGACCTTGTAGAGGGTCGCTGGGACTATTAGAAAATAGTGAGAGTTAGAAAAATAACCCTCCCCAAGACCCTGAAAAGTGAGTGCAAAGTGCACTAAAGTTCCCCTAAGGACAAAATAGTCGTGTTAGAGGAAAAATGCAAGGAAAACACAAATCAACAATGCAACAACGATGGATTCCTGACTGAGGGTACCTGTGGAACAAGGGGACCAAGTCCAAAAGTCACAAGCAACTCGGAGATGGGCAGATGCCCAAGAAATGCCAGCGGTTGGTGCAAAGAAGCTCTTACTAGGCTGAAGAACTGTGAATACTGCAGGAACGACAAGGGCTAGAGACTTCCCCTTTGGAGGATGGATCCCCCACGCCTTGGAGAGTCGTGCAGAAGTGTTTTCCCGCCGGATGGACGCCAACAAGCCTTGCTACACGCAAATCGTGCGTTTGGCGTTTTTGGACGCTGCTGGGGCCCAGGAGGGACCAGGAGGTCGCAAATTGGACCTGAAGAGAGAGGGGACGTCGAGCAAGACAAAGAGCCCTCACTGAAGCAGGTAGCACCCGGAGAAGTGCCAGAAACAGGCACTACGAGGATGCGTGAAACGGTGCTCGCCGAAGTTGCACAAAGGAGTCCCACGTCGCCGGAGACCAACTTAGAAAGTCGTGCAATGCAGGTTAGAGTGCCGTGGACCCAGGCTTGGCTGTGCACGAAGGATTTCCGCCGGAAGTGCACAGGGGCCGGAGTAGCTTGCAAAGTCGCGGTTCCCAGCAATGCAGCCCAGCGAGGTGAGGCAAGGACTTACTTCCACCAAACTTGGGCTGAAGAGTCACTGGACTGTGGGAGTCACTTGGACGGTGTCGCTGGATTCGAGGGACCTCGCTCGTCGTGCTGAGAGGAGACCCAAGGGACCGGTAATGCAGCTTTTTGGTGCCTGCGGTTGCAGGGGGAAGATTCCGTCGACCCACGGGAGATTTCTTCGGAGCTTCTGGTGCAGAGAGGAGGCAGACTACCCCCACAGCATGCACAAGCAGGAAAACAGTCGAGAAGGCGGCAGGATCAGCGTTACAGAGTTGCAGTAGTCGTCTTTGCTACTATGTTGCAGGTTTGCAGGCTTCCAGCGCGGTCAGCGGTCGTTTCCTTATCAGAAGGTGAAGAGGGAGATGCAGAGGAACTCGGCTGAGCTCATGCATTCGGTATCTAAAGTTTCCCCAGAGACAGAGACCCTAAATAGCCAGAAAAGAGGGTTTGGCTACCTAGGAGAGAGGAAAGGCTACTAACACCTGAAGGAGCCTATCACAAGGAGTCTCTGACGTCACCTGGTGGCACTGGCCACTCAGAGCAGTCCAGTGTGCCAGCAGCACCTCTGTTTCCAAGATGGCAGAGGTCTGGAGCACACTGGAGGAGCTCTGGACACCTCCCAGGGGAGGTGCAGGTCAGGGGAGTGGTCACTCCCCTTTCCTTTGTCCAGTTTCGCGCCAGAGCAGGGGCTAAGGGGTCCCTGAACCGGTGTAGACTGGCTTATGCAGAATTGGGCACATCTGTGCCCAACAAAGCATTTCCAGAGGCTGGGGGAGGCTACTCCTCCCCTGCCTTCACACCATTTTCCAAAGGGAGAGGGTGTCACACCCTCTCTCAGAGGAAGTTCTTTGTTCTGCCATCCTGGGCCAGGCCTGGCTGGACCCCAGGAGGGCAGCTGCCTGTCTGAGGGGTTGGCAGCAGCAGCAGCTGCAGAGAAACCCCAGGAAGGGCAGTCTGGCAGTACCAGGGTCTGTGCTACAGACCACTGGGATCATGGAATTGTACCAACAATGCCAGGATGGCATAGAGGGGGCAATTCCATGATCATAGACATGTTACATGGCCATATTCGGAGTTACCATGGTGAAGCTACATATAGGTAGTGACCTATATGTAGTGCACGCGTGTAATGGTGTCCCCGCACTCACAAAGTTCAGTGAATTGGCTCTGAACAATGTGGGGGCACCTTGGCTAGTGCCAGGGTGCCCTCACACTAAGTAACTTTGCACCTAACCTTTACCAGGTAAAGGTTAGACATATAGGTGACTTATAAGTTACTTAAGTGCAGTGTAAAATGGCTGTGAAATAACGTGGACGTTATTTCACTCAGGCTGCAGTGGCAGGCCTGTGTAAGAATTGTCAGAGCTCCCTATGGGTGGCAAAAGAAATGCTGCAGCCCATAGGGATCTCCTGGAACCCCAATACCCTGGGTACCTCAGTACCATATACTAGGGAATTATAAGGGTGTTCCAGTAAGCCAATGTAAATTGGTAAAAAATGGTCACTAGCCTGTTAGTGACAATTTGAAAGTAATGAGAGAGCATAACCACTGAGGTTCTGGTTAGCAGAGCCTCAGTGAGACAGTTAGGCACCACACAGGGAACATATACATGCACACCTATGAGCACTGGGGCCCTGTGTGACAGGGTCCCAGTGACACATACATATAGGCCACAAACCTATGAGCACTGGGGTCCTGACTAGCAGGATCCCAGTGACACATAACAACCATACTGAAAACATGGTGTTTTCACTATGAGCACTGAGGCCTGGCTATCAGGATCCCAGTGAGACAGTGAAAACAGTGACAAACACCCTGACATACACTCACAAACAGGCCAAAAGTGGGGGTAACAAGGCTAGAAAGAGGCTACCTTCTCACACTGAGGTTCTGGTTAGCAGAGCCTCAGTGAGACAGTTAGGCACCACACAGGGAACACATACATATAGGCCACAAACTTATGAGCACTGGGGTCCTGACTAGCAGGGTCCCAGTGACACATAACAAACATACTGAAAACATAGGGTTTTCACTATGAGCACTGGGCCCTGGCTAGCAGGATCCCAGTGAAACAGTGAAAACACCCTGACATACACTCACAAACAGGCCAAAAGTGGGGGTAACAAGGCTAGAAAGAGGCTACTTTCTCACACCGGTAATGCAGCTTTTTGGTGCCTGCGTTTGCAGGGGGAAGATTCCGTCGACCCACGGGAGATTTCTTCGGAGCTTCTGGTGCAGAGAGGAGGCAGACTACCCCCACAACATGCACAAACAGGAAAACAGTCGAGAAGGCGGCAGGATCAGCGTTACAGAGTTGCAGTAGTCGTCTTAACTACTTTGTTGCAGTTTTGCAGGCTTCCAGCTCGGTCAGCAGTCGATTCCTTATGAGAAGGTGAAGAGAGAGATGCAGAAGAACTCTGATGAGCTCTTGCATTCGTTATCTAAAGTTTCCCAAGAGACAGAGACCCTAAATAGCCAGAAAAGGGGGTTTGGCTACCTAGGAGAGAGGATAAGCTATTAACACCTGAAGGAGCCTATCAGAAGGAGTCTCTGACGTCACCTGGTGGCACTGGCCACTCAGAGCAGTCCAGTGAGCCAGCAGCACCTCTGTTTCCAAGATGGCAGAGGTCTGGAGCACACTGGAGGAGCTCTGGACACCTCCCAGGGGAGGTGCAGGTCAGGGGAGTGGTCACTCCCCTTTCCTTTGTCCAGTTTCGCGCCAGAGCAGGGGCTAAGGGGTCCCTGAACCGGTGTAGACTGGCTTATGCAGAATTGGGCACATCTGTGCCCAAGAAAGCATTTCCAGAGGCTGGGGGAGGCTACTCCTTGTGAGAAGGTAGCCTCTTTCTAGCCTTGTTACCCCCACTTTTGGCCTGTTTGTGAGTGTATGTCAGGGTGTTTGTCACTGTTTTCACTGTCTCACTGGGATCCTGATAGCTAGGCCCCAGTGCTCATAGTGAAAACACTATGTTTTCAGTATGTTTGTTATGTGTCACTGGGATCCTGCTGGTCAGGACCCCAGTGCTCATAGGTTTGTGGCCTATATGTATGTGTCACTGGGACCCTGTCACACCGGGCCCCAGTGCTCATAGGTGTGCATGTATATGTTCCCTGTGTGGTGCCTAACTGTCTCACTGAGGCTCTGCTAACCAGAACCTCAGTGGTTATGCTCTCTCATTTCTTTCCAAATTGTCACTAACAGGCTAGTGACCATTTTTACCAATTTACATTGGCTTACTGGAACACCCTTATAATTCCCTAGTATATGGTACTGAGGTACCTAGGGTATTGGGGTTCCAGGAGATCCCTATGGGCTGCAGCATTCCTTTTGCCACCCATAGGGAGCTCTGACAATTCTTACACAGGCCTGCCACTGCAGCTTGAGTGAAATAACGTCCACGTTATTTCACAGCCATTTTACACTGCACTTAAGTAACTTATAAGTCACCTATATGTCTAACCTTTACCTGGTAAAGGTTAGGTGCAAAGTTACTTAGTGTGTGGGCACCCTGGCACTAGCCAAGGTGCCCCCACATTGTTCAGAGCCAATTCCCTGAACTTTGTGAGTGCGGGGACACCATTACACGCGTGCACTACATATAGGTCACTACCTATATGTAGCTTCACAATGGTAACTCCGAATATGGCCATGTAACATGTCTATGATCATGGAATTGCCCCCTCTATGCCATCCTGACATAGTTGGCACAATCCCATGATCCCAGTGGTCTGTAGCACAGACCCTGGTACTGCCAAACTGCCCTTCCTGGGGTTTCACTGCAGCTGCTGCTGCTGCCAACCCCTCAGACAGGCAGCTGCCCTCCTGGGGTCCAGCCAGGCCTGGCCCAGGAGGGCAGAACAAAGAACTTCCTCTGAGAGAGGGTTTGACACCCTCTCCCTCTGGAAAATGGTGTGAAGGCAGGGGAGGAGTAGCCTCCCCCAGCCTCTGGAAATGCTTTGTTGGGCACAGAGGCGCCCAATTCTGCATAAGCCAGTCTACACCGGTTCAGGGACCCCTTAGCCCCTGCTCTGGCGCGAAACTGGACAAAGGAAAGGGGAGTGACCACTCCCCTGACCTGCACCCCCCCTGGGAGGTGTCCAGAGCTCCTCCAGTGTGCTCCAGACCTCTGCCATCTTGGAAACAGAGGTGCTGCTGGCACACTGGACTGCTCTGAGTGGCCAATGCCACCAGGTGACGTCAGAGACTCCTGCTGATAGGCTCCTTCAGGTGTTAGTAGCCTATCCTCTCTCCTAGGTAGCCAAACCCTCTTTTCTGGCTATTTAGGGTCTCTGGGGAAACTTTAGATAACGAATGCATGAGCTCAGCCGAGTTCCTCTGCATCTCTCTCTTCACCTTCTGATAAGGAATCGACTGCTGACCGCGCTGGAAGCCTGCAAACCTGCAACATAGTAGCAAAGACGACTACTGCAACTCTGTAACGCTGATCCTGCCGCCTTCTCGACTGTTTTCCTGCCTGTGCATGCTGTGGGGGTAGTCTGCCTCCTCTCTGCACCAGAAGCTCCGAAGAAATCTCCTGGGGGTCGACGGAATCTTCTCCCTGCAACCGCAGGCACCAAAAAGCTGCATTACCGGTCCCTTGGGTCTCCTCTCAGCACAACGAGCGAGGTCCCTCGAATCCAGCAACTCTGTCCAAGTGACCCCCACAGTCCAGTGACTCTTCAGTCCAAGTTTGGTGGAGGTAAGTCCTTGCCTCACCTCGCTGGGCTGCATTGCTGGGAACCGCGACTTTGCAGCTATTCCGGCCCCTGTGCACTTCCGGCAGAAATACTTTGTGCACAGCCAAGCCTGGGTCCACGGCACTCTAACCTGCATTGCACGACTTTCTAAGTTGGTCTCCGGCGACGTGGGACTCCTTTGTGCAACTTCGGCGAGCACCGTTTCACGCATCCTCGTAGTGCCTGTTTCTGGCACTTCTCCGGGTGCTACCTGCTTCAGTGAGGGCTCTTTGTCTTGCTCTACGTCCCTTCTCTCTTCAGGTCCAATTTGCGACCTCCTGGTCCCTCCTGGGCCCCAGCAGCGTCCAAAAACGCCAAACGCACTATTTGCGACTAGCAAGGCTTGTTGGCATTCTTTCGGCGGGAAAACACTTCTGCACGACTCTACTCGGCAAGAGGGATCCGTCCACCAAATGGAAAGTCTCTAGCCCTTTTCGTTCCTGTAGAAACCTCAGCTTCTTCTGTCCAGTAGAAGCTTCTTTGCACCCGCAGCTGGCATTTCCTGGGCATCTGCCCATCTCCGACGTGCTTGTGACTTTTGGACTTGGTCCCCTTGTTCCACAGGTACCCTAGATTGGAAATCCACAGTTGTTGCATTGCTGGTTTGTGTCTTTCCTGCATTATTCCTCTAACACGACTTCTTTGTCCTTAGGGGAACTTTAGTGCACTTTGCACTCACTTTTCAGGGTCTTGGGGAGGGTTATTTTTCTAACTCTCACTATTTTCTAATAGTCCCAGCGACCCTCTACAAGGTCACATAGGTTTGGGGTCCATTCGTGGTTCGCATTCCACTTCTGGAGTATATGGTTTGTGTTGCCCCTATCCCTATGTTTCCCCATTGCATCCTATTGTAACTATACATTGTTTGCACTGTTTTCTAAGACTATACTGCATATTTTTTCTATTGTGTATATATATCTTGTGTATATTTCCTATCCTCTCACTGAGGGTACACTCTAAGATACTTTGGCATATTGTCATAAAAATAAAGTACCTTTATTTTTAGTATAACTGTGTATTGTGTTTTCTTATGATATTGTGCATATGACACTAAGTGGTACTGTAGTAGCTTCACACGTCTCCTAGTTCAGCCTAAGCTGCTCTGCTAAGCTACCATTATCTATCAGCCTAAGCTGCTAGACACCCTATACACTAATAAGGGATAACTGGGCCTGGTGCAAGGTGCAAGTACCCCTTGGTACTCACTACAAGCCAGTCCAGCCTCCTACATTGGTTGTGCAGTGGTGGGATAAGTGCTTGAGACTACTTACCACTCTTGTCATTGTACTTTTCATAAGAGAAAAATATACAAAACAAGGTCAGTGTATATACACATAGCCAAAAAGTTTAGCATTTTCTCTTTTCACTCTTTTCTAAGTGCTGAAAAGTACTTCTAAACTTTCAAAAAGTTCTTAAAAGTTTCAAAAGTTTTTTTCTGTCTTTCCAAAAAGTTCTGAAAACTTTTTTCTCTTTTTCTATCACTTTAACTCTCTCTAAAAAATGTCTGGCACAGGCCAAACTGTTGATCTGTTCAAACTTGCATATGACAACCTTAGCTGGAAAAGAGCAAGGAGTCTCTGTATAGAGAGAGGTTTGAGTGTAGGGAAAAATCCTTCCTTGGAACTGTTACTTAACATGCTTAGAGAACAGGATAAGGCCATAGGTGCCCCATCTGTTGAAAAAGTACCTAATAGTTCCCAATCTGATTCAGGGACTCCCCCAGGAAAAGATTCAGGAAAGAAACTTCCTAGCCTGCCCATTACTAGACAATCTAGCATAGATGGTAATGATGATGAGCCACACCAAATAAATAGTGTTGTCTCACATCATGACAAAAGCATTTATTCTCACCATACTGGTAGTAATGTTTCTGTAAAACAAGCTGTTAGGGTGGCTTCTGTAAGGGACAGGTCTCCTTCTGTTCATTCCCATCATAGCTTTGTTTCTAGAAATGTCCCTCCCACCAACCCTGATGACAGAATGTTAGAGAGGGAACTCAATAAGTTGAGGGTGGAACAAACCAGACTGAAGCTTAAAAAACAACAGCTGGATTTGGATAGACAGTCTTTTGAATTAGAGAAGGAAAGACAGAAGTTGGGTTTAGATACCCATGGTGGCAGCAGCAGTATTCCCCATAGTCATCCTGCAAAAGAGCATGATTCCAGGAATCTGCACAAGATAGTTCCCCCTTATAAGGAGGGGGATGACATTAACAAGTGGTTTGCTGCACTTGAGAGGGCCTGTGTTGTACAGGATGTCCCTCAAAGGCAGTGGGCTGCTATCCTATGGCTATCATTTAGTGGAAAAGGTAGGGATAGGCTCCTTACTGTGAAAGAAAATGATGCTAATAATTTCCAAGTTCTTAAGAATGCACTCCTGGATGGTTATGGCTTAACCACTGAACAGTACAGGATAAAGTTCAGAGAGACCAAAAAGGAGTCTTCACAAGACTGGGTTGATTTCATTGACCAGGCAGTGAAGGCCTTGGAGGGGTGGTTACATGGCAGTAAAGTTACTGATTGTGACAGCCTGTATAACTTGATCCTGAGAGAGCATACACTTAATAATTGTGTATCTGATTTGTTGCACCAGTACCTGGTAGACTCTGATCTGACCTCTCCCCAAGAATTGGGAAAGAAGGCAGACAAATGGGTCAGAACAAGGGTGAACAGAAAAGTTCATACAGGGGGTGACAAAGATGGCAATAAGAGGAAAGATGGTGAAAAATCTCAAGATAAGCATGGGGACAAGGGTAAAACCAAAGATCCCACTTCAAATCTTAAACACTCTTCAGAGGGTGGGGATAAAAATAATTCTTCCTCTTCTCAACCTGCACACATTAAAAAGCCCTGGTGCTTTGTGTGTAAAAACAGAGGCCATAGGCCAGGGGATAAGTCCTGTCCAGGTAAACCCCCTGAGCCTACCACCACTAATACATCAAGCTCTAGTGCCCCTAGCAGTAGTGGTACTAGTGGTGGGACTGCTGGCAACAGTCAAGCAAAGGGTGTAGTTGGGTTCACTTATGGGTCCATAGTGGAAACTGAAGTAATCAGTCCCAAGACAGTTTCTGTCACACCTAGTGGCATTGGCCTTGCCACACTGGCTGCTGGTCCCCTTACAATGGATAAGTACAGGCAGACAGTTTCAATAAATGGTGTTGAGGCCTTGGCCTACAGGGACACAGGTGCCAGTTTCACTTTGGTGACTGAAAACCTTGTGGCTCCTGAACAACACATCATTGGACAACAGTATAAGATTATTGATGTCCATAACTCCACTAAGTTTCTTCCCTTAGCTATAATTCAGTTTAGTTGGGGTGGAGTTACTGGCCCTAAGCAGGTGGTGGTATCACCTAGCTTGCCTGTAGACTGTCTCTTAGGTAATGACCTAGAGGCCTCAGGTTGGGCTGATGTAGAGTTTTATGCCCATGCAGCCATGCTGGGCATCCCAGAGGAATTGTTCCCTCTCATTTCTACAGAAATGAAAAAGCAAAGGAGAGAAGGCCTGAAAACTCAGGATCCCTCTCCATCAACAGGTAAAAAGGGTATCACAGTATCCCCTAACCACCCTACCATTCAGGATAGCATTCCTGTGGTGGGAGAAACCTCTCCTGGGGTGGCACCTGTTCCAAGGGAATCATCAGCTGGCAAAACTGGACTCCCTGAGGTGGAAGTACCTCTCTGTGGGATAACTAACATTGGTGAGAAAAAGAGCACCATTTTAGTTAACATGGAGCATCCCTCCAACCCTCCCAGAGAAACTTTAGTGCAGAAACCCTGCACTGCCTCACAACACTTAGGACAGCATCCCTGCCCTAGTGTGGAGCTCATAGGACAGCATCCCTGCCCTGCTCCAACCCAAGAGAAACAGCATCCCTGTTCTCTCTTCCAGCCACATGGACAAAGTTTTTGCCCAGCTATGGCTTTTCTGAGACAGCATCCCTGTCTGGCATTTCCATCACTACAAATAGGTTCAGTGGACAATTCCCACTGCTCTAAACTAAAACTTACTGATAGAAACTCTGAAAATACACCTTCACATTGTTGCTTAGCTAAAAAACTTCAAACAGGGTGGTTTACATCCCCACAGGGAAGTAACCATATAGTGGATGATAAAGGGAGTAACCAGTCTATTGCAGAGCTACTCTCTACTTATCACCACTTAGACAATAAAGTCTCAACTGGCCAAGGTTAGCCTTATTGTCCTTCGTTTGGGGGGGGGGGTTGTGTGAGAAGGTAGCCTCTTTCTAGCCTTGTTACCCCCACTTTTAGCCTGTTTGTGAGTGTATGTCAGGGTGTTTGTCACTGTTTTCACTGTCTCACTGGGATCCTGATAGCTAGGCCCCAGTGCTCATAGTGAAAACACTATGTTTTCAGTATGTTTGTTATGTGTCACTGGGATCCTGCTGGTCAGGACCCCAGTGCTCATAGGTTTGTGGCCTATATGTATGTGTCACTGGGACCCTGTCACACAGGGCCCCAGTGCTCATAGGTGTGCATGTATATGTTCCCTGTGTGGTGCCTAACTGTCTCACTGAGGCTCTGCTAACCAGAACCTCAGTGGTTATGCTCTCTCATTTCTTTCTAAATTGTCACTAACAGGCTAGTGACCATTTTTACCAATTTACATTGGCTTACTGGAACACCCTTATAATTCCCTAGTATATGGTACTGAGGTACCTAGGGTATTGGGGTTCCAGGAGATCCCTATGGGCTGCAGCATTCCTTTTGCCACCCATAGGGAGCTCTGACAATTCTTACACAGGCCTGCCACTGCAGCCTGAGTGAAATAACGTCCACGTTATTTCACAGCCATTTTACACTGCACTTAAGTAACTTATAAGTCACCTATATGTCTAACCTTTACCTGGTAAAGGTTAGGTGCAAAGTTACTTAGTGTGTGGGCACCCTGGCACTAGCCAAGGTGCCCCCACATTGTTCAGAGCCAATTCCCTGAACTTTGTGAGTGCGGGGACACCATTACACGCGTGCACTACATATAGGTCACTACCTATATGTAGCTTCACAATGGTAACTCCGAATATGGCCATGTAACATGTCTATGATCATGGAATTGCCCCCTCTATGCCATCCTGACATAGTTGGCAGAATCCCATGATCCCAGTGGTCTGTAGCACAGACCCTGGTACTGCCAAACTGCCCTTCCTGGGGTTTCACTGCAGCTGCTGCTGCTGCCAACCCCTCAGACAGGCAGCTGCCCTCCTGGGGTCCAGCCAGGCCTGGCCCAGGATGGCAGAACAAAGAACTTCCTCTGAGAGAGGGTTTGACACCCTCTCCCTTTGGAAAATGGTGTGAAGGCAGGGGAGGAGTAGCCTCCCCCAGCCTCTGGAAATGCTTTGTTGGGCACAGAGGTGCCCAATTCTGCATAAGCCAGTCTACACCGGTTCAGGGACCCCTTAGCCCCTGCTCTGGCGCGAAACTGGACAAAGGAAAGGGGAGTGACCACTCCCCTGACCTGCACCTCCCCTGGGAGGTGTCCAGAGCTCCTCCAGTGTGCTCCAGACCTCTGCCATCTTGGAAACAGAGGTGCTGCTGGCACACTGGACTGCTCTGATTGGCCAGTGCCACCAGGTGACGTCAGAGACTCCTGCTGATAGGCTCCTTCAGGTGTTAGTAGCCTATCCTCTCTCCTAGGTAGCCAAACCCTCTTTTCTGGCTATTTAGGGTCTCTGTCTCTGGGGAAACTTTAGATAACGAATGCATGAGCTCAGCCGAGTTCCTCTGCATCTCTCTCTTCACCTTCTGATAAGGAATCGACTGCTGACCGCGCTGGAAGCCTGCAAACCTGCAACATAGTAGCAAAGACGACTACTGCAACTCTGTAACGCTGATCCTGCCGCCTTCTCGACTGTTTTCCTGCCTGTGCATGCTGTGGGGGTAGCCTGCCTCCTCTCTGCACCAGAAGCTCCGAAGAAATCTCCCGTGGGTCGACGGAATCTTCCCCCTGCAACCGCAGGCACCAAAAAGCTGCATTACCAGTCCCTTGGGTCTCCTCTCAGCACGACGAGAGAGGTCCCTCGAATCCAGCGACTCTGTCCAAGTGACCCCCACAGTCCAGTGACTCTTCAGTCCAAGTTTGGTGGAGGTAAGTCCTTGCCTCACCTCGCTGGGCTGCATTGCTGGGAACCGCGACTTTGCAGCTACTCCGGCACCTGTGCTCTTCCGGCGGAAATACTTTGTGCACAGCCAAGCCTGGGTCCACGGCACTCTAACCTGCATTGCACGACTTTCTAAGTTGGTCTCCGGCGACGTGGGACTCCTTTGTGCAACTTCGGTGAGCACCATTTCATGCATCTTCGTAGTGCCTGTTTCTGGCACTTCTCCGGGAGCTACCTGCTTTAGTGAGGGCTCTTTGTCTTGACCGACATCCCCTCTCTCTTCAGGTCCAATTTGCGACCTCCTGGTCCTTCCTGGGCCCCAGCAGCATCCAAAAACGTCAAACGCACGATTTGCAACTAGCAAGGCTTGTTGGCGTTCTTTCGGCGGGATAACACTTCTGCACGACTCTACATGGCAAGAGGGATCCGTCCACCAAAGAGGAAGTCTCTAGCCCTTTTCGTTCCTGTAGAAACCTCAGCTTCTTCTGTCCAGTAGAAGCTTCTTTGCACCCGCAGCTGGCATTTCCTGGGCATCTGCCCATCTCCGACGTGCTTGTGACTTTTGGACTTGGTCCCCTTGTTCCACAGGTACCCTAGATTGGAAATCCACAGTTGTTGTATTGCTGGTTTGTGTCTTTCCTGCATTATTCCTCTAACACGACTTCTTTGTCCTTAGGGGAACTTTAGTGCACTTTGCACTCACTTTTCAGGGTCTTGGGGAGGGTTATTTTTCTAACTCTCACTATTTTATAATAGTCCCAGCGACCCTCTACAAGGTCACATAGGTTTGGGGTCCATTCGTGGTTCGCATTCCACTTTTGGAGTATATGGTTTGTGTTGCCCCTATCCCTATGTTTCCCCATTGCATCCTATTGTAACTATACATTGTTTGCACTGTTTTCTAAGACTATACTGCATATTTTTTCTATTGTGTATATATATCTTGTGTATATTTCCTATCCTCTCACTGAGGGTACACTCTAAGATACTTTGGCATATTGTCATAAAAATAAAGTACCTTTATTTTTAGTATAACTGTGTATTGTGTTTTCTTATGATATTGTGCATATGACACTAAGTGGTACTGTAGTAGCTTCACACGTCTCCTAGTTCAGCCTAAGCTGCTCTGCTAAGCTACCATTATCTATCAGCCTAAGCTGCTAGACACCCTATACACTAATAAGGGATAACTGGGCCTGGTGCAAGGTGCAAGTACCCCTTGGTACTCACTACAAGCCAGTCCAGCCTCCTACACTCCTCCCCTGCCTTCACACCATTTTCCAAAGGGAGAGGGTGTAACACCCTCTCTCAGAGGAAGTCCTTTGTTCTGCCATCCTGGGACAAGCCTGGCTTGACCCCAGGGGGGCAGAAACCTGTCTGAGGGGTTGGCAGCAGCTGCAGTGAAACCCCAGGAAAGGCAGTTTGGCAGTGCCAGGGTCTGTGGTACAGACCACTGGGATCATCGAATTGTGCCAACAATGCCAGGATGGCATAGAGGGGGCAATTCCATGATCTTAGACATGTTACATGGCCATATTCGGAGTTACCATTGTGAAGCTACATATAGGTATTGACCTATATGTAGTGCACGCGTGTAATGGTGTCCCCGCACTCACAAAGTTCAGGGAATTGGCTCTGAACAATGTGGGGGCACCTTGGCTAGTGCCAGGGTGCCCTCACACTAAGTAACTTTGCACCTAACCTTTACCAGGTAAAGGTTAGACATATAGGTGACTTATAAGTTACTTAAGTGCAGTGTAAAATGGCTGTGAGATAACATGGACGTTATTTCACTCAGGCTGCAGTGGCAGGCCTGTGTAAGAATTGTCAGAGCTCCCTATGGGGTGGCAAAAGAAATGCTGCAGCCCATAGGGATCTCCTGGAACCCCAATACCCTGGGTACCTCAGGGAATTATAAGGGTGTTTGAAAGAAATGAGAGAGCATAACTGTAGGAGGCTGGACTGGCTTGTAGTGAGTACCAAGGGGTACTTGCACCTTGCACCAGGCCCAGTTATCCCTTATTAGTGTATAGGGTGTCTAGCAGCTCAGGCTGATAGATAATGGTAGCTTAGCAGAGCAGCTTAGGCTGAACTAGTAGACGTGTGAAGCTACTACAGTACCACTTAGTGTCATATGCACAATATCATAAGAAAACACAATACACAGTTATACTAAAAATAAAGGTACTTTATTTTTAGGACAATATGCCAAAGTATCTTAGAGTGTACCCTCAGTGAGAGGATAGGAAATATACACAAGATATATATACACAATAGCAAAAATATGCAGTATAGTCTTAGAAAACAGTGCAAACAATGTATAGTTACAATAGGATGCAATGGGGAAACATAGGGATAGGGGCAACACAAACCATATACTCCAAAAGTGGAATGCGAACCACGAATGGACCCCAAACCTATGTGACCTTGTAGAGGGTCGCTGGGACTATTAGAAAATAGTGAGAGTTAGAAAAATAACCCTCCCCACGACCCTGAAAAGTGAGTGCAAAGTGCACTAAAGTTCCCCTAAGGACAAAGTAGTTGTGTTAGAGGAATAATGCAGGAAAGACACAAACCAGCAATGCAACAACTGTGGATTTCCAATCTAGGGTACCTGTGGAACAAGGGGACCAAGTCCAAAAGTCACAAGCAAGTCGGAGATGGGCAGATGCCCAGGAAATGCCAGCTGCGGGTGCAAAGAAGCTTCGACTGGACAGAAGAAGCTGAGGTTTCTGCAGGAACGAAAAGGGCTAGAGACTTCCTCTTTGGTGGAAGGATCCCTCTTGCCGTGTAGAGTCGTGCGGAAGTGTTTTTCCGCCAAAAGAACGCCAACAAGCCTTGCTAGCTGCAAATCGTGCGTTTGGCGTTTTTGGACGCTGCTGGGGCCCAGGAGGGACCAGGAGGTCGCAAATTGGACCTGAAGAGAGAGGGGACATCGAGCAAGACAAAAAACCCTCACTGAAGCAGGTAGCACCCGGAGAAGTGCCAGAAACAGGCACTACAAGGATGCGTGAAACGGTGCTCGCCGAAGTTGCACAAAGGAGTCCCACGTCGCCGGAGACCAACTTAGAAAGTCGTGCAATGCAGGTTAGAGTGCCGTGGACCGAGGCTTGGCTGTGCACAAAGGATTTCCACCGGAAGTGCACAGGGGCCGGAGTAGCTGCAAAGTCGCGGTTCCCAGCAATGCAGCCCAGCGAGGTGAGGCAAGGACTTACCTCCACCAAACTTGGGCTGAAGAGTCACTGGACTGTGCGGGTCACTTGGACAGAGTCGCTGGATTCGAGGGACCTCGCTCGTCGTGCTGAGAGGAGACCCAAGGGACCGGTAATGCAGCTTTTTGGTGCCTGCGGTTGCAGGGGGAAGATTCCGTCGACCCACGGGAGATTTCTTCGGAGCTTCTGGTGCAGAGAGGAGGCAGGCTACCCCCACAGCATGCACAAGCAGCAAAACAGTCGAGAAGGCGGCAGGATCAGCGTTACAGAGTTGCAGTAGTCGTCTTTGCTACTATGTTGCAGGTTTGCAGGCTTCCAGCGCGGTCAGCGGTCGTTTCCTTATCAGAAGGTGAAGAGAGAGATGCAGAGGAACTCGGATGAGCTCTTGCATTCGTTATCTAAAGTTTCCCCAGAGACAGAGACCCCAAATAGCCAGAAAAGAGGGTTTGGCTACTTAGGAGAGAGGATAGGCTACTAACACCTGAAGGAGCCTATCAGCAGGAGTCTCTGACGTCACCTGGTGGCACTGGCCACTCAGAGCAGTCCAGTGTGCCAGCAGCACCTCTGTTTCCAAGATGGCAGAGGTCTGGAGCACACTGGAGGAGCTCTGGACACCTCCCAGGGGAGGTGCAGGTCAGGGGAGTGGTCACTCCCCTTTCCTTTGTCCAGTTTCGCGCCAGAGCAGGGGCTAAGGGGTCCCTGAACCGGTGTAGACTGGTTTATGCAGAATTGGGCACCTCTGTGCCCAACAAAGCATTTCCAGAGGCTGGGAGAGGCTACTCCTCCCCTGCCTTCACACCATTTTCCAAAGGGACAGGGTGTCACACCCTCTCTCAGAGGAAGTTCTTTGTTCTGCCATCCTGGGCCAGGCCTGGCTGGACCCCAGGAGGGCAGCTGCCTGTCTGAGGGGTTGGCAGCAGCAGCAGCTGCAGTGAAACCCCAGGAAGGGCAGTTTGGCAGTACCAGGGTCTGTGCTACAGACCACTGGGATCATGGGATTGTGCCAACTATGCCAGGATGGTATAGAGGGGGCAATTCCATGATCATAGACATGTTACATGGCCATATTCGGAGTTACCATGGTGAAGCTACATATAGGTAGTGACCTATATGTAGTGCACGCGTGTAATGGTGTCCCCGCACTCACAAAGTTCATGGAATTGGCTCTGAACAATGTGGGGGCACCTTGGATAGTGCCAGGGTGCCCTCACACTAAGTAACTTTGCACCTAACCTTTACCAGGTAAAGGTTAGACATATAGGTGACTTATAAGTTACTTAAGTGCAGTGTAAAATGGCTGTGAAATAACGTGGACGTTATTTCACTCAGGCTGCAGTGGCAGGCCTGTGTAAGAATTGTCAGAGCTCCCTATGGGTGGCAAAAGAAATGCTGCAGCCCATAGGGATCTCCTGGAACCCCAATACCCTGGGTACCTCAGTACCATACTAGGGAATTATAAGGGTGTTCCAGTAAGCCAATGTAAATTGGTAAAAATGGTCACTAGCCTGTCAGTGACAATTTTGGAAAGAAATGAGAGAGCATAACCACTGAGGTTCTGGTTAGCAGAGCCTCAGTGAGACAGTTAGTCACTACACAGGTAACACATTCAGGCACACTTATGAGCACTGGGGCCCTGGGTTACCAGGGTCCCAGTGACACATACAACTAAAACAACATATATACAGTGAAAAATGGGGGTAACATGCCAGGCAAGATGGTACTTTCCTACACAACCCCCCCCCAAACGAAGGACAATAAGACTAGCCATGACCTGATGAGTCTTCATTGTCTAAGTGGAAATATCTGGAGAGTCCATCTGCATTGGAGTGGCTACTCCCAGGTCTATGTTCCACTGTATAGTCCATTCCCTGTAGGGATATGGACCACCTCAACAATTTAGGATTTTCACCTTTCATTTGTTTTAGCCAAAGTAGAGGTTTGTGGTCTGTCTGAACAATGAAGTGAGTGCCAAACAGGTATGGCCTCAACTTCTTCAGAGCCCAGACCACAGCAAAGGCCTCCCTCTCAATGGCAGACCAACGCTTTTCTCTAGGGGTCAACCTCCTACTAATAAAAGCAACAGGTTGATCCTGGCCCTCAGAATTAAGTTGTGATAGGACTGCCCCTACTCCTAATTCAGATGCATCAGTTTGGACATAGAATTTTTTAGAGTAACAAGGGCTTTTCAGGACAGGTGCAGAGCACATGGCCTGCTTCAGCTCCTCAAAAGCTTTCTGACAGTTTGCTGTCCATAATACCTTTTTAGGCATTTTTTTGGATGTGAGGTCATTAAGAGGGGCTGCAATGGAGCCATAGTTCTTAATGAACCTCCTGTAATACCCAGTGAGGCCTAGGAAGGCTCTCACCTGAGTCTGAGTGGTAGGGGGAACCCAATCAATAATAGTTTGGATTTTCCCCTGAAGTGGTGCAATCTGTTCCCCACCAACAAGGTGTCCCAGATAAACCACCTTACCCTGCCCTATCTGGCACTTTGAAGCCTTGATAGTGAGGCCTGCCTTTTGCAGGGCCTCCAAAACTTTCCATAGGTGGACCAGGTGATCATCCCAGCTGGAGCTAAAGACAGCTATATCGTCCAAATATGCTGCACTGAAAGCTTCCAGCCCTTGCAGGACTGTGTTCACCAACCTCTGAAAAGTGGCAGGTGCATTTTTCAAACCAAAAGGCATTACAGTAAACTGGTAATGTCCTCCAATGGTAGAAAATGCAGTCTTAGATTTAGCATCTTCTGATAATTTGATCTGCCAATACCCTGCAGTCAAATCAAAAGTGCTTAGATACTTGGCAGATGCCAGTGTATCTATAAGCTCATCTGCCCTGGGTATAGGGTGAGCATCAGTTTTGGTTACCAAGCTGAGACCTCTATAGTCTACACAAAACCGCATTTCCTTCTTTCCATCTTTAGAATTGGGTTTTGATACCAGTACCACAGGAGAAGCCCATGGACTGTCAGAGTGCTCAACCACTCCTAGTTCCAACATTTTCTGAACTTCTTGCTTTATGCAGTCCCTGACATGGTCAGGCTGCCTATAGATCTTACTTTTGACAGGTAAACTGTCTCCAGTATCTATAGTGTGATCACACCAAGAAGTGGTGCCTGGCACAGTAGAGAAGAGTTCTGAAAATTGTTCTAGGAGATTTATGCAATTGTCTTTCTGCTCAGCAGTAAGACAATCAGCCAAAACTGCACCTTCCACAAGAGCATCTTGATCTGTGGAAGAGAAGAGATCAGGTAGAGGATCACTGTCTTCTTCCTGTCCCTCATCTGTTGCCATGAGCAGGGTGAGATCAGCCCTGTCATAGTAGGGTTTCAGGCGGTTGACATGGAGCACCCTAAGGGGACTCCTGGCAGTGCCTAAGTCAACTAAATAGGTGACTTCTCCCTTCTTTTCAACAATTGTGTGGGGACCACTCCATTTATCTTGGAGTGCTCTTGGGGCCACAGGCTCCAAGACCCACACTTTCTGCCCTGGTTGGAACTGAACCAAAACAGCCTTCTGATCATGCCATTGCTTCTGGAGCTCTTGGCTGGCCTGAAGGTTTTTACTGGCCTTTTTCATGTACTCAGCCATCCTTGATCTGAGGCCAAGTACATAATCCACAATATCCTGCTTAGGAGCTTTTAAAGGTTGTTCCCAACCCTCCTTTACAAGTGTGAGTGGACCCCTAACAGGGTGTCCAAAAAGAAGTTCAAAGGGGCTGAAGCCCACTCCTTTCTGGGGTACCTCCCTGTAGGCAAAAAAGAGGCATGGTAGAAGGATATCCCATCTCCTGCGGAGTTTTTCAGGGAGACCCATAATCATGCCTTTGAGAGTTTTATTAAATCTCTCCACCAGTCCATTTGTTTGTGGATGATAGGGTGTTGTGAACTTGTACGTTACACCACACTCCTTCCACATGGCCTTTAAGTATGCAGACATGAAATTGCTTCCTCTGTCTGATACTACTTCCTTTGGGAAGCCCACCCTGGAAAATATTCCCAGGAGGGCCTTTGCTACTGCAGGAGCTGTAGTGGTCCTTAAAGGAATAGCTTCAGGATATCTTGTGGCATGGTCCACTACCACCAAGATAAACCTATTGCCTGAAGCAGTAGGAGGGTCAAGGGGGCCAACTATGTCAACCCCTACCCTTTCAAAGGGAACCCCAACCACAGGCAGTGGAATAAGGGGTGCCGTTGGTGTGCCACCTGTCTTGCCACTGGCTTGACAGGTTTCACAGGACTTACAAAATTCCTTTGTGTCCTCAGACATCCTAGGCCAATGAAACAATGGAACCAATCTGTCCCAAGTTTTCATTTGACCCAGGTGTCCAGCTAGGGGAATGTCATGTGCCAGTGTTAGGAGGAACTTTCTGTACTCCTGAGGGATCACTAATCTCCTGGCAGCTTCAGGTTTAGGATCCCTATGCTCAGTGTACAAGAGGTTGTCCTCCCAGTAAACTCTGTGAGAGTCACTGACATCCCCATTAGCCTGTTTGACAGCTTGCTGTCTGAGACCCTCTAATGTGGGACAGGTTTGCTGTGCCACACTCAGCTCCTCTCTGGCAGGCCCCCCCTTCACCCAAAAGCTCAGCAGTGTCTGCTTCCAGCTCCTCTGGTGTAGGTTCTGCACAGGGAGGGAATTCTTCTTCCTCAGAAGTAGAATCCACTGTAGAGGGAGGGATAGTAGGAAGTGGTTTGCTTCTACTAGCCCTAGCTTTAGGGAGCACTTGGTCCATTGTTCCAGGATCCAAGCTTCCCTGTCCTTTTTGCTTTTTGGCCTGAGCCCTTGTCAAAGCAAAAATATGCCCTGGGATGCCCAGCATTGCTGCATGGGCCTCCAACTCCACATCTGACCAAGCTGATGTCTCCAAATCATTCCCTAATAGACAGTCTACAGGTAAATCTGAAGCTACCACAACTTTCTTTGGACCAGTTACCCCCCCCCCCCAGTTGAGATTTACAACAGCCATGGGGTGGCTTTGTGTTATGTTGTGAGCATCGGTTACTTGGTACGGGTGTCCAAGTATGTGTTGTTCAGGGTGCACCAGTTTCTCAATCACCATTGTGACACTGGCACCTGTGTCCCTGTAGGCCTGGACCTCAACACCATTTATTAGGGTTAGTTGCTTGTACTTCTCCAAGTTATGGGGGCAAGCAACCAAAGTGGCTAAATCAATAGCCCCTTCAGAGACTAAAGTAGCCTCTGTGGTCTCCCTAATCAGACCAACACCAACTAAATTACCAAAAGTGAGCCCAGCTACTCCCTTGGATTGGCTATTAGTAGGTTTGCTCCCACCACCACTGCTATTAGTAGGGACACTAGGTGTAGCAGTAGGGGTTGTAGTGGTAGGAGCTGTGGTGCCTTTCTTTGGACAACTGGGATCTGTTGTCCAATGGCCTTTTATTTTACATAAATAGCACCATGGTTTCTTTTCCTTGTTCTGATTAAAGGAGGATTTGGACCCACCACCCCCACCAGAGTGTTTTTGTGGGCATGATGAAGACTCATTTTTAGATTTGTCCCCACCCTTGTCAGAAGACTTACCATCCTTCTTTTTGTTGCCATCTTTGTCACCCCCTGTATTAACTTTTCTGTTCACTCTTGTTCTGACCCATTTGTCTGCCTTCTTTCCCAATTCTTGGGGAGAGGTCAGATCAGAGTCCACCAAGTACTGGTGCAACAAATCAGACACACAATTATTAAGAATATGCTCTCTCAGGATTAGGTTATACAGGCTGTCATAATCAGTAACTTTACTGCCATGTAACCACCCCTCCAAGGCCTTCACTGAATGGTCAATGAAATCAACCCAGTCTTGTGAAGACTCCTTTTTGGTCTCTCTGAACTTTATCCTGTACTGTTCAGTGGTTAAGCCATAACCATCCAGGAGTGCATTCTTAAGAACTTGGAAATTATTAGCATCATTTTCTTTCACAGTAAGGAGCCTATCCCTACCTTTTCCACTAAATGATAGCCATAGGATAGCAGCCCACTGCCTTTGAGGGACATCCTGTACAACACAGGCCCTCTCAAGTGCAGCAAACCACTTGTTAATGTCATCCCCCTCCTTATAAGGGGGAACTATCTTGTGCAGATTCCTGGAATCATGCTCTTTTGCAGGATGACTATAGGGAATACTGCTGCTGCCACCATGGGTATCTAAACCCAACTTCTGTCTTTCCTTCTCTAATTCAAAAGACTGTCTATCCAAATCCAGCTGTTGCTTTTTAAGCTTCAGTCTGGTTTGTTCCACCCTCAACTTATTGAGTTCCCTCTCTAACATTCTGTCATCAGGGTTGGTGGGAGGGACATTTCTA
Organism: Pleurodeles waltl; assembly: GCF_031143425.1. Lineage (NCBI taxonomy): Eukaryota > Metazoa > Chordata > Amphibia > Caudata > Salamandridae > Pleurodeles > Pleurodeles waltl. The sequence goes on from NC_090439.1 coordinate 1,201,190,740, forward strand.
GAAACAGAAGGAGACCTGTCCCTTACAGAAGGCACCCTAACAGCTTGGTTTACAGAAACATTACTACCAGTATGGTGAGAATAAATGCTTTTGCTATGATGTGAGACAACACTATTTATTTGGTGTGGCTCATCATCATTACCATCTATGCTAGATTGTCTAGTAATGGGCAGGCTAGGAAGTTTCGTTCCTGAATCTTTTCCTGGGGGAGTCCCTGAATCAGATTGGGAACTATTAGGTACTTTTTCAACAGCTGGGGCACCTATGGCCTTATCCTGTTCTCTAAGCATATTAAGTAACAGTTCCAAGGAAGGATTCTTCCCTACACTCAAACCTCTCTCTATACAGAGACTCCTTGCTCTTTTCCAGCTAAGGTTGTCATATGCAAGTTTGGACAGATCAACACTTTGGCCTGTGCCAGACATTTTTTAGAGAGAGTTAAAGTGATAGAAAAAGAGAAAAAAGTTTTCAGAACTTTTTGGAAAGACAGAAAAAAACTTTTTAAACTTTTAAGAACTTTTTGAAAGTTTAGAAGTACTTTTCAGCACTTAGAAAAGAGTGAAAAGAGGAAATGCAAAACTTTTTGGCTATGTGTATATACACTGACCTTGTTTTGTATATTTTTCTCTTATGAAAAGTACAATGACAAGAGTGGTAAGTAGTCTCAAGCACTTATCCCACCACTGCACAACCAATGTAGGAGGCTGGACTGGCTTGTAGTGAGTACCAAGGGGTACTTGCACCTTGCACCGGGCCCTGTTATCCCTTATTAGTGTATAGGGTGTCTAGCAGCTCAGGCTGATAGATAATGGTAGCTTAGCAGAGCAGCTTAGGCTGAACTAGGAGACGTGTGAAGGTACTACAGTACCACTTAGTGTCATATGCACAATATCATAAGAAAACACAATACACAGTTATACTAAAAATAAAGGTACTTTATTTTTAGGACAATATGCCAAAGTATCTTAGAGTGTACCCTCAGTGAGAGGATAGGAAATATACACAAGATATATATACACAATAGCAAAAATATGCAGTATAGCCTTAGAAAACAGTGCAAACAATGTATAGTTACAATAGGATGCAATGGGGAAACATAGAGATAGGGGCAACACAAACCATATACTCCAAAAGTGGAATGCGAACCACGAATGGACCCCAAACCTATGTGACCTTGTAGAGGGTCGCTGGGACTATTAGAATATAGTGAGAGTTAGAAAAATAACCCTCCTCAAGACCCTGAAAAGTGAGTGCAAAGTGCACTAAAGTTCCCCTAAGGACAAAGTAGTCGTGTTAGAGGAATAATACAGGAAAGACACAAACCAGCAATGCAACAACTGTGGATTTCCAATCTAGGGTACCTGTGGAACAAGGGGACCAAGTCCAAAAGTCACAAGCAAGTCGGAGATGGGCAGATGCCTAGGAAATGCCAGCTGCGGGTGCAAAGAAGCTTCGACTGGACAGAAGAAGCTGAGGTTTCTGCAGGAACGAAAAGGGCTAGAGACTTCCCCTTTGGTGGACAGATCTATCTCGCCGTGGAGAGTCGTGCAGAAGTGTTTTCCCGCCGAAAGAGTGCCAACAAACCTTGCTAGCTGCAAATCGTGCGTTTGGCGTTTTTGGACCAATTTACATTGGCTTACTGGAACACCCTTATAATTCCCTAGTATATGGTACTGAGGTACCAAGGGTATTGGGGTTCCAGGAGATCCCTATGGGCTGCAGCATTTCTTTTGCCACCCATAGGGAGCTCTGACAATTCTTACACAGGCCTGCCACTGCAGCCTGAGTGAAATAACATCCACGTTATTTCACAGCCATTTTACACTGCACTTAAGTAACTTATAAGTCACCTATATGTCTAACCTTTACCTGGTAAAGGTTAGGTGCAAAGTTACTTAGTGTGAGGGCACCCTGGCACTAGCCAAGGTGCCCCCACATTGTTCAGAGCCAATTCACTGAACTTTGTGAGTGCGGGGACACCATTACACGCGTGCACTACATATAGGTCACTACCTATATGTAGCTTCACCATGGTAACTCCGAATATGGCCATGTAACATGTCTATGATCATGGAATTGCCCCCTCTATGCCATCCTGGCATTGTTGGTACAATTCCATGATCCCAGTGGTCTGTAGCCCAGACCCTGGTACTGCCAGACTGCCCTTCCTGGGGTTTCACTGCAGCTGCTGCTGCTGCCAACCCCTCAGACAGGCAGCTGCCCTCCTGGGGTCCAGCCAGGCCTGGCCCAGGATGGCAGAACAAAGAACTTCCTCTGAGAGAGGGTGTGACACCCTCTCCCTTTGGAAAATGGTGTGAAGGCAGGGGAGGAGTAGCCTCCCCCAGCCTCTGGAAATGCTTTGTTGGGCACAGATGTGCCCAATTCTGCATAAGCCAGTCTACACCGGTTCAGGGACCCCTTAGCCCCTGCTCTGGCGCGAAACTGGACAAAGGAAAGGGGAGTGACCACTCCCCTGACCTGGACCTCCCCTGGGAGGTGTCCAGAGCTCCTCCAGTGTGCTCCAGACCTCTGCCATCTTGGAAACAGAGGTGCTGCTGGCACACTGGACTGCTCTGAGTGGCCAGTGCCACCAGGTGACGTCAGAGACTCCTTGTGATAGGCTCCTTCAGGTGTTAGTAGCCTTTCCTCTCTCCTAGGTAGCCAAACCCTCTTTTCTGGCTATTTAGGGTCTCTGTCTCTGGGGAAACTTCAGATAACGAATGCATGAGCTCAGCCGAGTTCCTCTGCATCTCCCTCTTCACCTTCTGATAAGGAATCGACCGCTGACCGCGCTGGAAGCCTGCAAACCTGCAACATAGTAGCAAAGACGACTACTGCAACTCTGTAACGCTGATCCTGCCGCCTTCTCGACTGTTTTCCTGCTTGTGCATGCTGTGGGGGTAGTCTGCCTCCTCTCTGCACCAGAAGCTCCGAAGAAATCTCCCGTGGGTCGACGGAATCTTCCCCCTGCAACCGCAGGCACCAAAAAGCTGCATCTCCGGTCCCTTGGGTCTCCTCTCAGCACGACGAGCGAGGTCCCTCGAATCCAGCGACACCGTCCAAGTGACCCCCACAGTCCAGTGACTCTTCAGCCCAAGTTTGGTGGAGGTAAGTCCTTGCCTCACCTCGCTGGGCTGCATTGCTGGGAACCGCAACTTTGCAAACTACTCCGGCCCCTGTGCACTTCCGGCGGAAATCCTTCGTGCACAGCCAAGCCTGGGTCCACGGCACTCTAACCTGCATTGCACGACTTTCTAAGTTGGTCTCCGGCGACGTGGGACTCCTTTGTGCAACTTCGGCGAGCACCGTTTCACGCATCCTCGTAGTGCCTGCTTCTGGCACTTCTCCGGGTGCTACCTGCTTCAGTGAGGGCTCTTTTTCTTGCTCGACGTCCCCTCTCTCTGCAGGTCCAATTTGCGACCTTCTGGTCTCTCCTGGGCCCCAGCAGCGTCCAAAAACGCCAAACGCACGATTTGCGTGTAGCAAGGCTTGTTGGCGTCCATCCGGCGGGAAAACACTTCTGCACGACTTTCCAAGGCGTGTGGGATCCATCCTCCAAAGGGAAAGTCTCTAGCCCTTGTCGTTCCTGCAGTATTCACAGTTCTTCAGCCTAGTAAGAGCTTCTTTGCACCAACCGCTGGCATTTCTTGGGCATCTGCCCATCTCCGAGCTGCTTGTGACTTTTGGACTTGGTCCCCTTGTTCCACAGGTACCCTCAGTCAGGAATCCATCGTTGTTGCATTGCTGATTTGTGTTTTCCTTGCATTTTCCCTCTAACACGACTATTTTGTCCTTAGGGGAACTTTGGTGCACTTTGCACTCACTTTTCAGGGTCTTGGGGAGGGTTATTTTGCTAACTCTCACTATTGTCTAATAGTCCCAGCGACCCTCTACAAGGTCACATAGGTTTGGGGTCCATTCGTGGTTCGCATTCCACTTTTGGAGTATATGGTTTGTGTTGCCCCTATCCCTATGTTTCCCCATTGCATCCTATTGTAACTATACATTGTTTGCACTGTTTTCTAAGACTATACTGCATATTTTTGCTATTGTGTATATATATCTTGTGTATATTTCCTATCCTCTCACTGAGGGTACACTCTAAGATACTTTGGCATATTGTCATAAAAATAAAGTACCTTTATTTTTAGTATAACTGTGTATTGTGTTATCTTATGATATTGTGCATATGACACTAAGTGGTACTGTAGTAGCTTCACACGTCTCCTAGTTCAGCCTAAGCTGCTCTGCTAAGCTACCATTATCTATCAGCCTAAGCTGCTAGACACCCTATACACTAATAAGGGATAACTGGGCCTGGTGCAAGGTGCAAGTACCCCTTGGTACTCACTACAAGCCAGTCCAGCCTCCTACACTCAGTGAGACAGTTAGTCACTACACAGGTAACACATTCAGGCACACTTATGAGCACTGGGGCCCTGGGTGACAGGGTCCCAGTGACACATACACTAAAACAACATATATACAGTGAAAAATGGGGGTAACATGCCAGGCAAGATGGTACTTTCCTACACATGTAACATGTCTATGATCATGGAATTGCCCCCTCTACACCATCCTGGCATAGTTGGCACAATCCCATGATCCCAGTGGTCTGTAGCACAGACCCTGGTACTGCCAAACTGCCTTTCCTTGGGTTTCACTGCAGCTGCTGCTGCTGCCAACCCCTCAGACAGGCATCTGCCCTCCTGGGGTCCAGCCAGGCCTGGCCCAGGATGGCAGAACAAAGGACTTCCTCTGAGAGAGGGTGTTACACCCTCTCCCTTTGGAAAATGATGTGAAGGCAGGGGAGGAGTAGCCTCCCCCACCCTCTGGAAATGCTTTCATGGGCACATTTGGTGCCCATTTCTGCATAAGCCAGTCTTCACCGGTTCAGGGACCCCTTAGCCCTGCTCTGGCACGAAACTGGACAAAGGAAAGGGGAGTGACCACTCCCCTGACCTGTACCTCCCCAGGGAGGTGCCCAGAGCTCCTCCAGTGTGCTCCAGACCTCTGCCATCTTGGAAACAGAGGTGCTGCTGGCACACTGGACTGCTCTGAGTGGCCAGTGCCACTCGTGACGTCAGAGACTCCTTCTGATAGGCTCCTTCAGGTGTTGCTAGCCTATCCTCTCTCCTAGGTAGCCAAACCCTCTTTTCTGGCTTTAGGGTCTCTGTCTCTGGGGAAACTTGAGATAACGAATGCAAGAGCTCATCTGAGTTCCTCTGCATCTCTCTCTTCACCTTCTGCCAAGGAATCAACTGCTGACCGCGCTGGAAGCCTGCAAAACTGCAACATAGTAGCAAAGACGACTACTGCAACTCTGTAACGCTGATCCTGCCGCCTTCTCGACTGTTTTCCTGGTGGTGCATGCTGTGGGGGTAGTCTGCCTCCTCTCTGCACTAGAAGCTCCGAAGAAATCTCACGTGGGTCGACGGAATCATCCCCCTGCAACCGCAGGCACCAAAGAACTGCATCACCGGTCCCCTGGGTCTCCTCTCAGCACGACGAGCGAGGTCCCTTGAATCCAGCAACTCTGTCCACGTGACTCCCACAGTCCAGTGACTCTTCAGTCCAAGTTTGGTGGAGGTAAGTCCTTGCCTCCCCTCGCCAGACTGCATTGCTGGGAACCATGACTTTTGCAGCTACTCCGGCCTCTGTGCACTTCCGGCGGAAATCCTTTGTGCACAGTCCAGCATGGGTCCACGGCACTCTATCCTGCATTGCACGACCTCCTAAGTTGTTCTCCGGTGACGTGGGACTCCTTTGTGCGACTTCGGGTGAGCACCGTTTCACGCATCCTTGTAGTGCCTGTTTCTGGCACTTCTCCGGGTGCTACCTGCTGCTGAGAGGGCTCCTTGTCTTGCTCGACGTCCCCTCTGTCTCCTGACGTAATTTGCGACATCCTGGTCCCTCCTGGGCCACGGCAGCATCCAAAAACCCTTACTGCACGATTTGCAACTAGCAAGGCTTGTTGGCAGTCTTTCGGCGGGAAATCACTTCTGCACGACTCTCCACGGCGTGCGGGATCCGTCCTCCAAAGGGGAAGTCTCTAGCCCTTGTCTTTCCTGCAGAAACCTAAGCTTCTACCATCCAGTAGCAGCTTCTTTGCACCCGCAGCTGGCATTTCCTTGGCATCTGCCCATCTCCGACTTGCTTGTGACTTTTGGACTTGGTCCCCTTGTTCCACAGGTACCCTCGACTGGAAATCCATCGTTGTTGCATTGCTTGTTTGTGTCTTTCCTGCAGAATTCCCCTATCACGACTTCTATGTCCTTTGGGGAACTTTAGTGCACTTTGCACTCACTTTTTAGGGTCTTGGGGTGGGCTATTTTTCTAACCCTTGCTATTTTCTAATAGTCCCAGCGACCCTCTACAAGGTCACATAGGTTTGGGGTCCATTCGTGGTTCGCATTCCACTTTGGGAGTATATGGTTTGTGTTGCCCCTATCCCTATGTGTCCCCATTGCATCCTATTGTAACTATACATTGTTTGCACTGTTTTCTAAGACTATTACTGCATATTTTGGTATTGTGTATATATATATCTTGTGTATATTTCCTATCCTCTCCCTGAGGGTACACTCTGAGATACTTTGGCATATTGTCATAAAAATAAAGTACCTTTATTTTTAGTATAACTGTGTATTGTGTTTTCTTATGATATTGTGCATATGACACTAAGTGGTACTGTAGTACCTTCACACGTCTCCTAGTTCAGCCTAAGCTGCTCTGCTAAGCTACCATTATCTATCAGCCTGAGCTGCTAGACACCCTATACACTAATAAGGGATAACTGGGCCTGGTGCAAGGTGCAAGTACCCCTAGGTACTCACTACAAGCCAGTCCAGCCTCCTACACTTGGGTACCTCAGTACCATGTACTAGGAAATTATAAGGGTGTTCCAGTATGCCAATGTAAATTGGTGAAATTGGTCACTAGCCTGTTAGTGACAATTTGGAAAGAAAAAAGTGAGCATAACCACTGAGGTTCTGGATAGCAGAGCCTCAGTGAGACAGTTAGTCATAACACAGGTAACACATTCAGGGCACACTTATGAGCACTGGGGCCCTGGCTGGCAGGGTCCCAGTGACACATACAACTAAAACAACATATATACAGTGAAAAATGGGGGTAACATGCCAGGCAAGATGGTACTTTCCTACAGGTAGCCCCAGTAAAAGGGTTAGAAGGGAACCTTCCCAACCTTCCCCTTAGCAGGCCACCTAGCAGGGATGCTACTGATGTGAGTTCTCATCATAGTATAGAGGTTACTCCTTTAGGCCAGGTTGTTAGAGTTCCATCTGTTAGGGATAGGTCTCCCTCTGTTCATTCACACAATTCTTCTGTGTCAAAGCATGCCCAACCCACCCTCCCTGAAGACAGAATTTTAGAAAGGGAACTCAATAGATTGAGAGTGGAAGCATCCAGACTGAAGCTCAAGAAGCAACAGCTGGATCTAGACAGACAAGCTTTTGACTTAGAAAAAGAAAGACAGGGGTTGGGGTTTGGACCCCATGGTGGCAGCAGCAGTATTACAGATAGTAATCCTGTAAAAGAGCATGATTATAGGAATCTGCACAATATAGTTCCCACTTACAAGGAGGGGGATGACATTAACAAGTGGTTTGCTGCACTTGAGAGGGCCTGTAATGTACAGGGGGTCCCTCAAAGGCAGTGGGCTGCTATTCTAAGGCTATCTTTCAGTGGAAAGGGTAGAGATAGGCTCCTTACTGTTAAGGAAAGTGAAGCCAATGATTTTACAGTTCTTAAGAATGCACTCCTAGATGGTTATGGCTTAACCATTGAACAGTACAGGATCAAGTTCAGAGAAACCAAAAATGAGTCTTCACAAGACTGGGTAGACTTTGTTAACCATTCAGTGAAGGCCTTGGAGGGGTGGTTACGTGGCAGTAAAGTTACTGAATATGAAAGCCTGTATAACTTAATCCTGAGAGAACATATTATTAATAATTGTGTGTCTGATGTGTTGCACCAGTACCTAGTGGACTCAGATCTGACCTCTCCCCAAGAATTGGGAAAGAAGGCAGACAAATGGGTCAGAACAAGGGTGAACAGAAAAGTTCATACAGAGGGTGACAAGGTTGGCAAGAAGAAGGATCGTAAGTCTTCAGACAAGGGTGGGGACAAATCTAAAAATGAGTCTTCATCAGGCCCACAAAAACACTCTGATGGGGGTGGTGGGCCCAAATCCTCTTCAAATCAAGTTAAGAAACCATGGTGCTATTTATGTAAAGTAAAAGGCCATTGGACAACTGATCCCAGTTGTCCAAAGAAAAGCACCAAGCCTCCTACCACTACAACCCCTGCTTCTACACCTAGTGCACCTAGTAATAGCAGTGATGGTGGGAGTAAACCTACTAATAGCCAATCCAAGGGAGTAGCTGGGCTCACTTTTGGTAACTTAGTTGGGGTTGGTCTTGTTAGGGAGCCCACAGAGGCTGTGTTAGTCTCTGAAGGTGCCATTGATTTGGCCACCTTGGTTGCTTGTCCCCTCAATATGGATAAGTACAAGCAACTTCCCCTAATAAATGGTGTTGAGGTTCAGGCCTACAGGGACACAGGTGCCAGTGTTACCATGGTAACAGAGAAACTGGTCCACCCTGAAGAACACCTACTTGGTCACCAGTACCAAGTGACTGATGCTCATAACATCATAACAACACTCTTAGCCACCCCATGGCTGTTGTGAATCTCAACTGGGGGTGTGGGGGGGGTTACTGGTCCAAAGAAAGTTGTGGTTGCCTCAGATTTACCTGTAGACTGTCTACTAGGGAACGATTTAGAGACATCAGCTTAGGCAGAAGTGGAGTTGGAGGCTCATGCAGCAATGCTGGGCATTCCAGGGCATATTTTTGCTTTGAACAGGGCTCAGGCCAAAAAGCAAAAAGGACAGGGTAACTTGGATCCTGGAACAATGGACAAAGTGCTCCCTAAAGCTAGGGTTAGTAAAGGTAAAACACTACCTACTATCCCTCCCTCTACAGTGGATTCTACTTCTGAGGAAGAAGAATTTCCACCCTGTGCAGAACCTACACCAGAGGAGCTGGAAGCAGACACTGCTGAGCTTTTGGGTGGAGGGGGGCCTGCCAGGGAGGAGCTGAGTGTGGCACAGCAGACCTGTCCCACACTAGAGGGTCTAAGACAGCAAGCTGTCAAGCACCAAAATGGGGATGTCAGTGACTCTCACAGAGTTTACTGGGAGTACAACCTCTTGTATACTGAAGCAAGGGATCCAAAACCTGGAGCAGCCAGGAGATTGGTTATTCCACAGCAATACAGAGAGCTCCTCCTAACTCTAGCCCACGACATTCCCTTGTCTGGACATTTGGGACAAATGAAAACTTGGGACAGGCTTGTTCCCTTGTTTCATTGGCCAAGAATGTCAGAGGACACAAAGGAATTTTGTAAGTCCTGTGTCACCTGTCAAGCCAGTGGCAAAACAGGTGGCACCCCAAAGGCAGCCCTTATTCCACTGCCTGTGGTTGGGGTTCGCTTTGAAAGGGTTTGGGGTTGACATAGTTGGCCCCCTTGACCCTCCTACTGCTTCAGGCAATAGGTTTATCTTGGTGGTAGTGGACCATGCCACCAGATATCCTGAAGCAATTCCTCTAAGGCCCACTACAGCTCCTGCAGTGGCAAAGGCCCTCCTAGGAATCTTTTCCAGGGTGGGCTTCCCAAAAGAGGTGGTATCAGACAGGGGTAGCAACTTCATGTCTGCTTACTTAAAGGCCATGTGGAAGGAATGTGGTGTGACATACTGTGAGAAAATAGCCTCTTTCTAGCCTTGTTACCCCCACTTTTGGCCTGTTTGTGAGTGTATGTCAGGGTGTTTTCACTGTCTCACTGGGATCCTGCTAGCCAGGGCCCAGTGCTCATAGTGAAAACCCTATGTTTTCAGTATGTTTGTTATGTGTCACTGGTACCCTGCTAGTCAGGACCCCAGTGCTCATACGTTTGTGACCTATAGGTATGTGTTCCCTGTGTGATGCCTAACTGTCTCACTGAGACTCTGCTAACCAGAACCTCAGTGGTTATGCTCTCTCTTTACAAATTGTCACTAACAGGCTAGTGCCCAATTTTACCAATTTACATTGGCATACTGGAACACCCTTATAATTCCCTAGTACATGGTACTGAGGTACCCAGGGTATTGGGGTTCCAGGAGATCCCTATGGGCTGCAGCATTTCTTTTGCCACCCATAGGGAGCTCTGACAATTCTTACACAGGCCTGCCACTGCAGCCTGAGTGAAATAACGTCCATGTTATTTCACAGCCATTTTGCACTGCACTTAAGTAACTTATAAGTCACCTATATGTCTAACGTTTACCTGGTAAAGGTTGGGTGCTAAGTTACTTAGTGTGTGGGCACCCTGGCACTAGCCAAGGTGCCCCCACATTGTTCAGGGCCAATTCCCCAGACTTTGTGAATGCGGGGACACCATTACACGCGTGCACTACATATAGGTCACTACCTATGTGTAGCTTCACAATGGTAACTCTGAATATGGCCATGTAACATGTCTAAGATCATGGAATTGACCCCTCTATGCCATCCTGGCATTGTTAGTGCAATCCCATGATCCCACGGGTCTCTAGCACAGACCTGGCACTGCCAAACTGCCTTTCCCGGGGTTTCACTGCAGCTGCTGCTGCTGCCAACCCCTCAGACAGGTTTCGAGCCTCCTGGGGTCCAGCCAGGCCTGGCCCAGGAAGGCAGAACAATGGACTTCCTCAGAGAGAGGGTTTTACACCCTCTCCCTTTGGAAAATGGTGTTAGGGCTGGGGAGGAGTAGCCTCCCCCAGCCTCTGGAAATGCATTCATGGGCACAGATGGTGCCCATTTCTGCATAAGCCAGTCTACATCGGTTCAGGGACCCCTCAGCCCTGCTCTGGCGCGAAACTGGACAAAGGAAAGGGGAGTGACCACTCCCCTGACCTGCACCTCCCCTGGGAGGTGCCCCGAGCTCCTCCAGTGTGCTCCAGACCTCTGCCATCTTGGAAACAGAGGTGCTGCTGGCACACTGGACTGCTCTGAGTGGCCAGTGCCACCAGGTGACGTCAGAGACTCCTTCTGATAGGCTCCTTTAGGTGTTGCTAGCCTATCCTCTCTCCTAGGTAGCCAAACCCTCTTTTCTGGCTATTTAGGGTCTCTGTCTCTGGGGAAACTTTAGATAACGAATGCAAGAGCTCATCTGAGTTCCTCTGCATCTCTCTCTTCACCTTCTGCCAAGGAATCGACTGCTGACCGCGCTGGAAGCCTGCAAGACTGCAACAAAGTAGCAAAGACGACTACTGCGACCTTGTAACGCTGATCCGGCCGTCTTCTCGACTGTTTTCTTGGTGGTGCATGCTGTGGGGGTAGTCTGCCTCCTCTCTGCACTAGAAGCTCTGAAGAAATCTCCCGTGGGACGACGGAATCCTCCTGCTGCAACCACAGGCACCAAAAGACTGCATCACCGGTCCTCTGGGTCCCCTCTCAGCACGACGAGCAAGGTCCCTGGAACTCAGCAACTCTGTCGAAGTGACTCCCACAGTCCAGTGACTCTTCAGTCCAAGTTTGGTGGAGGTAAGTCCTTGCCTCCCCATGCTAGACTGCATTGCTGGGTACCGCGTGATTTGCAGCTGCTCCGGCTCCTGTGCACTCTTCCAGGATTTCCTTTGTGCACAGCCAAGCCTGGGTCCCGGCACTCTAACCTGCAGTGCACGACTTTCTGAGTTGTCCTCCGGCGTCGTGGGACCTTCCTTTGTGACTTCGGGTGAGCTCCAGTTCACTCCTCTTCGTAGTGCCTGTTCTGGCACTTCTGTGGGAGCTGCTTGTTTCTGAGTGGGCTCTTTGTCTTGCTAGATGCCCCCTCTGTCTCCTCACGCAATTGGTGACATCCTGGTCCCTCCTGGGCCACAGCAGCATCCAAAAACCCTAACTGCGACCCTTGCAGCTAGCAAGCCTTGTTTGCAGTCTTTCTGTACGGAAACAACTCTGCAAGCTTCTTCACGACGTGGGACATCCATCCCCCAAAGGGGAAGTTCCTAGTCCTCTTCGTTCTTGCAGAATACACAGATTCTACCATCCAGTGGCAGCTTCTTTTCACCCATAGCTGGCATTTCCTGGGCATCTGCTCACTCCCGACTTGATCGTGACTTTTGGACTTGGTCCCCTTGTTTCACAGGTACTCTCATCAGGAAGTCCATCGTTGTTGCATTGCTGGTGTTGGTCTTCCTTGCAGAATTCCCCTATCACGACTTCTGTGCTCTCTGGGGAACTTAGGTGCACTTTGCACCCACTTTTCAGGGTCTTGGGGTGGGCTATTTTTCTAACCCTCACTGTTTTCTTACAGTCCCAGCGACCCTCTACAAGGTCACATAGGTTTGGGGTCCATTTGTGGTTCGCATTCCACTTCTAGAGTATATGGTTTGTGTTGCCCCTATCCCTATGTGCTCTCATTGCAATCTATTGTGACTGTACATTGCTTGCATTGCTTTCTGTTGCTATTACTGCATATTTTTGGTATTGTGTACATATATCTTGTGTATATTTGCTATCCTCATACTGAGGGTACTCACTGAGATACTTTTGGCATATTGTCATAAAAATAAAGTACCTTTATTTTTAGTATATCTGTGTATTGTGTTTTCTTATGATATTGTGCAAGTGACACTAGTGGTACTGTAGGAGCTTCACTCGTCTCCTAGTTCAGCCTAAGCTGCTCTGCTAAGCTGCCTTTTCTATCAGCCTAAGCTGCTAGACACCTCTTCTACACTAATAAGGGATAACTGGACCTTGTTACCTGTTGTTGGAGAGGGATCCTGAGTTTTCAGGCCTTCTCTCCTTTGCTTTTTCATTTCAGTAGAAATGAGAGGGAACAATTCCTCAGGGATACCCAGCATGGCTGCATGGGTATAAAACTCTACATCAGCCCAACCTGAGGCCTCTAGGTCATTACGTAAGAGACAGTCTACAGGTAAGCGAGGTGACACTACCACCTGCTTAGGGCCAGTAACTCCACCCCAACTAAGTTGAACTATAGCTAAGGGAAGAAACTTAGTGGAGTTATGGACATCAATAATCTTATACTGTTGTCCAATGATGTGTTGTTCAGGAGCCACTAGGTTTTCAGTCACCAAAGTTATACTGGCACCTGTGTCCCTGTAGGCCTGGGCCTCAACACAATTTATTGAAACTGTCTGCCTGTACTTATCCATTGTAAGGGGACAAGCAGCCAGTGTGGCAAGGCCAATGCCACTAGGTGTGACAGAAACTGTCCTGGGACTGACTACCCCAGTTTCTATGATGGACCCATAAGTGAACCCAACTACACCCTTTGCTTGACTGTTGCCAGCAGTCCCACCACTAGTACCACTACTGCTAGGTGCACTAGAGCTTGATGTATTAGTGGTGGTAGGCTCAGGGGGTTTACCTGGACAGGACTTATCCCCTGGCCTATGGCCTCTGTTTCTACACACAAAGCACCAAGGCTTTTTAATGTGTGTGGGTTGAGAAGAAGAGGAAGAATTTGTTTTATCCCCACTTCCTGAAGAGTGTTTAAGATTTGAAGAAGGATCTTTGGTTTTACCCTTATCCCCATGCTTATCTTGAGATTTCTCACCATCTTTCTTCTTGCCATCCTTGTCACCCCCTGTATGAACTTTTCTGTTCACCCTTGTTCTGACCCATTTGTCTGCCTTCTTTTCCAATTCTTGGGGAGAGGTCAGATCTGAGTCCACTAGATACTGGTGCAACAAATCAGACACACAATTATTAAGAATATGCTCTCTCAGGATTAAGTTATACAGTCTTTTATACTCAGAAACTTTACTGCCATGTAACCACCCATCCAAGGCCTTCACTGAATGGTCAACAAAGTCTACCCAGTCTTGTGAAGACTCCTTTTTGGTTTCTCTGAACTTGATCCTGTACTGTTCAGTGGTTGAGCCACAACCATCTAGGAGTGCATTCTTAAGAACTGTAAAATTATTGGCATCACTTTCCTTCACAGTAAGGAGCCTATCCCTACCCTTTCCACTGAAAGATAGCCATAGGATAGCAGCCCACTAACATTTGAGGGACCCCCTGTACAACACAGGCCCTCTCAAGTGCAGCCAACCACTTGTTAATGTCACCCCCCTCCTTGTAAGGGGGAACTATCTTGTGCAGATTCCTAGAATCATGCTCTTTTACAGGAGTTCTATCTGTAATACTGCTGCTGCCACCATGGGGTCCAAACCCCAACCTCTGTCTTTCTTTTTCTAAGTCAAAAGCTTCCCTGTCTAGGTCCAGCTGTTGCTTCTTGAGCTTCAGCCTGGACTCTTCCACTCTTAATCTATTGAGTTCCCTTTCTAACACTCTGGGGGTCATTTTGACCTTGGCGGACGGCGGAGGCCGTCCGCCAAGGTACCGCCGCTGAATGACCGCACCGCGGTCAAAAGACCGCGGTGGCCATTCAGACATTTCCTCTGGGCCGGCGGGCGCTCTCCAAAAGAGCGCCCGCCGGCCCAGAGGAAATGCCCCTGCAACGAGGACGCCGGCTCAGAATTGAGCCGGCGTAGTTTCAGGGGTGCGACGGGTGCAGTTGCACCCGTCGCGTATTTCAGTGTCTGCTTAGCAGACACTGAAATACTTTGCGGGGCCCTCTTACGAGGGCCCCTGCAGTGCCCATGCCACAGGCATGGGCACTGCAGGGGCCCCCAGGGGCCCCGCGGCACCCCCTACCGCCATCCTGTTCCTGGCGGGAGACCCGCCAGGAACAGGATGGCGGTAGGGGGTGTCAGAATCCCCATGGCTGCGGAGCGCGCTCCGCAGCCATGGAGGATTCACAAGGGCAGTGGTAAACCGGCGGGAGACCGCCGGTTTACCCTTTCTGGCCGCGGCTGAACCGCCGCGGTCAGAATGCCCTCGGGAGCACCGCCAGCCTGTTGGCGGTGCTCCCGTGGTCGGTGACCCTGGCGGTCACCGGCCGCCAGGGTCAGAATGACCCCCTCTGTCTTCAGGGTGGGTGGGTTGGGCATGCCTTGACACAGAAGAATGGTGTGAATGAACAGAGGGAGACCTGTCCCTAACAGATGGCACTCTAACAACCTGGCCTAAAGGAGTGTAGTGTGGTCAGTTTTACATATCCTTTGCGCATTAGCTTCAGGCTTTAGGCCTTTGTGCACTTTGCCCTGGATGTATTTTATTAATTTGCTCGCAGCTTAGAGCCTCTGTGCACTTTGCTCTAAATGCTTGTTATTCAGCTTCGTACTGTTATTTTTCAAATAGCCAGTTCTACGGTCTTGTTTTATATTTCATATCACACTGTTTAGCCTACTTCAGCACTGGAGTTCTCCATATAACATTCTTGTTTACTCTGTGCTTCAGTCAAGTATACAGTCTGGTACATTGCTGATAGACGTGGTAGGAGTTTAGTCTTTGGCATTTCTGCGTAGGGACATTTTGTGATCACGCTGACATGTTAGTTCTAAAAACACTTCCTTTTCCCAATACACGAGAGAGGGAGATTCTGACCAGGGAATCACAACTAGACGCTGACTGCCTCGTTGCGGATGCTGAACCAAGATCACAGGCCTTTGCTCAGGTATGAGGGCTGATGTCTCCTCATGGATTCAGAAAGGCAAGTTAGAAGCTTAACATGCTGTGCTCGAAATAGAACTAGCAGAGGGACAGTGGAAACTATTAAACACCATGATAGCATTGCTCTTATGTTTTACTCTCCTGGTGACTATTTCAATCCTACTGTGTTGTATGGTTCTGGTTATTGCGGCTCACGCCTTATTATCTAAAATGCAGTCGTTTTATTAAAACATTATATAAAACTTATATTGCCTTTGTCATTTGTATATGAGATGATACTGTAAATGAGAGAGTTGGTTTGGATCTGAGTGACCACGACTTCCCTGAGAAGTTCCGAAGATGTCATGCGCTCGGCTGCCCAATCATCTCTTCCCTTTGGGAGAAATGAGGCACTGCTAGTTAGCCGGAGCAAAAACCGGATTTAGGGTGTCAGAGTTCCTTCCACGTGGGTCAGACTCAGTCCCCCACACCGTGATCGATCCTGCTGCCTAGAAATCCAGTAGTCTCATTTAGGATAATGAGAGCCCACGCGACAGGAGTAACCTCTATATTATGATGAGAACTCACATCAGTTCCAGCCTTTCTAGGTGGCCTGCTAAGGGGCAGGTTGGGAAGGTTCCCTTCTGGCTCTTTTACTGGGGCTACCCCAGAATCAGAGTGAGAACCATCAGCCAATCTCTCACCAGAGGTGCCAACTATGGTCTTATCCTGTTCAATGAGCATATTAACTAACAATTCTCTTGAGGGATTCTTCCCTACCCCTAAACCTCTTTCAATGGAGAGACTCCTTGCTCCTTTCCAGCTAAGGTGGTCATGAGCAGTTCTGGTCAGATCCAGAGTTTGACCTGTAGCAGACATGATAGAAAAGGTTTAAGGGACCGAAAAAGAAAGAAAAGGTTTCAGGACTTTTCAAGGAACAGGGAAAAAAAACGTTTTCAACTTTTTAAGAACTTTTTGAAAGTTTAGAGGTACTTTTCAGCACTTAGCAAAGGAGTAAGAGAAGAAAAGCAAAACTTTTTGGTTAGGTGTACATACACTGAACTTGTTTTGTATATTTTTCTCTTATAAAAAGTACAAAATGACAAAGTGGTAAGTAGTTGCAAGTACTTATCCCACCGCTGCACAACCAATGTAGGAGGCTGGACTGGTTTGTAGTGGTACCAAGGGGTACTTACACTCTGCACCAGGTCCAGTTATCCCTTATTAGTGTAGAAGAGGTGTCTAGCAGCTTAGGCTGATAGAAAAGGTAGCTTAGCAGAGCAGCTTAGGCTGAACTAGGAGGCGTGTAAAGCTCCTACTATACCACTGGTGTCATATGCACAATATCATAAGAAAACACAATACACAGATATACTAAAAATAAAGGTACTTTATTTTTATGTCAATATGCCAAAAGTATCTCAGTGAGTACCCTCAGTATGAGGATAGCAAATATACACAAGATATATGTACACAATACCAAAAATATGCAGTATAGTAATAGAAAACAGTGCATACAATGTATAGTTACAATAGGATGCAATGGGGACACATAGGGATAGGGGCAACACAAACCATATACTCCAAAAGTGGAATGCGGACCACGAATGGACCCCAAACCTATGTGACCTTGTAGAGGGTTGCTGGGACTGTAAGAAAACAGTGAGGGTTAGAAAAATAGCCCACCCAAAGACCCTGAAAAGTAGGTTTAAAGTGCACCTAAGTTCCCCAAAAAGCACGGAAGTAGTGATAGGGGAATTCTGCAAGGAAGACCAACACCAGCAATGCAACAACAATGGATTTCCTGATGAGAGTACCTGTGGAACAAGGGAACCAAGTCCAAGAGTCACAATCAAGTCAGGAGTGGGCAGATGCCCAGGAAATGCCATCTGTGGGAGCAAAGAAGCTGCCACTGGATGGTAGAAGCTGAGGATTCTGCAAGAACGAAGAGGACTAGGAATGTCCCCTTTTGAGGAGGCATGTCCCACATGGTGAAGAAGCTTGCAGAGGTATTTCCATGCAGAAAGACTGCAAACAAGCCTTGCTAGCTGCAAGGGTCGCAGTTAGGGTTTTTGGATGCTGCTGTGGCCCAGGAGGAACCAGGATGTCGCCAATTGTGTGAGGAGACAGAGGGGGCATCTAGCAAGACAAAGAGCCCACTCAGAAACAAGCAGCTCCCACAGAAGTGCCAGAACAGGCACTACGAAGAGGAGTGAACTGGAGCTCACCCGAAGTCACAAAGGAAGGTCCCACGACGCCGGAGGACAACTCAGAAAGTCGTGCACTGCAGGTTAGAGTGCCGGGACCCAGGCTTGGCTGTGCACAAAGGAAATCCTGGAAGAGTGCACAGGAGCCGGAGCAGCTGCAAATCACGCGGTACCCAGCAATGCAGTCTAGCGTGGGGAGGCAAGGACTTACCTCCACCAAACTTGGACTGAAGAGTCACTGGACTGTGGGAGTCACTTGGACAGAGTTGCTGAGTTCCAGGGACCTCGCTCATAGTTCTGAGAGGAGACCCAGAGGACTGGTGATACAGTCTTTTGGTGCCTGCGGTTGCAGGGGGAAGATTCCGTCGACCCACGGGAGATTTCTTCAGAGCTTCTAGTGCAGAGAGGAGGCAGACTACCCCCACAGCATGCACCACCAGGAAAACAGTAGAGAAGGCGGCCGGATCAGCGATACAAGGTTGCAGTAGTCGTCTTAGCTACTTTGTTGCAGTTTTGCAGGCTTCCAGAGCAGTCAGCGGTCGATTCCTTGGCAGAAGGTGAAGAGAGAGATGCAGAGGAACTCTGATGAGCTCTTGCATTCGTTATCTAAAGAATTCCCCAAAGCAGAGACCCTAAATAGACAGAAAAGGAGGTTTGGCTACTTAGGAGAGAGAATAGGCTAGCAACACCTGTAGGAGCCTATCAGAAGGAGTCTCTGACGTCACCTGCTGGCACTGACCACTCAGAGCAGTCCAGTGTGCCAGCAGCACCTCTGTTTCCAAGATGGCAGAGGTCTGGAGCACACTGGAGGAGCTCTGGGCACCTCCCAGGGGAGGTGCAGGTCAGGGGAGTGGTCACTCCCCTTTCATTTGTCCAGTTTCACACCAGAGCAGGGCTGGGGGATCCCTGAACCGGTGTAGACAGGCTTATGCAGAGATGGGCACCATCTGTGCCAATCAAAGCATTTCCAGAGGCTGTGGGAGGCTACTCCTCCCCAGCCCTGACACCTTTTTCCAAAGGGAGAGGGTGTCACACCCTCTCTCTGAGGAAGTCCTTTGTTCTGCCTTCCTGGGCCAAGCCTGGCTGGACCCCAGGAGGGCAGAAACCTGTCTGAGGGGTTGGCAGCAGCAGCAGCTGCAGTGAAACCCAGGGAAAGGTAGTTTGGCAGTACCCGGGTCTGTGCTAGAGACTCGGGGGATCATGGAATTGTCTCCCCAATGCCAGAATGGCATTGGGGTGACAATTCCATGATCTTAGACATGTTACATGGCCATGTTCGGAGTTACCATTGTGACGCTATACATAGGTAGTGACCTATGCATAGTGCACGCGTGTAATGGTGTCCCCGCACTCACAAACTCCGGGGAATTTGCCCTGAACGATGTGGGGGCACCTTGGCTAGTGCCAGGGTGCCCACACACTAAGTAACTTTGCACCCAACCTTCACCAGGTGAAGGTTAGACATATAGGTGACTTATAAGTTACTTAAGTGCAGTGGTAAATGGCTGTGAAATAACGTGGACGTTATTTCACTCAGGCTGCAATTGCAGGCCTGTGTAAGAATTGTCAGAGCTCCCTATGGGTGGCAAAAGAAATGCTGCAGCCCATAGGGATCTCCTGGAACCCCAATACCCTGGGTACCTCAGTACCATATACTAGGGAATTATAAGGGTGTTCCAGTATGCCAATGTAAATTGGTGAAATTGGTCAATAGCCTGTTAGTGACAATTTGGAAAGAAATGAGAGAGCATAACCACTGAGGTTCTGGTTAGCAGAGCCTCAGTGAGACAGTTAGGCATCACTCAGGGAACACATACATATAGGTCACAAACTTATGAGCACTGGGGTCCTGGCTAGCAGGGTCCCAGTGACACATAACAAACATACTGAAAACATAGGGTTTTCACTATGAGCACTGGGCCCTGGCTAGCAGGATCCCAGTGAGACAGTGAAAACACCCTGACATACACTCACAAACAGGCCAAAAGGGGGGGTAACAAGGCTAGAAAGAGGCTACTTTCTCACATAATCAGTCCCAAGACAGTTTCTGTCACACCTCGTGGCATTGGCCTTGCCACACTGGCTGCTTGTTCCCTTACAATGGATAAGTACAGGCAGACAGTTTCAATAAATGGTGTTGAGGCCCAGGCCTACAAGGACACAGGTGCCAGTATCACTTTGGTGACTGAAAACCTAGTGGCTCCTGAACAACACATCATTGGACAACAGTATAAGATTATTGATGTCCATAACTCCACTAAGTTTCTTCCCTTAGCTATAGTTCAACTAAGTTGGGGTGGAGTTACTGGCCCTAAGCAGGTAGTAGTGTCACCTAGCTTACCTGTAGACTGTCTCTTAGGTAATGACCTAGAGGCCTCAGGTTGGGCTGATGTAGAGTTTTATACCTATGCAGCCATGCTGGGTATCCCTGAGGAATTGTTCCCTCTCATTTCTACTGAAATGAAAAAGCAAAGGAGAGAAGGCCTGAAAACTCAGGATCCCTCTCCAACAACAGGTAAAAAGGGTATCACAGTATCCCCTAACCACCCTGCCATTCTGGATACCATTCCTGTGGTGGGAGAAACTGGGGTGGCACCTGTTCCAAGGGAATCATCAGCTGGTATAGCTGTACTCCCTGAGGTGGAAGTACCTCTCTGTGGGATAACTAACATTGGTGAGAAAAAGAGCACCATTTTAGTTAACATGGAGCATCCCTCCAACCCTCCCAGAGAAACTTTAGTGCAGAAACCCTGCACTGCCTCACAACACTTAGGACAGCAACCCTGCCCTAGTGTGGAGCTCATAGGACAGCATCCCTGCTCCAAGTCAAGAGAAACAGCATCCCTGTTCTCTCTTCCAGCCATATGGACAAAGTTTTTGCCCAGCTATGGCTTTACTGAGACAGCTTCCCTGTCTGGTATTCTCATCACTAGAAAGGGGTCCGGTGGACAATTCCCACTGCTCTAAACTAAACCTTACTGATATAAACTCTGAAAATATATCTTCACATTGTTGCTTAGCCAAAAAACTTCAAACAGGGAAGTAACCATATAGTGGATGATAAAGGGAGTAACCAGTCTATTGCAGAGCTACTCTCTACTTATCACCACTTAGACAATAAAGTCTCAACTGGCCAAAGCACTAGCCAAGGTGCCCCCACATCGTTCAGGGCAAATTCCCCGGACTTTGTGAGTGCGGGACACCATTTCACGCGTGCACTATACATAGGTCACTACCTATTGTTGGAGGCTGGCCTGGCTTGTAGTGGGTACCAAGGGGTACTTACACTCTGTGCCAGGTCCAGTTATCCCTTATTAGTGTAGAAGAGGTGTTTCTAGCAGCTTAGGCTGACAGAAGGTAGCTATAGGAGAGCAGCTTAGGCGGAACTAGGAGACATGCAAAGCTCCTACTATACCACTGGTGTCATATGCACAATATCATAAGAAAACACAATACACAGATATACTAAAAATAAAGGTACTTTATTTTTATGACAATATTCCAAAAGTATCTCAGTGAGTACCCTCAGTATGAGGATGCCAAATATACACAAGATATATGTACACAATACCAAAAATATGCAGTATTAGCAAAATTAAGTAATTCTAGCAATGTAAAGTTACAGTAGATTGCAATAGGAGCACATAGGTATAGGGGCAACACAAACCATATACTCCAAAAGTGGAATGCGAACCATGAATGGACCCCAAACCTATGTGAGCTTGTAGAATACAGTGAGGGTTAGAAAAATAGCCCACCCCAAGACCCTGAAAAGTAGGTGTAAAATACACCTAAGTTCCAGAGAGAGCACAGAAGTCGTGATAGGGGAATTTTGCAAGGAAGACCAACACCAGCAATGCAACAAAGGTGGATTTCCGGACGAGAGTACCTGTGGAACAAGGGGACCAAGTCTAAGAGTCGCGACAAAGTCGATATTGGGCAGATGCCCAGGAAATGCCAGCTGGGGATGCAAAGAAGCTGCCACTGGATGGTAGAAGCTGTGGATTCTGCAAGAACGAAGAGGACTAGGAACTTCCCCTTTGGAGGATGGATGTCCCACGTCGTGAGAAAGCTTGCAGAGGTGTTCCCACGTAGAAAGACCACAAACAAGCCTTGCTAGCTGCAAGGGTCGCAGTAAGGGTTTTTGGATGCTGCTGTGGCCCAGAAGGGACCAGGAGGTCGCCACTTGGATGAGGAGACAGAGGGCACGCCCAACAAGTCAGGGAGCTCTCACAGAAGCAGGCAGCACCCACAGAAGTACCTGAACAGGCACTTGGAAGAAGAGTGAACTGGAATCCACCCGAAGTCAGAAAAGGGAGTCCGACGACGCCAGAGGACAACTCAGGAGGTTGTGCACTGCAGGTTAGAGTGTCGGGGACCCAGGCTTGGCTGTGCACAAAGGAAATCCTGGAAGAGTGCACAGGAGCCAGAGCAGCTGCAAATCACAGAGTACCCAGCAATGCAGTCTAGCGTGGGGAGGCAAGGACTTACCTTCACCAAACTTGGACTGAAGAGTCACTGGACTGTGGGAGTCACTTGGACAGAGTTGCTGAGTTCCAGGGACCACGCTTGTCATGCTGAGAGGGGACCCAGAGGACCGGTGATGCAGTCTTTTGTTGCCTGCGGTTACAGGGGGAAGATTCCGTCGACCCACGGGAGATTTCTTCAGAGCTCCTGGTGCAAGAAGGAGGCAGGCTACTCCCAGAGCATGCACCACCAGGAAACAGGCGAGAAAGCCGGCAGGATGAAGCGATACAAGGTTGCAGTTGTCGTCTTTGCTACTTTGTTGCGGTTTTGCAGGCGTTCTGAGCAGTCAGCGATCGATCCTTTGGCAGAAGGTGAAGAGGGAGATGCAGAGGAACTCTGGTGAGCTCTTGCATTTGGTATCTGAAGAATTCCCCAAAGCAGAGACTCTAAATAGCCAGAAAAGGAGGTTTGGCTTCCTAGGAAGAAGGATAGGCTAGTAAGAAAGGTAAGAGCCTATCAGAAGGACTCTCTGACAGCACCTGCTGGCCCTGGCCACTCAGAGCAGTCCAGTGTGCCAGAACACCTCTGAATCCAAGATGGCAGAGGTCTGGGGCACGCTGGACAAGCTCTGGGCACCTCCACTGGGAGGTGCAGGTCTGGGGAGTGGTCACTCCCCTTTCCTTTGTCCAGTTTCGCACCAGAGCAGGGCTGGGGGATCCCTGAACCGGTGTAGACTGGCTTATGCAGAGATGGGCACCATCTGTGCCTATCAATGCATTTCCAGAGGCTGGGGGAGGCTGCTCCTCCCCAGCCCTGACACCTTTTTCCAAAGGGAGAGGGTGTAACAACCTCTCTCTGAGGAAGTCCTTTGTTCTGCCTTCCTGGGCCAGGCCTGGCTGGACCCCAGGAGGGCATAAACCTGTCTGAGGGGTTTGCAGCAGCAGCAGCTGCAGTGAAACCCCGGGAAAGGCAGTTTGGCAGTATCCAGGTTCTGTGCTAGAGACCCAGGGGATCGTTGAATTGTTTCCCCAATGCCAGAATGGCATTGGGGTGACAATTCCATGATCTTAGAAATGTTACATGGCCATGTTCGGAGTTACCATTGTGACGCTATACATAGGTAGTGACCTATGCATAGTGCACGCGTGTAATGGTGTCCCCGCACTCACAAACTCCGGGGAATTTGCCCTGAACGATGTGGGGGCACCTTGGCTAGTGCCAGGGTGCCCACACACTAAGTAACTTTGCACCCAACCTTCACCAGGTGAAGGTTAGACATATAGGTGACTTATAAGTTACTTAAGTGCAGTGGTAAATGGCTGTGAAATAACGTGGACGTTATTTAACTCAGGCTGCAGTGGCAGGCCTGTGTAAGAATTGTCAGAGCTCCCTATGGGTGGCAAAAGAAATGCTGCAGCCCATAGGGATCTCCTGGAACCCCAATACCCTGGGTACCTCAGTACCATATACTAGGGAATTATAAGGGTGTTCAAGTATGCCAATGTGAATTGGTGAAATTGGTCACTAGCCTGTTAGTGACAGGTTGGAAAGGAGAGAGAGCATAACCACTGAGGTTCTGGTTAGCAGAGCCTCAGTGAGACAGTTAGTCATCACACAGGGAACACATGCAGGGCACACTTATGAGCACTGGGGCCCTGGCTGGCAGGGTCCCGGTGACACATACACTAAAACAATATATATACAGTGAAATAAGGGGGTAACATGCCAGGCAAGATGGTACTTTCCTACAGGCGTGAAGTCCGTTGTGGAGGTTGTTATTTGCAGTTGTAGGGTCTTTCGTGAGGGAGATGATGAGCTCAGTGTCATCTGCGTAGGAAACTTTGTTGATGTGGTGGGTTTGTGCAATGTTTGCTAGGGGGGCCATGTAAACGTTGAAGAGCATGGGGCTGAGCAAAGATCCTTGGGGAACGCCACAGATGATTCTGGAGGCTTTTGACAGGAATGGTGGGAGGCGGACTCTCTGGGTTATGCCTGAGAGAAATGACGAGATCCAGTCAAGTGCCTTGTCGCGGATTCCAGCGTTGTGGAGGCGTGTGCGGAGAGTTTGATGACATACCATGTTGAAAGCTGCAGAGAGGTCCAGGAGGATGAGTGCTGCTGTTTCTCCTTCATCGAGCATGGTCCTAATGTCGTCTGTGGCAGCAATGAGTGCAGTCTCCGTGCTGTGGTTTCTGCAGAATCCGGATTGGGAGGTGTCGAGTACCTTGCTGTCTTCCAGGAACCGGGATAGTTGGCTGTTTACAATGTTTTCGATGACCTTGACTGGGAAGGGGAGGAGGGTGATCGGCCTGTAGTTCATGGGGTCATCTGGGTCTACCTTTGGTTTCTTCAGCAGGGCGTTCATTTCTGTGTGCTTCCATATTTCTGGGAAGGTGGCTGACTCGAAGGAGCTGTTGATGGTTTTCCAGAGGTGGGGGGCGATGATAATGTTAGCCTTATTGAAGATATGGTTTGGGCAGGGGTCCGATGGTGATCCAGAGTCGATGGAGGCCATGGTGGTGGCGGTGTCCTCTATGTTGAAGTGGATCCAGGTGTGGAGGAGGTGGGTGTTCATTGGAGAGTAGGGTTCTTGGGTGTTTGTAGTCAGCTGGTAGGTCTGGGGATTGAAGCTATTATGTATTTCTTCTATCTTTCGACGGAAGTGGGTTGCCGGTGACTTGCAGAACTCCTGTGATGGCGGGGGTTCATTGAAGCAGGTCCTGGGGGTGGAGAGCTCATTGACGATGCCGAAGAGCTCTTTACCGTTATGAGCGTTGATGTTGATGCGTTTTTTGAAGTGAGTCCTTTAGGTGGTGCGGATCAGTTGGTGATGTTTGCGTAGGGCATCCTTGAAAGCGATGTGGTTGGAGTTGGTAAGGTCACGGTGCCAGGTTTTTTCCATTCTGCGACATAGCCGTTTGGATTCCTGTAGTTCTGGGGTGAACCAGCTGGCCTTGATTCTGTGGGAGGTGTTTTGGGTTTTTTTTGAGCGGTGCGAGGGTGTTGGCGCAATCTTCTATCCAGCGATGCAGGTTGGTGGTGGCTGTGATGGGGTCCGGGGTCCCGGGTCCCAAGGGATGGGGCCCAGGCGAGAGTGGAGATCAGTTGATCCGTTGATATTTTGCTCCAGTTGCGTCGGGGGGGTTGTGTGCGGTGGTGGTGAGTGATTGGTTTCTGGTAGGAGAAGTGGATGCAGCGGTGGGCTGTCCAGCTGAGTCCGGTGGTGTGGCTGAAAGAGACGTGGTTGCTGGCTGGGAAGATGGGGTCGAGTGTGTGGCCTGCGGAGTGGGTGGGTGTAGTGACGAGTTGCTTGAGGCCTAAGTTGTCGAGGTTGTCGATTAGGTTGGTGGTGTTGATATCGTTGTTATTTTCCAGGTGTAAGTTTAGGTCACTGAGGAGGATGTAGTCTGTTGAGGCGAGGGCTTGGGAGCTGATGGTGTGAGAAGGTAGCCTCTTTCTAGCCTTGTTACCCCCACTTTTGGCCTGTTTGTGAGTGTATGTCAGGGTGTTTGTCACTGTTTTCACTGTCTCACTGGGAACCTGATAGCCAGGCCTCAGTGCTCATAGTGAAAACACCATGTTTTCAGTATGGTTGTTATGTGTCACTGGGATCCTGCTGGTCAGGACCCCAGTGCTCATAGGTTTGTGGCCTATATGTATGTGTCACTGGGACCCTGTAACACAGGACCCCAGTGCTCATAGGTGTGCATGTATGTGTTCCCTGTGTGGTGCCTAACTGTCTCACTGAGGCTCTGCTAACCAGAACCTCAGTGGTTATGCTCTCTCATTACTTCCAAATTGTCACTGACAGGCTAGTGACCATTTTTACCAATTTACATTGGCTTACTAGAACACCCTTATAATTCCCTAGTATATGGTACTGAGGTACCCAGGGTATTGGGGTTCCAGGAGATCCCTATGGGCTGCAGCATTTCTTTTGCCACCCATAGGGAGCTCTGACAATTCTTACACAGGCCTGCCACTGCAGCCTGAGTGAAATAACGTCCACGTTATTTCACAGCCATTTTACACTGCACTTAAGTAACTTATAAGTCACCTATATGTCTAACCTTTACCTGGTAAAGGTTAGGTGCAAAGTTACTTAGTGTGTGGGCACCCTGGCACTAGCCAAGGTGCCCCCACATTGTTCAGAGCCAATTCACTGAACTTTGTGAGTGCGGGGACACCATTACACGCGTGCACTACATATAGGTCACTACCTATATGTAGCTTCACAATGATAACTCCGAATATGGCCATGTAACATGTCTATGATCATGGAATTGCCCCCTCTATGCCATCCGGGCATAGTTGGCACAATCCCATGATCCCAGTGGTCTGTAGCACAGACCCTGGTACTGCCAAACTGCCCTTCCTGGGGTTTCACTGCAGCTGCTGCTGCTGCCAACCCCTCAGACAGGCATCTGCCCTCCTGGGGTCCAGCCAGGCCTGGCCCAGGATCGCAGAACAAAGAACTTCCTATGAGAGAGGGAGTGACACCCTCTCCCTTTGGAAAATGGTGTGAAGGCAGGGGAGGAGTAGCCTCCCCCAGCCTCTGGAAATGCTTTGTTGGGCACAGATGTGCCCAATTCTGCATAAGCCAGTCTACACCGGTTCAGGGACCCCTTACCCCTGCTCTGGCGCGAAACTGGACAAAGGAAAGGGGAGTGACCACTCCCCTGACCTGCACCTCCCCTGGGAGGTGTCCAGAGCTCCTCCAGTGTGCTCCAGACCTCTGCCATCTTGGAAACAGAGGTGCTGCTGGCACACTGGACTGCTCTGAGTGGCCAGTGCCACCAGGTGACGTCAGAGACTCCTGCTGATAGGCTCCTTCAGGTGTTAGTAGCCTTTCCTCTCTCCTAGGTAGCCAAACCCTCTTTTCTGGCTATTTAGGGTCTCTGTCTCTGGGGAAACTTTAGATAACGAATGCATGAGCTCAGCCGAGTTCCTCTGCATCTCCCTCTTCACCTTCTGATAAGGAATCGACCGCTGACCGCGCTGGAAGCCTGCAAACCTGCAACATAGTAGCAAAGACGACTACTGCAACTCTGTAACGCTGATCCTGCCGCCTTCTCGACTGTTTTCCTGCTTGTGCATGCTGTGGGGGTAGTCTGCCTCCTCTCTGCACCAGAAGCTCCGAAGAAATCTCCCGTGGGTCGACGGAATCTTCCCCCTGCAACCGCAGGCACCAAAAAGCTGCATTACCGGTCCCTTGGGTCTCCTCTCAGCACGACGAGCGAGGTCCCTCGAATCCAACGACACCGTCCAAGTGACCCCCACAGTCCAGTGACTCTTCAGCCCAAGTTTGGTGGAGGTAAGTCCTTGCCTCACCTCGCTGGGCTGCATTGCTGGGAACCGCGACTTTGCAAGCTACTCCGGCCCCTGTGCACTTCCGGCGGAAATCCTTTGTGCACAGCCAAGCCTGGGTCCACGGTACTCTAACCTGCATTGCACGACTTTCTAAGTTGGTCTCCGGCGACGTGGGACTCCTTTGTGCAACTTCGGCGAGCACCGTTTCACGCATCCTCGTAGTGCCTGTTTCTGGCACTTCTCCGGGTGCTACTTGCTTCATTGAGGGCTCTTTGTCTTGCTCGACGTCCCCTCTCTCTGCAGGTCCAATTCGTGACCTCCTGGTCCCTCCTGGGCCCCAGCAGCGTCCAAAAACGCCAAACGCACGATTTGCGTGTAGCAAGGCTTGTTGGCGTCCATCCGGCGGGAAAACACTTCTGCACGACTCTCCAAGGCGTGGGGGATCCATCCTCCAAAGGGGAAGTCTCTAGCCCTTGTCGTTCCTGCAGTATTCACAGTTCTTCAGCCTAGTAAGAGCTTCTTTGCACCAACCGCTGGCATTTCTTGGGCATCTGCCCATCTCCGAGCTGCTTGTGACTTTTGGACTTGGTCCCCTTGTTCCACAGGTACCCTCAGTCAGGAATCCATCGTTGTTGCATTGCTGATTTGTGTTTTCCTTGCATTTTCCCTCTAACACAACTATTTTGTCCTTAGGGGAACTTTAGTGCACTTTGCACTCACTTTTCAGGGTCTTGGGGAGGGTTATTTTTCTAACTCTCACTATTTTCTAATAGTCCCAGCGACCCTCTACAAGGTCACATAGGTTTGGGGTCCATTCGTGGTTCGCATTCCACTTTTGGAGTATATGGTTTGTGTTGCCCCTATCCCTATGTTTCCCCATTGCATCCTATTGTAACTATACATTGTTTGCACTGTTTTCTAAGACTATACTGCATATTTTTGCTATTGTGTATATATATCTTGTGTATATTTCCTATCCTCTCACTGAGGGTACACTCTAAGATACTTTGGCATATTGTCATAAAAATAAAGTACCTTTATTTTTAGTATAACTGTGTATTGTGTTTTCTTATGATATTGTGCATATGACACTAAGTGGTACTGTAGTAGCTTCACACGTCTCCTAGTTCAGCCTGAGCTGCTCTGCTAAGCTACCATTATCTATCAGCCTAAGCTGCTAGACACCCTATACACTAATAAGGGATAACTGGGCCTGGTGCAAGGTGCCAGTACCCCTTGGTACTCACTACAAGCCAGTCCAGCCTCCTACATTGGTTGTGCAGCGGTGGGATAAGTGCTTTGAGACTACTTACCACTCTTGTCATTGTACTTTTCATAAGAGAAAAATATACAAAACAAGGTCAGTGTATATACACATAGCCAAAAAAATTTGCATTTCCCCTTTTCACTCTTTTCTAAGTGCTGAAAAGTACTTCTAAACTTTCAAAAAGTTCTTAAAAGTTTAAAAGGTTTTTTTCTGTCTTTCCAAAAAGTTCTGGAAACTTTTTTCTCTTTGTCTATCACTTTAACTCTCTCTAAAAATGTCTGACACAGGCCAAAAAGTTGAACTGTCCAAACTTGCATATGATCACCTTAGCTGGAAAGGAGCAAGGAGTCTCTGCATTGAGAGAGGTTTGAGTGTGGGGAAGAATCCTTCCTTAGAACTGTTAATTAATATGCTTAGAGTACAGGATAAGGCCATAAGTGCCCAATCTGAAGAAAAAGTAGCTAATGGTTCTCAATCTGATCCAGGGACTCCCCCAGGAAAAGGTTCAGGAAAGAAACTTCTCAGCCTGCCCATTACTAGACAGTCTAGCATAGTTGGTACAGAGGTTGAATCACATCATACTGATGATGTGCTCTCACATTATGCTGGTAGCCAAGCTGTTAGGGTGCCCCTTGTAAGGGACAGGTCTCCTTCTGTTCATTCCCATCATACCTCTGTATCTAGAAATGTCCCTCCCACCCACCCTGATGACAGATTGTTAGAAAGGGAGCTCAATAGATTGAGAGTGGAGCAAACCAGACTGAAGCTCAAGAAGCAACAGCTGGATTTGGATAGACAGTCTTTAGAAATAGAGAGGGAAAGACAGAAGATGGGTTTAGATACCCATGGTGGCAGCAGCAGTATTCCCCATAGTCATCCTGCAAAAGAGCATGATTCCAGGAATCTGCACAAGATAGTTCCCCCTTATAAGGAGGGGGATGACATTAACAAGTGGTTTGCTGCACTTGAGAGGGCCTGTGCTGTACAGGATGTCCCTCAAAAGCAGTGGGCTGCTATCCTATGGCTATCATTTAGTGGAAAGGGTAGGGATAGACTCCTTACTGTGAAAGAAAGTGATGCCAATAATTTTACAGTTCTTAAGAATGCACTCCTGGATGGTTATGGCTTAACCACTGAACAGTACAGGATAAAGTTCAGAGAGACCAAAAAGGAGTCTTCACAAGACTGGGTTGATTTCATTGACCATTCAGTGAAGGCCTTGGAGGGGTGGTTACATGGCAGTAAAGTTACTGATTATGAAAGCCTGTATAACACAATCCTGA
The DNA here is from genome assembly GCF_031143425.1 of Pleurodeles waltl. Taxonomy (NCBI): domain Eukaryota; kingdom Metazoa; phylum Chordata; class Amphibia; order Caudata; family Salamandridae; genus Pleurodeles; species Pleurodeles waltl. Next base: position 1,201,220,843 of record NC_090439.1, read on the forward strand.
GAGAGCATATACTTAATAATTGTGTGTCTGATTTGTTGCACCAGTACCTGGTAGACTCTGATCTGACCTCTCCCCAAGAATTGGGAAAGAAGGCAGACAAATGGGTCAGAACAAGGGTGAACAGAAAAGTTCATACAGGGGGTGACAAAGATGGCAATAAGAAGAAAGATGGTGAAAAATCTCAAGATAAGCATGGGGATAAGGGTAAAACCAAAGATCCCACTTCAAATCTTAAACACTCTTCAGAGGGTGGGGATAAAACAAATTCTTCCTCTTCTTCCCAACCTGCACACATTAAAAAGCCTTGGTGCTTTGTGTGTAAAAACAGAGGCCATAGGCCAGGGGATAAGTCCTGTCCAGGTAAACCCCCTGAGCCTACCACCACTAATACATCAAGCTCTAGTGCCCCTAGCAGTAGTGGTACTAGTGGTGGGACTGCTGGCAACAGTCAAGCAAAGGGTGTAGTTGGGTTCACTTATGGGTCCATAGTGGAAACTGATGTAATCAGTCCCAAGACAGTTTCTGTCACACCTAGTGGCATTGGCCTTGCCACACTGGCTGCTTGTCCCCTTACAATGGATAAGTACAGGCAGACAGTTTCAATAAATGGTGTTGAGGCCTTGGCCTACAGGGACACAGGTGCCAGTTTCACTTTGGTGACTGAAAACCTAGTGCCCCCTGAACAACACATCATTGGACAACAGTATAAGATTATTGATGTCCATAACTCCACTAAGTTTCTTCCCTTAGCTATAATTCAGTTTAGTTGGGGTGGAGTTACTGGCCCTAAGCAGGTGGTGGTATCACCTAGCTTACCTGTAGACTGTCTCTTAGGTAATGACCTAGAGGCCTCAGGTTGGGATGATGTAGAGTTTTATGCCCATGCAGCCATGCTGGGCATCCCTGAGGAATTGTTCCCTCTCATTTCTACTGAAATGAAAAAGCAAAGGAGAGAAGGCCTGAAAACTCAGGATCCCTCTCCATCAACAGGTAAAAAGGGTATCACAGTATCCCCTAACCACCCTACCATTCAGGATACCATTCCTGTGGTGGGAGAAACCTCTCCTGGGGTGGCACCTGTTCCAAGGGAATCATCAGCTGGCAAAGCTGGACTCCCTGAGGTAGAAGTACCTCTCTGTGGGATAACTAACATTGGTGACAAAAATAGCACCATTTTAGTTAACATGGAGCATCCCTCCAACCCTCCCAGAGAAACTTTAGTGCAGAAACCCTGCACTGCCTCACAACACTTAGGACAGCATCCCTGCCCTAGTGTGGAGCTCATAGGACAGCATCCCTGCCCTGCTCCGACTCAAGAGAAACAGCATCCCTGTTCTCTCTTCCAGCCAAATGGACAAAGTTTTTGCCCAGCTATGGCTTTATTGAGACAGCATCCCTGTCTGGCATTTCCATCACTACAAATAGGTTCAGTGGACAATTCCCACTGCTCTAAACTAAAACTTACTGATAGAAACTCTGAAAATACATCTTCACATTGTTGCTTAGCTAAAAAACTTCAAACAGGGTGGTTTACATCCCCACAGGGAAGTAACCATATAGTGGATGATAAAGGGAGTAACCAGTCTATTGCAGAGCTACTCTCTACTTATCACCACTTAGACAATAAAGTCTCAACTGGCCAAGGTTAGCCTTATTGTCCTTCGTTTGGGGGGGGTTGTGTGAGAAGGTAGCCTCTTTCTAGCCTTGTTACCCCCACTTTTGGCCTGTTTGTGAGTGTATGTCAGGGTGTTTGTCACTGTTTTCACTGTCTCACTGGGAACCTGATAGCCAGGCCTCAGTGCTCATAGTGAAAACACCATGTTTTCAGTATGGTTGTTATGTGTCACTGGGATCCTGCTGGTCAGGACCCCAGTGCTCATAGGTTTGTGGCCTATATGTATGTGTCACTGGGACCCTGTCACACAGGACCCCAGTGCTCATAGGTGTGCATGTATGTGTTCCCTGTGTGGTGCCTAACTGTCTCACTGAGGCTCTGCTAACCAGAACCTCAGTGGTTATGCTCTCTCATTACTTCCAAATTGTCACTGACAGGCTAGTGACCATTTTTACCAATTTACATTGGCTTACTGGAACACCCTTATAATTCCCTAGTATATGGTACTGAGGTACCCAGGGTATTGGGGTTCCAGGAGATCCCTATGGGCTGCAGCATTTCTTTTGCCACCCATAGGGAGCTCTGACAATTCTTACACAGGCCTGCCACTGCAGCCTGAGTGAAATAACGTCCACGTTATTTCACAGCCATTTTACACTGCACTTAAGTAACTTATAAGTCACCTATATGTCTAACCTTTACCTGGTAAAGGTTAGGTGCAAAGTTACTTAGTGTGTGGGCACCCTGGCACTAGCCAAGGTGCCCCCACATTGTTCAGAGCCAATTCACTGAACTTTGTGAGTGCGGGGACACCATTACACGCGTGCACTACATATAGGTCACTACCTATATGTAGCTTCACAATGATAACTCCGAATATGGCCATGTAACATGTCTATGATCATGGAATTGCCCCCTCTATGCCATCCGGGCATAGTTGGCACAATCCCATGATCCCAGTGGTCTGTAGCACAGACCCTGGTACTGCCAAACTGCCCTTCCTGGGGTTTCACTGCAGCTGCTGCTGCTGCCAACCCCTCAGACAGGCATCTGCCCTCCTGGGGTCCAGCCAGGCCTGGCCCAGGATCGCAGAACAAAGAACTTCCTCTGAGAGAGGGTGTGACACCCTCTCCCTTTGGAAAATGGTGTGAAGGCAGGGGAGGAGTAGCCTCCCCCAGCCTCTGGAAATGCTTTGTTGGGCACAGATGTGCCCAATTCTGCATAAGCCAGTCTACACCGGTTCAGGGACCCCTTAGCCCCTGCTCTGGCGCGAAACTGGACAAAGGAAAGGGGAGTGACCACTCCCCTGACCTGCACCTCCCCTGGGAGGTGTCCAGAGCTCCTCCAGTGTGCTCCAGACCTCTGCCATCTTGGAAACAGAGGTGCTGCTGGCACACTGGACTGCTCTGAGTGGCCAGTGCCACCAGGTGACGTCAGAGACTCCTGCTGATAGGCTCCTTCAGGTGTTAGTAGCCTTTCCTCTCTCCTAGGTAGCCAAACCCTCTTTTCTGGCTATTTAGGGTCTCTGTCTCTGGGGAAACTTTAGATAACGAACGCATGAGCTCAGCCGAGTTCCTCTGCATCTCCCTCTTCACCTTCTGATAAGGAATCGACCGCTGACCGCGCTGGAAGCCTGGAAACCTGCAACATAGTAGCAAAGACGACTACTGCAACTCTGTAACGCTGATCCTGCCGCCTTCTCGACTGTTTTCCTGCTTGTGCATGCTGTGGGGGTAGTCTGCCTCCTCTCTGCACCAGAAGCTCCGAAGAAATCTCTCGTGGGTCGACGGAATCTTCCCCCTGCAACCGCAGGCACCAAAAAGCTGCATTACCGGTCCCTTGGGTCTCCTCTCAGCACGACGAGCGAGGTCCCTCGAATCCAGCGACACCGTCCAAGTGACCCCCACAGTCCAGTGACTCTTCAGCCCAAGTTTGGTGGAGGTATGTCCTTGCCTCACCTCGCTGGGCTGCATTGCTGGGAACCGCGACTTTGCAAGCTACTCCGGCCCCTGTGCACTTCCGGCGGAAATCCTTCGTGCACAGCCAAGCCTGGGTCCACGGCACTCTAACCTGCATTGCACGACTTTCTAAGTTGGTCTCCGGCGACGTGGGACTCCTTTGTGCAACTTCGGCGAGCACCGTTTCACGCATCCTCATAGTGCCTGTTTCTGGCACTTCTCCGGGTGCTACCTGCTTCAGTGAGGGCTCTTTGTCTTGCTCGACGTCCCCTCTCTCTGCAAGTCCAATTTGTGACCTCCTGGTCCCTCCTGGGCCCCAGCAGCGTCCAAAAACGCCAAACGCACGATTTGCGTGTAGCAAGGCTTGTTGGCGTCCATCCGGCGGGAAAACACTTCTGCACGACTTTCCAAGGCGTGGGGGATCCATCTTCCAAAGGGGAAGTCTCTAGCCCTTGTCGTTCCTGCAGTATTCACAGTTCTTCAGCCTAGTAAGAGCTTCTTTGCACCAACCGCTGGCATTTCTTGGGCATCTGCCCATCTCCGAGCTGCTTGTGACTTTTGGACTTGGTCCCCTTGTTCCACAGGTACCCTCAGTCAGGAATCCATCGTTGTTGCATTGCTGATTTGTGTTTTCCTTGCATTTTCCCTCTAACACAACTATTTTGTCCTTAGGGGAACTTTAGTGCACTTTGCACTCACTTTTCAGGGTCTTGGGGAGGGTTATTTTTCTAACTCTCACTATTTTCTAATAGTCCCAGCGACCCTCTACAAGGTCACATAGGTTTGGGGTCCATTCGTGGTTCGCATTCCACTTTTGGAGTATATGGTTTGTGTTGCCCCTATCCCTATGTTTCCCCATTGCATCCTATTGTAACTCTACATTGTTTGCACTGTTTTCTAAGACTATACTGCATATTTTTGCTATTGTGTATATATATCTTGTGTATATTTCCTATCCTCTCACTGAGGGTACACTCTAAGATACTTTGGCATATTGTCATAAAAATAAAGTACCTTTATTTTTAGTATAACTGTGTATTGTGTTTTCTTATGATATTGTGCATATGACACTAAGTGGTACTGTAGTAGCTTCACACGTCTCCTAGTTCAGCCTGAGCTGCTCTGCTAAGCTACCATTATCTATCAGCCTAAGCTGCTAGACACCCTATACACTAATAAGGGATAACTGGGCCTGGTGCAAGGTGCCAGTACCCCTTGGTACTCACTACAAGCCAGTCCAGCCTCCTACAGATGGCGTCGGCGATGTCGTCGCAGAACTGCGGTCTGGGTCCAGGGGGTTTGTAGACCAGTGTTCCTCTGAGTGTGTTGTTGGCGTTGATGTGGATTTTGAAGTGGAGGTGCTCGGCGGAGTTGATGGTGTTGTGGGAGTTGGTGGAGACTCTTATGGTGTTTTTGTGGACTATGGCGATTCGTCCTCCTGGTCTGTTGATTCGGTCTCCTCTGGTGATCTTGTAGTTTTCTGGTACGGCTATGGCTACGTCTGGTTCCGAGGCCAAATTCATCCGGGTTTCGGTGAAGAATGCGATGTTGGGCGAGTATGTGGTCAGGAGGTCCCAGAGTTCAAGTACATGTTTGTGGACGGAGCGGGTGTTAAGTAGGATGCATCTTAGGTGGTTTTCTGTTTTGATTTGGAGTTTGGAGGTTAGATTGCAGGTGAAATTGCAGGCTTTGCAGGAGAAGGGTCCTTTGGTGTGCGTCGGGGTGGACTGGAAGCAGATGGAGGAGCGTCCTGATTGAAGGCGTGGAGTTTGTTGGCAGTGTAAAGGTGTTCGGTGGCACGGGAGGCATGTTGGCCATGGGGTCTGGCGCTGGGCGCGGTCTTGGCGTGGATGGGCGCAGAAGGGATTGCCTTTGGCGCGCCAGCGGCCCGTCCGCACTGCAGCCACCATAAGAGGATAGTGGGAGGGAGTGGCAGCTGGGAGGAGGGAGGGAAACCTCCAATGGGAGTGCGGGGGCAGCAGGAGTCAGGAGCAGGAAGAGCTCCGAGGAGGAGGGAGGGGGGCGGGGCCTTTCGGAAGAGGAGAAGCCAAGATGCCCAAGCAAGCCCAAACAAGCCCAGACAAGCCCAGACAAGCCCAAACAAGCCCAAAACAGTGGCAGCACTTAACGCAGCAGTGGTGAGGAGGAAGCGACCTGCCTGCAAGGATGCAGGGTCAGAGGTCACCAGGAATACGTTTTCAGTGCACTGCTGGTGTTTGTTGTTCTTGCAAAATCCCCCTATCATGACTATTGTGCTCTTTTGGGGTAGTAGGTGTACTTTACTCCTACTTTTCAGGGTCTTGGGGTTGGACAAGCTCCCATAGGTCTGGGGTCCATTCGTGATTCGCATTCCACTTTTGGAGTATATGGTTTGTGTTGCCCCTAGACCTATGTTCACCTATTGCATCCTATTGTGATTCTACATTGTTTACACTACTTTTCTTACTGTTACTTACCTGTTTTGGGTTATGTACATATAATTTGTGTATATTACTTACCTCCTGAGTGAGGGTATCCTCCGAGATACTTTTGACATATTGTCACTAAAATAAAGTACCTTTATTTTTAGTAACTCTGAGTATTGTGTTTCTTATGATATAGTGCTATATGATATAAGTGGTATAGTAGGAGCTTTACATGTCTCCTAGTTCAGCCTAAGCTGCTTTGCCATAGCTACCTTCTATCAGCATAAGCTGCTAGAAACACCTCTATTCTACTAATAAGGGATAACTGGACTTGGCACAGGGTGTAAGTACCACAAGGTACCCACTATAAGCCAGGCCAGCCTCCTACATTGGTGCTGCAGCGGCGGGATAAGTACTTGTAACTGCTTTACCACTTTGTCATTTGGTGCTTTTCATAAGAAAATCATATATCAAATAGTTCAGTATATGTGCACTTAACCAAAACAGTTTACTTTTCTACTCTAAAACTTTTAACTGAGTTTCTGAACTTCTAAAGGTTTTCTAAAAGTTTAAAAAAGTTTTTCTCTGTGCTTTCAAAAGTTCTAAAACTTTTTCTCTCTCTGTCTTAAACCTTTTCCTATCATGTCTACAGGAGAGGCTACTTCCAAAGTTGTTCAGGCAACTTATGAAAGTTTAAACTACATGAGTTTGAGGGGTCTCTGCCTGGATAGAGGTTTAAGCATAGGTAAGAATAAAACAAAAGGAGTTCTCTTTAATCTGCTCTTACAAGATGACCAGAACCAGTCTGGCCCATCTCAGGAGAGGGTAGAAAAAGGGGAAGCTTCCCAGTCATACTCAGAGGAGTCCCCTGAAGAAGCTGGGGACCGTTCTTGCAAAGTCCTGCCCCTTACCAGGGCACCTAGTGACACTGGTAGTTTTAGAGGCTCACACATTAGTAGGGCATATTTCACTTCTAGAGGCCAGGTCACTAGGGTCCAGACAGTTAGGGACAGTTCTCGCTCTGCAAATTCCAAAATCTCCTCTGTGTCCAAACATTCCCAAGCCTTCCACCCTGAGGATAATTTAATGGAAAGGGAACTCAGAAAGCTGAGGTTGGAAGAGACCAGACTGAAGCTTAAATAGCAGCAGCTGGCCTTAGACGGGGAATCCCTAGACATAGAGAGAGAAACACAGAGATTGGGGTTAGTTCCCCATGGTGCAGCAGCAGTGTTTCAGATAGTAATCCTGTTAGAGAGCAAGATTCCAGAAACCTGCATAAGATAGTCCCCCCTTACAAGGATAATACAAGGTTAATAAGTGGTTTGCTGCACTTGAGAGGGCCTGTATGGTACAGGGGGTCCCTCAAAGGCAGTGGGCTGCTATCTTGTGGCTATCTTACACTGGAAAGGGTAGGGATAGGCTCCTTACTGTCAGAGAAAGTGATGCCAATAATTACAAAGTTTCAAAGGATGCACTCTTGGATGGATTTGGCTTAACCACTGAACAATACAGGATTAAGTTTAGAGACACCAGAAGAAAGCCCTCTCAAGACTGGACAGATTTTGTGGACTGATCAGTGAAGGCCTTGGAAGGTTGGTTGCATGGCAGTAAAGTTTCTGACTATGAAAGCCTGTATCATCTTATTCTGAGAGAGCATATTCTTAACAATTGTGTGTCTGACTTGTTGCACCAATACCTAGTGGACTCGGATCTGACTTCTCCCCAATAATTGGTAGACAAATGAGTCAGAACAAGAGTTAACAGAAAAGTTCATACAGGGGGTGACAAGGATGGCAAGAAAAAGGATGATAAGTCTTCTGAGAAGGGTGGGGACACAAGTAAGCATTCTGAGTCTTCATCAGGCCCAGAAAAATCCTCTGTGGGTGGTGGGTCCAAATCCTCTTCCAACAATCTGAAAAAGCCTTGGTGTTATTTGTGTAAAGTCAAAGGCCATTGGGCAAGTGATTCCACTTGTCCAAAGAAAAACACCAAACCTCCCACCACCACAACCCCAACTGCAACCTCTAGTGCCCCTAGTAATAGCAGTGGTGCTGGTAAGTCTACTGCTAATAGCCAATCCAAGGGTGTAGCTGGGCTCACTATTGGCAATGTAGTTGGGGTTGGTCTTGTTGGGAAGACCACAGAGGCTGTTTTAGTCTCTGATGGTGGTATTGACTTTGCCACCTTGGTTGCTTGTTGTGAGAAAGTAGCCTCTTTCTAGCCTTGTTACCCCCACTTTTGGCCTGTTTGTGAGTGTATGTCAGGGTGTTTTCACTGTCTCACTGGGATCCTGCCAGCCAGGGCCCAGTGCTCATAGTGAAAACCCTATGTTTTCAGTATGTTTGTTATGTGTCACTGGGACCCTGCTAGTCAGGACCCCAGTGCTCATAAGGTTGTGGCCTATATGTATGTGTTCCCTGTGTGGTGCCTAACTGTCTCACTGAGGCTCTGCTAACCAGAACCTCAGTGGTTATGCTCTCTCATTTATTTCAAATTGTCACTGACAGGCTAGTGACCAATTTTACCAATTTACATTGGCTTACTGGAACACCCTTATAATTCCCTAGTATATGGTACTGAGGTACCCAGGGTATTGGGGTTCCAGGAGATCCCTATGGGCTGCAGCATTTTTTTTGCCACCCATAGGGAGCTCTGACAATTCTTACACAGGCCTGCCACTGCAGCCTGAGTGAAATAACGTCCACGTTATTTCACAGCCATTTTACACTGCACTTAAGTAACTTATAAGTCACCTATATGTCTAACCTTTACCTGGTAAAGGTTAGGTGCAAAGTTACTTAGTGTGAGGGCACCCTGGCACTAGCCAAGGTGCCCCCACATTGTTCAGAGCCAATTCCCTGAACTTTGTGAGTGCGGGGACAACATTACACGCGTGCACTACATATAGGTCACTACCTATATGTAGCTTCACAATGGTAACTCCGAATATGGCCATGTAACATGTCTATGATCATGGAATTGCCCCCTCTATGCCATCCTGGCATAGTTGGCACAATCCCATGATCCCAGTGGTCTGTAGCACAGACCCTGGTACTGCCAAACTGCCCTTCCTGGGGTTTCACTGCAGCTGCTGCTGCTGCCAACCCCTCAGACAGGCATCTGCCCTCCTGGGGTCCAGCCAGGCTTGGCCCAGGAAGGCAGAACAAAGGACTTCCTCAGAGAGAGGGTGTTACATCCTCTCCCTTTGGAAAAAGGTGTTAAGGCAGGGGAGGAGTAGCCTCCCCCAGCCTCTGGAAATGCTTTAATGGGCACAGATTTTGCCCATTTCTGCATAAGCCAGTCTACACCGGTTCAGGGACCCCTCAGCCCTGCTCTGGCGCCAAACTGGACAAAGGAAAGGGGAGTGACCACTCCCCTGACCTGCACCTCCCCTGGGAGGTGCCCAGAGATCCTCCAGTGTGCTCCAGACCTCTGCCATCTTGGAAACAGAGGTGCTGCTGGCACACTGGACTGCTCTGAGTGGCCAGGGCCAGCAGGTGACGTCAGAGACTCCTTCTGATAGGCTCCTTCAGGTGTTGCTAGCCTATCCTCTCTCCTAAGTAGCCAAACCCTCTTTTCTGGCTATTTAGGGTCTCTGCTTTGGGGAATTCCTTAGATAACGAATGCAAGAGCTCATCAGAGTTACTCTGCATCTCTCTCTTCACCTTCTGCCAAGGAATCGACTGCTGACCGCGCTGGAAGCCTGCAAAACTGCAACAAAGTAGCAAAGACGACTACAGCGACACTGTAACGCTGATCCAGCCGCCTTCTCGACTGTTTTCCTGGTGGTGCATGCTGTGGGGGTGTGAGAAGGTAGCCTCTTTCTAGCCTTGTTACCCCCACTTTTGGCCTGTTTGTGAGTGTATGTCAGGATGTTTGTCACTGTTTTCACTGTCTCACTGGGATCCTGATGGCTAGGCCCCAGTGCTCATGGTGAAAACACTGTTTTCAGTATGGTTGTTATGTGTCACTGGGATCCTGCTGGTCAGGACCCCAGTGCTCATAGGTTTGTGGCCTATATGTATGTGTCACTGGGACCCTGTCACACAGGGCCCCAGTGCTCATAGGTGTGCATGTATATGTTCCCTGTGTGGTGCCTAACTGTCTCACTGAGGCTCTGCTAACCAGAACCTCAGTGGTTATGCTCTCTCATTACTTTCAAATTGTCACTAACAGGCTAGTGACCAATTTTACCAATTTACATTGGCTTACTGGAACACCCTTATAATTCCCTAGTATATGGTACTGAGGTACCCAGGGTATTGGGGTTCCAGGAGATCCCTATGGGCTGCAGCATTTCTTTTGCCAACCATAGGGAGCTCTGACAATTCTTACACAGGCCTGCCACTGCAGCCTGAGTGAAATAACGCCCACGTTATTTCACAGCCATTTTACACTGCACTTAAGTAACTTATAAGTCACCTATATGTCTAACCTTTACCTGGTAAAGGTTAGGTGCAAAGTTACTTAGTGTGAGGGCACCCTGGCACTAGCCAAGGTGCCCCCACATTGTTCAGAACCAATTCACTGAACTTTGTGAGTGCGGGGACACCATTACACGCGTGCACTACATATAGGTCACTACCTATATGTAGCTTCACCATGGTAACTCCGAATATGGCCATGTAACATGTCTATGATCATGGAATTGCCCCCTCTATGCCACCCTGGCATTGTTGGTACAATTCCATGATCCCAGTGGTCTGTAGCACAGACCCTGGTACTGCCAGACTGCCCTTCCTGGGGTTTCACTGCAGCTGCTGCTGCTGCCAACCCCTCAGACAGGCAGCTGCCCTCCTGGGGTCCAGCCAGGCCTGGCCCAGGATGGCAGAACAAAGAACTTCCTCTGAGAGAGGGTGTGACACCCTCTCCCTTTGGAAAATGGTGTGAAGGCAGGGGAGGAGTAGCCTCCCCCAGCCTCTGGAAATGCTTTGTTGGGCACAGATGTGCCCAATTCTGCATAAGCCAGTCTACACCGGTTCAGGGACCCCTTAGCCCCTGCTCTGGCGCGAAACTGGACAAAGGAAAGGGGAGTGACCACTCCCCTGACCTGCACCTCCCCTGGGAGGTGTCCAGAGCTCCTCCAGTGTGCTCCAGACCTCTGCCATCTTGGAAACAGAGGTGCTGCTGGCACACTGGACTGCTCTGAGTGGCCAGTGCCACCAGGTGACGTCAGAGACTCCTTGTGATAGGCTCCTTCAGGTGTTAGTAGCCTTTCCTCTCTCCTAGGTAGCCAAACCCTCTTTTCTGGCTATTTAGGGTCTCTGTCTCTGGGGAAACTTTAGATAACGAATGCATGAGCTCAGCCGAGTTCCTCTGCATCTCCCTCTTCACCTTCTGATAAGGAATCGACCGCTGACCGCGCTGGAAGCCTGCAAACCTGCAACATAGTAGCAAAGACGACTACTGCAACTCTGTAACGCTGATCCTGCCGCCTTCTCGACTGTTTTCCTGCTTGTGCATGCTGTGGGGGTAGTCTGCCTCCTCTCTGCACCAGAAGCTCTGAAGAAGTCTCCCGTGGGTCGACGGAATCTTCCCCCTGCAACCGCAGGCACCAAAAAGCTGCATTACCGGTCCCTTGGGTCTCCTCTCAGCACGACGAGCGAGGTCCCTCGAATCCAGCGATGCTGTCCAAGTGACCCCCACAGTCCAGTGACTCTTCAGCCCAAGTTTGGTGGAGGTAAGTCCTTGCCTCACCTCACTGGGCTGCATTGCTGGGAACCGCGACTTTGCAGCTACTCCGGCCCCTGTGCACTTCCGGCGGAAATCCTTCGTGCACAGCCAAGCCTGGGTCCACGGCACTCTAACCTGCATTGCACGACTTTCTAAGTTGGTCTCCGGCGACGTGGGACTCCTTTGTGCAACTTCGGCGAGCACCGTTTCACGCATCCTCGTAGTGCCCGTTTCTGGCACTTCTCCGGATGCTACCTGCTTCAGTGAGGGCTCTTTGTCTTGCTCGATGTCCCCTCTCTCGTCAGGTCCAATTTGCGACCTCCTGGTCCCTCCTGGGCCCCAGCAGTGTCCAAAAACGCCAAACGCACGATTTGCGTGTAGCAAGGCTTGTTGGCGTCCTTCCGGCAGGAAAACACTTCTGCACGACTCTACAAGGCGAGAGGGATCCGTCCACCAAAGGGGAAGTCTCTAGCCCTTTTTGTTCCTGCAGAAACCTCAGCTTCTTCTGTCCAGTCGAAGCTTCTTTGCACCCGCAGCTGGCATTTCCTGGGCATCTGCCCATCTCCGACTTGCTTGTGACTTTTGGACTTGGTCCCCTTGTTCCACAGGTACCCTAGATTGGAAACCCACAGTTGTTGCATTGCTGGTTTGTGTCTTTCCTGCATTATTCCTATAACACGACTCTTTTGTCCTTAGGGGAACTTTAGTGCACTTTGCACTCACTTTTCAGGGTCTTGGGGAGGGTTATTTTTCTAACTCTCACTATTTTCTAATAGTCCCAGCGACCCTCTACAAGGTCACATAGGTTTGGGGTCCATTCGTGGTTCGCATTCCACTTTTGGAGTATATGGTTTGTGTTGCCCCTATCCCTATGTTTCCCATTGCATCCTATTGTAACTATACATTGTTTGCACTGTTTTCTAAGACTATACTGCATATTTTTGCTATTGTGTATATATATCTTATGTATATTTCCTATCCTCTCACTGAGGGTACACTCTAAGATACTTTGGCATATTGTCATAAAAATAAAGTACCTTTATTTTTAGTATAACTGTGTATTGTGTTTTCTTATGATATTGTGCATATGACACTAAGTGGTACTGTAGTAGCTTCACACGTCTCCTAGTTCAGCCTAAGCTGCTCTGCTAAGCTACCATTATCTATCAGCCTAAGCTGCTAGACACCCTATACACTAATAAGGGATAACTGGGCCTGGTGCAAGGTGCAAGTACCCCTTGGTACTCACTACAAACCAGTCCAGCCTCCTACATTGGTTGTGCAGTGGTAGGATAAGTGCTTGAGACTACTTACCACTCTTGTCATTGTACTTTTCATAAGAGAAAAATATACAAAACAAGGTCAGTGTATATACACATAGCCAAAAAGTTTTGCATTTCCTCTTTTCACTCTTTTCTAAGTGCTTAAAAGTACTTCTAAAACTTTCAAAAAGTTCTTAAAAGTTTAAAAAGTTTTTTCTGTCTTTCCAAAAAGTTCTGAAAACTTTTTTTTCTCTTTTTCTATCACTTTAACTCTCTCTAAAAAATGTCTGGCACAGGAAAAAATTTTGAACTGTCCAAACTTGCATATGATCACCTTAGCTGGAAAGGAGCAAGGAGTCTCTGCATAGAGAGAGGTTTGAGTGTAGGGAAGAATCCTTCCTTAGAACTGTTAATTAATATGCTTAGAGTACAGGATAAGGCCATAAGTGCCCAATCTGTAGAAAAAGTAGCTAATGGTTCTCAATCTGATCCAGGGACTCCCCCAGGAAAAGGTTCAGGAAAGAAACTTCTCAGCCTGCCCATTACTAGACAGTCTAGCATAGTTGGTACAGAGGTTGAATCACACCATACTGATGGTGTGCTCTCACATTATGCTGGTAGCCAAGCTGTTAGGGTGCCCTCTGTAAGGGACAGGTCTCCTTCTGTTCATTCCCATCATACCTCTGTATCTAGAAATGTCCCTCCCACCCACCCTGATGACAGATTGTTAGAAAGGGAGCTCAATAGATTGAGAGTGGAACAAACCAGACTGAAGCTCAAGAAGCAACAGCTGGATTTGGATAGACAGTCTTTAGAAATAGAGAGGGAAAGACAGAAGTTGGGTTTAGATACCCATGGTGGCAGCAGCAGTATTCCCCATAGTCATCCTGCAAAAGAGCATGATTCCAGGAATCTGCACAAGATAGTTCCCCCTTATAAGGAGGGGGATGACATTAACAAGTGGTTTGCTGCACTTGAGAGGGCCTGTGTTGTACAGGATGTCCCTCAAAGGCAGTGGGCTGCTATCCTATGGCTATCATTTAGTGGAAAAGGTAGGGATAGGCTCCTTACAGTGAAAGAAAATGATGCCAATAATTTCCAAGTTCTTAAGAATGCACTCCTGGATGGTTATGGCTTAACCACTGAACAGTACAGGATAAAGTTCAGAGAGACCAAAAAGGAGTCTTCACAAGACTGGGTTGATTTCATTGACCATTCAGTGAAGGCCTTGGAGGGGTGGTTACATGGCAGTAAAGTTACTGATTATGAAAGCCTGTATAACACAATCCTGAGAGAGCATATACTTAATAATTGTGTGTCTGATTTGTTGCACCAGTACCTGGTAGACTCTGATCTGACCTCTCCCCAAGAATTGGGAAAGAAGGCAGACAAATGGGTCAGAACAAGGGTGAACAGAAAAGTTCATACAGGGGGTGACAAAGATGGCAATAAGAAGAAAGATGGTGAAAAATCTCAAGATAAGCATGGGGATAAGGGTAAAACCAAAGATCCCACTTCAAATCTTAAACACTCTTCAGAGGGTGGGGATAAAACAAATTCTTCCTCTTCTTCCCAACCTGCACACATTAAAAAGCCTTGGTGCTTTGTGTGTAAAAATAGAGGCCATAGGCCAGGGGATAAGTCCTGTCCAGGTAAACCCCCTGAGCCTACCACCACTAATACATCAAGCTCTAGTGCCCCTAGCAGTAGTGGTACTAGTGGTGGGACTGCTGGCAACAGTCAAGCAAAGGGTGTAGTTGGGTTCACTTATGGGTCCATAGTAGAAACTGGGGTAGTCAGTCCCAAGACAGTTTCTGTCACACCTAGTGGCACTGGCCTTGCCACACTGGCTGCTTGTCCCCTTACAATGGATACGTACAGGCAGACAGTTTCAATAAATGGTGTTGAGGCCTTGGCCTACAGGGACACAGGTGCCAGTTTCACTTTGGTGACTGAAAACCTAGTGCCTCCTGAACAACACATCATTGGACAACAGTATAAGATTATTGATGTCCATAACTCCACTAAGTTTCTTCCCTTAGCTATAATTCAGTTTAGTTGGGGTGGAGTTACTGGCCCTAAGCAGGTGGTGGTATCACCTAGCTTACCTGTAGACTGTCTCTTAGGTAATGACCTAGAGGCCTCAGGTTGGGCTGATGTAGAGTTTTATGCCCATGCAGCCATGCTGGGCATCCCTGAGGAATTGTTCTCTCTCATTTCAAGTGAAATGAAAAAGCAAAGGAGAGAAGGCCTGAAAACTCAGGATCCCTCTCCATCAACAGGTAAAAAGGGTATCACAGTATCCCCTAACCACCCTACCATTCAGGATACTATTCCTGTGGTGGGAGAAACCTCCCCTGGGGTGGCACCTGTTCCAAGGGAATCATCAGCTGGAAAAGCTGGACTCCCTGAGGTGGAAGTACCTCTCTGTGGGAAAACTAACATTGGTGAGAAAAACGGCACCATTTTAGTTAACATGGAGCATCCCTCCAACCCTCCCAGAGAAACTTTAGTGCAGAAACCCTGCACTACCTCACAACACTTAGGACAGCATCCCTGCCCTAGTGTGGAGCTCATAGGACAGCATCCCTGCCCTGCTCCAACTCAAGAGAAACAGCATCCCTGTTCCCTCTTCCAGCCAAATGGACAAAGTTTTTGCCCAGCTATGGCTTTACTGAGACAGCATCCCTGTCTGGCATTTCCATCACTACAAATAGGTTCAGTGGACAATTCCCACTGCTCTAAACTAAAACTTACTGATAGAAACTCTGAAAATACATCTTCACATTGTTGCTTAGCTAAAAAACTTCAAACAGGGTGGTTTACATCCCCACAGGGAAGTAACCATATAGTGGATGATAAAGGGAGTAACCAGTCTATTGCAGAGCTACTCTCTACTTATCACCACTTCGACAATAAAGTCTCAACTGGCCAAGGTTAGCCTTATTGTCCTTCGTTTGGGGGGGGGTTGTGTGAGAAGGTAGCCTCTTTCTAGCCTTGTTACCCCCACTTTTGGCCTGTTTGTGAGTGTATGTCAGGATGTTTGTCACTGTTTTCACTGTCTCACTGGGATCCTGATGGCTAGGCCCCAGTGCTCATGGTGAAAACACTGTTATCAGTATGGTTGTTATGTGTCACTGGGATCCTGCTGGTCAGGACCCCAGTGCTCATAGGTTTGTGGCCTATATGTATGTGTCACTGGGACCCTGTCACACAGGGCCCCAGTGCTCATAGGTGTGCATGTATATGTTCCCTGTGTGGTGCCTAACTGTCTCACTGAGGCTCTGCTAACCAGAACCTCAGTGGTTATGCTCTCTCATTACTTTCAAATTGTCACTAACAGGCTAGTGACCAATTTTTCCAATTTACATTGGCTTACTGGAACACCCTTATAATTCCCTAGTATATGGTACTGAGGTACCCAGGGTATTGGGGTTCCAGGAGATCCCTATGGGCTGCAGCATTTCTTTTTCCACCCATAGGGAGCTCTGACAATACTTACACAGGCCTGCCACTGCAGCCTGAGTGAAATAACGCCCACGTTATTTCACAGCCATTTTACACTGCACTTAAGTAACTTATAAGTCACCTATATGTCTAACCTTTACCTGGTAAAGGTTAGGTGCAAAGTTACTTAGTGTGAGGGCACCCTGGCACTAGCCAAGGTGCCCCCACATTGTTCAGAACCAATTCACTGAACTTTGTGAGTGCGGGGACACCATTACACGCGTGCACTACATATAGGTCACTACCTATATGTAGCTTCACCATGGTAACTCCGAATGTGGCCATGTAACATGTCTATGATCATGGAATTGCCCCCTCTATGCCACCCTGGCATTGTTGGTACAATTCCATGATCCCAGTGGTCTGTAGCACAGACCCTGGTACTGCCAGACTGCCCTTCCTGGGGTTTTACTGCAGCTGCTGCTGCTGCCAATCCCTCAGACAGGCAGCTGCCCTCCTGGGGTCCAGCCAGGCCTGGCCCAGGATGGCAGAACAAAGAACTTCCTCTGAGAGAGGGTGTGACACCCTCTCCCTTTGGAAAATGGTGTGAAGGCAGGGGAGAAGTAGCCTCCCCCAGCCTCTGGAAATGCTTTGTTGGGCACAGATGTGCCCAATTCTGCATAAGCCAGTCTACACCGGTTCAGGGACCCCTTAGCCCCTGCTCTGGCGCGAAACTGGACAAAGGAAAGGGGAGTGACCACTCCCCTGACCTGCACCTCCCCTGGGAGGTGTCCAGAGCTCCTCCAGTGTGCTCCAGACCTCTGCCATCTTGGAAACAGAGGTGCTGCTGGCACACTGGACTGCTCTGAGTGGCCAGTGCCACCAGGTGACGTCAGAGACTCCTTGTGATAGGCTCCTTCAGGTGTTAGTAGCCTTTCCTCTCTCCTAGGTAGCCAAACCCTCTTTTCTGGCTATTTAGGGTCTCTGTCTCTGGGGAAACTTTAGATAACGAATGAATGAGCTCAGCCGAGTTCCTCTGCATCTCCCTCTTCACCTTCTGATAAGGAATCGACCGCTGACCGCGCTGGAAGCCTGCAAACCTGCAACATAGTAGCAAAGACGACTACTGCAACTCTGTAACGCTGATCCTGCCGCCTTCTCGACTGTTTTCCTGCTTGTGCATGCTGTGGGGGTAGTCTGCCTCCTCTCTGCACCAGAAGCTCTGAAGAAATCTCCCGTGGGTCGACGGAATCTTCCCCCTGCAACCGCAGGCACCAAAAAGCTGCATTACCGGTCCCTTGGGTCTCCTCTCAGCACGACGAGCGAGGTCCCTCGAATCCAGCGATGCTGTCCAAGTGACCCCCACAGTCCAGTGACTCTTCAGCCCAAGTTTGGTGGAGGTAAGTCCTTGCCTCACCTCACTGGGCTGCATTGCTGGGAACCGCGACTTTGCAGCTACTCCGGCCCCTGTGCACTTCCGGCGGAAATCCTTCGTGCACAGCCAAGCCTGGGTCCACGGCACTCTAACCTGCATTGCACGACTTTCTAAGTTGGTCTCCGGCGACGTGGGACTCCTTTGTGCAACTTCAGCGAGCACTGTTTCACGCATCCTCGTAGTGCCTGTTTCTGGCACTTCTCCGGGTGCTACTTGCTTCAGTGAGGGCTCTTTGTCTTGCTCGATGTCCCCTCTCTCTTCAGGTCCAATTTGCGACCTCCTGGTCCCTCCTGGGCCCCAGCAGCGTCCAAAAACGCCAAACGCATGATTTGCGTGTAGCAAGGCTTGTTGGCGTCCTTCCGGCGGGAAAACACTTCTGCACGACTCTCCAAGGCAAGTGGGATCCGTCCACCAAAGGGGAAGTCTCTAGCCCTTTTCGTTCCTGCAGAAACCTCAGCTTCTTCTGTCCAATCGAAGCTTCTTTGCACCCGCAGCTGGCATTTCCTGGGCATCTGCCCATCTCCGACTTGCTTGTGACTTTTGGACTTGGTCCCCTTGTTCCACAGGTACCCTAGATTGGAAACCCACAGTTGTTGCATTGCTGGTTTGTGTCTTTCCTGCATTATTCCTCTAACACAACTCTTTTGTCCTTAGGGGAACTTTAGTGCACTTTGCACTCACTTTTCAGGGTCTTGGGGAGGGTTATTTTTCTAACTCTCACTATTTTCTAATAGTCCCAGCGACCCTCTACAAGGTCA
Source organism: Pleurodeles waltl (assembly GCF_031143425.1). Classification (NCBI taxonomy): domain Eukaryota; kingdom Metazoa; phylum Chordata; class Amphibia; order Caudata; family Salamandridae; genus Pleurodeles; species Pleurodeles waltl. The sequence goes on from NC_090439.1 coordinate 1,201,239,396, forward strand.
CATAGGTTTGGGGTCCATTCGTGGTTCGCATTCCACTTTTGGAGTATATGGTTTGTGTTGCCCCTATCCCTATGTTTCCCCATTGCATCCTATTGTAACTATACATTGTTTGCACTGTTTTCTAAGACTATACTGCATATTTTTGCTATTGTGTATATATATCTTGTGTATATTTCCTATCCTCTCACTGAGGGTACACTCTAAGATACTTTGGCATATTGTCATAAAAATAAAGTACCTTTATTTTTAGTATAACTGTGTATTGTGTTTTCTTATGATATTGTGCATATGACACTAAGTGGTACTGTAGTAGCTTCACACGTCTCCTAGTTCAGCCTAAGCTGCTCTGCTAAGCTACCATTATCTATCAGCCTAAGCTGCTAGACACCCTATACACTAATAAGGGATAACTGGGCCTGGTGCAAGGTGCAAGTACCCCTTGGTACTCACTACAAGCCAGTCCAGCCTCCTACATTGGTTGTGCAGCAGTGGGATAAGTGCTTTGAGACTACTTACCACTCTTGTCATTGTACTTTTCATAAGAGAAAAATATACAAAACAAGGTCAGTGTATATACACATAGCCAAAAAGTTTTGCATTTCCTCTTTTCACTCTTTTCTAAGTGCTGAAAAGTACTTCTAACTTTCTAAAAAGTTCTAAAAAGTTTAAAAAGTTTTTTTCTCTGTCTTTCTAAAAGCTCTGACAAACTTTTTTTTCTTTTACTATCACTTTAACTCTCTCTAAAAATGTCTGGCACAGGCCAAAATGTTGATCTGTCCAAACTTGCATATGATCACCTTAGCTGGAAAGGAGCAAGGAATCTCTGCATAGAGAGAGGTTTGAGTGTAGGGAAGAATCCTTCCTTAGAACTGTTAATTAACATGCTTAGAGTACAGGATAAGGCCATAAGTGCCCAATCTGTAGAAAAAGTAGCTAATGGTTCTCAATCTGATCCAGGGACTCCCCCAGGAAAAGATTCAGGAAAGAAACTTCCTAGCCTGCCCATTACTAGACAGTCTAGCATAGTTGGTAATGATGATGAGCCACACCATATAAATAGTGTTGTCTCACATCATAGCAAAAGCATTTATTCTCACCATACTGGTAGTGATGTTTCTGTTAGCCAAGCTGTTAGGGTGGCTTCTGAAAGGGACAGGTCTCCTTCTGTCCATTCTCACCATACTTCTGTTTCAAGGCATGTCACTCCCACCCACCCTGATGACAGATTGTTAGAAAGGGAACTCAATAGATTGAGAGTGGAACAAACCAGACTGAAGCTCAAGAAGCAACAGCTGGATTTGGATAGACAGACTTTAGAAGTAGAGAAGGAGAGACAGAAACTGGGTTTAGAAACCCATGGTGGCAGCAGCAGTATTCCCCATAGTCATCCTGCAAAAGAGCATGATTCCAGGAATCTGCACAAGAAAGTTCCCCCTTATAAGGAGGGGGGTGACATTAACAAGTGGTTTGCTGCACTTGAGAGGGCCTGTGTTGTACAGGATGTCCCTCAAAGGCAGTGGGCTGCTATCCTATGGCTATCATTTAGTGGAAAAGGTAGGGATAGGCTCCTTACTGTGAAAGAAAATGATGCTAATAATTTCCAAGTTCTTAAGAATGTCCTCCTGGATGGTTATGGCTTAACCACTGAACAGTACAGGATAAAGTTCAGAGAGACCAAAAAGGAGTCTTCACAAGACTGGGTTGATTTTGTTGACCATTCAGTGAAGGCCTTGGAGGGGTGGTTACATGGCAGTAAAGTTACTGATTATGAAAGCCTGTATAACTTGATCCTGAGAGAGCATATTCATAATAATTGTGTGTCTGATTTGTTGCACCAGTACTTGGTGGACTCTGATCTGACCTCTCCCCAAGAATTGGGAAAAAAAGGCAGACAAATGGGTCAGAACAAGGGTGAACAGAAAAGTTCATACAAGGGGTGACAAAGATGGCAACAAGAAGAAGGATGGTAAGTCTTCTGACAAGGATGGGGACAAATCTAAAAATGAGTCTTCATCAGGCCCACAAAAACACTCTGGTGGGGGTGGTGGGCCCAAATCCTCTTTTAATCAGAACAAGGAAAAGAAACCATGGTGCTATTTATGTAAAATAAAAGGCCATTGGACAACAGATCCCAGTTGTCCAAAGAAAGGCACCAAGCCTCCTACCACTACAACCCCTACTGCTACACCTAGTGTCCATACTAATAGCAGTGGTGGTGGGAGCAAACCTACTAATAGCCAATCCAAGGGAGTAGCTGGGCTCACTTTTGGTAACTTAGTTGGGGTTGGCCTTGTTAGGGAGGCCACAGAGGCTGTGTTAGTCTTTGAGGGGGCTATTGATTTAGCCACCTTAGTTGCTTGTCCCCTTAATATGGATAAGTACAAGCAGCTACCCCTAATAAATGGTGTTGAGGTTCAGGCCTACAGGGACACTGGTGCCAGTGTGACTATGGTCATAGAAAAACTGGTCCACCCTGAACAACACCTACTTGGTCACCAGTACCAAGTAACCGATGCTCACAACAACACACTTAGCCACCCCATGGCTGTTGTTAATCTCAACTGGGGGGGGGGTTACTGGTCCAAAGAAAGTTGTGGTAGCTTCAGATTTACCTGTACACTGTCTATTAGGGAATGATTTGGAGACATCAGCTTGGTCAGATGTGGAGTTGGAGGCCCATGCAGCAATGCTGGGCATCCCAGGGCATATTTTTGCTTTGACAAGGGCTCAGGCCAAAAAGCAAAAAGGACAGGGAAGCTTGGATCCTGGAACAATGGACCAAGTGCTCCCTAAAGCTAGGGCTAGTAGAAGCAAACCACTTCCTACTATCCCTCCCTCTACAGTGGATTCAACTTCTGAGGAAGAAGAATTCCCTCCCTGTGCAGAACCTACACCAGAGGAGCTGGAAGCAGACACTGCTGAGCTTTTGGGTGAAGGGGGGCCTGCCAGAGAGGAGCTGAGTGTGGCACAGCAAACCTGTCCCACATTAGAGGGTCTCAGACAGCAAGCTGTCAAACAGGCTAATGGGGATGTCAGTGACTCTCACAGAGTTTACTGGGAGGACAACCTCTTGTACACTGAGCATAGGGATCCTAAACCTGGAGCTGCCAGGAGATTAGTGATTCCTCAGGAGTACAGAAAGTTCCTCCTAACACTGGCACATGACATTCCCTTAGCTGGGCACCTAGGACAAATGAAAACTTGGGACAGGCTTGTTCCCCTGTTTCATTGGCCTAGGATGTCTGAGGACACAAAGGAATTTTGTAAGTCCTGTGAAACCTGTCAAGCCAGTGGCAAGACAGGTGGCACCCCAAAGGAACCCCTTATTCCACTGCCTGTGGTTGGGGTTCCCTTTGAGAGGGTAGGGGTTGACATAGTTGGCCCCCTTGACCCTCCTACTGCTTCAGGCAATAGATTTATCTTGGTGGTAGTGGACCATGCCACAAGATATCCTGAAGCTATTCCTTTAAGGACCACTACAGCACCTGCAGTGGCAAAGGCCCTCCTGGGTATATTTTTCAGGGTGGGCTTCCCAAAGGAAGTAGTATCAGACAGGGGAAGCAATTTCATGTCTGCATACTTAAAGGCCATGTGGAAGGAGTGTGGTGTAACGTACAAGTTCACAACACCCTATCATCCACAAACAAATGGACTGGTGGAGAGATTTAATAAAACTCTCAAAGGCATGATTATGGGTCTCCCTGAAAAACTCCGCAGGAGATGGGATATCCTTCTACCATGCCTCCTTTTTGCCTACAGGGAGGTACCCCAGAAAGGAGTGGGCTTCAGCCCCTTTGAACTTCTTTTTGGACACCCTGTTAGGGGTCCACTCACACTTGTAAAGGAGGGTTGGGAACAACCTTCAAAAGCTCCTAAGCAGGATATTGTGGATTATGTACTTGGCCTCAGATCAAGGATGGCTGAGTACATGAAAAAGGCCAGTAAAAACCTTCAGGCCAGCCAAGAGCTCCAGAAGCAATGGCATGATCAGAAGGCTGTTTTGGTTCAGTACCAACCAGGGCAGAAAGTGTGGGTCTTGGAGCCTGTGGCCCCAAGAGCACTCCAAGATAAATGGAGTGGTCCCCACACAATTGTTGAAAAGAAGGGAGAAGTCACCTATTTAGTTGACTTAGGCACTGCCATGAGTCCCCTTAGGGTGCTCCATGTCAACCGCCTGAAACCCTACTATGACAGGGCTGATCTCACCCTGCTCATGGCAACTGATGAGGGACAGGAAGAAGACAGTGATCCTCTACCTGATCTCTTCTCTTCCACAGAACAAGATGCTCTTGTGGAAGGTGTAGTTTTGGCTGATTGTCTTACTGCTGAGAAGAAAGATAATTGCATAAATCTCCTAGATCAATTCTCTGAACTCTTCTCTACTGTGCCAGGTACCACTTCTTGGTGTGAGCACACTATAGATACTGGAGACAGTTTACCTGTCAAAAGTAAGATCTATAGGCAGCCTGACCATGTCAGGGACTGCATAAAGCAAGAGGTCCAGAAAATGTTAGAACTAGGAGTGGTTGAGCACTCTGACAGTCCATGGGCTTCTCCTGTGGTACTGGTACCAAAACCCCATTCCAAAGATGGAAAGAAGGAAATGCGGTTTTGTGTAGACTATAGAGGTCTCAACTTGGTAACCAAAACTGATGCTCACCCTATACCCAGGGCAGATGAGCTCATAGATACACTGGCATCTGCCAAGTATCTAAGCACTTTTGATTTGACTGCAGGGTATTGGCAGATCAAATTGTCAGAAGATGCTAAACCTAAGACTGCATTTTCTACCATTGGAGGACATTACCAGTTTACTGTAATGCCTTTTGGTTTGAAAAATGCACCTGCCACTTTTCAGAGGTTGGTGAACACAGTCCTGCAAGGGCTGGAAGCTTTCAGTGCAGCATATTTGGACGATATAGCTGTCTTTAGCTCCAGCTGGGATGATCACCTGGTCCACCTATGGAAAGTTTTGGAGGCCCTGCAAAAGGCAGGCCTCGCTATCAAGGCTTCAAAGTGCCAGATAGGGCAGGGTAAGGTGGTTTATCTGGGACACCTTGTTGGTGGGGAACAGATTGCACCACTTCAGGGGAAAATCCAAACTATTATTGATTGGGTTCCCCCTACCACTCAGACTCAGGTGAGAGCCTTCCTAGGCCTCACTGGGTATTACAGGAGGTTCATTAAGAACTATGGCTCCATTGCAGCCCCTCTTAATGACCTCACATCCAAGAAAATGCCTAAAAAGGTATTATGGACAGCAAGCTGTCAGAAAGCTTTTGAGGAGCTGAAGCAGGCCATGTGCTCTGCACCTGTCCTGAAAAGCCCTTGTTACTCTAAAAAATTCTATGTCCAAACTGATGCATCTGAATTAGGAGTAGGGGCAGTCCTATCACAACTTAATTCTGAGGGCCAGGATCAACCTGTTGCTTTTATTAGTAGAAGGTTGACCCCTAGAGAAAAGCGTTGGTCTGCCATTGAGAGGGAGGCCTTTGCTGTGGTCTGGGCTCTGAAGAAGTTGAGGCCATACCTGTTTGGCACTCACTTCATTGTTCAGACAGACCACAAACCTCTACTTTGGCTAAAACAAATGAAAGGTGAAAATCCTAAATTGTTGAGGTGGTCCATATCCCTACAGGGAATGGACTATACAGTGGAACATAGACCTGGGAGTAGCCACTCCAATGCAGATGGACTCTCCAGATATTTCCACTTAGACAATGAAGACTCATCAGGTCATGGCTAGTCTTATTGTCCTTCGTTTGGGGGGGGGTTGTGTAGGAAAGTACCGTCTTGCCTGGCATGTTACCCCCATTTTTCACTGTATATATGTTGTTTTAGTTGTATGTGTCACTGGGACCCTGGTAACCCAGGGCCCCAGTGCTCATAAGTGTGCCTGAATGTGTTACCTGTGTAGTGACTAACTGTCTCACTGAGGCTCTGCTAATCAGAACCTCAGTGGTTATGCTCTCTCATTTCTTTCCAAATTGTCACTAACAGCCTAGTGACCATTTTTACCAATTTACATTGGCTTACTGGAACACCCTTATAATTCCCTAGTATATGGTACTAAGGTACCCAGGGTATTGGGGTTCCAGGAGATCCCTATGGGCTGCAGCAATTCTTTTGCCACCCATAGGGAGCTCTGACAATTCTTACACAGGCCTGCCACTGCAGCCTGAGTGAAATAACGTCCACGTTATTTCACAGCCATTATACACTGCACTTAAGTAACTTATAAGTCACCTATATGTCTAACCTTTACCTGGTAAAGGTTAGGTGCAAAGTTACTTAGTGTGAGGGCACCCTGGCACTAGCCAAGGTGCCCCCACATTGTTCAGAGCCAATTCCCTGAACTTTGTGAGTGCGGGGACACCATTACACGCGTGCACTACATATAGGTCACTACCTATATGTAGCTTCACAATGGTAACTCCGAATATGGCCATGTAACATGTCTATGATCATGGAATTGCCCCCTCTATGCCATCCTGGCATTGTTGGTACAATTCCATGATCCCAGTGGTCTGTATCACAGACCCTGGTACTGCCAAACTGCCCTTCCTGGGGTTTCACTGCAGCTGCTGCTGCTGCCAACCCCTCAGACAGGCATCTGCCCTCCTGGGGTCCAGCCAGGCCTGGCCCAGGATGGCAGAACAAAGAACTTCCTCTGAGAGAGGGTGTGACACCCTCTCCCTTTGGAAAATGGTGTGAAGGCAGGGGAGGAGTAGCCTCCTCCAGCCTCTGGAAATGCTTTGTTGGGCACAGATGTGCCCAATTCTGCATAAGCCAGTCTGCACTGGTTCAGGGACCCCTTAGCCCCTGCTCTGGCGCGAAACTGGACAAAGGAAAGGGGAGTGACCACTCCCCTGACCTGCACCTCCCCTGGGAGGTGTCCAGAGCTCCTCCAGTGTGCTCCAGACCTCAGCCATCTTGGAAACAGAGGTGCTGCTGGCACACTGGACTGCTCTGAGTGGCCAGTGCCACCAGGTGACGTCAGAGACTCCTTCTGATAGGCTCCTTCAGGTGTTAGTAGCCTATCCTCTCTCCTAGGTAGCCAAACCCTCTTTTCTGGCTATTTAGGGTCTCTGTCTCTGGGGAAACTTGAGATAACGAATGCATGAGCTCAGCCGAGTTCCTCTGCATCTCTCTCTTCACCTTCTGATAAGGAATCGACTGCTGACCGCGCTGGAAGCCTGCCAACCTGCAACATAGTAGCAAAGACGACTACTGCAACTCTGTAACGCTGATCCTGCCGCCTTCTCGACTGTTTTCCTGCTTGTGCATGCTGTGGGGGTAGTCTGCCTCCTCTCTGCACCAGAAGCTCCGAAGAAATCTCCCGTGGGTCGACGGAATCTTCCCCCTGCAACCGCAGGCACCAAAAAGCTGCATTACCGGTCCCTTGGGTCTCCTCTCAGCACGACGAGCGAGGTCCCTCGAATCCAGCAACTCTGTCCAAGTGACCCCCACAGTCCAGTGACTCTTCAGTCCAAGTTTGGTGAAGGTAAGTCCTTGCCTCACCTCGCTGGGCTGCATTGCTGGGAACCGCGACTTTGCAGCTACTCCGGCCCCTGTGCACTTCCGGCGGAAATCCTTTGTGCACAGCCAAGCCTGGGTCCACAGCACTCTAACGTGCATTGCACGACTTTCTAAGTTGGTCTCCGGCGACGTGGGACTCCTTTGTGCAACTTCGGCGAGCACCATTTCACACATCCTTGTAGTGCCTGTTTCTGGTACTTCTTTGGGTGCTACCTGCTTTAGAGAGGGATCCTTGTCTTGCTCGACGTCCCCTCTCTCTGCTGGTCCAATTTTCGATCTCCTGGTCCCTTTTGGGCCTCAGCAGTGTCCAAAAACGCTAACCGCACGATTTGCAGCTAGCAAGGCTTGTTGGCGTTCTTTCGGCGGGAAAACACTTCTGCACGACTCTCCACGGCGAGTGGTATTCGTCCACCAAAGAGAAAGTCTCTAGCCCTTTTCGTTCCTGCAGAAACCTCAGCTTCTTCTGTCCAGTAGAAGCTTCTTTGCACCCTCAGCTGGCATTTCCTGGGCATCTGCCCATCTCCGACTTGCTTGTGACTTTTGGACTTGGTCCCCTTGTTCCACAGGTACCCTAGATTGGAAATCCACAGTTGTTGCATTGCTGGTTTGTGTCTTTCCTGCATTATTCCTCTAACGCGACTTCTTTGTCCTTAGGGGAACTTTAGTGCACTTTGCACTCACTTTTCAGGGTCTTGGGGAGGGTTATTTTTCTAACTCTCACTATTTTCTAATAGTCCCAGCGACCCTCTACAAGGTCAAATAGGTTTGGGGTCCATTCGTGGTTCGCATTCCACTTTTGGAGTATATGATTTGTGTTGCCCCTATCCCTATGTTTCCCCATTGCATCCTATTGTAACTATACATTGTTTGCACTGTTTTCTAAGAATATACTGCATATTTTTGCTATTGTGTGTATATATCTTGTGTATATTTCCTATCCTCTCACTGAGGGTACACTCTAAGATACTTTGGCATATTGTCATAAAAATAAAGTACCTTTATTTTTAGTATAACTGTGTATTGTGTTTTCTTATGATATTGTGCATATGACACTAAGTGGTACTGTAGTAGCTTCACACGTCTCCTAGTTCAGCCTAAGCTGCTCTGCTAAGCTACCATTATCTATCAGCCTAAGCTGCTAGACACCCTATACACTAATAAGGGATAACTGGGCCTGGTGCAAGGTGCAAGTACCCCTTGGTACTCACTACAAGCCAGTCCAGCCTCCTACACCCGGGTACTGTCAATCTGCCTTTACTGGGTCTCCACTGCAGCTGCTGCTGCTGCCAACCCCTCAGACAGGTTTCTGCCCTCCTGGGGTCCAGGCAGCCCTGGCCCAGGAAGGCAGAACAAAGGACTTTCTCTGAGAGAGGGCGTAACACCCTCTCCCTTTGGAAATAGATGTGAAGGCTGGGGAGGAGTAGCTTCCCCCAGCCTCTGGAAATGCTTTGATGGGCACAGATGGTGCCCATCTCTGCATAAGCCAGTCCACACCGGTTCAGGGATCCCCCAGCCCTGCTCTGGCTCGAAACTGGACAAAGGAAAGGGGAGTGACCACTCCCCTGACCTGCACCTCCCAGGGGAGGTGCCCAGAGCTCCTCCAGTGTGTCCCAGACCTCTGCCATCTTGGAAACAGAGGTGTTTGTGGCACACTGGACTGCTCTGAGTGGCCAGTGCCAGCAGGTGACGTCAGAGGCTCCTTCTGATAGGCTCTTACCTCTCTTGGTAGCCAATCCTCCTTTCTAGGTAGGCAAACCTCCTTTTCTGGCTATTTAGGGTCTCTGCTTTGGGGATCTCACCAGATAACGAATGCAAGAGCTCACCAGAGTTCCTCTGCATCTCCCTCTTCACATTCTGCCAAAGGATCGACTGCTGACTTCTCAGGACGCCTGCAAAACCGCAACAAAGTAGCAAGATGACTACTAGCAACCTTGTATCACTTCATCCTGACGGCTTTCTCGACTGTTTCCAGGTGGTGCATGCTCTGGGGGTAGCCTGCCTCCTCTCTGCACCAGGAGCTCTGAAGAAATCTCCTGTGGGTCGACGGAATCTTCCTCCTGCAGCCGCAGGCAACAAAGACTGCATCACTGGTCCTCTGGGTCCCCTCTCAGCATGACGAGTGTGGTCCTTGGAACTCAGCAGCTCTGTCCAAGTGACTCCCACAGTCCACTGACTCTTCAGTCCAAGTTTGGTGGAGGTAAGTCCTTGCGTCCCCACGCTAAACTGCATTTCTGGGTACCGCGTGATTTGCAGCTGCTCCAGCTCCTGTGCACTCTTCCTGGATTTCCTTCGTGCACAGCCAAGCCTGGGTCCCCGACACTCTAACCTGCAGTGCACAACCTTCTGAGTTGTCCTCCGGCATCGTGGGACTCCCTTGTGTGACTTCGGGTGGACTCTGGTTCACTTTTCTTCCAAGTGCCTGTTCAGGTACTTCTGCAGGTGCTGCCTGCTTCTGTGAGGGCTCCCTGAGTTGCTAGACGCCCCCTCTGTCTTCTCATCCAAGTGGCGACATCCTGGTCCCTCCTGTGCCACAGCAGCATCCAAAAACCCTTCCCACGACCCTTGCAGCTAGCAAGGCTTGTTTGTGGTCTTTCTGCGTGGGAACACCTCTGCAAGCTTCTTCATGACGTGGGACATCTGTCCTCCAAAGGGGAAGTTTCTAATCCTCTTTGTTCTTGCAGAACACCAAGCTTCCTTGACCCTCAGCTGGCATTTCCTGGGCTCCTGCGCACTCTCGACACTGTCGCCGACTCTTGGACTTGGTCCCCTTGTCTTACAGGTACTAAGGTCCAGAAATCCACTGTTTTTGCATTGCTGGTGTTTGTTTTCCTTGCAGAATCCCCCTATCACGACTTCTGTGCTCTCTGGGGGTTGTAGGTGCACTTTACACCTACATTTCAGGGTCTTGGGGTGGGCTATTTTTCTAACCCTCACTGTTTTCTTACAGTCCCTGTGACCCTCTACAAGCTCACATAGGTTTGTGGTCCACTCGTGGTTCGCATTCCACTTTTGGAGTATATGGTTTGTGTTGCCCCTATACCTATGTGCTCCTATTGCAATCTACTGTAACTTTACATTGCTTGCATTACTTCCTTTTGCTATTACCTGCATAATTTTGGGTTGCGTACATATATCTTGTGTATATTTCTTATCCTCATACTGAGGGTACTCACTGAGACAGTTTTGGCATATTGTCATAAAAATAAAGTACCTTTATTTTTAGTATATCTGTGTATTATGTTTTCGTATTATATTGTGCATATGACACCAGTGGTATAGTAGGAGCTTTACTTGTCTCCTAGTTCAGCCTAAGCTGCTTTGCCATAGCTACCTTCTATCAGCCTTAGCTGGTAGAAACACCTCTTCTACACTAATAAGGGATAACTGGACCTGGAACAAGGTGTAGGTACCTCTGGTACCCACTACAAGCCAGGCCAGCCTCCTACTCGTAGGCTCTCATTATCCTAATGAGACTACTGGATTTTTGGGCAGCAAGATCGTTCACAGTGTGGGGGACTAAGTCTGACCCACGGTGAAGGACCCTTATCACCCCAAATCCGGTTTTGCTCCGGCTAACTAGCAGTGCCTTATCTCTCCTGAAGGGAAGAGACAATTGGGCAGCCGAGCACATGACATCTTAGTACTTCCCAGGGAAGTCGTGGTCACTCAGGTCTCAACCGGTTCTCTCATACACAGTACGGTCTCATATAGAAATGACAAAGGCAGTTTGAGTTGTAAAGATTGGTTTAATAAAAACGACTGCATTTTAGATAGCAAAGCGTGAGCTGCAATAACCAGAACTACACAACACAGTAGGATTAAAATAGTACCGAGGAGAGTGAAGGACAAGAATAAGGCTATCATAGTGCAACCAGATTATGTTCTCTCTAAATTATATTCTGATCACAGCATGTAAAGCTCTAATTCTGCCTTTCAGGTTCCCCCGGGAGGACATCAACCCTCATACCTGAGCAAAGACCTGTAATCTTCAGCAGCATCTGAGGTTCCTGGTCGGAATCTCCCTCTGACCTGTACTAGGACTAGAAAGTGTTGTTATAACTAACACGCAGATGTTCTAAGAAATGTCCCTACGTAAGGATGTGTACTTTCTACGAACACTAGGGACTAAACTTCTACCACGTTTACCGGCAATGTACCAGACTGTAGCCTTGACTGAAGAACAGAGCGAACAAGAATGTATTGTTTGAGAACACAGTGCTGAAGTAAGCTAAACAGTGCGATAGAATGAAATAAAACAAGACCGTGAAACTGGTTATTGTAAAATAACAGTGCGAGGTTGAATAAAATGCATCTAGGGCAAAGTGCACAGACTTAATATGTGAAGCTAACGCGCATAAAGCTACATTAAAAATGGCTACACTACAATCCTGTGTACTGCGTGAACTGCAGCTGCTCTGGCTTCTGTGCACTTTTGTAAGGAATCCTTTGTGCTCAGCATAGCCCAGGTCCCCAGCACTCCGTCCTGCATTGCTCAACTCGCTGTGCTCATATTTATTGAACATCAGTTCAAGTACTTCTGCTTCTGCATGGGCTCTCTGTGCTGCTGAGCACCCCCTCTGTCTCCTCTTCCAAAGAGCTACCTCCTGGTCCTTCCTGGCCCGGGCAGCAGCCAGTTTCTTCAACTGCGACTCTTGCAGCTAGCAAGGCTTGTTTGCAGTCTTTCTGTGTGGAAACAATTCTGCATCCTCCATCACATCGTGGGACATCTTCAGTGCAAAGGAGAAGTTCCTGTCATCTTCCACTGTTGCAGAATCTTCAGCTTCTTCGCCCTGGAGGCAGCCCTTTTGCACCTTCATCCAGGGTTTAGTGGGCTCCTGCCCCCCCCTGGACACTTGAGTGACTCTTGGACTTTGTCCCCTTCATTTACAGGTCCTCAGGTCCAGGAATCCGTCCTCACTGCTTTGCAGTCAGTTGTTGTCCTTTTCAGAATCTCCTATCATGACTTTAGTGTGTTTCTGGGGAAGTAGGGTAACTTTACTCCTACTTTTCAGGATCTTGGGGTGGGGTATCTTGGACACCCTTAGTGTTTTCTTACACTGCCTGCAACCCTCTACACACTACACTAGGCCTGGAGTCCATTCGTGGTTCGCATTCCACTTTTAGAGTATATTGTTTGTGTTGCCCCTGGCCTATTGCATCCTATTGTATTCTAGTGTTTGCACTACTTTTCTAACTGTTAACTTACCTGATTGGTTTTTGTGTATATTTTGTGTATTTTACTTACCTCCTAAGGAAGTATATCCTCTGGGATATTTTTGGCACATTGTCACTAAAATAAAGTACCTTTATTTTTAGTAACTCTGAGTTTTGTGCTTCTTATGATATAGTGCTATATGATATAAGTGGTATAGTAGGAGATTTGCATGTCTCCTAGTTCAGCCTAAGCTGCTCTGCTATAGCTACCTCTATCAGCCTAAGCTGCTACAACACTACTAATCTACTAATAAGGAATAACTGGACCTGGCACAAGGTATAAGTACCATCAGGTACCCACTATAAGCCATGCCAGCTTCCTACATGCATGCAGGTATGGTGGGGGGGATAAAGTAGTAAAGTTTGCCTTACCAGAGTCCAGTCCTTCTGCTACTCCTGTGAGGCCCCCAGGATGCATGATAGCCAAGACTTGCTCCTCCCATGTTGTTAGTTGTGGGGGTCCACCACCAGTCCTCTGTAGAGCAACCTGGTGTCTTGAAACCATGGAACATACCTTCCCCGGTAGGTCGTTCCACCTCTTCCTGATGTCATCCCTGGTTCTTGGACGTTGTCCCACAGCATTGAACCTGTCGACGATTCTCCGCCATAACGCCACCTTCCTTGCAATGGAGGTCTGCTGCTCCTGTTATCTGAATAACTGTGGCTCTACCTGGATGATTTCCTCCACCATGACCCTTAGCTCCTCCTCAGAAAACCTGGGGTGTCTTTGAGGTGCCATGATGTGGTGTGAGTGATGTGTGAGATGATGTGTGGGGTGCTGTGTTGTGATGTATTATGTATTACGTGGATGGTGTATGTGTGATGGTGTTCTGTGCCTCGTGGTGAAGATGTGGTTTTTGCTTTTCTCTCTCTCTGCTTGTTCAAATTTGTTCATTGAAAGGGTTGTGGGTAATGTGGGTGTGTGTTTTATAGTGGTGAGGGTGCGATGTGTGTATGTGTGCCAGGTATGTGTTGTTTGAATTATCCAATGTGCTTGTGTTTTGTATATGTATGTGTATTTTGAACGCAGCAGTGTGTACCGCCAATGGTTTACTGCGGTTGTAATACCGCCGCGGTATTCATGGGTCGTGATACTGTGGGCATATTCCTGTTGGTGTAATGGTGTGGGTTTTGCTATCACTAGTTTATCACTGACCTTTGGTGTGGCGGACTTGTGTGGGTGTCTGTATAGTGGCGGATTTCTCTGTGTGGGACATCATACCCGTAGCAGAATACCGCAGCGGTCACGGTCTGTTGGCGGCCGTCGGCACAACGGTAAGTGGGATTTACAGCCAGGGTTGTAATGAGGGCCTCAGTGCACTAACTATTAAGCTTTCCAAAAGAGCCAGGTCTTCAAAATTTGTGTGAACTTTCCACAGTTTAAGATGGTCTTAAGTTCAGATCCAATGGCAAGTAATTCCAGACATTTCCACCAGTCATATTCCTCTTAAATTGAGGAATAACCACATAACTTAATTGAGTAGATCTAAGGTTCCTGGTGGGGGAGTACCTGTGTATCCAAGATTTAACAAAAGTAGGACTACTCATGTGCAGAATCTTGAACAGTGGCAGCCCGTCCTTTAAGGCGGAGGGGCCACGCCCCCCCACCTTTTGCCCCTCATGAAGAGTGTCTGTCAGGCTTAACAAAGGTCAGCCTGACAGACACTGTCCATGTTCAGCTCAGGCAGCCAGGAGCAGACATGCGCGATTTGCACACACTCCTGGCTGCCTGAGCTGAACTTTGCTGGGCCGAGGAGGTCACAGCTCCTATGGGCGTGACCTCCTCAGCTCAGCAAAGGTGCCTCGAGGCCCTCCCCTGGGTGACGAGGAAAGCATCACCAATTGACACTCTCCCTGGACGCTTCAGGTTTAAGCCCCGAAGTGCCCAGGGCGAGTGTCAATCAGTGACACTTCGTCGCAGTGTGGGGTGGGGTCAGCAGTCTCACTGACCCCATCCCACTCTGTGACGAGGCTGGGACTGCTGCCTATGAGGGAAGGCAGCAGTCCAACCCTGCTGGGACCTGGAGGCTGAAGGTAAGTGTGTGTGTGTGTGTGTATGTGTGAAATGTTTTAAATTGAATGTTTGGTGCGCATGTGCATGTTTGAGTCTTATGAGTGTTGTTCATGAATGTGCGTGCGTGCGTGTGTGTGTGAAAGAATGAGTGTGCGCGATCTTTTAAAATAAATGTTTGGTGCGTGTGTGCATGTTTGAATGGTATCAGTGTTGTTAATGGATCTGCATGCATGCGTGTCTGTGTGTGAAAGAATGAGTGTGTGTGTGTGTCGCCCGCCCCCTCCCTCCTAAAGCTGCCAGCCGCCACTGATCTTCAAGACAGTGAAACAAGATTAGTGCATATATCTCTGTGCCACAGGGAGTTAGTGAAACTCTCTTGTCACTTGAGAGATGATAGTGTTTTGGAAGTTGATAAGTAAACCGAATAGCCTGGTTTTGAATTAGCTTGACTTTGCACAAAAGATATATTGGGCCAGATGTATCAACATCCCGGTTTGCATTTTCTAAATAGCGATTTTTAAGAAATCGCTATTTAAGAAATGCAAAATGGGATGTATAAAAATTGCAATTTGGTAATAGCGATTTCTTAAAGTTCGCAATCGATATTATCGAATTGCTATCAGGGAATGGGATTCCATTCATCCCTATGGGCCTGTAGGTCCATAGGTGTGAATGTTTTTGCATTACCTAATTTGTCAATTCCTGTTAGGAATGCAAACCCCAGGGTGCTGAAGGCCTGAGGCCCCCTTTGATGCACCCCAAAAAAATATTTGTGGACATATATAATGCATTTTGAAAAATTGCAGATGCTTACCCTCAAATTGGATTTGGTGGTAATTGCATTTGGTAAATGCCCAATTCGCATTTAGGAAATGCTTGGTACGTGTGCTTTGGAAATCACAAACAGGAATTATTTGCGATTTCCCATTTAGAGAATCACAATTTGCGATTCACTAAATGGAGTCGCAATTTCAGGGACTCACTATTTTAGCGATTCCTTGAAATTGCACTGTGAATGTCTTTCATAAATCTTGAAACGCATTTTTGTATTCGCAACCGGTCGAATTTTGCGATTCGCACCATTTGCGAATGCAAAAATGTTTGATACATCTGGCCCTTAGAGAAGACTCAGGTATAGAGAATTGGCATAGTCGATTCTTGACATGACTAATACAATCAAAACTTGGACCAAGTTGTCAGTAGTGAAAAATGTCTTTATCGTTTTAATTCTGCAAAGTTGAAGAAAATCACTGAACCAGATCTGAATCACTAGATCCTCATCAATGATGAAGCCAAGACGTTTTACCATCTTCTTATGAAATAGGGGGAAACCCATCTCCTTAGGCCAGAAGCAGGGACTCCAGAAATCAATCCTATTCTTGGTAACTACTATCTCTGTTTTATCAGAGTTTAGTTTCAGGTGGTTACTGTTCATTCAGGGCCATATGTACGAACACTTTTTCCCATAGACACAGAATGGGTAAAAACCTTTGCTGCAGTCCCGGATGAGCAGCATAGTGTCTTAGAAATGCACCTTAAAATGAAGGGTATTATTGAAGGAAAGTACCATCTTGCCTGGCATGCTACCCCCATATTTCACTGTATGTATGTTGTTTTACCCCTTGTGTCACTGGGACCCTGCCAGGCAGGGCCCCAGTTCCCAAAGTATGTGCGGAGTATGTGTTCCCTGTGTGGTGCCAACTGTATCACTGAGGCTCTGCTAACAAGAACCTCAGTGTTTATGCTCTCTCAGCTTTCCAAATTTGTCACTGCAGGCTAGTGACTAAATTTACCAATTCTCATTGCCACACTGGTACACCCATATAATTCCCTTGTATATGGTACTGAGGTACTCAGGGTATTTGGGGTTCCAGGAGATCCCTATCAGCTGTAGCAATTCTTTTGCCACCCATAGGGAGCTCAGACAATTCTTACACAGGCCTGCCACTGCAGCCTGCGTGAAACAATGTCCATGTTATTTCACAGCCATTTACCACTGCACATAAGTAACTTATAAGTCACCTATATGTTGAACCTCCACCTAGTGAAGGTTGGGTGCCAAGTTACTTAGTGTGTGGGCACACAGGCACTAGCCAAGGTGCCCCCACATCGTTCAGGGCAAATTCCCCAGACTTTGTGAGTGCGGGGACACCATTACACGCGTGCACTATACATAGGTCACTACCTATGTATATCGTCACAATGATAACTCCGAACATGGCCATGTAACATGTCTAAGATCATGGAATTGTCCCCCCAATACCATTCTGGTATTGGGGGGACAATTCCATTATTTCCCGGGTCTCTAGCACAGAACCCGTGTACAGCCAAACTGCCTTTCCGGGGTTACCACTGCAGCTGCTGCCAGCCCCTCAGACAGGTTTCTGCCCTCCTGGGGTCCAGGCAGCCCTGGCCTAGGAAGGCAGAACAAAGGATTTCCTCTGAGTAGCCTCCCCCAGCCTCTGGAAATGCTTTGATGGGCACAGATGGTGCTCATCTCTGCATAAGCCAGTCTACACCAGTTCAGGGATCCTCCAGCCCTGCTCTGGTGCAAAACTGGACAAAGGAAAGGGGAGTGACCACTCCCCCCCTGACCAATACCTCCCAGGGGAGGTGCCCAGAGCTTCTCCAGTGTGTCCCAGACCTCTGCCATCTTGAAAATAGAGGTGTTGGGGGCACACTGGACTGGTCTGAGTGGCCAGGGCAAGCAGGTGACGTCAGAGACTCCCTCTGATAGGCTCTTACCTCTCTTGGTAGCCAATCCTCCTTTTCTGGTTATTTAGGGTCTCTGCTTTGGGGAATTCTTATGATAACGAATGCAAGAGCTCACCAGAGTTCCTCTGCCTCTCCCTCTTCGACTTCTACTAAGGATCGACCTCTGACTGCTCCAATACACCTGAAAAACCACAACAAAGTAGTAAGACGACTACCAGCAACATTGTAGCGCATAATTCTGCCGGCATTCTCAACTGTTTCCAGGTGGTGCACGCTCTGGGGGTAGCCTGCCTTCACCCTGCACCTGAAACTCCGAAGAAATCTCCTGTGGGTTGACGGAATCTTCCACCTGCTAACGCAGGCACCAAAAGACTGCATCACCGGTCCTCTGGGTCCCCTCTCATCCTGATGAGCATGGTCCCTGGATCAGAGCAACTCTGTCCAAGTGACTCACACAGTCCATTGACTCTTCAGTCCAAGTTTGGTGGAGGTAAGTCCTTGCCTCCCAACGCTAGACTGAAAACCTGTGTACTGCGTGATTTGCAGCTGTTCCGGCTTCTATGCACTCTTCCAGGCTTTCCTTCATGCACAGCCTAGCCTGGGTCCCCAGCAATCTATCCTGCAGTGCACAACCCGCTGAGTTGGCCTCCGTCGTTATGGGACCCTCTTTTGTAACTCTGCATAGACTCCAGTTCACAAATCTTCCAAGTTCCTGTTCTGGTACTTCTGCGGGAGCTGTCTGCTTCTGTGAGGGCTCTCTGAGTTGCTGAGCGTCCCCCTTTCTCCTCCTCCAAGTGGTGACATCCTGGTCCTTCCTGGTCCTAAGCAGCACCCAAAAACCTCTACTGCGACCCTTGCAGCTAGCAAGGCTTGTTTCTGGTATTTTTGCGTGGGAATACCTCTGTAAGCTTCATCGCGATGTGTGACATCTTTCCTCCAAAGGAGAAGTCCCTAGTCCTCTTCTTTCTTGCAGAAGTCCAAGCTTCTTCCATCCAGAGGCAGCTTCCTTGCACCTTCATCCGGGGTTTTCTGTGCTCCTGCCCCCCCTGGACACTTTTGCGACTATTGGACTTGGTCCTCTTGCTTTGCAGGTCCTCAGGTCCAGGAATCCATCTTCAGTGCACCACTGGTGTTTGGTGGTTCTTGCAGAATCCCCCTATCACGACTATTGTGCTCTTTTGGGGTAGTAGGTGTACTTTACTCTTACTTTTCGGGGTCTTGGGGTGGGGTATCTTGGACACCCTGACTGTTTCCTTACAGTCCCAGTGACCCTCTACAAGCTCCCATAGGTCTGGGGTCCATTTGTGATTCGCTTTTTTATTTTATTTATTTTATTTAATGCGTTTTTATATAGCGCGGACTTTACCCGAAGGTGTCAGAGCGCTTCACAATAGGCTTTCCACTTTTGGAGTATATGGTTTGTGTTGCCCCTAGACCTATGCTTGCCTATTGCAACCTATTGTAATTCTACACTGTTTGCATTACTTTTTTGACACTTACTTACCTATTTGTGGTTTGTGTACATATAACTTTGATATATTACTTACTTTCTTACTGAGGGTACTCACTGAGATGCTTGTGGCATATTGTCATAAAAATAAAGTACCTTTATTTTTAGTAATTCTGTGTATTGTGTTTTCTTATAATATTGTGCATATGATATAAGTGGTATAGTAGGAGCTTTACATGTCTCCTAGTTCAGCCTAAGCTGCTTTGCCATAGATACCTTCCATCAGCCTAAGCTGCTAGAAACACCTCTATTCTACTAATGAGGGATAACTGGACCTGGCACAAGGTGTAAGTACCTTTGGTACCCAGAACAAGCCAGGCCAGCCTCCTACAATTATCAATCGTAAATATGAGTTGCAAGCCGTCAGCAGAGTTAAAGATTTTGTATTTCATGTTTTTGAGAGAGTGAATCAGAGGACGCATGTACAGATTGGACAGATGGGGGAAAGTGAAGAACCTTGTGGCACCCCACAATTCAGATGAACTTCAGGAGAATTAAAGGAGGAGAGTCCAACAGATTGTATCTGTCCTTTAAAAAGAGAGAATCCAATTGAGAGCTGCTTCCTGCAACCCTGTATTTCATCCCACATTTGGTACACTGGTGCCCCTATGAAAGTCCCTTGTATATGGTGCCGAGGTACCCAGGGCATTGGTGCACCAGGGGATCCCTATGCGCTGAAGCATATATGATCCCACCAATAGGGAGCCCAAAGTGTTCTGCAGGCCTGCCATTGCACCAGGTCACTATAAGTCACCGCTATGGCGGGCCCTTCTAGCCCAGAGGGTAGGGTGTAAAGTACCTCTGTGAGGGCACCCCTGCACTAGCTGAGGTGTCTCCACAAACTCCATCCCCATTTTCCAGGACTTCATGAGTGTGGGGATGCCATTTTATGCGTGTACTGGACATGTGTCAATGCCTATGTCCAGCTACCTAATGGTAACTCTGAACATAGGCATGTTTTGTATCAAACATGTTTGAATCATACCCCAATACTTTTGCAAATATTGGTTGAATGATTCCATGCCCTCTGGGGGCTCCTTAGAGGACCCACAGTATTGCCATTAAAGCTTTCTGAGGTTTTCCTGGCTGATGTGTACAAAATGAAACCAGAAAAGCTGGATGAATCAGGGCTTCCCTGCTTAAACTGTGTGACTGTCGGTAAATGTTTTATTTTACCAGAACTATTTTTCCTTCATTATTGCTTATGATAGCACTCTCAAATGTGTGAGATCAGACTACCAGTTTTACAAAAAGTACACAGTACTCCTATGTGCCTTATCAGTGTCAAAGTCTCTATACTTTAAAGAAATACACTTTTTGAATGTTGATGAGATTTCATATTTTACATCCTGTTTGTTCCATCATTTACATAGCAAATATATGTATATTTTTTTTTTGGTCATGTGCAGGGGACAAACCACACCCTTGGGTCAGCCCTCCCTGTTATTTTCTTGGCTCCCCCACCACTAATAAATGGTGTCTGACCTGGGATTGGCGCCTCACTCGTGTCACTCATCACACGGATGCATCTGTGCCCGGGAATCATTCTACAATGACCAGTCTTGTTATGAGATCATCAATATGGCATGAAGATCTTTCAGTTTTACCAGTCAGGTGTAGTGCAGAGAGACAGCTCTATGTGCACGTAGGATAATTAAAAACACTATTTGTCACATTTTACAATTTGCAGACTACAGTAACTGTTGACCATATTTAATGCAGTGAGAGAAAGGGACAATTTTTAATGTGTTTAAATACTTTTAGACTACATGTTCACAATCTCCCCTTCTCAAATGTGCTTTGAAATAATCCATTTGCTGCTCTTGTTTAAAAATGTTCTTGGGGGAAGAACCCCACAAACTCCTTTTTGTCCATCAGGCTTGCTTGCATTACTTGCTGGCAACATAACACTCATTCACAATTTTTACGCCCCACCACTTTCAAATGTCACCAGCCACCACAGAACGGATGCTATGCTGAGCATGTTCTGGGTTGCATATGTTTGATGCCTGTGGTTCAGAGGGCTCCTCTTCTGGTAACTTTGAAATCTTTAACAATTCCCCTCTTTCGGGATGGTGCAGATGTTCATTTGTGGAAATCAAACTAAACTCAGATACCAAAATGATATTAAAACAAATAAAACCATTGAAGCATACAAGAACAGAAAGGACCCAAAACCATCCACAGCTGCTATCCATAAAAACTAGCTTCTATTACTGGAGGTACTAATGCTTTACAGCAAGCAGTCAAATGGTTGTACAAACGCATGATACATTGCTTTAAAACCCTCCAGAAATACAGCATTTTAATCTTTAATATTGAATTTGGTCAATTTCAGCTCCAACATGAAACTACTAATGAGTATGTGAAGTTAGGTGTTCTCTGGTGTTGATATCCTGTCTGAACAGAATGGTGTAACATTTGGGGATGAATATGCAGCCCAACAGTCCAGCACTAGAAGCCAAGATGGCGAAGATCTCCACGGCCACCATGTACTTGCCTTTAGTGCTGATATAGGCTGGAAAGAAAGAGACCCAGACACTGCAGAACACCAGCATGCTGAATGTGATGAGCTTGGCCTCATTGAATTTATCCGGGAGGTTCCTGGCTAAGAAGGCCACAATGAAGCTGGCCAAGGCCAACAGTCCCATGTACCCAATCACACTGTAGAAGGCAGTGACAGAGCCCTGGTCACACTGCAGGATCATCTTCCCAGTCTCAGACTGTGTGTCAGTGCCAGGGTGAGGTGGAGCTGTGAGCAGCCAAGAGAGACAGATTGTCACTTCTCCTAGTGTGCAGAAGAGGACAATAGAGCCGGACACCCGGGATCCCAGCCACCTACTTAATCTGCTCCCAGGCCTTGTGGCATTAAAGGCAATGACAACAGTGATGGTTTTTGCTAAAACACAAGACACAGCAACAGTAAAAATAATCCCAAATGCAGCTTGTTGGATCAGACAGGTCCATGTCGCAGGCCGTCCAATAAATAGGAGGGAGCATAGAAAAGCCAAAATTAGGGCAGTGAGGAGTGTGTAGCTGAGATCACGGTTATTAGCCTTCACTATTGGGGTGTCCCGGTGTCTGAGAAAGATTCCCAGCACTCCAACAGTGACAGCAAAGAAGATAATGGCCACAGTGAACAAAATTACGCCAAGTGTATCACTATATGAGAGGAAAACAATGACCCTTTTGTTGCATCCATCCTTCTTGGCATTCGGCCACTGGTCCTCAGGGCACTGCATACAGTTTTCCATGTCTACAATAAAAAGCAAACAAAATCAGTCATTTCTGCTGTTTCAAACTATTTTATTTCATAACGTGGTAAAGCATTTATTTCCACATGATTTTGAGAATATATTACTATGAATACAAAAGTAACCTTCTATCATATTCGCTAAATCTAAAGAAAACAGAAATGAATAATATTGAGACCCTTGGGATTGACTACCATAGATCAAAGACCATAACGTCCATTGTAAAAACATTGCAACTATATATGCCTGCGCATACACACATAATCGATTACATGTCACAGCCCTGGAATTTTTCCACCTGCAACACATGTATGTGCAATGACCAGCACATCACTTCTAGTTCCAGAAGCACTTCTAGGCATCAATAAACAAGTAACTAGAAAAACATCATGATAGATGCTTACATTTACACAAGACTTCATCATGAAATTCATCATGAAAGAAATATGATCCATTATCCTAGTTATTGCTAACATAAATGTTGAATGAGGTCAAATCCAGGGGTTTGGACATTGTTGCATTCAGTTTAATGATATAGGCTGGAAAGAAAAAGAAACAGATGGACTCAACTGAGAAACCTATAAAGGCAGTCAGTGATTAAATGCATAAAGTGCTAGAAGGTGGAGAGGATGTCTAGTTTAGAAAAAGTGCTTGATTAATGATATGGAAGACGGCTCACTCTATAATAACATCAGGATATATGGTGTGGTGGAAACCACAGAAAAATATGACTTGTTAAACTTCCTGACAGATTTGTTCCTCAATGTGCAAAAACATACGATTCAAAATCCCAGTAGAGTTCCAGAGGGTGCCTTGGATCCACCAGACAACTATAAAAGGCCTCGAACAGACCACATCCCGTAACTGCCTGTCTACTGCAGCATCAACACATGAAAACTATCCTCCAGACAAAGAGTGGTAACTAAATCCATCTTCGCAGATTGCTCTGTTGACACCAGTCCCAAACAGAAGAAGTTCTTGGACCCTAAATCACGCCTGAAGAAATAGGAAATCACTTATGGTCTCCCAGACCCGGCGACAATGTTTATCACAGGGAATGATGAACCTCAGATGTCACTGTTCAAGGTCAATTGGAGGATTTCTAAATTCTCTTGTTGCTGCAACTTCCCCAGCAGGATTTTCAGATGGAAACGGGAACCTTGGGCCAGATGTATCATTTTATTAAATTGTGATTACTGAACTGTGAATTCCTGTGAATCACAATTAGGTAATCAGTATTCTAATGTATGAAATTCGTGGAGTTTCATTTTGAGTTTTCTAATGGGTCTCAAAGTGACCTACCTCATTAATATTCCTGAGGTATGTCACAATTTGCGACCTATTTGGAAATGTTAAAATTACTCTGCTCAGCAAACCACCATGTCCGTGAATGCTTTCAAATAAAGCTATCTTTTTGTTTCAAATGCAACCCATTTTTCTTAAAGGAAAACGAGATGCGTTTAAAAAAGAAAAATTAAAAGTTTTCATTTAATTTTTTAAGAGTAGGCAGTGTTCTGCGGGACCACTGCCTACTCTTAAAAATTGTTTTTACATGCATTCACATGAGGGGGGTCCCATGTAAAAATGGGTTACCACCTAATTTAAGTAGGTTGTAAAATACGAATGTTTTGCAACCGCATTTCGGTCACAAAACATTCCTGCATACCACTGCTATTCCGTACTAGGAAGGGATGCCCTCGACAACCCCCTTTCTAATATTGAATCGGTAAGTAGTTGCAATTCCAATTTGCAATTCGGTAACATGTTACTAAATTGGAATTCATACATACCAAAATGTATTTTTGAGGTCGCAAATGGGATGATCGGGCCACTTGTGACTGCAAACATGCATGATACATCTGGCTCTTTATACTCTGACCAGAATTGCACTGGGTACTGAGATAGCATTTCTACTAAGGGATCAGACACAATATCTGCATGAGGAAGGACTTAATTGAATCATTGAGGAACTACTTATAGACAGAGTTAAATCTGGGTCCTCAATTTAGAAAAAACATTAACCTTGATCAGCAAACTGCCTGAACATCCATTCCTTTCTTTTCAAAACCATGTTTATTGATATTTAGATAGTACTGGGAAATCGTGGCAGATACTTTTACAATCAAGTATCTTTGTATGAACAGGTCATCATTTCCTGAGAACTGTAAAGCAAAAAACAGTAACAGCTCCGGGGATAATGATTAGTCTGAAATAACAATATATGAAGAGAAGCAGTGTGATGGAGATGACTGTGGATACAGCTCACAGGAAGGAGGCTGGAGCATGATATTGTTCTGTGTTACAGTGGTTTATCAGTGGGGGGTGAAGAGTTAGAAACCAGAGCCACTTGCAGCATGTGCAGCAGGGAGAAGAAGGGGGGTGCAACTGCACCTCACAGTGTCTCCTGTCAGGTACCTATCCCTTCAGGATGGGAGATCATCATTAGAAATCATCACTTTGTATTCAAGTTGCAAGGCATCCCATAGCTCAGTGACTGGAATCCAACAGAGACACCATTTTTCTTCTCTACATAAGGAGGTACTTTCCACTGAGGCAAGTGTTTAAGATCATTATGCTAAGATGACAAAGAGTGGGGAGTCGAGGATTTCCAAAGCTGGGTGTAGGAAGTTGGCTCTGTATATACTAAGACACAGTTGTGGTGCATATTGGAAAATGCCACAAAGGCAATGAAACACAGGCTGCACACAGTACTGGTCTAAATAACAGAGACCAGTTGCACTCCAGTTCCTCAAGGAGTGTTGCGCTGAAATACTGCATCATGTGTTCACGACACAGTTGCGCTGGTGAAAGCGCCATCAGTCATCCTTGTCCTTGTTGGGATGTGGCAGCCATTGAGAATGAAAAATAGCAACAGCAGAATGACACCAATTAAGGCCAAAGTAATTAGGAATCCCCCGAAAACACCTGATAATATTGAATGTATGGCTGAAGGTATTATTGCAAATATAGATAAGAAGGTGCTGACAAACCCAGGACCAACTGCCTTAAAAAAGTGTACGATCCGGGCAGTATTGGATGCATTAAATATTCTTCCACAAGTTCACTAAAGTGTCTGGGAAAGTTTGTGTTTAAAAGAGACTATATTTACGCGGATGACCTTGCTACTTGGAGCGCATAGGACTTGCAGGCAGATGTCAGCACTACATGTTTTTGAAACAATAGAGCTTTTAGTCTGCTCAGCTTGTCAAAATATACATTGGCGGTAACAATTTGAGGCCAGATGTCTGCTAATTTAATCTGTTGTGGAGGGGGAAAATGTACTTTACCAAAACAAGTTACAATTTTGGAGACCAAAACTACGTAAGCAATTCTGGCTTGCATTCTGCAACAGCTCTCTCCATTATAATCACATAACTTCCATGAGAGAGCAACTGGAACGCTGGTTGGATTAAGAGGACAGGAACTCCCTTCAGGTAACAGGCTAAATTTGCTTCAGAAGTGTTGCATGCATTGTGCAAGGAAACCATTGAATGACTCACAGAAGTCACATTTGCTGCCATTAAAAAAGACCTCTTTCATGCCTTTGAAACATTTGTACGAAAGGGGTAGCTCCTGCAGCTCCTAAATGTAGCTATTGGCTAGCTTTTCATGCCTGCCTCCAATAATGTGTTTCAAGCAGGATGGGAATCGAAGTATTGTAATAGGCAGAATGGTAACACCATAACTTAGCCAGACTGCAGCTGGTACTTTTGCCACAGTAAAATCGAGCTCTTGCATTCGTTATCTGAGGAATAGCCCAAGGGAGAGAACCTATATAGCCAGAAAAGGAGGTTTGGCTACTGAGAAAGGAGGCTTGGCTACTGAAAGAGGTAAGCACCTATCAGGAGGGGTCTCTGACTTCACCTGCTGGCACCAGCCACTCAGAGCAGTCCAGTGTGCCCCCAACACCTCTGTTTCCAAGATGGCAGAGGTCTGGGACACACTGGAGGAGCTCTGGGCACCTCCCCTGAGAGGTGCAGGTCAGGGGAGTGGCCACTCCCCTTTCCTTTGTCCAGTTTCACACCAGAGCAGGGCTGGAGGATCCCTGAACCCGTGTAGGCTGGCTTATGCTGAGATGGGCACCATCGGTGCCCATCAAAGCATTTCCTGATGCTGGGGGAGGCTTCTCCTCCCCAGCCCTTCACAGCTATTTCCAAAGGGAGAGGGTGTAACACCCTCTCTCAGAGGAAATCTTATGTAATGCCTTCCTGGGCCAGGGCTGCCTGGACCCCAGGAGGGCAGAAACTTTTCTGAGGGGTTAGCAACAGCAGCAGCTGCAGTGGAGACCCCGGAAAGGTAGTTTGGCAGTACCCGGGTACAGTGCAAGAGACACGGGGGATCATGGAATTGTCCCCCAAGTACCAGAATGGTACTGGGGGGACAATTCCATGATCTTAGACATGTTAGATGGCCATGTTCGGAGTTACCATTGTGAATCTACACATAGGTAGTGACCTATGTGTAGTGCACGCATGCAATGGTGTCCCCGCACTCACAATGTCTGGGGAATTTTCCCTGAACGATGTGGGGGCACCTTGGCTAGTGCCAGGGTACCCACACGCTAAGTAACTTTGCACCCAACCTTCACCAGGTGAAGGTTAGACATATAGGTGACTTATAAGTTACTTAAGTGCAGTGGTAAATGGCTGTGAAATAACGTTATTTCACTCAGGCTGCACTGGCAGGCCTGTGTAAGAATTGTCAGAGCTCCCTATGGGTGGTAAAAGAAATGCTGCAGCCCATAGGGATCTCCTGGAACCCCAATACCCTGGGTACCTCAGTACCATATACTAGGGAATTGTATGGGTGCACCAGTATGCCAATGTGAATTGGTGAAATTGGTCACTAGCCTGTAAGTGACAATTTGGAAAGCAGAGGGAGCATAACCACTGAGGTTCTGGTTAGCAGAGCCTCAGTGAGACAGTTAGTCATGACACAGGGAACACATACAGGGCACACTTATGAGCACTGGGGCCCTGGCTGGCAGGGTCCCAGTGACACATACACTAAAACAACATATATACAGTGAAATATGGGGGTAAAATGCCAGGCAAGATGGTACTTTCCTACAAAACCTCCCCCAAACGAAGGAGAATAAGGCTAGCCATGACCTGATGAGTCTTCATTGTCTAAGTGGAAATATCTGGAGAGTCCATCTGCATTGGAGTGGGTACTCCCAGGTCTATGTTCCACTGTATAGTCCATTCCCTGTAGAGATATGGACCACCTCAACAATTTAGGGTTTTCACCTTTCATTTGTTTTAGCCAAAGTAGAGGTTTGTGGTCTGTCTGAACAATGAAGTGAGTGCCAAACAGGTATGGCCTCAACGTCTTCAGTGTCCAGACCACAGCAAAGGCCTCCCTCTCTATGGCAGACCAACGCTTTTCTCTAGGGGTCAACCTCCTACTAATAAAAGCAACAGGTTGATCCTGGCCCTCAGAATTAAGTTGTGGTAGGACTGCCCCTACTCCTAATTCAGATGCATCAGTTTGGACATAGAATTTTTTAGAGTAACAAGGGCTTTTCAGGACAGGTGCAGAGCGCATGGCCTGCTTCAGCTCCTCAAAAGCTTTCTGACAGCTAGCTGTCCACAATACCTTCTTAGGCATTTTCTTGGATGTGAGGTCATTAAGAGGGGCTGCAATGGAGCCATAGTTCTTAATGAACCTCCTGTAATACCCAGTGAAGCCTAAAAAGGCTCTCACCTGGGTCTGAGTAGTAGGGGGAACCCAATCTATAATAGCTTGGATTTTCCCCTGAAGTGGTGCAATCTGGTCTCCACCAACCAGGTGTCCCAGATAAACCACCTTCGCCTGCCCTATCTGGCACTTTGAAGCCTTGATAGTGAGGCCTGCCTTTTGCAGGGCCTCCAAAACTTTCCATAGGTGGACCAGGTGATCATCCCAACTGGAGCTAAAGACAGCTATATCGTCCAGATATGCTGCACTAAAAGCTTCCAGCCCTTGCAGGACTGCATTCACCAACCTCTGAAAAGTGGCAGGTGCATTTTTCAATCCAAAAGGCATTACTGTGAATTGGTAATGTCCTCCAATGGTTGAAAATGCAGTTTTTGCTTTTGCATCTTCTGATAATTTGATCTGCCAATACCCTGCAGTCAAGTCAAAAGTGCTTAGATACTTGGCAGATGCCAGTGTATCTATGAGCTCATCTGCCCTGGGTATAGGGTGAGCATCAGTTTTGGTTACCTGGTTGAGACCTCTGTAGTCAACACAAAACCGCATTTCCTTCTTTCCATCCTTGGAATGGGGTTTTGGTACAAGTACCACAGGAGAAGCCCATGGACTTTCAGAGTGCTCAACCACTCCCAGTTCTAAGATTTTCTGCACCTCTTGCTTTATGCAGTCTCTGACATGGTCAGGCTGCCTATAGATCTTACTCTTGACAGGCAAGCTGTCTCCAGTATCTATAGTGTGCACACACCAAGAAGTGGTACCTGGCACAGAGTTCAGAAAACTGACCCAGGAGATTTATGCAATGGTCTCTCTGCTCAGCAGTGAGACAATCCGCCAAAACTACACCTTCCACTAGAGCATCTTGCTCTGTGGAAGAGAAGAGATCAGGGAGAGGGTCACTCTCTTCTTCTTGTCCCTCATCAGTTGCCATGAGCAGGGTGAGATCAGCCCTGTCATAGTAGGGTTTCAGGCGATTGACATGGAGCACCCTAAGGGGACTCCTGGCAGTGCCTAAGTCAACTAAGTAGGTGACTTCACCCTTCTTTTCAACAATTATGTGGGGTCCACTCCATTTATCTTGGAGTGCTCTTGGGGCCACAGGCTCCAAGACCCACACTTTCTGCCCTGGTTGGTACTGAACCAAAACAGCCTTCTGTTCATGCCATTGCTTTTGGAGCTCTTGGCTGGCCTGAAGGTTTTTACTGGCCTTTTTCATGTACTCAGCCATCCTAGATCTGAGGCCAAGCACATAGTCCACTATGTCTTGCTTTGGAGCTTTTAAAGGTTGTTCCCAACCCTCCTTAACAAGTGTTAGAGGACCTCTCACAGGGTGTCCAAAGAGGAGTTCAAAGGGGCTGAAGCCCACTCCTTTCTGGGGTACCTCCCTGTAAGCAAAAAGGAGGCATGGTAAAAGGATATCCCATCTCCTGCAGAGTTTTTCAGGGAGTCCCATAATCATGCCTTTGAGAGTTTTGTTAAATCTCTCTACCAGTCCATTTGTTTGTGGATGATAGGGTGTAGTGAACTTGTATGTTACTCCACACTCCTTCCAAATGGCCTTTAAGTAAGCAGACATTAAATTGCTTCCCCTGTCTGATACTACCTCCTTTGGGAAGCCCACCCTGGAAAATATTCCCAGGAGGGCCTTTGCCACTGCAGGTGCTGTATTGGTCCTTAGAGGAATTGCTTCAGGATATCTGGTGGCATGGTCCACTACCACCTAGATAAACCTATTGCCTGAAGCAGTAGGAGGGTCAAGGGGGCCAACTATGTTAACCCCTACCCTTTCAAAGGGAACCCCAACCACAGGCAGTGGAATAAGGGGTGCCATTGGGGTGCCACCTGTCTTGCCACTGGCTTGACAGGTTTCACAGGACTTACAAAATTCTTTTGTGTCCTCTGACATTCTAGGCCAATGAAACAAGGGAACAAACCTGTCCCAAGTTTTCATTTGTCCCAGATATCCAGCTAAGGGAATGTCGTGAGCAAGAGTTAGGAGGAACTTTCTGTACTCCTGAGGAATCACTAACCTCCTGGCAGTTCCAGGTTTAGGATCCCTTCCTTCAGTGTACAAGAGGTTGTCCTCCCAGTAAACTCTGTGAGAGTCACTGACATCCCCATTTGCTTGTTTGATAGCTTGCTGTCTTAGACCCTCTAGTGTGGGACAGGTATGCTGTGCCACACTCAGCTCCTCCCTGGCAGGCCCCCCTTCACCCAAAAGCTCAGCAGTGTCTGCTTCCAGCTCCTCTGGTGTAGGTTCTGCACAGGGTGGAAATTCTTCTTCCTCAGAAGTAGAATCCACTGTAGAGGGAGGGATAGTAGGTAGTGATTTACTTCTACTAGCCCTAGCTTTAGGGAGCACTTGGTCCATTGTTCCAGGATCCAAGTCACCCTGTCCTTTTTGCTTTTTGGCCTGAGCCCTGGTTAAAGCAAAAATATGCCCTGGGATGCCCAGCATTGCTGCATGGGCCTCCAACTCCATATCTGACCAAGCTGATGTCTCTAAATCATTCCCTAGTAGACAGTCTACAGGTAAATCTGAGGCAACCACAACTTTCTTTAGACCAGTAACCCCCCCCCAGGTTGAGATTTACAACAGCCATGGGGTGGCTAAGTGTGTTGTTGTGAGCATTGGTTACTTGGTACTGGTGACTAAGTAGGTGTTGTTCAGGGTGGACCAGTTTCTCTATTACCATAGTAACACTGGCACCAGTGTCCCTGTAGGCCTGAACCTCAACACCATTTATTAGGGGCAGTTGCTTGTACTTATCCATGTTAAGGGGACAAGCAACTAAGGTGGCTAAATCAATAGCCCCCTCAGAGACTAACAGAGCCTCTGTGGTCTCCCTAACAAGACCAAACCCAACTTAGTTACCAAAAGTGAGCCCAGCTACTCCCTTGGATTGGCTATTAGTATTTTTGCTCCCACCACCACTGCTATTACTAGGGGCACTAGGTGTAGCAGCAAGGGTTGTAGTGGTAGGAGGCTTGGTGCTTTTCTTTGGACAACTGGGATCTGTTGTCCAATGGCCTTTTATTTTACATAAATAGCACCATGGTTTCTTTTCTTTGTTTTGATTTGAAGAGGATTTGGGCCCACCACCCCCACCAGAGTGTTTTTGTGGGCCTGATGAAGACTCATTTTTAGATTTGTCCCCATCCTTGTCAGAAGACTTACCATCCTTCTTCTTGTTGCCATCTTTGTCACCCCTTGTATGAACTTTTCTGTTCACCCTTGTTCTGACCCATTTGTCTGCCTTTTTTTCCCAATTCTTGGGGAGAGGTCAGATCAGAGTCCACCAAGTACTGGTGCAACAAATCAGACACACAATTATTATGAATATGCTCTCTCAGGATCAAGTTATACAGGCTTTCATAATCAGTAACTTTACTGCCATGTAACCACCCCTCCAAGGCCTTCACTGAATGGTCAACAAAATCAACCCAGTCTTGTGAAGACTCCTTTTTGGTCTCTCTGAACTTCATCCTGTACTGTTCAGTGGTTAAGCCATAACCATCCAGGAGTGCATTCTTAAGAACTGTAAAATTATTGGCATCACTTTCTTTCACAGTAAAGAGCCTATCCCTACCCTTTCCACTAAATGATAGCCATAGGATAGCAGCCCACTGCCTTTGAGGAACATCCTGTACAACACAGGCCCTCTCAAGTGCAGCAAACCACTTGTTAATGTCAACCCCCTCCTTATAAGGGGGAACTATCTTGTGCAGATTCCTAGAATCATGCTCTTTTGCAGGATGACTATTGGGAATACTGCTGCTGCCACCATGGGTTTCTAAACCCAATTTCTGTCTTTCCCTCTCCACTTCTAAGGACTGTCTATCCAAATCCAGCTGTTGCTTCTTGAGCTTCAGTCTGGTTTGTTCCACTCTCAATCTATTGAGCTCCCTTTCTAACAATCTGTCATCAGGGTGGGTGGGTGGGACATTCCTTGAAACAGAAGTATGTGAGAATGTACAGAAGGAGAACCATCCCTTACAGAGGGCATCCTAACTGTTTGGTTAACAAAAACATCACTTCTACTATGATGTGAAGCAACACTCTTGCTATGATGTGAGACAACACTATCAGTATGGTGTGACTCTACATCAGTACCAACTATGCTAGGCTGTCTTGTAATAGGCAGGCTAGGAAGGTTCTTTCCTGAATCTTTTTCTAGGGGAGTCCCTGGATCAGATTGGGAACCATTAGCTACTTCTTCAACAGAAGGGGCACCTCTGGCCTTATCCTGTTCTATAAGCATGTTAACCAACAGTTCTCTGGGGGGATTCTTACCTACACTTAAACCTCTTTTTATGCAGAGACTCCTTGCTCCTTTCCAGCTAAGGTGATCATAAGCAAGTTTGGACAGATCAACAGTTTGGCCTGTGCCAGACATTTTAAAAAGTGTTTTAGTGACAGAAAAAGGAAAAAAAAAATGTCAAAACTTTTAGAAAGACAGGAAAAAAAACTTTAAAAACTTTTTAAGAACTTTTTGGAAAGTTTTAGAAGTACTTTTCAGCACTTTAGAAAAGAAGTGAGAAAAGAAATGCAAAACTTTTTGGTTAGGTGTACATACACTGAACTTGTTTTTTATATTTTTCTCTTATGAAAAGAACATAGACAAAAGTGGTAAGTAGTTGCAAGCACTTATCCCACCACTGCACAACCAATTTAGGAGGCTGGACTGGCTTGTAGTGAGTACCTAGGGGTACTTGCACCTTGCACCAGGCCCAGTTATCCCTTATTAGTGTATAGGGTGTCTAGCAGCTTAGGCTGATAGATAATGGTAGCTTAGCAGAGCAGCTTAGGCTGAACTAGGAGACGTGTGAAGCTCATACAGTTCCACTGGTGTCATATGCACAATATCATAAGAAAACACAACACACAGATATACTAAAAATTAAGGTACTTTATTTTTATGGCAATATGCCAAAAGTATCTCAGTGAGTACCCTCAGTATGAGGATAGCAAATATACACAAGATATATGTACACAATACCAAAAATATGCAGTATAGTATTAGAAAACAGTGCAAACAATGTATAGTTACAATAGGATGCAATGGGGACACATAGGGATGGGGGCAACACAAACCATATACTCCAAAAGTGGAATGCGAACCACGAATGGACCCCAAACCTATGTGACCTTGTAGAGGGTCGCTGGGACAGTAAGAAAACAGTGAGGGTTAGAAAAATAGCCCACCCCAAGACCATGAAAAATGAGTGCAAAGTGCACTAAAGTTCCCCAAAGGACATAGAAGTCGTGATAGGGGAATTCTGCAGGAAAGACACAAACCAGCAATGCTACAACGATGGTTTTCCAGTCGAGGGTACCTGTGGAACAAGGGGACCAAGTCCAAAAGTCACAAGCAAGTCGGAGATGGGCAGATGCCCAGGAAATGCCAGCTGGGGGAGCAAAGAAGCTGCTACTGGACAGTAGAAGCTGAGGTTTCTGCTGGAACGACAAGGGCTAGGAACTTCCCCTTTGGAGGACCGATCCCTCACGCCGTGGAGAGTCGTGCAGAAGTGTTTTCCTAAAGAAAGGGAAGTGTGTTTGGAAGAAATGGACCATTGCAATATGTCATGTAAGCCGACACATAACTCATCTCCTAAATGATACTAATAATATAAGTGATATTAGTTATATTATGAAACTATTACTATAAGTGAAATTACTTATATTGTGACACTATTACTATAAGTGATTTTACTTTAATTATGATGCTATTACTATAAGAGATATTATTTATATTGTGATACTATTACTATAAAAGATATTACTTATATTGTTACACTATTACTGTAAGTGATATTACTTATATTGTGACACTATTACTCTAAGTGTTATTACTTATATTATGATGCTATTACTATGAGAGATGTTACTTATATTATGACACTATTACTATATGTGATATTACTTATATTGTGATACTATTACTGTAAGTGATATTACTTATATTATGACACTATTACTACATGTGATATTACTTATATTGTGATACTATTACTATAAGAGATATTACTTATATTGTGATATTACTACTATATGTGATATTACTTATATTGTGATACTATTACTATAAGAGATATTACTTATATTGTGATATTACTACTATATGTGATATTACTTATATTATGATACTATTACTGTAAGTGATTTTACTTATATTATGACACTATGACTATATGTGATATTATTTATATTATGACACTGTTACTGTAAGTGATATTATTTATATTATGACACTATTGCTATATCTGATATTACTTATACGTTCTATTACTTATATTATGATGTTATGATACTATTACTATAAGTGATATTTGATTACGTGTAAAATAATTGCGTGTTTACAAGGAAAAAATGCAGGGAGCAGATGTTACATTGAGCATACTATATTAACCGTTTTGTTGTTTTATCTCATCTTATTGGTGGTTTTATGTTGCAGGCACTATTCATCTTCTGACATCCAGAACAAGTTTCCCAATATTTAACATCTATCTAATGTGTGGCTTTAGGAAGTCAGTTTTCCACATACCGGTCCTGTTGGAAAACTCCCCATTGGCACAGGGCACACAGTAAAAGCAGCAGACAGGCTTCCCTTCTCTTGGAGCTTTGCGGGACCCTGGGAGGCAGCTCTCACTGCAGACCGAGCGAGGAGTCTGTGAAGTGAAGTAGAATCAAGGAGAAACTGTGCTTAATTTGTTCAGTGGTAGCCCACCATGCATCCTTCACCACAAGCATCTGTTTAGTCACAAAATAGTAAAATTGTTTTTTTTAGATTACCTGATTTTCTAATTGGTTTTAGTATGCTTTGCAAAGATTTGGAGAATATGAAAAACATTGAGTGTCATCAATTGAATAGTCATTGTTTGGCTGAAACCTCAGATATGGATGTCTTAAAATGTAGTTTCTAGGGTAAAACATGCTAATATTTAAAATGTGTTCTATGCAGCAGTGCATATGTTATAAGTCAAATTTAATTTCATTTCTCATAGTAAGGAAGCTAAACACAAATTCTAGAATGTGCTTTTATTTTGCCCACACTAGGTTTAACAAGTCATGTTTAAAGAAAGAAAATACATGCAATGTGGACAGTATATGATTGTGCTAACAGGGTTCTATGTTAATTTTCACGCATCGTGAGGAATCATTGGAAGGTAGTTGCATCAAGAAAGGGCCTGCAAGGGTAAGCTGTATATATATTAGTAAGGTGAGAGTGAACTCAATTCTTGCCCACTCATCAGCCAAGGAAAGCTGCCCAGAGATGCTCTTATGACTGATGCAACAGTGAATGCAGTTAAGATAACAGCTTGGGGCCTGATTTAAAACTTGGCGGAAGGGTTACTCTGTCACAATGGTGACAGATATCTCATCTGTCAAAATCTAAACCCTAGGGGACAGAATGGGGTTTCAATTTCGGTGGACGGGATATCTGTCACCATTGTGATGAATGTAGCACACATAGAAAGAGGAACTAGCGAAAAGAAAAATAAATACTTCTCCTCGTTACATGTCCCCTGAAAAGGTGTATCTTGTTGGTGCGTTCCCTGGTCTCCCACTTCTGGCAAATCAGGGACTACGTCAAAAACCATTGGATTTGTGTGGGAACACCCATTCAACCCCCATGAAACGCCTTCTCAGGGCAGAGTAAGGCAACACAGCAATTTGAACTCTGTTTCCCTACTTCAGATTTTTGGTGCCACTCATGGCCACGCAAAGTGACCTTGCATGGCTTCATAAATCTCTATTTTATGTTATGTTGTGTTGCACTTGCATTACAATGTGTGGTGCAAGTGTGACACAACAGGGTTCATAAATATGCCCCTTAGGGCCTAGACTGAATGTGCCTAGCAGGGTGTGTTCCCCAGCTTGTTGCTCAGTTTAAACCTTAAAAGTGGTGCAATGCTTCTGACTGGATGGAACATTAGTTGATTTCAAGTTAAAATAGCTGACGTTGGTCCCACCTGACTGCCATTAGTTGAATGTCTGAAGAACATTAGACTGACCTGATTCTTCTGGTCACCACTAACATGCCACGTAATGGCGCTCTCGTTGATGATAAGTTGTTGCCCTGGTTGTGCTGTGAGATCTAAATGTCCAACCTTAACAACTTTCAAGACACGTCTGCTTTTGAAAGACCAGTTTAGAATGTCATACTTTGCTGGTACTTGCCCTTTGTCATAAAAAAAAATGTCATTCCCAGCAGAAGTCTTAAAGTGTATCTTCTGGAGAAACCTGTTCACCTGAAACACAAAACAAAAGATCAGTAGGTTAAATTCAGCACTAACAGTGTAGCATCTAATTTTTGTTTATAATTGAGACCAGAATAATGGATGACAACCATATTCAGGCGCGAATTCCAGAACATACCCAAGTTGTATAGTTACAAATACGTTACACCTAATTGAGACTGTAAGAAAGTGTAGGAAAGTACCATCTTGCCTGGCATGTTACCCCCATATTTCACTGTATATATGTTGTTTTAGTCTATGTGTCACTGGGACCCTGCCAGGCAAGGCCCAGTGCTCATAAGAATGTGCCCTGTATGTGTTCCCTGTGTGATGCCTAACTGTCTCACTGACGCTCTGCTAACCAGAACCTCAGTGGTTATGCTCTCTCTGCTTTCCAAATTTGTCACTAACAGGCTAGTGACTAATTTTACCAATTCACATTGGCATACTGGTACACCCATATAATTCCCTAGTATATGGTGCTGAGGTACCCAGAGTATTGGGGTTCCAGGAGATCCCTATGGGCTGCAGCATTTCTTTTGCCACCCATAGGGACCTCAGACAATTCTTACACAGGCCTGCCAGTGCAGCCTGAGTGAAATAACGTCCACGTTATTTCACAGCCATTTACCACTGCACTTAAGTAACTTATAAGTCACCTATATGTTTAACCTTCACCTGGTGAAGGTTGGGTGCAAAGTTACTTAGTGTGTGGGCACCCTGGCACTAGCCAAGATGCCCCCACATCGTTCAGGGCAAATTCCCTGAACTTTGTGAGTGCGGGGACACCATTACAGGCGTGCACTATACATAGGTCACTACCTATGTATAGCGACATAATGGTAACTCCAAACATGGCCATGTAACATGTCTAAGATCATGGAATTGTCAGCCCAATACCATTCTGGTATTGGGGGGACAAATCCATGATCCCCCGGGTCTCTAGCGCAGTACCCGGGTACTGACAGGTCTTTGGAGGAACCCTCCCCAGAGTCCTCAGAGCCCTCACCTGATTCTTGCTGGGTACCCCCCTCCTCTACCTCCTGATTCTGGGATTGGACAGACTCTTTCTGGTCACTTTCTATGAGAAAGCTGAGGAGAAGATCTTTGGTAGGGTTCTCACCAATGCTTAAACCTCTTTCTATGCAGAGACCCCTCAAACGTTTAAAGTTTATACCACCATCGGTTGCCTTAGCAACTGTGGGAGTGAGCTCTACTGCAGAGATAGTTGTAAGAAAGAGTTTAAGATAGTGAGAAAAACGTTTTTAGAACTTTTAAAGAAAAGAGGAAAACTTTTAAAACTTTTAAAAACTTTTAAAACTTTTAAGAAAGTTTTTAGAAAGAGATTTAAACTGTTTAGGTTAACTGTGTATATTTTTAAGTATTTGGAATATGTTTTTCTTATGAAAAGCACCAATGACAAAGTGGTAGAGCAGTTACAAGTACTTTTCCCACCGCTGCACCACCAATGTAGGAGGCTGGCCTGGCTTATAGTCGGTAACTGATGGTACTTACACCTTGTGTCAGGTAAAGTTATCCCTTATTAGTAGATTAGTAGTGTTCTAGCAGCTTATGCTGATAGAGGTAGCTATAGCAGAACAGCTTAGGCTGAACTAGGAGACATGCAAAGCTCCTACTATACTACTGATATCCGATAGCACTATATCATAAGAATCACAATACACAGAGGTCCTCATTACAACCCTGGCGGTAAATGCCGCTTATCGGCATGCAGAAGACTGCCAACATACCGCTGCGGATGTGAAATTCTGCTACAGCTATCACGACCCACAGCTCGGAATCCGCCATAATCCAGACACTCACACAAGTCCGCTTCACTAAAGGTCAGTGATAAACTGGCAATAACAAAACCTCCACCGTCACGCCAACAGGAATACGCACACATTATCACGACCCACAAATCCACGTGGCGGTCTTTCAACCACGGTATTCCATTGGCGGTACACACCACCGCGCTCAAAATACATACACATTTACAAAACACAAGCCCATTGGACAATTCAAAATACACACACCTGACACACATACACACACCACACCCACACACCCAATCCAATATAAAGCACACACCCACATCACCCACAAACCCTTACGCCCAGATTTCTGAAACCACGCCAGAGAGATACACCACCATAAACAACACCAGCATCCACAGACACACAACACCATCACTTACACAACATCCACGCACCACAAACAACACACACCAACACATCCCCTCACACATCACAACACACACCACCTCACACATCACCCACACCACATCATGGCACCTCAACAACACCCCATGTTCTCTGAGGAGGAGCTCAGGGTCATGGTGGAGGAAATTGTCCGGGTAGAGCCACAGCTATTCGGATCACAGGTGCAGCACACCTCCATTGCAAGGAAGATGGAGTTATGGCGCAGAATTGTTGACAGGGTCAACGCAGTGGGACACCAAGAACTAGGGATGACATCAGGAAGAGGTGGAATGACCTACGGGGGAAGGTGCGTTCAGTGGTCTCTAGACACCAGATTGCTGTACAGAGGACTGGCGGTGGACCCCCACCTCCTCCCCTACAACTAACAACATGGGAGGAGCAGGTCTTGGCAATACTGCATCCTGAGGCCCTCGCAGGAGTAGCAGGAGGACTGGACTCTGGTAAGTCAAATCTTTACTACCTCATCCCCCCACCCTACCTGCATGCCATCACATACACCCACCCTAACCCTCACCCCCATCACTCCAACACCTCACATATGCCCCACTATCACAACCCACCCATCCCAATAGCAAGCCCTGATGCAACACCAAATCATGGATACCCATCACCAAAGCATGTCCACTACAGATACCCATACAGACCCCAAACCAAATATAACACAAGGACCAAGCCAAGAATGCAAGCACTGGAGTACAGGGTCACTCACCCATTGCACAAGATGGCACACACAGATGCAGTAGTCATGCATTTACACCACTGCAGGACCCCAACCCAACGTCACTAGACAGGAGGTACCAGACATATCCAGTCCCCACACAGAAGAGACCCACAGTGATGACAGCAGCTCTGCACAACTGGATCAAGATGACCAGCCCGGCCCATCAGGGAACTCGGGACAGTTGATTCCCCTGACACTGGCACAAGTCACCACAGATCCTCCCCTCTCAGGAAACACAAGCACAGCACCCACCCAGTGGGCCCATCCCTCTGTCCCCAGGACACGTCAATCAGCAGTGTGTCCACCACTACAGGGAACCCAGGCAAACCCACCAACCCAAGAAAATCAGAGACCTGGGGGCAGTGGCAGAGGGCACACGGTTCAGGGGACAGAGGCTCAGGAAAACAGGGAAGCTGGGAGGACTGCTGTGTTACAGGGGAGGACAGGCCCAGGGAACCCACTCTCCTTGAGGCACTCTCCAACATCATGGGAGCTTACCATCATTCCCAGGAGACGATGGCAACGGAACTGGCCAAGTTTCAGGAGACCCAGTGGCTGCAGGAGGAACACTATCTGGGGATCAGGGAGGATCTAAAGTCCATAAACAACACCCTGGTCACCATTGCAGGGGTGCTGCAAGACCTTGTCAACACCAGGAGGGTCACTGTGGCACAACAAGGGGCCCCTGACATTAGCCTGGACTATGAACAGCCCTCCACCTCCACAGCCGCTAGTGGACAGGAGGCACCACCACAGGAACAACAGGACAACAGCACCCCACCCCCTGCAGATAGGGAACCACCCCACAAATGGTCCCTGAGATCCAGGAACAAAACAGAGAACATTGCCAAGACCCCCGCCAGGAATTGAGACCCCGCTGAATGTCACCCTTCTGTCCCACTTTGTCACCCTGTTCATCCTTAAACTGCCATTGCTCCACTTCCTATGCCCCTTTGGACAATGCACCTGTGCAACAAATAGAGTGGTCTCTGCCATGGACATTCATCCACCATATCCCCCTGCCCATTTTTCAACCCCTCCACTTATTTGCACAGAAATAAACACACTTCAATTACAAAACAATCTGCAGTCAGTCTGTGCTTTCATAAACGTGTTATTGCAATAACCATGGAATATAACAATGTCAATTTACTTGTGCACATACCGAGTAACACAGCTGTAGGCCATGAGGAAATATAGCAGAGGGCACAAAGTGGGACCCACATCTGTGAAATGGAAAGGCAAAGTGACAAGTCAGGGTCCATACACTGAGTGAAAATGACAGACTTATGCTAGCTCCAATAATAGTATGAGATATAGAAGGCAGTGACATCTTCTTACCTTGATTACGTTGTTCCTGTTGTCGATATCCTCTTCTTCTGCCTCCTCTTCTTCACTGTCCACAGGCTCCACAGCTGCCACAAGACCACCAGCTGGCCCATACTCCTGCAGAAAAGGCACCTGGCATCACAAAGCCAGGTTGTCAAGCATACAGCAGGCCACGATGATCTGGCACACCTTCTTTGGTGAGTAGTAGAGAGAACCACCTCATATGGAGGAACCGGAATCTGGCCTTCAGGATGCCGAAGGTGCGTTCAATCACCCTCCTAGTTCGCCCATGTGCCTCATTGTAGCGTTCCTCTGCCCTTGTTCTAGGATTTCTCACTGGGGTCAGTAGCCATGACAGGTTGGGGTAACCAGAGTCACCTGCAAATATGGAGGGACAACTGTTAGACACACACTAACCCATAGGGACAACCCCATGCCCAGACACCTATTAGCCACACACGGTGCCTCTGGAGTTGCCCGATCACATAAGGAATGCTGCTGAGCCAGGAAATTTGGCATTCATATGGGAGATGTACTGGTCTGCCAAATACACCATCTGCACATTTATAGAATGGTAGCTTTTCCGGTTTCTGTACACCTGTTCACACCTGCGGGGGTAACAAGGCCACATGTATCCCATTAATGGCACCAATGATGTTGGGGATATGTCCCAGGGCATAGAAGTCACCTTTCACTGTGGGCAAATCCTCCACCTGAGGGAACACGATGTAGCTGCACATGTGTTTCAGCAGGGCAGACAACACTCTGGACAACACGTTAGAGAACATTGTCTGGGACATCCCTGATGCAATGGCCAATGTTGTTTGAAAGGAACCACTTGCCAGGAAATGGAGTACTGACAGGACCTGCACTAGAGGGGGGATTCCTGTGGGATGGCGGATAGCTGACATCAGGTCTGGCTCCAACTGGGCAAACAGTTCATGGATTGTTGCAAGATCAAGTATGTAGGTGACTATTATGTGTCTCTCTTCCATTTTCGACAGGTACACCAGTGGTCTGTACACCGGAGGATGCCGCCATCTCATCACCTCCCCCAGCAGACGTGCCCTATGGACGAGAACAGTGAGCAGAGAGTCAGCCAACACTGAGGTATCACAAAATGTTATTTGCACATGTTTATTAGTCCGCAATGTGCATGTAAGTGTGTGTATTCATGGCCTACATTGGTGTGACACAGTTAATATTAATGCCATGTGGCCCCCTGAAATGGCGGCTGCCTGACCTGTAAGGTGGGACAAGGGGATATGAGATAACTGCGCTGGCGTTGTACACCGTCGTGGTAGGCGGTCGAAGACCGTGGCGCAATCCTGCATTGGTAACCATTGGACCCTATGGTTCCCAAGAGCCAATGATGATGTATGTCAGCGGTGATTGTACGCACTGCCGCAGACGTGACCGCCATTTTCTCTCTGTTCAATCACTTGATACCTGATCTTCGACAGGAGAGGACCTACACTGCAAGTGCTGCTGTGACCTCAGTCTGGAAGAGACAATGGCTCGTGTGTCTGGGGAAAGGGCCCCTGCCTTCATTTCGGAGGAGTTGGAGAAACTAGTGGATGGAGTCCTCCCCCAGTACACTTTACTCTATGGTCCTCCAGACAAACAGGTGAGTACACTGTGAGCATGCTGCATGGGCAAGGCTTGTTTGGAGTGGTGTGGATGGCAGATAAATGGGGGGGGAGCTGAGGCCTGCATGTGCGGACGGTGAGTGTATGTGCGTCAGGGCAAGGGTGGGAACGTGGGTCAATGAGTATGACGGTCCAGACGGGTAATGATTTTCCTTTCCCCCTGTACTATTCCTCTAGGTCAGCGCCCACCAGAAGAAGGCTATTTGGTGTGCCGTCGCCAAGGACGTCCAGACCCTGGGGGTCCACCACAGACGGAGCACCCACTGCTGTAAAAGATGGGAGGACCTGTGCCGCTGGAGCAAGAAGACGGCAGAGGCCCAGCTGGGGATGGCCTCCCAACGTGGGAGGGGTGCCTGTCGCACCATGACCCCCCTGATGTTCCGGATCCTGGCGGTGGCGTATCCGGAGTTGGATGGGCGCTTGAGGGCATCACAGCAGCCACAAGGGGGTGAGTACACTCTCATTCAGCTGACTCTGCGTGCATTACAAGGTGTCTGTGTAGGAGGCTGGCATGGCTTAAAGTGGGTACCTTGTGGTACTTACACCTTGTGCCAGGTCCAGTTATCCCTTATTAGTAGAATAGAGGTGTTTCTAGCAGCTTAGGCTGATAGAGGTAGTTATGGCAAAGCAGCTTAGGGTGAACTAGGAGACATGCAAAGCTCCTACTATACCACTCATATCATATAGCACAATATCATAAGAAAACACAATACTCAGAGTTACTAAAAATAAAGGTACTTTATTTTAGTGACTGTAGGAGGCTGGACTGGCTTGTAGTGAGTACCAAGGGGTACTTGCACCTTGCACCAGGCCCAGTTATCCCTTATTAGTGTATAGGGTGTCTAGCAGCTTAGGCTGATAGATAATGGTAGCTTAGCAGAGCAGCTTAGGCTGAACTAGGAGACGTGTGAAGCTACGACAGTACCACCTAGTGTCATATGCACAATATTATAAGAAAACACAATACACAGTTATACTAAAAATAAAGGTACTTTATTTTTATGACAATATGCCAATGTATCTTAGAGTGTACCCTCAGTGAGAGGATAGGAAATATACACAAGATATATATACACAATAGCAAAAATATGCAGTATAGTCTTAGAAAACAGTGCAAACAATGTATAGTTACAATAGGATGCAATGGGGACACATAGGGATGCGGGCAACACAAACCATATACTCCAAAAGTGGAATGCGAACCACGAATGGACCCCAAACCTATGTGACCTTGTAGAGGGTCGCTGGGACTATTAGAAAATAGTGAGAGTTAGAAAAATAACCCTCCCCAAGACCCTGAAAAGTGAGTGCAAAGTGCACTAAAGTTC
Organism: Pleurodeles waltl; assembly: GCF_031143425.1. Classification (NCBI taxonomy): domain Eukaryota; kingdom Metazoa; phylum Chordata; class Amphibia; order Caudata; family Salamandridae; genus Pleurodeles; species Pleurodeles waltl. The sequence goes on from NC_090439.1 coordinate 1,201,282,826, forward strand.
CCCTAAGGACAAAGAAGTCATGTTAGAGGAATAATGCAGGAAAGACACAAACCAACAATGCAACAACGATGGATTTCCAATCTAGGGTACCTGTGAAAACAAGGGGACCAAGTCCAAAAGTCACAAGCAAGTCGGAGATGGGCATATGCCCAGGAAATGCCAGCTGTGGGTGCAAAGAAGCTTCTACTGGACAGAAGAAGCTGAGGTTTCTGCAAGAACAAAAAGGGCTAGAGACTTCCCCTTTGGTGGAAGGATCCCTCTCGCCGTGGAGAGTCGTGCAAAAGTGTTTTCCTGCCCAAAGAACGCCAACAAGCCTTGCTAGCTGCAAATCGTGCGGTTAACGTTTTTGGATGCTGCTGTGGCCCAGGAGGGACCAGGAGGTCGTAAATTAGACCAGGAGAGAGAGGGGACGTCGAGCAAGAAAAGGAGTCCTCTCAGCAGCAGGTAGCACCCGGAGAAGTGCCAAAAACAGGCACTACGAGGATGCGTGAAACAGTGCTCACCCGAAGTTACACAAAGGAGTCCCACGTCGCCGGAGACCAACTTAGAAAGTCGTGCAATGCAGGTTAGAGTGCCGTGGAACCAGGCTTGGAGGTGCACAAAGGATTTCCGCCGGAAGTGCACAGGGGCCAGAGTAGCTGCAAAAGTCGCGGTTCCCAGCAATGCAGTCTAGCGAGGTGAGGCAAGGACTTACCTCCACCAAACTTGGACTGAAGAGTCACTGGACTGTGGGGGTCACTTGGACAGAGTTGCTGGATTCGAGGGACCTCGCTCGTCGTGCTGAGAGGAGACCCAAGGGACCGGTAATGCAGCTTTTTGGTGCCTGCGGTTGCAGGGGGAAGATTCCGTCGACCCACGGGAGATTTCTTCGGAGCTTCTAGTGCAGAGAGGAGGCAGACTACCCCCACAGCATGCACCACCAGGAAAACAGTCGAGAAGGCAGCAGGATCAGCGTTACAGAGTTGCAGTAGTCGTCTTAGCTACTTTGTTGCAGTGTTGCAGGCTTCCAGCGCGGTCAGCAGTCGATTCCTTGGCAGAAGGTGAAGAGAGAGATGCAGAGGAACTCTGATGAGCTCTTGCATTCGTTATCTAAAGTTTCCCCAGAGACAGAGACCCTAAATAGCCAGAAAAGAGGGTTTGGCTACTTAGGAGAGAGGATAGGCTAGCAACACCTGAAGGAGCCTATCAGAAGGAGTCTCTGACGTCACCTGGTGGCACTGGCCACTCAGAGCAGTCCAGTGTGCCAGCAGCACCTCTGTTTCCAAGATGGCAGAGGTCTGGAGCACACTGGAGGAGATCTGGACACCTACCAGGGGAGGTGCAGGTCAGGGGAGTGGTCACTCCCCTTTCCTTTGTCCAGTATCGCGCCAGAGCAGGGCTAAGGGGTCCTCTGAACCGGTGTAGACTGGCTTGTGCAGAATTGGGCACATCTGTGCCCAAGAAAGCATTTCCAGAGGCTGGGGGAGGCTCCTCCTCCCCTGCCTTCACACCATTTTCCAAAGGGAGAGGGTGTAACACCCTCTCTCAGAGGAAGTCCTTTGTTCTGCCATCCTGGGACAAGCCTGGCTTGACCCCAGGAGGGCAGAAACCTGTCTGAGGGGTTGGCAGCAGCAGCAGCTGCAGTGAAACCCCAGAAAAGGCAGTTTGGCAGTTCCAGGGTCTGTGCTACAGACCACTGGGATCATGGGATTGTGCCAACTATGCCAGGATGGCATAGAGGGGGCAATTCCATGATCATAGACATGTTACATGGCCATATTCGGAGTTACCATTGTGAAGCTACATATAGGTAGTGACCTATATGTAGTGCACACGTGTAATGGTGTCCCCGCACTCACAAAGTCCGGGGAATTGGCCCTGAACAATGTGGGGGCACCTTGGCTAATGCCATGGTGCCCTCACACTAAGTAACTTTGCACCTAACCTTTACCAGGTAAAGGTTAGACATATAGGTGACTTATAAGTTACTTAAGTGCAGTGTAAAATGGCTGTGAAATAACGTGGACGTTATTTCACCCAGGCTGCAGTGGCAGGCCTGTGTAAGAATTGTCAGAGCTCCCCATGGGTGGCAAAAGAAATGCTGCAGCCCATAGGGATCTCCTGGAACCCCAATACCCTGAGAACCTCAGTACCATATACTAGGGAATTATAAGGGTGTTCCAGTAAGCCAATGTAAATTGGTAAAATTGGTCACTAGCCTGTTAGTGACAATTTGGAAAGAAATGAGAGAGCATAACCACTGAGGTTCTGATTAGCAGAGCCTCAGTGAGACAGTTAGTCACTACACAGGTAACACATTCAGGCACACTTATGAGCACTGGGGCCCTGGTGAACAGGGTCCCAGTGACACATACAACTAAAACAACATATATACAGTGAAAAATGGGGGTAACATGCCAGGCAAGATGGTACTTTCCTACAGTGACACTATGCCAAAAGTATCTCAGAGGATACCCTCACTTAGGAGGTAAGTAATATACATAAATTGTATGTACACAAACCCAAAACTGGTAAGTAACGGTAAGAAAAGTAGTGCAAAAAATGTAGAATCACAATAGGATGCAATTAGTAGACATAGGCCTAGGGGCAACACAAACCATATGCTCCAAAATTAGAATGCGAATCACGAATGGACTCCAGACCTATGGGAGATTGTAGAGGGTCGCTTGGACTGTGAGAAAACAGTAAGGGTGTCCAAAATACCCCACCCCAAGACCCTGAAAGTAGGAGCAAGGTTACCCTACTACCCCAGAAAGACAGAATAGTTGGGATAGGGGATTCTACAAGAACCACAAGCACCAGCAAAACACTGAAGATGGATTCCTGGTCCTGATGACCTGTAAAGGAAGGTGACCAAGTCCAATAGTCATGAAAGTGTCCAGGGGGGCAGGAGCCCACTAAACCCTGGATGAAGGTGCAAAAGGGCTGCCGCCGAGTGGAAGACGCTGAAGATTCTGCAACAACGAAAGGAGCCAGGAACTTCCTTTTTGGTGAGAAGATGTACCACGGCGTGCTGGAGGTTGCAGAAGTGCTTCCATGCAGAAATACCGCAAACAAGCCTTGCTAGCTGCAAGAGCCATGAATGAGGATTTTGGGTGCTGCTGAGGACCAGGATTGACCAGAATGTCGCTCCTTGGAGGAGGAGACAGAGAGGTCGCTCTGCAACTCAGAGAGCCCCCACAGAAGCAGGCAGCTCCTGCAGAAGTACCAGAACAGGCACTTAGAAGATCTGAGGACAGCGGTCGACTCAGAGTCACAAAGGAGGGCCCCACGGCGTCGGAGTCCAACTCAGCGAGTTGGGCAATGAGGACGGAGTGCTGGGGACCCAGGCTAGGCTGTGCACAAAGGATTCCTTGGAGAAGTGCAAAGAAGCCGGAGCAGCTGCAAATCATGCAGTACACAGGTTTGCTGTCTGGCGTGGGGAGGCAAGGACTTACCTCCACCAAATTGGACAGAAGGGCCACTGGACTGTGAAGACACTTGGACCCAGCTCCTGTGTTCCAGGGACCACGCTCGTCAGGATGAGACGGGACCCAGAGGACCGGAGATGCAGAAGTTCGGTGCCTGCATTGGCAGGGGGAAGATTCCGTCGACCCATAGAGATTTCTTCTTGGCTTCCACTGCAGGGTGAAGGCAGAAAGCCCTCACAGCATGCACCACCAGGAAACAGTCAAGAAAGCAGGCAGGATGAGGCGCTACAATGTTGCTGGTAGCTGTCTTGCTACTTTGTGATGGTTTTGCAGGCGTCCTGGAGCAGTCAGCGGTCGATCCTTGGTAGAAGTCAAATCGGGAAGTGCAGAGGAACTCTGGTGAGCTCTTGCATTCGGTATCTGAGGAATAGCCCAGAGGAGAGACCCTAAATAGCCAAAAAACGAGGTTTGGCTAGTAAAAAAGGAGGCTTGGCTACTGAAAGAGGTACGTGTAGGAAAGTACCATCTTGCTTTGCATGTTACCACCATATTTCACTGTATGTAGGTTGTTTTAGTCCTTGTGTCACTGGGACCCTGCCAGGCAGGGCCCCAGTGCTCATAGTATGTACCCTGTATGTGTTCCCTGTGTGGTGCCTAACTGTATCACTGAGGCTCTGCTAACCAGAACCTCAGTGTTTATGCTCTCTCTGCTTTCCAACTTTGTCACTAACAGGCTAGTGACTAAATTTACCAATTCTCATTGGCACACTGGTACACCCATGTAATTCCCTTGTATAAGGTACTAAGGTACCCAGGGAATTGGGGTTCCAGGAGATCCCTATAGGCTGCAGCATTTCTTTTGCCACCCATAGGGAGCTCAGACAATTCTTACACAGGCCTGCCAGTGCAGCCTGCATGAAATAACGTCCATGCTATTTCACAGCCATTTACCACTGCACATAAGTAACTTATAAGTCACCCATATGTCTAACCTCCACCTAGTGAAGGTTGGATGCCAAGTTACTTGGGGCCATATATGCGAACACATTTTCCCATTGACACAGAATGGGAAAAACCCTTTGCTACATCTGGCCCTTAGTGTGTGGGCACCCTGGTACTAGCCAAGGTGCCCCCACATCGTTCAGGGAAAATTCCCCGGACTTTGTGAGTGCGGGGACACCATTACACGTGTGCACTATACATAGGTCAATATGTTTAGCGTCACAATGGTAACTCCGAACAGGGCCGTGTAACATGTTTAAGATCATGGAATTGTCACCCCAATACCATTCTGGTATGGGGGGGGAAATTCCATGATCCCCGGGTCTCTAGCACAGAACCCGTGTACTGTCAAACTGCCTTTCCTGGGTTTCCACTGCAGCTGCTGCTGCTGCCAACCCCTCAGACAGGTTTCTGCCCTCCTGGGGTCAAGGCAGCCCTGGCGCAGGAAGACAGAACAAAGGATTTCCTCTGAGAGAGGGTGTTACACCCTCTCCCTTTGGAAATAGGTGTGAAGGGCTGGGAAGGAGTACCCTCCCCCAGCCTCTGGAAATGCTTTGATAGGCACAGATGGTGCCCATCTCTGCATAAGCCAGTCTACACCAGTTCAGGGATGCCCCAGCCCTGCTCTGGCACGAAACTGGACAAAGGAAAGGGGAGTGACCACTCCCCTGACCAGTACCTCCCAGGGGAGGTGCCCAGAGCTCCTCCAGTGTGTCCCAGACCTCTGCCATCTTGGAAACAGAGGTGTTGGGGGCACACTGGACTGCTCTGAGTGGCCAGTGCCAGCAGGTGATGTCAGAGACTCCCTCTGATAGGCTCTTACCTCTCTTGGTAGCCAATCCTCCTTCCTTGGTAGCCAAACCTCCTTCACTGGCTATTTAGGGTCTCTGCTTTGGGGAATTCTTCAGATAACGAATAAAAGAGCTCACCAGAGTTCCTCTGCATCTCCCTCTTTGACTTCTACCAAGGATCGACCGCTGACTGCTCTAGGACGCCTGCAAAACTGCAAAAAAGTAGCAAGACGACTACCAGCAACAGTGTAGCGCCTCATCCTGCCGGCTTTCTTGACTGTTTCCAGGTGGTGCATGCTCTGGGGGTAGCCTGCCTTCACCCTGCACCAGAAGCTCCGAAGAAATCTCCTGTGGGTCGATGGAATCTTCCGCCTGCTAACGCAGGCACCAAAAGACTGCCTCACCGGTCCTCTGGGTCCCCTCTCATCCTGACGAGCGTGGTCCCTGGAAAACAGCAACTCTTTCCAAGTGACTCCCACTGTTCAGTGACTCTTCAGTCCAAGTTTGGTGGAGGTAAGTCCTTGCCTCCCCACGCTAGAATGCAAACCTTTGTACTGCATGATTTGCAGCTGCCTCGGCTTCTGTGCACTCTTCCAGGATTTCCTTTGTGCACAGCCTATCCTGGGTCTCCAGCACTCCGTTCTGCAGTGCACAACCCGCTGAGTTGGCCTCCAATGTCGTGGGAGCCTCTTTTGTAACTCTGCATGGACTCAAGTTCACAAATCTTCCAAGTGCCTGTTCAGGTACTTCTGCGGGTGCTGCCTGCTTCTGTGAGGGCTCTATGAGTTGCTGAGCGCCCCCTCTGTCTCCTCCTCCAAGTGGAGACATTCTGGTCCTTCCTGGTCCTCAGCAGCACCCAAAAAACTTTAACACGACCCTTGCAGCTAGCAAGGCTTGTTTGCAGTATTTCTGTGTGGGAACACCTCTGCAAGCTTCATCGCGACGTGGGACATCTTCCATCCAAAGGAGAAGTTCCTAGCTCTCTTTGTCATTGCAGAATCCTAAGCTTCTTCCATCCAGAGGCAGCTTCCTTGCACCTTCATCCGGGGTTTCCTGGGCTCCTGCCCCCTCTGGACAATATCGCAACTCTTGGACTTGGTCCCCTTGCCTTGCAGGTCCTCACGTCCAGGAATCCGTCTTCAGTGCTTTGCTGCTACTTGTGGTTCTTGCAGAATCCCCCTATCACAACTATTGTGCTCTTTTGGGATAGTAGGTGTACTTTACTCCTACTTTTCAGTGTCTTGGGGTGGGGTATCTTGGACACCCTGACTGTTTTCTTACAGTCCCAGCGACCCTCTACAGGCTCCCATAGGTCTGGGGTCCATTCGTGATTCGTATTCGACTTTTGGAGTATATGGTTTGTGTTGCCCCTAGACCTATGCTTGCTTATTGCAACCTATTGTAATTCTACAATGTTTGCATTACTTTTCTGACTCTCACTTACCTATTTTGGGTTTGTGTACATATAACTTCTGTATATTACTTACCTTCTTACTGAGGGTACTCACTGAGATACTTGTGGCATACTGTCATAAAAATAAAGTACATTTATTTTTAGTAACTCTGAGTATTGTGTTTTCTTATGATATTGTGCATATGATATAAGTGGTATAGTAGGAGCTTTGCGTGTCGCCTAGTTCAGCCTAAGCTGCTTTGCCATAGGTAGCTTCTATCAGCCTAAGCTGCTAGAAACACCTCTATTCTTCTAATAAGGTATAACTGGACCTGGCACAAGGTGTAAGTACTAGAAACCAGGCCAGCCTCCTACATTAAGCACCTATCAGGAGGGGTCTCTGACGTCACCTGCTTGCACTGGCCACTCAGAGCTGTCCATTGTGCCCCAACACCTCTGAATCCAAGATGGCAGAGGTCTGGGACACACTGGAGGAGCTCTGGGCACCTCCCTTGGGAGGTGCAGGTCAGGGGAGTGGTCACTCCCCTTTCTTTTGTCCAGTTTTGTGCCAGAGCAGGGCTGGGGGATTCCTGAAAAGGTGTAGACTGGCTTATGCAGAGATGGGCACCATCTGTGCCCATCAATGCATTTCCAGAGGCTGGGGGAGGCTACTCCTCCCCAGCCCTTCACACCTATTTCCAAAGGGAGAGGGTGTAACACCCTCTCTCAGAGGAAATCCTTTGTTCTGCCTTTCTGGGACCAGGCTGCCCAGGCCCCAGGGGGGCAGAATCCTGTCTGAGGAGTTGGCAGCAGCAGCAGCTGCAGTGGAGACCCCGGAAAGGCAGTTTGGCAGTACCCGGGTTCTGTGCTAGAGACCCGGGGATGCATGGAATTGTCCCCCCAATACCAGAATGGTATTGGGGTGACAATTACATGATCCTAGACATGTTACATGGTCATTTTCGGAGTTACAATTGTGACGCTACACACAGGTAGTGACCTATATTTAGTGCACGCATGTAATGTTGTCCCCGCACTCACAAAGTCCAGGGAATTTGCCCTGAACGATGTGAGGGCACCTTGGCTAGTGCCAGGGTGCCCACACACTAGGTAACTTGGCACCTAACCTTAACCAAGTGAGGGTTAGACATATAGGTGACCTATAAGTTACTTATGTGCAGTGAAAATGGTTGTGAAATAACGTGGATGTTATTTCACTCGGGCTGCCGTGGCAGTCCTGTGTAAGAATTGTCTGATCTCCCTATGGGTGGCAAAAGAAATGCTGCAGCCCATAGGGATCTCGTGGAACCCCAATACCCTGGGTACCTAGGTACCATATACAAGGGAATTATAAGGGTGTTCCAGTGTGCCATTGAGAATTGGTGAAGATAGTCACTAGCATCAGTGACAATTGCGAGAAGCAGAGAGAGCATAAACAATGTGGTTCTGGTTAGCAGAGCCTCAGTGATACAGTGAGGCACCACACAAGAAAAACATACAGGGCATGCATGATGAGCACTGGGGTCCTGCCTGACAGGATCCCAGTGACACATAGGCAAAAACAAACATACATACAGTGAAAATGGGGGTAACATGCCAGGTAAGGTGGTACTTTCCTACAGACTGGGTGGGGGAGGTGGGCCGTGGGTTTCCCTAGGCCAGGGTGATCTTGGTACGCAAGGTCCCTTGTGAGGCGGGCTCTGTGGCACCCCAACTCCACTAGTGGTTAGTGCCATCTACACCTCGTCAGGCTCCTGTGACTTCCAGGTGTGCAGCAATCGGGCTTAGGCCTTGTACCCCATGGGCATGTGATTAATCTATGAACTATAAGTGCATGGCGTAGTGCAGAGGGATACTGTGTCTGTTGTGTCCGCCAACGGTAGTGGTGTTGCATGCACTCAACATATCTTTCTCCTGTCTTCCTCCCCTTTTTGTGGTCTCCCTGTTCTTGTCTGCAATAGCATCATCAGGCGGAGGAGCATTGGCACTGGAGCAGGAGGGAGCTGCATCCCACTTGGGCCTGTAGGGCGAAACAACGGAGTCTGAAGCCACCAGTGGGGCGGAGGGCGAGGGGAGCTCCACGGCGGGGACGGGAGCAGAGACCAGCGACAGCGACTCCTCCTCTGATGGGAGCTCCCTTGCGGTGGCGGGCACCTCTGTGCCCACCGCATCAACAGGTACAGCCGCCACTCCCCCTACCAGCACCGCCTTCCCGGCAGCCCCTCAGCGTGTGTCCCGTGCCTGCTCACCCAGGAGGGTGGGCATCTTCTTCGCCACAGGCACCTCAGGCCCTGCCCCAGTCAGCCCTGCTGCCCTCAGTGAGGAGGCTATTGACCTCCTGAGATCCCTCACTGTTGGGCAGTCTACCATTCCGAATCCCATCCACGGTGTTGAGAGGCATTTGCAACAAACAAATGCATGCCTGGAGGGCATTCATTTTGGCCAGGCAGCCCAACAGAGAGCATTTCAGGCTCTGACCCCGCATCCAGCACCGCCGCCACAGACCCCGCCGCCAGCACCGCCGCCACAGAGCCTGCAGCCAGCACTGCTGCCACAGGCCCCGCCGCAAGTAATGTTGCGACTGACACCGCAGCAAGCACTGCCGCCACTGACACTGCCGCAAGCACCGCCAGCGGCCCCGCAACGTCCTCAGACAGTGGCACCACCGCTGACATGGCTACCATCCCCAGTGGTCAGTCGTCCGAGGCTCGTGGTGAGTTCCAGGACCCTGGGCAGCTGCATATTGAATGCAAAGCCGCAGCAGTGTGGGGTATGTCTGTGCCTCCATGGCGTATCATGCTACCTGTACCTCGGCTATCTCGTGGCACACACACCCAGGCAAGTGTATTCTTCCGGCCACACTGCACGTGGAGCACTCTGGCCACCAAGCCCCCTCCAGAACCAGTGGAGAGATACATCCTCTACCTCAGTCCTTGGCAGGCTGAAGTGCTCTGGGCACCATGCCCCCTCCAGAACCAGTGGAGAGATACATCCACTACCTCAGTCGTTGGCAGGATGAAGCACTATGGGCACCATACCCCATCCAGAACCGGTGGAGACTGTTATCCACTAGAGAAACTGTGGCTTTGCACTCCCCAGGGTGCAGAAGTGGGCAAACCACCCACTGGAAAGACTTGAGAGACTGTGGCTTTGCACTCCCCAGGATGCAGCAGTGGGCAAACCACCCACTGGAAAGACTTGAGAGACTGTGGCTTTGCGCTCCCCAGGATAAAGCAGTGGGCAAACCACCCACTGGAAAGACTTGAGAGACTGTGGCTTTGCACTCCCGAGGATCAAACAGTGGGCAAACCACCAACTGTAAAGACTTGAGAGACTGTGGCTTTGCACTCACCAGGGACAAACTGTGGGCATGGAGCCCCCTCATGGAGCAGTGGCGTTGTGCGTTCATCAGGCTGAGGTGCCCCCCTCCCCCTCACCCTGAGGTGCCTGTATATTTTCTATGTAATGCCCCTCCAGTGTTCTCTCCATTTGGAGTCAGGTTTCTATTGTGGGCCTCGCCCATGCATTTTGGGCCCAGTGGTCCACGGACAATGATAGGTGCACTATCCGGACTTGAGTATTTGGTGTCCATAATTGTATATACTGGATTTTGCATTTTGATAATGATATTTCACATGATTACCTTCGTTCAAATCATTTCCTTTTGTCCTTGCGTTCTTCCAGGGGGTTAGAGGGGGGTCTATGTAATGTTGCAGCATGAGTTTGTGTGTATGGTGTTGTGGGTGAGGGTGGGGGTGGGGGTGTTCGGATTGCGTGTGTGTGTGTCACTTTTCCTTCCCCTGTGTTGTAGGTGCAGTACTCACCATGGTCGCTCTTGATAGAGGAGCAGGAAGACCATCGCCGGCAGTATCTGCAATTCAGGCTCCATGGCGTCCTGGTTCCTCCTGGGGTGTGGAGAGGTCAGTGTTTTTCCTTCTGTGTACTGTTTCCGCTGTATTTTTATTCGCGTTGGATCTGCCCTGGAAAAGGTGGTGGATAGGCGTGTTGTGATAGGGTGGGCAGTACATTGTCTCCCGCCTGTCTGTTGGCGGTGTCCGCCGCGCTGTTTGTTTGTACCGGTGTGGCGGTCGGACTGTTAAAGTGGCCGTCTATGTTGGCGGTTTCCGCCACAGCCGTAATCCCATTTTTTTTCCAACAGCCTGTTGGTGGTATTACCGCCGCTTTAACACAGACCGCAACGGTTGTAATGAGGCCCAGAGTTATTAAAAATAAAGGTACTTTATTTCAGTGACAATATGTCAGAAAATATCTCAGAGGATATTCTCCCTTAGAAGGTAAGTAAAATACACAAAATATACACACAAACGAAAATCAGGTAAGAAAACAGTTAGAAAAGTAGTGCAAACACTGTAGAACACAATATGATGCAATAGGCCTAGGGGCATCACAAACCATATACTAAGAAAGTGGAATTCTAACCACTTAGGGACCCCAGGCCTAGTGTAGTGTGTAGAGGGTTTCTGGGAGAGTAAGAAAACACTAAGGGTGTCTAAAGATACTGTAGGAAAGTACCATCTTGCCTGGCATGTTACCCCCATTTTTCACTGTATATATGTTGTTTTAGTTGTATGTGTCACTGGGACCCTGGTAACCCAGGGCCCCAGTGCTCATATGTGTGCCTGAATGTGTTACCTGTGTAGTGACTAACTGTCTCACTGAGGCTCTGCTAATCAGAACCTCAGTGGTTATGCTCTCTCATTTCTTTCCAAATTGTCACTGACAGGCTAGTGACCATTTTTACCAATTTACATTGGCTTACTGGAACACCCTTATAATTCCCTAGTATATGGTACTGAGGTACCCAGGGTATTGGGGTTCCAGGAGATCCCTATGGGCTGCAGCATTTCTTTTGCCACCCATAGGGAGCTCTGACAATTCTTACACAGGCCTGCCACTGCAGCCTGAGTGAAATAACGTCCACGTTATTTCACAGCCATTTTACACTGCACTTAAGTAACTTATAAGTCACCTATATGTCTAACCTTTACCTGGTAAAGGTTAGGTGCAAAGTTACTTAGTGTGAGGGCACCCTGGCACTAGCCAAGGTGCCCCCACATTGTTCAGAGCCAATTCCCTGAACTTTGTGAGTGCGGGGACACCATTACACGCGTGCACTACATATAGGTCACTACCTATATGTAGCTTCACCATGGTAACTCCGAATATGGCCATGTAACATGTCTATGATCATGGAATTGCCCCCTCTATACCATCCTGGCATAGTTGGCACAATCCCGTGATCCCAGTGGTCTGTAGCACAGACCCTGGTACTGCCAAACTGCCCTTCCTGGGGTTTCACTGCAGCTGCTGCTGCTGCCAACCCCTCAGACAGGCAGCTGCCCTCCTGGGGTCCAGCCAGGCCTGGCCCAGGATGGCAGAACAAAGAACTTCCTCTGAGAGAGGGTGTGACACCCTCTCCCTTTGGAAAATGGTGTGAAGGCAGGGGAGGAGTAGCCTCCCCCAGCCTCTGTAAATGCTTTGTTGGGCACAGATGTGCCCAATTCTGCATAAGCCAGTCTACACCGGTTCAGGGACCCCTTAGCCCCTGCTCTGGCGCGAAACTGGACAAAGGAAAGGGGAGTGACCACTCCCCTGACCTGCACCTCCCCTGGGAGGTGTCCAGAGCTCCTCCAGTGTGCTCCAGACCTCTGCCATCTTGGAAACAGAGGTGCTGCTGGCACACTGGACTGCTCTGAGTGGCCAGTGCCACCAGGTGACGTCACAGACTCCTTGTGATAGGCTCCTTCAGGTGTTGCTAGCCTATCCTCTCTCCTAGGTAGCCAAACCCTCTTTTCTGGCTATTTAGGGTCTCTGTCTCTGGGGAAACTTTAGATAACGAATGCATGAGCTCAGCCGAGTTCCTCTGCATCTCTCTCTTCACCTTCTGATAAGGAATCGACTGCTGACCGCGCTGGAAGCCTGCAAACCTGCAACATAGTAGCAAAGACGACTACTGCAACTCTGTAACGCTAATCCTGCCGCCTTCTCGACTGTTTTCCTGCTTGTGCATGCTGTGGGGATAGTCTGCCTCCTCTCTGCACCAGAAGCTCCAAAGAAATCTCCTGTGGGTCGACGGAATCTTCCCCCTGCAACCGCAGGCACCAAAAAGCTGCATTACCGGTCCCTTGGGTCCCCTCTCAGCACAAAGAGCGAGGTCCCTTGAATCCAGCGACGCAGTCCAAGTGACCCCCACAGTCCAGTGACTCTTCAGCCCAAGTTTGGTGGAGGTAAGTCCTTGCCTCACCTCGCTGGGCTGCATTGCTGAGAACCGCGACTTTGCAGCTACTCCGGCCCCTGTGCACTTCCGGCGGAAATCCTTCGTGCACAGCCAAGCCTGGGTCCACAGCACTCTGACCTGCATTGCACGACTTTCTAAGTTGGTCTCCGGCGACGTGGGACTCCTTTGTGCAACTTCGGCGAGCACCGTTTCACGCATCCTCGAGGTGCCTGTTCCTGGCACTTCTCCGGGAGCTACCTGCTTCAGTGAGGGCTCTTTGTCTTGCTCTACGTCCCCTCTCTCTTCAGGTCCAATTTGCGACCTCCTGGTCCCTCCTGGGCCCCAGCAGCGTCCAAAAACGTTAAATTTACGATTTGCGCCTAGCAAGGCTTGTTGGCGTCCTTCCGGTGGGAATACACTTCTGCACGACTCTACAAGGCGAGTGGGATCCGTCTACCAAAGGGGAAGTCTCTAGCCCTTTTCATTCCTGCAGAAACCTCAGCTTCTTCTGTCCAGTCGAAGCTTCTTTGCACCCGCAGCTGGCATTTCCTGGGCATCTGCCCATCTCCGACTTGCTTGTGACTTTTGGACTTGGTCCCCTTGTTCCACAGGTACCCTAGATTGGAAATCCACAGTTGTTGCATTGCTGGTTTGTGTCTTTCCTGCATTATTCCTCTAACACGACTACTTTGTCCTTAGGGGAACTTTAGTGCACTTTGCACTCACTTTTCAGGGTCTTGGGGAGGGTTATTTTTCTAACTCTCACTATTTTCTAATAGTCCCAGCGACCCTCTACAAGGTCACATAGGTTTGGGGTCCATTCGTGGTTCGCATTCCACTTTTGGAGTATATGGTTTGTGTTGCCCCTATCCCTATGTTTCCCCATTGCATCCTATTGTAACTATACATTGTTTGCACTGTTTTCTAAGACTATACTGCATATTTTTGCTATGGTGTATATATATCTTGTGTATATTTCCTATCCTCTCACTGAGGGTACACTCTAAGATACTTTGGCATATTGTCATAAAAATAAAGTACCTTTATTTTTAGTATAACTGTGTATTGTGTTTTCTTATGATATTGTGCATATGACACTAGGTGGTACTGTAGTAGCTTCACACGTCTCCTAGTTCAGCCTGAGCTGCTCTGCTAAGCTACCATTATCTATCAGCCTAAGCTGCTAGACACCCTATACACTAATAAGGGATAACTGGGCCTGGTGCAAGGTGCAAGTACCCCTTGGTACTCACTACAAGCCAGTCCAGCCTCCTACAGATACCACACCCCAAAACCATGAAAAGTAGGAGTAAAGTGACCCTACTTCCCCAGAAACACACTAAAGTTGTGTTAGGAGATTCTGCAAAGAGCACAACTGACTGCAAAGCACTGAGATGGATTCCTGGACCTGAGGACCTGCAAAGGTAGGGGACCAAGTCCAAGAGCCACAAAAGTGTCTGGGGGGGGCAGGAGCCCACTAATCCCCGGATGAAGGTGCAAAATGGCTGCCTCCGGGTGGAAGAAGATGAAGATTCTGCAACAACGGAAGCTGCCAGGAACTTCTCCTTTTCACAGAAGATGTCCCACAGCGTGCTGGAGGATGCAGAGTTGTTTCTTTGGAGAAATACCGCAAACAAGCCTTGCTATCTGCAAAGGTCACGGTTGAAGAAAATGGGTGCGGGCCCAGGAAGGAACAGGAGGTCGCCAATTAGAAGAAGAGCCAGAGGAGTCACTCAGCAGCAAGAGAGCCCATGAACAAGAAGGCAGCTTCTACATAAGTACCTGAACACAGGTTCAAGAAAACTGAACACGGCGGTCGTCTCAACACTACAAAGGAGGGTCCCACGAAGCCGGAGTTTAACTCAGCTGAGCAATGCAGGACGGAGTGCTGGGATCTGGGCTGTGCTGTGCACAAAGGATTCCTTGCAAAAGTGCACAGAAGCCCTAACAGCTGCAGTTCACGCAGTACACAGGATTATTGTCTGGAGAGGGGAGGCAAGGACTTACCTCCACCAAATTGGGACAGATGGACCGCTGGAATGTTTGGGTAACTTGGATGCAGTACCTGTGTTCCATGGACCACACCTGTCATGATGAGAGGGGACCCAGAGGACTGGTGAAGCAGAAGTTTGGTGACTGTGTTAGCAGGGGGATGATTCCGTCGACCCACAGGAGATTTCAACTTGGATTCCAGTGCTGGGTGAAGGCAGACAGCCCCAGAGCATGCACCACCAGGAAACAGTCGAGAAAGCCGGCAGTATTAGGTGATACAATGTCGCTGGTAGTCTTTGTAGGAAGGTACCATCTTGCCTGGCATGTTACCCCCATGTTTCACTGTATATATGTTGTTTTAGTCTATGTGTCACTGGGACCCTGCCAGGCAGGGCCCCAGTGTTCATAAGTATGTGCCCTGTATGTGTTCCCTGTGTGACGCCTAACTGTCTCACTGAGGCTCTTTTAACCAGAACCTCAATGGTTACGCTCTCTCTGCTTTCCAAATTTGTCACTAACAGGCTAGTGACTAAATTTACCAATTCACATTGACATACTGGTAAACCCATATAATTCCCTAGTATATGGTACTGAGGTACCCAGGGTATCGGGGTTACAGGAGATCCCTATGGGCTGCAGCATTTCTTTTGCCACCCATAGGGAGCTCTGACAATTCTTACACAGGCCTACCAGTGCAGCCTGAGTGAAATAACATCCACGTTATTTCACAGTCATTTACCACTGCACTTAACTAACTTATCAGTCACCTATATGTCTAACCTTCACCTGGTGAAGGTTGGGTGCAGAGTTACTTAGTGTGTGGGTGTAGGAGGCTGGACTGGCTTGTAGTGAGTACCAAGGGGTACTTGCACCTTGCACCAGGCCCAGTTATCCCTTATTAGTGTATAGGGTGTCTAGCAGCTTAGGCTGATAGATAATGGTAGCTTAGCAGAGCAGCTTAGGCTGAACTAGGAGACGTGTGAAGCTACTACAGTACCACTTAGTGTCATATGCACAATATCATAAGAAAACACAATACACAGTTATACTAAAAATAAAGGTACTTTATTTTTATGACAATATGCCAAAGTATCTTAGAGTGTACCCTCAGTGAGAGGATAGGAAATATACACAAGATATATATACACAATAGCAAAAATATGCAGTATAGTCTTAGAAAACAGTGCAAACAATGTATAGTTACAATAGGATGCAATGGGGAAACATAGGGATAGGGGCAACACAAACCATATACTCCAAAAGTGGAATGCGAACCACGAATGGACCCCAAACCTATGTGACCTTGTAGAGGGTCGCTGGGACTATTAGAAAATAGTGAGAATTAGAAAAATAACCCTCCCCAAGACGCTGAAAAGTGAGTGCAAAGTGCACTAAAGTTCCCCTAAGGACAAAGTAGTCGTGTTAGAGGAATAATGCAGGAAAGACACAAACCAGCAATGCAACAACTGTGGATTTCCAATCTAGGGTACCTGTGGAACAAGGGGACCAAGTCCAAAAGTCACAAGCAAGTCGGAGATGGGCAAATGCCCAGGAAATGCCAGCTGCGGGTGCAAAGAAGCTTCTACTGGACAGAAGAAGCTGAGGTTTCTGCAGGAACGAAAAGGGCTAGAGACATCCCCTGTAGTGGACGGATCCCTCTCGCCTTGGAGAGTCGTGCAGAAGTGTTTTCCCGCCGGAAGGACGCCAACAAGCCTTGCTACATGCAAATCGTGCGTTTGGCGTTTTTGGACGCTACTGGGGCCCAGGAGGGACCAGGAGGTCGCAAATTGGATCTGAAGAGAGAGGGGACGTCGAGCAAGACAAAGAGCTCTCACTGAAGCAGGTAGCACCCGGAGAAGTGCCAGAAACAGGCACTACGAGGATGCGTGAAACGGTGCTCGCCGAAGTTGCACAAAGGAGTCCCACGTCGCCGGAGACCAACTTAGAAAGTCGTGCAATGCAGGTTAGAGTGGCGTGGACCCAGGCTTGGCTGTGCACAAAGGATTTCCGCCAGAAGTGCACAGGGGCCGGAGTAGCTGCAAAGTCGCGGTTCCCAGCAATGCAGCCCAGCGAGGTGAGGCAAGGACTTACCTCCACCAAACTTGGACTGAAGAGTCACTGGACTGTGGGGGTCACTTGAACAGTCGCTGGATTCGAGGGACCTCGCTCGTCGTGCTGAGAGGAGACCCAAGGGACCGGTAATGCAGCTTTTTGGTGCCTGCGGTTGCAGGGGGAAGATTCCGTCGACCCACGGGAGATTTCTTCGGAGCTTCTGGTGCAGAGAGGAGGCAGACTACCCCCACAGCATGCACAAGCAGGAAAACAGTCGAGAAGGCGGCAGGATCAGCGTTACAGAGTTGCAGTAGTCGTCTTTGCTACTATGTTGCAGGTTTGCAGGCTTCCAGCGCGGTCAGCAGTCGATTCCTTATCAGAAGGTGAAGAGGGAGATGCAGAGGAACTCGGCTGAGCTCATGCATTCGTTATCTGAAGTTTCCCCAGAGACAGAGACCCTAAGTAGCCAGAAAAGAGGGTTTGGCTACCTAGGAGAGAGGATAGGCTACTAACACCTGAAGGAGCCTATCAGCAGGAGTCTCTGACGTCACCTGGTGGCACTGGCCACTCAGAGCAGTCCAGTGTGCCAGCAGCACCTCTGTTTCCAAGATGGCAGAGGTCTGGAGCACACTGGAGGAGCTCTGGACACCTCCCAGGGGAGGTGCAGGTCAGGGGAGTGGTCACTCCCCTTTCCTTTGTCCAGTTTCGCGCCAGAGCAGGGGCTAAGGGGTCCCTGAACCGGTGTAGACTGGCTTATGCAGAATTGGGCACATCTGTGCCCAAGAAAGCATTTCCAGAGGCTGGGGGAGGCTACTCCTCCCCTGCCTTCACACCATTTTCCAAAGGGAGAGGGTGTCACACCCTCTCTCAGAGGAAGTTCTTTGTTCTGCCATCCTGGGCCAGGCCTGGCTGGACCCCAGGAGGGCAGATGCCTGTCTGAGGGGTTGGCAGCAGCAGCAGCTGCAGTGAAACCCCAGGAAGGGCAGTTTGGCAGTACCAGGGTCTGTGCTACAGACCACTGGGATCATGGGATTGTGCCAACTATGCCAGGATGGCATAGAGGGGGCAATTCCATGATCATAGACATGTTACATGGCCATATTCGGAGTTACCATTGTGAAGCTCCATATAGGTAGTGACCTATATGTAGTGCACGCGTGTAATGGTGTCCCCGCACTCACAAAGTTCAGGGAATTGGCTCTGAACAATGTGGGGGCACCTTGGCTAGTGCCAGGGTGCCCTCACACTAAGTAACTTTGCACCTAACCTTTACCAGGTAAAGGCTAGACATATAGGTGACTTATAAGTTACTTAAGTGCAGTGTAAAATGGCTGTGAAATAACGTGGACGTTATTTCACTCAGGCTGCAGTGGCAGGCCTGTGTAAGAATTGTCAGAGCTCCCTATGGGTGGCAAAAGAAATGCTGCAGCCCATAGGGATCTCCTGGAACCCCAATACCCTGGGTACCTCAGTACCATATACTAGGGAATTATAAGGGTGTTCCAGTAAGCCAATGTAAATTGGTAAAAATGGTCACTAGTCTGTTAGTGACAATTTGGAAGTAATGAGAGAGCATAACCACTGAGGTTCTGGTTAGCAGAGCCTCAGTGAGACAGTTAGGCACCACACAGGGAACATATACATGCACACCTATGAGCACTGGGGCCCTGTGTGACAGGGTCCCAGTGACACATACATATAGGCCACAAACCTATGAGCACTGGGGTCCTGACCAGCAGGATCCCAGTGACACATAACAACCATACTGAAAACATAGTGTTTTCACTATGAGCACTGAGGCCTGGCTATCAGGATCCCAGTGAGACAGTGAAAACAGTGACAAACACCCTGACATACACTCACAAACAGGCCAAAAGTGGGGGTAACAAGGCTAGAAAGAGGCTACCTTCTCACAGTGGGCACCCTGGCACTAGCCAAGGTCCCCCCACATAGTTCAGGGCAAATTCCCCGGACTTTGTGAGTGCGGGGAAACCATTACAAGCGTGCACTATACATAGGTCACGACCTATGTATAGCGTCACAATAGTAACTCCGAACATAGCCCTGTAACATGTCGAAGATCATTGAATTGTCACCCCAATACCATTCTGGTATTGGGGGGACAATTCCATGATCCCCCGGGTCTCTAGCACAGCACCCGGGTACTGGCAAACTGCCTTTCCGGGGTCTCCACTGCAGCTGCTGCTGCTGCCAACCCCTCAGACAGGTTTCTGCCCTCCTGGGGTCCAGGCAGCCCTGGCCCAGGAAGGCAGAACAAAAGATTTCCTATGAGAGGGGGTGTTACACCCTCTCCCTTTGGAAATAGGTGTCAGGGCTGGGGAGAAGTAGCCTCCCCCTGCCTCTGGAAATGCTTTGATGGGCACAGATGGTGCCCATCTCTGCATAAGCCAGTCTACACCAGTTCAGGGATCCCCCAGCCCTGCTCTGGCGCGAAACTGGACAAAGGAAAGGGGAGTGACCACTCCCCTGGCCTGGACCTCCCAGGGGAGGTGCCCAGAGCTGCTCCAGTGCGCTCCAGACCTCTGCCATCTTGGAAACAGAGGTCCTGCTGGCACACTGGACTGCTCTGAGTGGCCAGTGCCAGCAGGTGATGTCAGAGACTCCTTCTGATAGGCTCTTACCTCTGTTGCTAGCCTATCCTCCTTCCTAAGTAGCCAAACCTCCTTTTCTGGCTACTTAGGGTCTCTGCTTTGGGGAATTCTTTAGATAAGGAATGCAAGAGCTCATCAGAGTTCCTCTGCATCTCTCTCTTCACCTTCTGCCAAGGAATCGACCGCTGACTGCTCTGGACGCCTGCAAAACCGCAACAAAGTAGCAAAGACGACTACTGCAACCTTGTATTGCTGATCCTGCCACCTTCTTGACTGTTTTCCTGGTGGTGCATGCTCTGGGGGTAGCCTGCCTCCTTCTTGCACCAGGAGCTCTGAAGAAATCTCCTGTGGGTCGACGGAATCTTCCCCCTGCAACCGCAGGCACCAAAAGACTGCATCACTGGTGCTCTGGGTCCCCTCTCAGCACGACGAGTGTGGTCCCTGGAACTCAGCAACTCTGTCCAAGTGACTCCCACAGTCCAGTGACTCTTCAGTCCAAGTTTGGTGGAGGTAAGTCCTTGCCTCCCCACGCTAGACTGCATTGCTGTGTACCGCGTGATTTGCAGCTGCTCCGGCTCCTGTGCACTCTTCCAGGATTTCCTTTGTGCACAGCCAAGCCTGGGTCCCCGACACTCTAACCTGCAGTGCACAACCTCCTGAGTTGTCCTCCGGCGTCATGGGACTCCATTTTGTGTCTTCGTGTGAGCTCCGGTTCACTCCTCTTCCAAGTGCCTGTTCCGGTACTTCTGCGGGTGCTGCCTGCTTCTGTGAGGGCTCCCTGACTTGCTGGGCGCCCCCTCTGTCACCTCATCCAAGTGACGACATCCTGGTCCCTCCTGGGCCACAGCAGCATCCAAAAACCATGGAGGGGGATGACATTAACAAGTGGTTGGCTGCACTTGAGAGGGCCTGTGTTGTACAGGGGGTCCCTCAAAGGCAGTGGGCTGCTATCCTATGGCTATCTTTCAGTGGAAAGGGTAGGGATAGGCTCCTTACTGTAAAGGAAAGTGATGCCAACAATTTTACAGTTTTAAAGAATGCACTCTTGGATGGTTATGGCTTAATGTGAGAAGGTAGCCTCTTTCTAGCCTTGTTACCCCCACTTTTGGCCTGTTTGTGAGTGTATGTCAGGGTGTTTGTCACTGTTTTCACTGTCTCACTGGGATCCTGATAGCCAGGCCTCAGTGCTCATAGTGAAAACACTATGTTTTCAGTATGGTTGTTATGTGTCACTGGGATCCTGCTAGTCAGGACCCCAGTGCTCATAGGTTTGTGGCCTATATGTATGTGTCACTGGGACCCTGTCACACAGGGCCCCAGTGCTCATAGGTGTGCATGTATATGTTCCCTGTGTGGTGCCTAACTGTCTCACTGAGGCTCTGCTAACCAGAACCTCAGTGGTTATGCTCTCTCATTACTTTCAAATTGTCACTAACAGGCTAGTGACCAATTTTACCAATTTACATTGGCTTACTGGAACACCCTTATAATTCCCTAGTATATGGTACTGAGGTACCCAGGGTATTGGGGTTCCAGGAGATCCCTATGGGCTGCAGCATTTCTTTTGCCACCCATAGGGAGCTCTGACAATTCTTACACAGGCCTGCCACTGCAGCCTGAGTGAAATAACGTCCACGTTATTTCACAGCCATTTTACACTGCACTTAAGTAACTTATAAGTCACCTATATGTCTAACCTTTACCTGGTAAAGGTTAGGTGCAAAGTTACTTAGTGTGAGGGCACCCTGGCACTAGCCAAGGTGCCCCCACATTGTTCAGAGCCAATTCACTGAACTTTGTGAGTGCGGGGACACCATTACACGCGTGCACTACATATAGGTCACTACCTATATGTAGCTTCACCATGGTAACTCCGAATATGGCCATGTAACATGTCTATGATCATGGAATTGCCCCCTCTATGCCATCCTGGCATTGTTGGTACAATTCCATGATCCCAGTGGTCTGTAGCACAGACCCTGGTACTGCCAGACTGCCCTTCCTGGGGTTTCTCTGCAGCTGCTGCTGCTGCCAACCCCTCAGACAGGCAGCTGCCCTCCTGGGGTCCAGCCAGGCCTGGCCCAGGATGGCAGAACAAAGAACTTCCTCTGAGAGAGGGTGTGACACCCTCTCCCTTTGGAAAATGGTGTGAAGGCAGGGGAGGAGTAGCCTCCCCCAGCCTCTGGAAATGCTTTGTTGGGCACAGGTGTGCCCAATTCTGCATAAGCCAGTCTACACCGGTTCAGGGACCCCTTAGCCCCTGCTCTGGCGCGAAACTGGACAAAGGAAAGGGGAGTGACCACTCCCCCGACCTGCACCTCCCCTGGGAGGTGTCCAGAGCTCCTCCAGTGTGCTCCAGACCTCTGCCATCTTGGAAACAGAGGTGCTGCTGGCACACTGGACTGCTCTGAGTGGCCAGTGCCACCAGGTGACGTCAGAGACTCCTTGTGATAGGCTCCTTCAGGTGTTAGTAGCCTTTCCTCTCTCCTAGGTAGCCAAACCCTCTTTTCTGGCTATTTAGGGTCTCTGTCTCTGGGGAAACTTCAGATAACGAATGCATGAGCTCAGCCGAGTTCCTCTGCATCTCTCTCTTCACCTTCTGATAAGGAATCGACCGCTGACCGCGCTGGAAGCCTGCAAACCTGCAACATAGTAGCAAAGACGACTACTGCAACTCTGTAACGCTGATCCTGCCGCCTTCTCGACTGTTTTCCTGCTTGTGCATGCTGTGGGGGGGTAGTCTGCCTCCTCTCTGCACCAGAAGCTCCGAAGAAATCTCCCGTGGGTCGACGGAATCTTCCCCCTGCAACCGCAGGCACCAAAAAGCTGCATTACCGGTCCCTTGGGTCTCCTCTCAGCACGACGAGCGAGGTCCCTCGAATCCAGCGACACCGTCCAAGTGACCCCCACAGTCCAGTGACTCTTCAGCCCAAGTTTGGTGGAGGTAAGTCCTTGCCTCACCTCGCTGGGCTGCATTGCTGGGAACCGCGACTTTGCAAGCTACTCCGGCCCCTGTGCACTTCCGGCGGAAATCCTTCGTGCACAGCCAAGCCTGGGTCCACGGCACTCTAACCTGCATTGCACGACTTTCTAAGTTGGTCTCCGGCGACGTGGGACTCCTTTGTGCAACTTCGGCGAGCACCGTTTCACGCATCCTCGTAGTGCCTGTTTCTGGCACTTCTCCGGGTGCTACCTGCTTCAGTGAGGGCTCTTTGTCTTGCTCGACGTCCCCTCTCTCTGCAGGTCCAATTTGCGACCTCCTGGTCCCTCCTGGGCCCCAGCAGCGTCCGAAAACGCCAAACGCACGATTTGCGTGTAGCAAGGCTTGTTGGCGTCCATCCGGCGGGAAAACACTTCTGCACGACTCTCCAAGGCGTGGGGGATCCATCCTCCAAAGGGAAAGTCTCTAGCCCTTGTCGTTCCTGCAGTATTCACAGTTCTTCAGCCTAGTAAGAGCTTCTTTGCACCAACCGCTGGCATTTCTTGGGCATCTGCCCATCTCCGAGCTGCTTGTGACTTTTGGACTTGGTCCCCTTGTTCCACAGGTACCCTCAGTCAGGAATCCATCGTTGTTGCATTGCTGATTTGTGTTTTCCTTGCATTTTCCCTCTAACACGACTATTTTGTCCTTAGGGGAACTTTAGTGCACTTTGCACTCACTTTTCAGGGTCTTGGGGAGGGTTATTTTTCTAACTCTCACTATTTTCTAATAGTCCCAGCGACCCTCTACAAGGTCACATAGGTTTGGGGTCCATTCGTGGTTCGCATTCCACTTCTGGAGTATATGGTTTGTGTTGCCCCTATCCCTATGTTTCCCCATTGCATCCTATTGTAACTATACATTGTTTGCACTGTTTTCTAAGACTATACTGCATATTTTTGCTATTGTGTATATATATCTTGTGTATATTTCCTATCCTCTCACTGAGGGTACACTCTAAGATACTTTGGCATATTGTCATAAAAATAAAGTACCTTTATTTTTAGTATAACTGTGTATTGTGTTTTCTTATGATATTGTGCATATGACACTAAGTGGTACTGTAGTAGCTTCACACGTCTCCTAGTTCAGCCTAAGCTGCTCTGCTAAGCTACCATTATCTATCAGCCTAAGCTGCTAGACACCCTATACACTAATAAGGGATAACTGGGCCTGGTGCAAGGTGCAAGTACCCCTTGGTACTCACTACAAGCCAGTCCAGCCTCCTACATTGGTTGTGCAGTGGTGGGATAAGTGCTTGAGACTACTTACCACTCTTGTCATTGTACTTTTCATAAGAGAAAAATATACAAAACAAGGTCAGTGTATATACACATAGCCAAAAAGTTTTGCATTTCCTCTTTTCACTCTTTTCTAAGTGCTGAAAAGTACTTCTAAACTTTCAAAAAGTTCTTAAAAGTTTAAAAAGTTTTTTTTCTGTCTTTCCAAAAAGTTCTGAAAACTTTTTTTTCTCTTTGTCTATCACTTTAACTCTCTCTAAAAATGTCTGGCACAGGCCAAAAAGTTGAACTGTCCAAACTTGCATATGATCACCTTAGCTGGAAAGGAGCAAGGAGTCTCTGCATAGAGAGAGGTTTGAGTGTAGGGAAGAATCCTTCCTTAGAACTGTTAATTAATATGCTTAGAGTACAGGATAAGGCCATAAGTGCCCAATCTGTAGAAAAAGTAGCTAATGGTTCTCAATCTGATCCAGGGACTCCCCCAGGAAAAGGTTCAGGAAAGAAACTTCTCAGCCTGCCCATTACTAGACAGTCTAGCATAGTTGGTACAGAGGTTGAATCACACCATACTGATGGTGTGCTCTCACATTATACTGGTAGCCAAGCTGTTAGGGTGCCCTCTGTAAGGGACAGGTCTCCTTCTGTTCATTCCCATCATACCTCTGTATCTAGAAATGTCCCTCCCACCCACCCTGATGACAGATTGTTAGAAAGGGAGCTCAATAGATTGAGAGTGGAACAAACCAGACTGAAGCTCAAGAAGCAACAGCTGGATTTGGATAGACAGTCTTTAGAAATAGAGAGGGAAAGACAGAAGTTGGGTTTAGATACCCATGGTGGCAGCAGCAGTATTCCCCATAGTCATCCTGCAAAAGAGCATGATTCCAGGAATCTGCATAAGATAGTTCCCCCTTATAAGGAGGGGGATGACATTAACAAGTGGTTTGCTGCACTTGAGAGGGCCTGTGCTGTACAGGATGTCCCTCAAAAGCAGTGGGCTGCTATCCTATGGCTATCATTTAGTGGAAAAGGTAGGGATAGGCTCCTTACAGTGAAAGAAAATGATGCCAATAATTTTACAGTTCTTAAGAATGCACTCCTGGATGGTTATGGCTTAACCACTGAACAGTACAGGATAAAGTTCAGAGATACCAAAAAGGAGTCTTCACAAGACTGGGTTGATTTCATTGACCAGGCAGTGAAGGCCTTGGAGGGGTGGTTACATGGCAGTAAAGTTACTGATTATGAAAGCCTGTATAACACAATCCTGAGAGAGCATATACTTAATAATTGTGGGTCTGATTTGTTGCACCAGTACCTGGTAGACTCTGATCTGACCTCTCCCCAAGAATTGGGAAAGAAGGCAGACAAATGGGTCAGAACAAGGGTGAACAGAAAAGTTCATACAGGGGGTGACAAAGATGGCAATAAGAAGAAAGATGGTGAAAAATCTCAAGATAAGCATGGGGATAAGGGTAAAACCAAAGATCCCACTTCAAATCTTAAACACTCTTCAGAGGGTGGGGATAAAACAAATTCTTCCTCTTCTTCCCAACCTGCACACATTAAAAAGCCTTGGTGCTTTGTGTGTAAAAACAGAGGCCATAGGCCAGGGGATAAGTCCTGTCCAGGTAAACCCCCTGAGCCTACCACCACTAATACATCAAGCTCTAGTGCCCCTAGCAGTAGTGGTACTAGTGGTGGGACTGCTGGCAACAGTCAAGCAAAGGGTGTAGTTGGGTTCACTTATGGGTCCATAGTGGAAACTGATGTAATCAGTCCCAAGACAGTTTCTGTCACACCTAGTGGCATTGGCCTTGCCACACTGGCTGCTTGTCCCCTTACAATGGATAAGTACAGGCAGACAGTTTCAATAAATGGTGTTGAGGCCTTGGCCTACAGGGACACAGGTGCCAGTTTCACTTTGGTGACTGAAAACCTAGTGCCTCCTGAACAACACATCATTGGACAACAGTATAAGATTATTGATGTCCATAACTCCACTAAGTTTCTTCCCTTAGCTATAATTCAGTTTAGTTGGGGTGGAGTTACTGGCCCTAAGCAGGTGGTGGTATCACCTAGCTTACCTGTAGACTGTCTCTTAGGTAATGACCTAGAGGCCTCAGGTTGGGCTGATGTAGAGTTTTATGCCCATGCAGCCATGCTGGGCATCCCTGAGGAATTGTTCCCTCTCATTTCAAGTGAAATGAAAAAGCAAAGGAGAGAAGGCCTGAAAACTCAGGATCCCTCTCCATCAACAGGTAAAAAGGGTATCACAGTATCCCCTAACCACCCTACCATTCAGGATACTATTCCTGTGGTGGGAGAAACCTCTCCTGGGGTGGCACCTGTTCCAAGGGAATCATCAGCTGGCAAAGCTGGACTCCCTGAGGTGGAAGTACCTCTCTGTGGGATAACTAACATTGGTGAGAAAAACAGCACCATTTTAGTTAACATGGAGCATCCCTCCAACCCTCCCAGAGAAACTTTAGTGCAGAAACCCTGCACTACCTCACAACACTTAGGACAGCATCCCTGCCCTAGTGTGGAGCTCATAGGACAGCATCCCTGCCCTGCTCCAACTCAAGAGAAACAGCATCCCTGTTCTCTCTTCCAGCCAGATGGACAAAGTTTTTGCCCAGCTATGGCTTTTCTGAGACAGCACCCCTGTCTGGCATTTCCATCACTACAAATAGGTTCAGTGGATAATTCCCACTGCTCTAAACTAAAACTTACTGATAGAAACTCTGAAAATACATCTTCACATTGTTGGTTAGCTAAAAAACTTCAAACAGGGTGGTTTACATCCCCACAGGGAAGTAACCATATAGTGGATGATAAAGGGAGTAACCAGTCTATTGCAGAGCTACTCTCTACTTATCACCTCTTAGACAATAAAGTCTCAACTGGCCAAGGTTAGCCTTATTGTCCTTCGTTTGGGGGGGGGTTGTGTGAGAAGGTAGCCTCTTTCTAGCCTTGTTACCCCCACTTTTGGCCTGTTTGTGAGTGTATGTCAGGGTGTTTGTCACTGTTTTCACTGTCTCACTGGGATCCTGATAGCCAGGCCTCAGTGCTCATAGTGAAAACACTATGTTTTCAGTATGGTTGTTATGTGTCACTGGGATCCTGCTAGTCAGGACCCCAGTGCTCATAGGTTTGTGGCCTATATGTATGTGTCACTGGGACCCTGTCACACAGGGCCCCAGTGCTCATAGGTGTGCATGTATATGTTCCCTGTGTGGTGCCTAACTGTCTCACTGAGGCTCTGCTAACCAGAACCTCAGTGGTTATGCTCTCTCATTACTTTCAAATTGTCACTAACAGGCTAGTGACCAATTTTACCAATTTACATTGGCTTACTGGAACACCCTTATAATTCCCTAGTATATGGTACTGAGGTACCCAGGGTATTGGGGTTCCAGGAGATCCCTATGGGCTGCAGCATTTCTTTTGCCACCCATAGGGAGCTCTGACAATTCTTACACAGGCCTGCCACTGCAGCCTGAGTGAAATAACGTCCACGTTATTTCACAGCCATTTTACACTGCACTTAAGTAACTTATAAGTCACCTATATGTCTAACCTTTACCTGGTAAAGGTTAGGTGCAAAGTTACTTAGTGTGAGGGCACCCTGGCACTAGCCAAGGTGCCCCCACATTGTTCAGAGCCAATTCACTGAACTTTGTGAGTGCGGGGACACCATTACACGCGTGCACTACATATAGGTCACTACCTATATGTAGCTTCACCATGGTAACTCCGAATATGGCCATGTAACATGTCTATGATCATGGAATTGCCCCCTCTATGCCATCCTGGCATTGTTGGTACAATTCCATGATCCCAGTGGTCTGTAGCACAGACCCTGGTACTGCCAGACTGCCCTTCCTGGGGTTTCTCTGCAGCTGCTGCTGCTGCCAACCCCTCAGACAGGCAGCTGCCCTCCTGGGGTCCAGCCAGGCCTGGCCCAGGATGGCAGAACAAAGAACTTCCTCTGAGAGAGGGTGTGACACCCTCTCCCTTTGGAAAATGGTGTGAAGGCAGGGGAGGAGTAGCCTCCCCCAGCCTCTGGAAATGCTTTGTTGGGCACAGGTGTGCCCAATTCTGCATAAGCCAGTCTACACCGGTTCAGGGACCCCTTAGCCCCTGCTCTGGCGCGAAACTGGACAAAGGAAAGGGGAGTGACCACTCCCCCGACCTGCACCTCCCCTGGGAGGTGTCCAGAGCTCCTCCAGTGTGCTCCAGACCTCTGCCATCTTGGAAACAGAGGTGCTGCTGGCACACTGGACTGCTCTGAGTGGCCAGTGCCACCAGGTGACGTCAGAGACTCCTTGTGATAGGCTCCTTCAGGTGTTAGTAGCCTTTCCTCTCTCCTAGGTAGCCAAACCCTCTTTTCTGGCTATTTAGGGTCTCTGTCTCTGGGGAAACTTCAGATAACGAATGCATGAGCTCAGCCGAGTTCCTCTGCATCTCTCTCTTCACCTTCTGATAAGGAATCGACCGCTGACCGCGCTGGAAGCCTGCAAACCTGCAACATAGTAGCAAAGACGACTACTGCAACTCTGTAACGCTGATCCTGCCGCCTTCTCGACTGTTTTCCTGCTTGTGCATGCTGTGGGGGGGTAGTCTGCCTCCTCTCTGCACCAGAAGCTCCGAAGAAATCTCCCGTGGGTCGACGGAATCTTCCCCCTGCAACCGCAGGCACCAAAAAGCTGCATTACCGGTCCCTTGGGTCTCCTCTCAGCACGACGAGCGAGGTCCCTCGAATCCAGCGACACCGTCCAAGTGACCCCCACAGTCCAGTGACTCTTCAGCCCAAGTTTGGTGGAGGTAAGTCCTTGCCTCACCTCGCTGGGCTGCATTGCTGGGAACCGCGACTTTGCAAGCTACTCCGGCCCCTGTGCACTTCCGGCGGAAATCCTTCGTGCACAGCCAAGCCTGGGTCCACGGCACTCTAACCTGCATTGCACGACTTTCTAAGTTGGTCTCCGGCGACGTGGGACTCCTTTGTGCAACTTCGGCGAGCACCGTTTCACGCATCCTCGTAGTGCCTGTTTCTGGCACTTCTCCGGGTGCTACCTGCTTCAGTGAGGGCTCTTTGTCTTGCTCGACGTCCCCTCTCTCTGCAGGTCCAATTTGCGACCTCCTGGTCCCTCCTGGGCCCCAGCAGCGTCCGAAAACGCCAAACGCACGATTTGCGTGTAGCAAGGCTTGTTGGCGTCCATCCGGCGGGAAAACACTTCTGCACGACTCTCCAAGGCGTGGGGGATCCATCCTCCAAAGGGAAAGTCTCTAGCCCTTGTCGTTCCTGCAGTATTCACAGTTCTTCAGCCTAGTAAGAGCTTCTTTGCACCAACCGCTGGCATTTCTTGGGCATCTGCCCATCTCCGAGCTGCTTGTGACTTTTGGACTTGGTCCCCTTGTTCCACAGGTACCCTCAGTCAGGAATCCATCGTTGTTGCATTGCTGATTTGTGTTTTCCTTGCATTTTCCCTCTAACACGACTATTTTGTCCTTAGGGGAACTTTAGTGCACTTTGCACTCACTTTTCAGGGTCTTGGGGAGGGTTATTTTTCTAACTCTCACTATTTTCTAATAGTCCCAGCGACCCTCTACAAGGTCACATAGGTTTGGGGTCCATTCGTGGTTCGCATTCCACTTCTGGAGTATATGGTTTGTGTTGCCCCTATCCCTATGTTTCCCCATTGCATCCTATTGTAACTATACATTGTTTGCACTGTTTTCTAAGACTATACTGCATATTTTTGCTATTGTGTATATATATCTTGTGTATATTTCCTATCCTCTCACTGAGGGTACACTCTAAGATACTTTGGCATATTGTCATAAAAATAAAGTACCTTTATTTTTAGTATAACTGTGTATTGTGTTTTCTTATGATATTGTGCATATGACACTAAGTGGTACTGTAGTAGCTTCACACGTCTCCTAGTTCAGCCTAAGCTGCTCTGCTAAGCTACCATTATCTATCAGCCTAAGCTGCTAGACACCCTATACACTAATAAGGGATAACTGGGCCTGGTGCAAGGTGCAAGTACCCCTTGGTACTCACTACAAGCCAGTCCAGCCTCCTACACTTAACCACTGAACAATACAGGAGTAAGTTCAGAGAAACCAAAAAGGAGTCTTCACAAGACTGGGTAAACTTTGTTGACCATTCAGTGAAGGCCTTGGAGGGGTGGTTACATGGCAGTAAAGTTTCTGACTATGAAAGCCTGTATAACTTGATCCTGAGAGAGCATATTCTTAATAACTGTGTGTCTGATTTGTTACACCAATATCTAGTGGACTCAGATCTGACCTCTCCCCAAGAATTGGTAAAGGAGGCAGACAAATGGGTCAGAACAAGAGTGAAAAGAAAAGTTCATACAGGTGGTGACAAGGATGACAAGAAGAAAGATGGTGAGAAATCTCAGGATAAGCATGGGGATAAGGGTAAAACCAAAGATACTTCTTCAAATCCTAAATACTCTTCAGGGGGTGGGGATAAAACAAATTCTTCCTCTTCTTCACAACCTGCACACATTAAAAAGCCTTGGTGCTTTGTGTGTAAAAACAGAGGAATAGGCCAGGGGATAAGTCCTGTCCAGGTAAACCCCCTGAGCCTACCACCACTGATACATCAAGCTCTAGTGCCCCTAGCAGTAGTGGTAATAGTGGTGGGACTGCTGGCAACAGTCAAACTAAGGGTGTAGTTGGGTTCACTTATGGGTCCATCATAGAAACTAGGGTAGTCAGTCCCAAGACAGTTTCTGTCACACCTAGTGGTATTGGCCTTGCCACACTGGCTGCTTGTCCTCTTTCAATGGCTAAGTACAGGCAGACAGTTTCAATAAATGGTGTTGAGGTCCAGGCCTACAGTGACACAGGTGCCAGTATCACTTTGGTGACTGAAAACCTAGTGGCTCCTGAACAACACATCATTGGACAACAGTATAAGATTATTGATGTCCATAACTCCACTAAGTTTCTTCCCTTAGCTATAGTTCAGCTTAGTTGGGGTGGAGTTACTGGCCCTAAGCAGGTGGTAGTATCACCTAGCTTACTTGTAGCTTGTCTCTTAGGTAATGACCTAGAGGCCTCAGGTTGGGCTGATGTAGAGTTTTATACCCATGCAGCCATGCTGGGTATCCCTGAGGAATTGTTCCCTCTCATTTCTACTGAAATGAAAAAGCAAAGGGAGAAGAAGGCCTGAAAACTCAGGATCCCTCTCCAACAACAGGTAAAAAGGGTATCACTGTATCCCTTAACCACCCTGCCATTCAGGATACCATTCCTGTGGTGGGAGAAACCTCTCCTGGGGTGGCACCTGTTCCAAGGGAACCATCAGCTGGCATAGCTGTACTCCCTGAGGTGGAAGTACCTCTCTGTGGGCTAACTCATATTGTTGAGAAAAACAGCACCATTGTAGTTAACATGGAGCATCCCTCCAACCCTCCCAGAGAAACCTTAGTGCAGAAACCCTGCACTGCCTCACAACACTTAGGACAGCATCCCTGCCCTAGTGTGGAGCTCATAGGACAGCATCCCTGCCTTGCTCCAACTCAAGAGAAACAGCATCCCTGTTCTCTCTTCTAGCCATATGGACAAAGTTTTTGCCCAGCCATGGCTTTTCTGAGACAGCGTCCCTGTCTGGCATTCTCATCACTAGAAATAGGTGCAGTGGACAATTCCCACTGCTCTAAACTAAAACTTACTGATAGAAACTCTGAAAATACATCGTCACATTGTTGCTTAGCTAAAAAACTTCAAACAGGGTGGTTTACATCCCCACAGGGAAGTAACCATATAGTGGATGATAAAGGGAGTAATCAGTCTATTGCAGAGCTACTCTCTACTTATCACCACTTAGACAATAAAGTCTCAACTGGCAAAGATTAGCCTTATTGTCCTTCGTTTGGGGGGGGTGGTTGTGTGAGAAAGTAGCCTCTTTCTAGCCTTGTTACCCCCACTTTTGGCCTGTTTGTGAGTGTATGTCAGGGTGTTTTCACTGTCTCACTGGGATCCTGCCAGCCAGGGCCCAGTGCTCATAGTGAAGACCCTATGTTTTCAGTATGTTTGTTATGTGTCACTGGGACCCTGCTAGTTAGGACCCCAGTGCTCATATGTTTGTGGCCTATATGTATGTGTTCCCTGTGTGAGGCCTAACTGTCTCCCTGAGGCTCTGCTATCCAGAACCTCAGTGGTTATGCTCTCTCTTTGCAAATTGTCACTAACAGGCTAGTGACCAATTTCACCAATTCACATTGGCATACTGGAACACCCTCATAATTCCCTAGTATATGGTACTGAGGTACCCAAGCACTAGCCAAGGTGCCCCCACATCGTTCAGGGCAAATTCCCCAGACTTTGTGAGTGCGGGGACACCATTACACCCGTGCACTATACATAGGTCACTACCTATGTATGGCGTCACAATTGTAACTCCGAACATGCCCATGTAACATGTCTAAGATCATGGAATTGTCACCCCAATGCCATTCTGGCATTGGGGAGACAATTCCATGATCCCCCGAGTCTCTAGCACAGACCCGGGTACTGCCAAACTGCCTTTCCCGGGGTTTCACTACAGCTCCAGCTGCAGCTGCCAACCCCTCAGACAGGTTTATGCCCTCCTGTGGTCCAGCCAGGCTTGGCCCAGGAAGGCAGAACAAAGGACTTCCTCTGAGAGAGGGTGTCACAGGCTGGGGAGGAGTAGCCTCCCCCCAGTCTCTGGAAATGCTTTGATCTGAAAAAATAAAAAAACAAGATCACTGGCATCAAGTTCTGGCAGGGGACACAACCTTACATCATGCAGGAGACAATCCCATCCCAACAACACATATGTCAAACAATAGTTCTGACTTAAAACTAATCAAAATGTAAATGTCTTTTATCACTTTTGAAGTGGACAAGAATTAGTCAGACTAATGTTTCTTTCATAGTTTAATGGGTGGGGCAATGCTAGATTATTATATATTGACATGCTAGATTTGATATTAATGGATTTTGGAAGACAACGGTAAACATACCTTTAAATTTCTATGGCCCTCATTCTGACCTCGGCGGTCTTTTCGCAAGACCGACGAGTTACCGCCACGGTGAAGACCGCCGACCGCGGCGGTATGCCGCTGTGCGCATTCCGACCGCTGGGAGCGTTCCGCCGGGAAACCGCCGGCAGCCAGACTGGCGGTCGGCGGGAAAATGGAGACTGGTCAACCTCCACCGCCACGCCAGCAGAACACCGCCCCCAGAATTACGACCCACATTTCTGTGTGGCGGTCTTCTGTTGGCGGTGTGCTGTCGGCGGTCACGTCCCTATGGCTCCCGTCGCCTCCCGGAGGACCAACGCACAAGGTAAGTTGATCGTCCGTGAGGGGAGGGGGTGGGGGGGTGTTGTGTGATGTGTGCGTGCATGGGGGTGTGCAGATGTGCATGTTGGGGTGCGTGCATGTCGGGGTGCGTGTATGTGCATTTCGGGGTGGGGGTGGGCAGGGGGTTCGTACCACCTCTGGGGGGTGGCAGGGGGGTGGAGGGGGTGGGGGGAGGACTCGGGGGGGCAGTGGGGGGTGGGGGGGGGGACCCCTATCAGTGCCAGGGAAGGAATTCCCGGGCCCCGATAGTGCCTACCGCCATGGTTCGCATGGCGGTTCCCGACCGCCAGAAACCGCGGCGGTAAGCAGGGTCATGATACGGGTGGCGGTCTTGGGGCGACCGCCGGGCCGGAGTGCGCAAACTCCAGCCCGTCGGTCATGACCGCTGTGGCGGTCGGAGTGGGGAAGTGGCGGTCGATCGCGGCGGTGACCGCCGCGGTCAGAATGCCATTTTTTGGACCGCCGGTCTGTTCGCAGTCCGACCGCCGCCTCTCCGCCGACCGCCAAGGTCAGAATGAGGGCCTATGTGTATTTTCATTTTCATAATAAAGGAACATGCACATCAAAGAAATGTGTCATTTAGGTCCTCATTACGAGGCTGGCAATCACAAGACCACCATCTTGGCAGTGGCGGTCGGAGCACCGCAGCTTGGTGGTCCGACCGCCACATTACAAGTTTGGCGGTCTGACCACCATGTCTGCCAGGATTCTAGGCTGTGACAGGGTGACGAAGGTCTTGGTTGTAATTAACCAGGGTGGCGCTGAACTCTGCGGTGCCCTGCTGATTACAACCTTGTTTCACCACCAGGAAAAGATCGGCGGAGAACAAGTGCAGTGGGCCACAGGGGGGCCACTGCACTGCTCATGATTCAGTACATGATATCTCAATGGTTTGTGAACGTTCTGAATTGTTACTGTCTGCCGAAAGGAGATGATAAAAGATTTGTGAAAGGAAGTTCACACTATGGGCATCATCCCCTATGGGAATCATATGGAGAGGCCTCTGAGGAGCTTTGAGTAGTCCAGGGGAAGGGGGAGGAGGGAGTGATTCAAGCAGTGCTTAGTTTAGACAGTGGTAGCAGGTGGGGCCCACTGGCATTACTGATAGAGTGGCAGGCCTTATTTCTCATCGTCAGACTTTGACACAGGACAAGAGAGAGAATGTCAGTATTAGGGGTGTGTGGGAAGCTCAGCTCCGCTGGCGGAGCTAACAGAGTTTTTTTTTAACTCCGCACCCCCAGCAAGTGGAGCAGAGCTGTCCCAGTGCGCGCTGCAGCCAGGTCTGCACTTGCGCTGCGCAGCCCATAACTGGGCTGCAGTGCATACCAGAGGAGGGAGGCAGCAGCTGGAGAGTACTTGTCATTGCCGTCAGACGACAAGGAGAGGAGCACCCCCTGGAAGACCCAGGTAAGTCCTTGTTTCTTTCTTAGTTTTTTCACTTTTGCTGCCTACAGCCCTGGTCTGAATTCAGGCCAGGGTCGTAGGCAGTGAAAGCTGCCGTTTCAGGCCTCTTGTGCATCGGCCTGTCCTGTGTGCACTGCACATGGGGCAGGACGGTGCACTAGAGGCCTGAAACAGCAGCTTCATTGCCTACGGCCCTCCTGAATGAGCCCATCTCAGAAACGCTAAGCAGGGTCGGGTCTGGCTGACCAGGCACGACCCTGCTGAGTGCTTCTGAGATGGGTGCAGGAGGACTCTGCGGGGCATTGAACTCCGGCTTCGCAGAATTCCACAGAGTCCCACGCCTAGTCAGTGTTCCATCTAACCACATTGAGGGAAAGAGACATAAGCACAAGTATGTTTGTTTCTGCACCTAAGAGTCACGAATGACAGGGAAGTATTGGATGTTTTACAGGACCATATTGTATGGTTGTCTGGCTCATCTACAGAGAATCAAGTACAGACAGTTCCATGTCTGGGCCAGTAGAGGGAGCACAGCAACTCCTGGTCACTATAAAAAGACTACAAACTAGTAAGATTGTGTTTGACAATCTTTATTTTATTGTTTGGCTCCCGTTCTTGCTTAGTTTGACACTATGGGGGTCATTCTGACCCTTGCGGTCGGTGATAAAGCGGCGGCCAACCCGCCAACAGGCCGGCGGACAAAAAAATGCAATTCTGACCCTGGCGGGAACCGCCAACACAGCCCGCCGCATTAACACTCCGACCGCCACGGCGGAACAAACAAACAGCGCGGCGGTCACCGCCAACAGCCAGGCGGCAGACAATGTACCGCCCACCCTATCACGACCCACCAATCCGCCACCTTTTCCGGGGCGGGAGCCCCGCCGATAAAAACACGGCGGAAACAGACATTTCCAATGGAAAACGCTCACCTCGAGACACTCCACGCGGAATCCGGACAGCATGGAACCCAAATTGAACATCATACCTGCTCTCGTCTACCTGCTCATCTACCACGAGTACGAACTCCGGCGCAGACGTCAACGGTGAGTACTGCACCTACGACACACGGGAGGGGGGAGGAAGAAAGGTTACGGGCATACACATATGCGACCCCCCCCAATATGTACACACCAATGCAGAGCAGGAAGTCACAGTGACACCACACAAAGACCCTTTAAAAATACAATGACACAACCAAATTTGGAATAAATTTTCATGTACAAAAAAAGCACCTGGAAATAATTGAGCAACCGTGAAAAATATTTACAAAAACCAAAAAGATATACACATCAGTGTATCACTGAAGTAACAAGTCCTGCACATCCTACGAATCTAACATGTCCGTGGGCCAAGGTTCTGCGAAAAAAGGGCAAAGCCCACACACGAGACCTGAGTCCTTTGGAGAGAACACTGCAGGGGCATCTGATGTCAAAACTACAGGCACCTCAGGGGGAAGGGAAGGGGGGGCCACCACAGCCACATGAGTCCACGACGCCAGATCCACGAGGAGCCACCATGCCCACTGTACCATCCTGGGGAGTGCAAAGCCACAGTCTCTCAAGTCTCTGCAGTGGGTGGGTTGCCCACTGGACCATCCTGGGGAGTGCAAAGCCACAGTCTCTCAATGTCTCTACAGTGGGTGGGTTGCCCACTGTACCATCCTGGGGAGTGCAAAGCCACAGTCTCTCAATTTCTCTACAGTGGGTGGGTTGCCCACTGTACCATCCTGGGGAGTGCAAAGCCACAGTCTCTCAATGTCTCTACAGTGGGTGGATTGCCCACTGTGCCATCCTGGGGAGTGCAAAGCCACAGTCTCTCAGGTGGATTACAGAGTCCACTGGTCAAGGAGGAGGCATGGTGGGCACAGTGAACCATAAACAGTGCCTGAGACGGCGGGACCCAGCGCAGCGGTGCATGACATGGCGATGTCCAGCGGAGCGGTGCTTGAGAGGAAGGGCCCAGCGGAGCGGTGCTTGACAGGAAGGGCCCAGCGGAGCGGTGCTTGAGACGGCGGGGCCCTGTTCAGCGGTACCTGTCTTCACGGCGGGGCCCTGTTCAGCGGTACCTGTCTTCACGGCGGGGCCCTGTTCAGCGGTACCTGTCTTCACGGCAGGGCCCTGTTCAGCGGTGCTCTTCTGCACAGCGGGGCCCTGTTCAGCGGTACCTGTCTTCACGGCGGGGCCCTGTTCAGCGGTACCTGTCTTCACGGCGGGGCCCTGTTCAGCGGTACCTGTCTTCACGGCGGGGCCCTGTTCAGCGGTGCTCTTCTGCACGGCGGGGCCCTGTTCAGCGGTACCTGTCTTCACGGCGGGGCCCTGTTCAGCGGTACCTGTCTTCACGGCGGGGCCCTGTTCAGCGGTGCTCTTCTGCACGGCGGGGCCCTGTTCAGCGGTACCTGTCTTCACGGCGGGGCCCTGTTCAGCGGTGCTCTTCTGCACGGCGGGGCCCTGTTCAGCGGTACCTGTCTTCACGGCGGGGCCCTGTTCAGCGGTACCTGTCTTCACGGCGGGGCCCTGTTCAGCGGTACCTGTCTTCACGGCGGGGCCCTGTTCAGCGGTACCTGTCTTCACGCGGGGCCCTGTTCAGCGGTGCTCTTCTGCACGGCGGGGCCCTGTTCAGCGGTACCTGTCTTCACGGCGGGGCCCTGTTCAGCGGTACCTGTCTTCACGCGGGGCCCTGTTCAGCGGTGCTCTTCTGCACGGCGGGGCCCTGTTCAGCGGTACCTGTCTTCACGGCGGGGCCCTGTTCAGCGGTACCTGTCTTCACGGCGGGGCCCTGTTCAGCGGTGCTCTTCTGCACGGCGGGGCCCTGTTCAGCGGTACCTGTCTTCACGGCGGGGCCCTGTTCAGCGGTACCTGTCTTCACGGCGGAGCCCTGTTCAGCGGTGCTCTTCTGCACGGCGGGGCCCTGTTCAGCGGTACCTGTCTTCACGGCGGGGCCCTGTTCAGCGGTACCTGTCTTCACGGCGGGGCCCTGTTCAGCGGTGCTCTTCTGCACGGCGGGGCCCTGTTCAGCGGTACCTGACTTCACGGCGGGGCCCTGTTCAGCGGTACCTGTCTTCACGGCGGGGCCCTGTTCAGCGGTACCTGTCTTCACGGCGGGGCCCTGTTCAGCGGTACCTGTCTTCACGGCGGGGCCCTGTTCAGCGGTGCTCTTCTGCACGGCGGGGCCCTGTTCAGCGGTACCTGTCTTCACGGCGGGGCCCTGTTCAGCGGTACCTGTCTTCACGGCGGGGCCCTATTCAGCGGTGCTCTTCTGCACGGTGGGGCCCTGTTCAGCGGTACCTGTCTTCACGGCGGGGCCCTGTTCAGCGGTACCTGTCTTCACGGCGGGGCCCTGTTCAGCGGTACCTGTCTTCACGGCGGGGCCCTGTTCAGCGGTACCTGTCTTCACGGCGGGGCCCTGTTCAACGGTGCTCTTGCAGTATGTCAAGGGAGTCATACCTGGCCTGGACACCCTGCTCACTCGCCCTCCGACTGTGCTGTGTCAGGCCCCTTCGGGGAGTGAGTCCTGGGCCCTTTGGTGTCGTCCCTTGCAGCCGGGATGGGGCTTGTGGGGCCCTCCTGCTCCGCGCTCCTGGTGGTTGTCCTCTCCGCCCTGCTGTCCTTCCGCTTCTTAGATGGGGCTCTCTGGCCCTTGCCTCCCCTGGCTGCTGTGGCCGGTGAAGTGGCCGGAGTCACCTCCTTGGGGGCAGCCGTCTCTGTCCGCTCACGGCGGCCCTTCAATTTCCGGGTCCTCTTGCCTGGGGGGGGGCTGGCTGTCCCCTTGCTGCTCACCGAAGTGTTACTGCCGCCAAAGGGTGGACTCCACATGCCATGCACCACTTGCACTGTAGAAGTTGGGCTGGTGGTGGCTGAGGTGCCCTTGGGACTTTTCCCAGTTGGAGGGGGTGGGTCGGGGGAGGGAAAGAGGTCAAAACTGGAGAGGTAATTTTTCTTGGGACCAAGGTAAGGGGTAGGAGTAGTGGTGAGAGAATTGGAGGAAGAGGATGTGGTTGTATGAGAGCCAGGTGTGCTGTCCTTGGGTGCAGGTGACTAGGACGTAGGCTGTGGTGAGGTGGTTGGCTGTTGTTTGGGTGTCTCCCTGCGTTTATGTGTCTTGGAAGAGGGGGTGACAGACACAGTGGGAGAGGACACAGGGGACGTGTAAATGCCAGTGGGGGTGGTGACTGCAGGTGTGCGGACTGTAGTGGAGGGTTTGCTGGTGGTGGAAGAACTGGCTGATGTTGGGGTGCATGCAGGTGTGAGTGTAGACGTCACAGGGAGGGAGGAGGGAGACGAGGAGGACGGGGACACAGAGGTGGTAGTGACTGTTGATATGTCTGCATCTGTGTGTTGCTTGGGTGAATGCTTGTGTTTTCTGTGGTGCTTATGTTTGGATGAGCTGGCCTTGGGTGTTGAGGTGTGTGCAGGCTGGTCTGATGGTGTGGATGGGATAGGTTGAGGTACAGGAGACAGAGAAAGGGTGGAGGCAGATAGAAGAGGGAGACTGGAGACAGGGACAATGGCTGCCGTCAGTGCTGAGGCCAGAGCAGTGAACGCTTGTTGATGGGCAGCCTGACCCGAATGAATGCCCTCCAGGTAGGCATTGCTCCGATGCACCTCCCTTTCCACCCCCTGGATGGCATTCAGAAGGGTAGTCTGCCCAACAATGACCGTCCTCACCAGGTCAATGAGCTCCACACTGAGGGCAGCAGGGGTAACAGAGGCAGGGGCTGAGGTGCCTGGGGCGAAGGAGACGCGCGCCTTCCTGGCCGAGCGGCCACGGAGCGAAGACTGAGGGGCTGCTGGGAGGGCGGTGCTGGTGCGCTGGGTGGCGGCTGTACCTGTTGTTGCGGGGGGCACAGATGGTGCCGCCACCGCTAGGGAGCTCCCAAACGAGGACGTGTCCGTGTCGCTGGTGTCTCCACCGGCCCCCGTTGTGGTGCTCCCCTCGCCCTCCGGATCACTGGTGCCCTCGGTGTCTGTGTCAGTGCCCACCAGGGCCTGGTGACCTGCAGCTCCCTCCTGCTCCGACGCCAAATCTCCTCCGCCTGATGATGCTAAAACACAAGAAGACAAAGATTTAGGGTGGGGGGAGAAATGAAACAAAGTTGAGTGCATGCCTTAGCAATACCCTTTGCGGAGAGGACAGACATAGGTGCCTCGTGCACTAAGTCGCGAACTTGGGGTACACTACTCAGTACTTCTGACTAGGCAAACAGGTCTAGGGACAACACACGCGCACATGTGTGATGCTGGAGCATGGGTAGCTGCACTTGGCACCCTACAGAGGTGGGGGGCGGGGGCACAGGGCCATGCCTAAGGGAGCGGACTACACTACAGAGAGCGCCCTGGCCTAATGTCACCCACAGCCCTCCTCCCCCAGCCAGACGCCTCCAATGCGCATACAGATAGGAGAATGTGCGGATACTCACCCCCTTGTGTCTGCTGTGCTGTCCTCAAGCGCCCATCCAAATTAGGGTAGGCCACCGCCAGGATCCGGGACATCAGGGGGGTCATGGTGCGACTGGCACCCCTCCTAGGTCGGGAGGCCATCCCCAGCAGTGTTTCTGCGGTCTTCCTCGTTCCGCGGCGGATGTCCTCCCACCTCTTGTGGCAGTGGGTGCCCCGTCTGTTGTAGACCCCCAAGTTCCGGACTTCCTTGGCGATGGCACGCCAAATATCGATTTTCTGGTGGGCGCTCACCTGTTTGACATGTACAGGGTGGGAAAGAGAAACCGTCACATATCTGCATGTTTGGAGTACATGCCCCCCCCTCCCCAACCTTGTCATGGTTCCCATTCTCTCATCTGTCGTGCGTTGCACTCCTCATTCCCTCCACACCCCACCAACTTAC
Source organism: Pleurodeles waltl (assembly GCF_031143425.1). Taxonomy (NCBI): domain Eukaryota; kingdom Metazoa; phylum Chordata; class Amphibia; order Caudata; family Salamandridae; genus Pleurodeles; species Pleurodeles waltl. Next base: position 1,201,323,156 of record NC_090439.1, read on the forward strand.
ATCCCCCCCCCTCCACACAGGCATAACCCATTCAATGTGCACTGAGTGTACTCACCTGTTGGTCTGGAGGACCGTAGAGTAGCGCATACTGGGGGAGGACCCCGTCCACGAGCTTCTCCAACTCTTCTGAACTGAAGGCGGGGGCCCTTTCACCAGTAGCAGCAGCCATTGTCACTTCCAGACCGAGTTCACAGCAGCACTTGCAGTATAGGTCCTCTCCTGTGGATGATCAGGTCTCGAATGATTGAGCAGATAGAAAATGGCGGTCACACCCGCGGCGGTGCGTACCGCGGCGGTGCGTCCCGCGACCGCCGGCGCACATCATCATTGGCTCCTGAAACCCATAGGCTTCAATGTTAACCAATGCGTCTTCGCAGAGCGGTCTTCGACCGCCTACCGCCACGGTGTGCCCCGCCAGCGCAGTGACCTCACATCCCATTGTCCCACTTCACAGGTCAGGCATCGGCCATTTCAAGGGCCCACATGGCTTAATTTCTAATGCGTCACACAGGCCTAGGCCTTGCAATGGCACACATACAAACATATCAAACCATACATTTACCTGTACTGTGCAAGCTGTGTTGTACGTACCTGTGAGTGGATTGACTCTGTACTCCATATTCTCCTTCCTAGGCACCGTCCGCTGGGACTAGCGATGAGAAGGAGGAATCCTCGCGTGTACCGGCCGCTGGTGGACCTGTCCAGAATGGAAGAACGCAACATAATACTACGATACCGACTTGACCGAGCCTCCATCCATGAACTGTGTGCCCAGCTGGAGCCATCCCTGATGTCCCCCATCCGCCAACCCACAGGAATTCCCCCTCTAGTGCAGGTTCTGTCTGTCCTCCATTTCTTTGCAACTGGCTCATTCCAGACAACAGTGGCCATGTCATCTGGGATGTCTCAGCCTATGTTTTCCAAGATCTTATCCAGAGTGTTGTCTGCCCTGATGAAACTCATGCGGAGCTACATCATTTTCCCAGAGGAGGGTGATTTGCCTACAGTGAAAGCTGATTTCTATGCCCTTGGACACATCCCCAACATCATTGGTGCAATTGATGGGACCCATGTGGCTTTAGTCCCCCCAAATGACGATGAACAGGTGTACAGGAACAGGAAGAATTACCATTCAATGAATATCCAGGTGGTCTGTTTGGCTGACCAGTACATCTCCCATGTAAATGCCAAGTTCCCAGGGTCAGTGCATGACGCGTATGTTATGCGAAATAGCAGCATTCCCTATGTGATGGAACAGCTACAGAGACAGCGTGTGTGGCTAATAGGTGACTCTGGTTACCCCAACCTGCCGTGGCTATTGACCCCAGTGAGGAATCCCAGGACCAGGGCAGAGGAACGGTACAATGAGGCCCATGGGCGTACTAGGAGGGTGATTGAGCGAACCTTTGGGCTCCTGAAGGCCAGGTTTAGGTGCCTGCATATGACAGGTGGATCCCTAATGTACTCACCAAAGAAGGTGTGCCATATCATCGTGGCGTGCTGTATGCTCCACAACCTGGCTTTGCGACGTCAGGTGCCTTTCCTGCAGGAGGATGGTCCAGATGGTGGTGTTGTAGAAGCCGTGGAGCCTGTGGAGAGTGAAGAGGAGGAAGACTCTGAGGACGACACAGACAATAGGGACAGAGTGATACAACAGTATTTCCAGTAACACACAGGTAAGAATCACCCACGCCATTTCACAATTGCTTATAGCCTCCTGCATCTGTACTTTCTGTAGTTCCCCACAGATGTTTTTCATTAATTTTTGCCTTTCCCTTCCCTTCTCAGTGCTGTCTGACTCAGTACCTGACTTCTGCTTGGTTCGCCCATTAAATACAGCGTATTGACATTGGTATGTTGTCATGACTAATTGACAGAACAGAAATTGAACAGTAATATGTAATACATTTGTTAATAATACAGCTTGACTCAAAACAGATTTGTGTGCAAAATGTGATTTATTTACAGTGCTAGATATCGGTACATGTGATTCTAAGGGTGATGGGTGGGGGTGGAGGAATATCCATGGCAGAGTCCAGTTCTCAGTCTCACAGGTGCATTGTCCTTTTGCCTGTGGAAGGATGGAGCATAGGCAGTTCATGGTTGGACAGGGTGGCAACGTGGGACAGTGGGAAGACTTGAGGGGGTATGTCCTGCTGGCGGGGGTCTTGACATCCTACCCTGTCTTTTTTTTTGGTCTCAGGCTCCTCTTACGGGGTGGTTGTTCTTCAGCAGGAGGTGGGGTTCTGGGGGGCTGTCGAGGTGTTGGGACCTCCTGTCCACTAGCGCCGGCGGAGGTGGTAGGCTGTTCCTGGTCCGGGCTAGTGACAGGGGCCCTGTGTGGTGCACCATGGTCCCGCAACGCATCCTCTATACTGTGGAGGGCCAGGACGATGGTCCCCATTGCGGTCCCGATGATTCTCAGCTCCTCCCTGAACCCCATGTAGCGTTCCTCCTGCTGTGCCTGGATCTCAGTGAACCTGGCCAGTACCGTCGCCATCGTTTCTTGGGAGTGGTGGTATGCCCCCATGAGGGTGGTGAGGGCCTCTTGGAGAGTGGGTTCCCTGGGCCTCTCCTCCCCCCCCTGTTGCACAGCAGCCCTCCGAGCTGCCCGGTTTCCCCCGGCCTCTGTCCCCTGGACGGTGTGCCCGCTACCACTGCCCCCAGGTCCCTGTTGTTGTTGGGGTGTTGGGTTAGCCTGGTTGCCCTGTAGTGGCAGACACACCGCTGATTGAGCTGTCCTAGAGACAGAGGCATGGGCCCGCTGGGTGGGAGCTGTGCTGGTGTTGGCAGAGGGGGTCGGGTCTGGTGTGGCCTGTGGCTGCCTGAGGGGAACCGACTGCCCAGAGGTCCCCGATGGTCCGGGCTGGTCATCAGGTTCACTGTCGACAGAGCTGCTATCCTCAGTGTGGGCCTGTTCCGGTGGTGGGATGGACACTTCTGGACCCTCCTGGCTGGTGTGTTGTCGTTCGGGTCCTGCATGGGGTAAGAGAGTTTGGTTATTGTTTCTGTGTGTGCAATAGCGTGCGTGTTATGGGTGCCCTTGTCCCCCAGTGCAGGCATTCCCTTGAGGGAGGTGTTGTGAGGGTAGTTAGTGGGGGGGGGTTAGTGCAGTGGTCATGCTTAGGTGATGGGTGCCCATGATTTATGTTGGCATGCAGGAGTTGGTGTTGGGATGGGTGGGTTGTGCTGGTGAGACATTGTCAGGGAGGATGTGTGCTGGGGGGTTGGGGGTGAGGGTGGGGGTGTGGGTTGGCATGCTGGTGGGGTGGGGGGGATATAGTAGTTGAGATTGGACTTACCAGAGTCCATTCCTCCGGCTACTCCTGCGAGGCCCTGAGGATGCAGGATGTTCAAGACGTCTTGCTCCCACGATGTGAATTCGGGAGGGGTGGGTGGGGGTCCGTCGCCAGTCTTCTGGACCGCGATGTTGTGCCTGGAGACCATCGATCGGACCTTCCCCCGTAGGTCGTTCCATCTTTTGCGGATGTCCTCCCTATTCCTGGGATGCTGTCCCACCGCGTTGACCCTGTCCACGATCCGCTGCCATAGCTCCGCCTTCCTAGCTATACTGGTGTGCTGCACCTGCGAGCCGAAGAGCTGGGGTTCCACTCTTAGGATTTCCTCCACCATGACCCGGAGTTCTTGGTCCGAAAAGCGTGGGTGCCTTTGGGGTGCCATGGGGTGGTGTGGGTGAGGTGTGGGGTGGTGTATGTGATGATAAGTATGTTGGTGAGTGGTGCTTTGTGCTACTATGTGGTGTGTGTGATGGTGTAGTGTGCCTCAGTGTGTCTTGCTATGGATTGTCTGCTGTGTCTCTCTCTCCTTCTCTCAGTAATTATGGTCGCAGGGGTTTGTGGGTGATGTGGGTGTGTGTTTTATAGTTGGTTGATTGTGTGGGAGTGGTGTGTGTATGTGTATCAGGTGTGTGTATTTCAAATTGTCCAATGTGGCTGTGTTTTGGTGCTGTGTGTGTATTCTGACCGCGGCGGTGTGTAGCGCCAATGGAATACCGCGTTTGAATGACCGCCGTGTGGATTCATGGGTCGTAATGGCATGGGCGTATTTCTGTTGCCGTGACGGTGGAGGTTTGGTCATCTCCAGTTTCTCGCTGCCCGCTGATGTGGCGGGCTGCAGTGGAGGACGGATTTTTGGAGGTTTGGCCGTTGTGGGTCAGAATGACCGTGGCGGTTAACCGCGGCCGCGGCGGTGTTATGGCGGTCTTCTGACCGGCGGTAAGGGCCTTCTACCGCCGAGGTCAGAATGACCCCCTATATCCCTACATTTTTGTTGCTTTGTTTCCTTTCCTGATTATGGTCTCTCCTGCCCCTTTGTTGCCTTATCTGCTTTCCTGCTATATCAATGTGTTCCCTGATGTAGGAGGCCGGCCTGGTGTGTAGTGGGTACCTATGGTATTAACACCTTGTACCAGGTCCATATATCCCATTATTAGTATAGTGTAGTCAGTGTCTAGAAGCCAGGCTTTCTAGAGGTAGCTGTGGATGAACAGCCAAGGCTTATCTAGGAGACATGAAAAGCTCATACAATACCACTGTAGTCACACACAGTACTTACACACATGAAAGAATACACTCAATGTTACAAAAATAAAGATACTTTATTTTGGTGACACAAATACCAAAAATGCCAATCCCTTAGAATGTGAGTAATACATAAATTATGTGCACTAGTATGCAGAAATAGGCATACAATAGTTAGAAAACAGCGCAATATAGTGAAACCATAATAGAGAATAATGGCCCTAGGGGGAACAGAAACCATATCCTAAAAAAATAGAATGCGAAAGTCAGTCCCCCTCATAGGTAACTGGAGTGTGTAGAGGGGGAGCTGGGAGTGCTAGGAAAGCCCAAAGGTAAGTACCACAACACCCCCCAGTGACCAGGAAAGCAGGAGTAAGTCACTGAAGTTTCCCCAGAACACCCACTCGGAGGAAAAGAAGAATAATGCAAAACCCAGAAGAGACTGCAAGACACCAACAGTGGATTCCTGGACAAGAGGACTTGTGGAAGAAGGGGAGCATGTCCAGCAAGCACAGCAGAGTCCAAGAAGAGCAGGAGCAAGATATGTGTTGACGGTGATGAAGGAGAGTCAGTCCTGCACCCCAGAAGAGGGACTCGAGTTCCTGGAATATACAGGTGATGTTCCACGCCGGAAGGAGAATTGCAGCTGGGTTTGCGTCGTTGGATTCCACCAACAGGCCTTGGTACATGGAAAACTCACAGTTGACAGAAAGTGATGCTCCCAGGGACAAGGAAGGCTCAGGAGGAGTCTACCCAGGAGGGGGAGTCAAAGGGGACCTGTAGGAGGCTGGACTGGCTTGTAGTGAGTACCTAGGAGTACTTGCACCTTGCACCAGGCCCAGTTATCCCTTATTAGTGTATAGGGTGTCTAGCAGCTTAGGCTGATAGATAATGGTAGCTTAGCAGAGCAGCTTAGGCTGAACTAGGAGACGTGTGAAGCTACTACAGTACCACTTAGTGTCATATGCACAATATCATAAGAAAACACAATACACAGTTATACTAAAAATAAAGGTACTTTATTTTTATGACAATATGCCAAAGTATCTCAGAGTGTACCTTCAGTGAGAGGATAGGAAATATACACAAGATATATATACACAATAGCAAAAATATGCAGTATAGTCTTAGAAAACAGTGCAAACAATGTATAGTTACAATAGGATGCAATGGAGACACATAGGGATAGGGGCAACACAAACCATATACTCCAAAAGTGGAATGCGAACCACGAATGGACCCCAAACCTATGTGACCTTGTAGAGGGTCGCTGGGACTATTAGAAAATAGTGAGAGTTAGAAAATTAGCCCTCCCCAAGACCCTGAAAAGTGAGTGCAAAGTGCACTAAAGTTCCCCTAAGGACAAAGAAGTCGTGTTAGAGGAATAATGCAGGAAAGACACAAACCAACAATGCAACAACGCTGGATTTCCAATCTGGGGTACCTGTGGAACAAGGGGACCAAGTCCAAAAGTCACAAGCAAGTCAGAGATGGGCAGATGCCCAGGAAATGCCAGCTGCGGGTGCAAAGAAGCTTCGACTGGACTGAGGAAGCGGCAGTTTCTGCAGGAACGCAAAGGGCTAGAGACTTCCCCTTTGGAGGACGGATCCCTCTCACCTTGGAGAGTCGTGCAGAAGTATTTTCCCACCGAAAGAATGCCAACAAGCCTTGCTAGCTGCAAATCCTGCGGTTAGCGTTTTTGGACGCTACTGCAGCCCAGGAGGGACCAGGAGGTCGCAAATTGGACCAGGAGGTAGAGGGAACGTCGAGCAAGACAAGGAGCCCTCTTAGCAGCAGGTAGCATCCGGAAAAGTGCCAGAAACAGGCACTACGAAGATGCGTGAAACAGTGCTCACCCGAAGTCGCACAAAGGAGTCCCACGTCGCCGGAGACCAACTTAGAAAGTCGTGCAATGCAGGTTAGAGTGCTGTGGACCCAGGCTGGACTGTGCACAAAGGATTTCCGCTGGAAGTGCACAGGGGCCGGAGTAGCTACAAAAGTCGGGGTTCCCAGCAATGCAGTCTAGCGAGGTGAGGCAAGGACTTACCTCCACCAAACTTGGACTGAAGAGTCACTGGACTGTGGGAGTCACTTGGACAGAGTTGCTGGATTCAAGGGACCTCGCTCGTCGTGCTGAGAGGAGACCCAAGGGACCGGTAATGCAGCTTTTTGGTGCCTGCGGTTGCAGGGGGAAGATTCCGTCGACCCACGGGAGATTTCTTCGGAGCTTCTAGTGCAGAGAGGAGGCAGACTACCCCCACAGCATGCACCACCAGGAAAACAGTCGAGAAGGCGGCAGGATCAGCGTTACAGAGTTGCAGTAGTCGTCTTTGCTACTTTGTTGCAGTGTTGCAGGCTTCCAGCGCGGTCAGCAGTCGATTCCTTGGCAGAAGGTGAAGAGAGAGATGCAGAGGAACTCGGATGAGCTCTTGCATTCGTTATCTAAAGTTTCCCCAGAGACAGAGACCCTAAATAGCCAGAAAAGAGGGTTTGGCTACCTAGGAGAGAGGATAGGCTAGCAACACCTGAAGGAGCCTATCACAAGGAGTCTCTGACGTCACCTGGTGGCACTGGCCACTCAGAGCAGTCCAGTGTGCCAGCAGCACCTCTGTTTCCAAGATGGCAGAGGTCTGGAGCACACTGGAGGAGCTCTGGACACCTCCCAGGGGAGGTGCAGGTCAGGGGAGTGGTCACTCCACTTTCCTTTGTCCAGTTTCACGCCAGAGCATGGCTAAGGGGTCCCCTGAAGCGGTGTAGACTGGCTTATGCAGAATTCGGCACATCTGTGCCCAAAAAAGCATTTCCAGAGGCTGGGGGAGGCTACTCCTCCCCTGCCTTCACACCATTTTCCAAAGGGAGAGGGTGTAACACTCTCAGAGGAAGTCCTTTGTTCTGCCATCCTGGGCCAGGCCTGGCTGGACCCCAGGAGGGCAGCTGCCTGTCTGAGGGGTTGGCAGCAGAATTGGCCCTGAACAATGTGGGGGCACCTTGGCTAGTGCCAGGGTGCCCTCACACTAAGTAACTTTGCACCTAACCTTTACCAGGTAAAGGTTAGACATATAGGTGACTTATAAGTTACTTAAGTGCAGTGTAAAATGGCTGTGAAATAACGTGTGCGTTATTTCACTCAGGCTGCAGTGGCAGGCCTGTGTAAGAATTGTCAGAGCTCCCTATGGGTGGCAAAAGAAATGCTGCTGCCCATAGGGATCTCCTGGAACCCCAATACCCTGGGTACCTCAGTACCATATACTAGGGAATTATAAGGGTGTTCCAGTAAGCCAATGTAAATTGGAAAAATTGGTCACTAGCCTGTCAGTGACAATTTGAAAGAAATGAGAGAGCATAACCACTGAGGTTCTGGTTAGCAGAGCCTCAGTGAGACAGTTAGGCACCACACAGGGAACACATACATATAGGCCACAAACTTATGAGCACTGGGGTCCTGACTAGCAGGGTCCCAGTGACACATAACAAACATACTGAAAACATAGGGTTTTCACTATGAGCACTGGGCCCTGGCAAGCAGGATACCAGTGAGACAGTGAAAACACCCTGACATACACTCACAAACAGGCCCAAAGTGGGGGTAACAAGGCTAGAAAGAGGCTACTTTCTCACAGGACCCCCAGCGACAAAGAGAGCCCAAAGAAGCAGAGGCAGCAACCACAGGAGTCCCACAGGACAGGGACACAGAAGTCGACGCAGCACTACAAAAAGGGATCCAACGCCGCAGAAGAACCACTCAGGAAGCTGTGCAACACTGGAAAGAGTGCTGCTGGCTGGAACTTCAAGATACCTGAAGATCCCTTGGGGAGGATGTCAACAAGCATTGGCAGCTGCAAATGACGAAGGACACAGGTACTGCCCAAGCTAGGAAGGCAAGGGCTTTCCTTCACCAAAGTTGGACAGTTGGATGAGAGAACCGTAAGGACCACTTCAGTCCACTACCTGTGTTGCAGGATCCAGCAGCTCAGCAGGAGAGGGGATCCACGCACCCAGTTGTGGTTGCAGTTGGTGCTGCAGGTGCAGGAGAGTGACTCCTTCACTCAAAGGCAGATTCCTTCTTCTTTCCTGTGCAGGCTGATCACAAGCTTTCTTGAGAGGATGCACAACCAGGGAAATGTAGTTGCTGGCAGGAGCCGTAGATAAAATGTTGCAGGCAGAGTCTTGCTTCCTTGTTGCAGCTTGTCGGGTCCTTGAGAGTCTGGAAACAGTTTCTTTGGTCAGAAGTCAAAGTGAAGGTTGCAGAGGAATCCTGCTGGAGTCTTGCAAGCTTCAATCTGAGGAACCTCCAAGGAGAGAGACCCTTAATAGCCCTGAAACTTGGTCACCTAGCTCATCACACATCATTAAAACGTTCCCCCATATGAGTCTATATGTATGACACACTACTCTGTTACACCTCCAACAGTGGAAAACTGGAGGGATCTAGCTTGACCCACCACTGGGGGAGTGAATCTACATATATTCAGATATTAGAATTTACCAGCTCGCTGTCACCTTGAGTTAGATTAATGGACTCTTTTGCGGTAGAAACCTGCGATCTCCGCAGGGGTGGATGTGTGTGCAATCAGAGAGAACCAGAATTTAAACCTGGTTGGTGGAGTGGGAAATAAGATTTGCGTATTTATATTGCAATGAGATACCAGCTTGCAACTGAAAGCACTATGAACATGCAACTCATTATTTTAAAATAGGGCAGTAGGTTAGGTTAGGATTTTCCAGCACTTTCAAGATCATTTTAGACCTCATTACCTAAAAGAGTGTAATATCTCATACTTATCTTTTTCTATGGAATTCATTGCTTGGTTTTACTCATGAGAAAGTGTCACTCTAGGGGCCAGATGTAGAAAGTATTTTTCTCACAAGGAAAAATTATTTTTCCAATGTACAGAAGGCAAAATGTGGCACAATAACTTGTTACCGATTTGCACTTGCTTTTGCGATTCAATATTAGGAAGGGAAGTGTTTAGGGCGTCCCTTCCTAACGCTGAATTGCATTGGTATGTGTGAATGTTTTGCAACTTAAATGAAGTTGCAAAATATTCTAATTTTATCGACTTCTTAAAGGAGATGGTAATCCATTCACAATTGGAAAGGGGTCCCAAAGAACCCCTTTAAGAATGTGGGTGTAAACATTTTTAAGAGCAGGCAGGACCACTACCTGCTCTTAAAAAATGAAAATATAAATTTTCTGTTTTCTTTATGAAATGCATCCTGTTTTCATTTGAGGAAAATGGGCTGTATTTAAAAAAAATGCTGTATTGAAAAAGCAATCACACACATGGTGGGCTGCTGATCTCAGCAAGTCACCATCCCTGTGATTCTTGCTATTCACAATGGGTTGCAAAGTTAGACTTACCTCATGAATATTAATGAGGTATGTAAATTTGCAACCCACTGGGTTGTCAAAGACACATTGGTACATGAATGTTTATGATTTCCTAATTGCGAATCACAAACTTTTGCAATTAGGAAATTGTAAACCCAAATCTATGGACATCTGGCCCTTTGTGTGACACATTCAGCAGTCGAATGTCACTTATAAGTGCCTTGAAACCATGCAAATGACACACATAAGTTATCTGAAAACTTGGCAGCTATGCTTCAGTAAATTCACTAATCTGCTGCTCAAAAAGCACACACTGCTATTGTGATCACTAGCATAGCGAGAGCTATTTTGTGTGCAGATGTGCTCCTCTTGAGAGGGCAAGATGCCACCACTCACAGTGAAGTTAACCAATGGGTAAACTGGGCTGGCCCACTACCCCATGCTGTAGTGGTCAGAATACAAATGTGAAAGACACAACAACGTACCAATAGATGAAGAGAACTATTTGTATATTACATATGTAATTGTACTATATTCAAAGGGTCTTGGCTAACGTGAGACTAAAAGGATAGGAGTCGCATCTCTGTCTCCATTTTGCATGTGATGCATTTTTACCTTCCACGGCTTTTGTTCCTTCATTAAGCTCCAAGCAGCACCTCCTGATCCTGGTCTGGGATCAGATGAATACATGTTATGTAACGCGTGTGTCAATAAGTAGGCAGCAGTATGAATCGAATTTATCTGACTATAGTTGATGTTCTGATATCCTTGCAACATTTCAAATGTCTCTTTTCCTGAACAATAAACATCAGATGGAATGTCTGTCTCATTGATATTTTTTTTATCCATTAGAAGACACCGAAAATTCATCTCCCATAGATTTTTCAGAGCTGTATCACTTGGAAACTTTGATGGGGTAACATCATGGAGAAAATCTTTAAATCCCTTAATTTCTTCTTTTTGGATTAAAAATGCCAGACTTCCATGAAATAAATTTATCATAAATTTATACTCAAAAAAATTAGATATAGCCAATGACAAAATCCAGGTTTTAGGGGGCAGTGTTTCCCATTCAGTGCGGGTGAAATAATGAACAGCGTTTAGTGAACTGCAGTAGAGAATGATGACCTGTGCCGTTGATGTCCTCACAGTCTCTATGACTCTACCCAGGTCCAGGGGGTCAGCGCTAGAGAGGTAAGGGGGAATCATATGGAAAAAGTCGATGCAGCCTCCGACCTGGCCAATCACCTCTCTCAGTTCTTGCAGCGCTAGCTCCCCGCTGTCATCATCCGTTGTCAGGATCCCCACCCAGGTCCACCCGAAATGTCTCAACAGCTGAGCAACTCCAATGAAGAAGGAGAGCTCGCTTGGGACGGTCCGGTAAAAAGATGGAAATCTCAATCTGTCACTGAGTACTGGGTCCTGAGCACCATAACTGATCTGCAAAGAAGAAAGAAATGAGGCAAGAACAGTGAGATGAAATCTGGCAACACTGAGAAAGAAAGGTGTAGTTGTCAAAAAAGAAAATCTGAATAAACTGGGCTGAAACCATGAATATAATATCATGGTGTGTTGGAATCATTAGGGCCTTATTTAGGCCCAGATTAATAATGATAACATACACTTGTAAGTAACTTTACACTTCTGAGTAAGTTTACACATTTTTTAGTATTCACAAACTCCAAGTGCAAGTACCTTGTAAAAACAAACAACAGTAGTGAGTCCACCACAGTACATGGCCAAGAACTGGTCGTACAACTCCCTCCACCAGCAAATAATGGAGGGAGGGACTTAAAATAAAACCCCATAGGAAATAATGTTGAATGAAATTAAAGTATTTAACATAGTTATAAATATAAATAAACATCCATTATTGTAGTAAATATAGTTATAAACATTGAACATATTTATTACTTTGTATATAAAATATTTTAATAATGTATTGAATAATGTAACAATACATTTTATTAATGATAGTAAAATATTCTACATTAACTTTACACCACTCTCAATAATGATTAATATACATGAAAACATTTTAATGGTGGGATGTTTTTCATTTAAAAGTCATAAAATAATTGTATTTTGACGTCATATTCCATTAAACTAGGGAAATAATTTGAATTATTTTTCTGAAATTTGCAGCAAAATAGACAACCATCAAAAGAAAAATAAATATTTTAATGTGCATTTATCATTTAAATTAGTGTATTAAAACATTCAATAATTAAATATTAAATATGTACGCTTTTTAAATTTTTCAACATTCATTTATATGGATTTATATTTTAACCATTTAAAATACTTTAATTTACCATTGTTACCTTAGGGGTATTCTCTTAGGGTCCTACCTCCATTGTTTTCCATGGGAGAGTGTTGGAATGCCAGTGGTTGTGGATGGACACGTGCAGTGCTTAACATATTACTTGTTTTTTAATCGAGCCTGCTTGACCATGAACTTGCGCTTGGGCTCTTGCTTGCAAGACTTCTGTGTTCATTAATGGGCTTGGAACCCACCCTTCGCTTGCCATTCTTTGGCACGACTGTCACTCTTCATTACTGTATTCTAATGGGGCAGCGCTTGCCATGAGTCACTTTCGTTTCTTTCTGTGGAGTTTGGATCAAGCAAAGATCAATTTAGTTTGATTAGTGTCCCTGCACTGTCCATCCCCTGCTCACACTGTGATTCAGGTGCTATGGGCCTGGTTCAGAGTTTGACAGAGGAGTTACTCCATCATAAACGTGACGGGTATCCTGTCCACTGCATTACAAATTTCATAACCTATAACGGAATTGTAATACAGTGGACGGGATATCCGTCACGTTTGTGATGGAGTAACCCCCCCGCTAAATTCTAAATCAGGCCCTATTTATTTAATCCCTCCCTGTCTGTTACTCTTTAATCCCTCCCTGTCTGTTACTCTTTAATCCCTCCTTGCTGTTCCTGTCCATTTTGCTTTTATCCATACCTCGATCCCACCCGTGTCCCTGCATCTTCAGCCCCTCACCAGCCCACATCCCCATTTCTTCTAAATGTCCATGTTTCATCTCCCTCCCACCCACCTCCAAATAATCTCCCCCATTCCAACAGACGGAAGGAAAAGAGTGAAATGATGCAGCCATCGCTGCCCACTTAAGCATCTTCTGCATGGCTAAAAAACATTGAGAACGGCTACAGATCTTTTATTGGCAAGGCATATTGGCATGCCAATGGTTGTTATTTAGTAGTTTGTCCAGCAACCAGGGTGCCATTGTCATTAGATTTACCAAATCAAACCAATGCTTTGGGAGTTTGTTTGTATAAATCAAAAAAGGTTGATAATCATCCACATGAAACATGGCAGCCAATATGCATAATATGCAGTATTATGTGATCTCAGGTGTTCAAATAAACCAGAGCCAGAAGGGGAGAAGGCAAGATCCATGCTTAAATATGGTAGGATCTCAGGATGGGCCAGATCCTACCACTCTTGAGCCAACACTAGACCACGATGACAAAACAATTACCAGCTCATCACTCAATGGTCCTTCATAAGCAAAATCATCAAGAAAGCAGCATATACACAGCTGGAAGACGACATATATGTTAAGCATCTTCTGCATGACTACAAATCCAGCATTAAATTAAACTGCAGCATGGAGATGACTATACCATAGATCATCTCCCTTCAACACTGTCAATCATCACTCCCTCATCCACACTGCGAAGTTTCAAATGGGATTTGGTGCAATATCCTTCACTCATTCTTCTAAGACCTATCCAGCTATTACCATGGGCACTCCCAGGTCGCACATGAACCCTTTCATCTGAGGGGCAGCTCGTGGTTCCATCATGTCCTTGTCATGTTCACCTCAACATGGAAACTCTTAAAACTCTACTCATTGATAACAGCATCAAAATTCACCAAATCAGCAATAGAACTACGCTTGAAAGTCTAATCTGTTCTGACAAACCTTTCAAATGGAATGCACTTGGGGCTGTAATCATTTGTTGAACCCCGTGACATTTTTATTTAAATGAAACCACAAAAGACATACACTGTCCCTTGGAGAACTGTTTTATCTGGCCAGGAAGAGTAACACACATGGGGTGACAGAGGGCCTTGCTTGGTCATGGTCAAATAGAATTCTAGAACCTTGAAGCGGCTTCCTGTGTGCGTCTGACTGGTACATCCTGTGCTTTTGTGTGTATGAGAGAGAGAGTGTGTGTGTGTATGAGAGAGAGTCTTGCGTACATGAGAGCAAATACTACAAATACTGAAAAAATGTATATTTTTTCATCAAAATCTCCCCACTAAGTCCTCTGTGTTCTTTTTACCTCACTGAAAGTTCTATTTTTTTTTAGATTCCACTTCGGACAGTGTGTTTCATTTTGGAAAGTATGTGGGGTTGCCATTCCCAAAGAGTAATTGGTGAATGAATAAAATTTTATAAAGCTCCCTTTCTGGGGGGAGGAGGGGGGTTCTGGCACTGGGGGGAGTAATATCACACAGAACAGTCAAGAGAAACAACTAAAGAATACATAATTGATTAAATACCTAGGTCTTGGCTAATTTCCCGAAGTAGCCCAGAGTATGAGATCTCCTGAATGGAAGAAGACAAGACCTCTTTGTGTGGCTGCAATGCAGACAAAGAAATAAGCACGCAATGGTGGCTACTTCTAACTATAGAAACCTGAATGAACAGGGAAGCCGAAGAATGAAGAGAATGCCTGAAACACAGTGCTTGAATATTTCCAGTTGATATAGTACCAACCTTGTAGGAAGTTGGTTGTCTATATAGTGCAGTGAAATAAATTACTCTGTGCAGAAAGTCCAGTGGATCCACACTTGGTTTGCAGAGGCAAAAGTAGAAAGGACTAATGCTCTATTTTGTGGTATCGTGGGTGAGCAGTAAGGCTTATCAGAGGGTAGTACTAAACATGTGTTGCACTCACACACGCAATAGATGAGACATACACTTATTTTTTTTTATATGTTTCAAACCCAAGTTAAGTAGACCTTTAAGCATAAAATACTTTGCAGTTTCAAAAAACAATACAGTGCAGTTTTCAGAGTTCCTCTCAATGTTATCCTATGGAAGAAAATAATATTTAGCAGACACTGAGTTAAGGTAAGTACTGGCCACTGACCAGAACCACACAGACAGGTCATTCCCCACAAAACTTTCGTTCTTTCTTTCCAATCTTGGAAAGAGGTTTGGGGACTAAAACCACTTGGCTGACACTGGGACATCAGAGCGCTCAATGACTCAAAATTCCAGCATTGTGTTGACTTCAGCTTTGATACTCTCTTTGTCTCTTTGACAAGGTCAGACTGTTTGCGGTGGTGGTCCGTTCAAGACAATATGTTGAGAGGAGTTCCCTTGCAACCGGATCTGCCCTTGATTTTCACAATGCATGCCAGTTCCCTGGTTTGGGGGGCTACCGTAGGGGATCAGTCCGCTGAGGCGCACTGGTCTTTTCAGGAGAGCCGCACGTCCTCCAATTGGAGGGAATTGATGGATGTGGTCAGGACCCTCCAGCAGTTTTGTCACTCTCTGGAGGGAGCACTCTGACAACTAGGTGACAGTGGCATATTTGAACAATCATGGAGCGATTCGTTCCAGGTCCCTCAATGCTGTAGTGTAGGAGGCCGGCCTGGTTTTTAGTGAGTACCAGAGGTACTTACACCTCATACCAGGTCCAGTTATCCCATATTAGTATATGTAGTCAGTGTCTAGAAACCAGGGCTCTCTAATGGTAGTTTGGATAAGCAGCCAAGGCCTAACTAGGAGACATGCAAAGCTCAGGCAGTATCACTACAGTCACACAGAACTTACAAACATGAAAGAAAATACTCAGTGGTACAAAAATAAAGGTACTTTATTTTAATGACACACTTTCAAAATATACCGTAGAAACTATACTCCCTTAGGAGGTAAGTAATATACAAAATCTATACACTAGTATCCAAAAACAGGTAAGTAAACAGCTAGGGAACAGTGCAAATAGTGAAAATCACAATAGTTAGAAACAGACCTGGGAGAACACAAACCATATACTATGAAAGTGGAATGCGAATGTTGGTTTCCCACCTAGGCAAGTGTAGTGTGTAGAGGGGTGCTGGGAGTGTAAGAAAACACCAAAGGTAAGTATTAGAACCCACCCCAGAGCCCAGGAGAGTAGAAGTAAATCACAGGACCTTTCCTACTACACAGAAGAAAACGAGAAAGAAGATTGTGCAAGAACCAGAAAAGACTGCAAGACACCAACAATGGATTCCTGGACTTGAAGGCCTGTAAAAGAAGGGGACCAAGTCCAAGAAGCACAGAAGAGTCCTGGAAGAAAAGGAGCCCCTGCTAACCCAGGTGAAGGTGCAAAAGTGGAACCATCGGTGAAAAACAATAGTCAGTACTGCACCCAAGAAGATGCATGCGGCTTTCTGGTTGGTGCAGATGATGTACCAAACCGGATGGATGATTGCAGTCTGGTTTGCATCACTGGATTCCGCCAACAAGCCCTGGCACACGCAAAACTTGCGGTTAGCAGAAAATGGCGCTGCTCACGACCAAGAAGGACCAGGCCGACTCTACCCAGGAGGGGGAGCCAGAGGGGCCCCTCAGCAGGCCAGAGAACACTCAGAAGACCAGGTAGCATGAATAGGAGTCCCACAAGATGAGGACAAAGGAGGTGCAAATAGAGGACCATGCAGCAGTATAACAAAGGCTCCCATGCCTCCAGAGAACATTGCAGGAAGCTGTGTATCACAGGAGGGAGTGCTGTGTGCCGGAGCTGTGCTATGCACGAAGAACTTCATGGAAGGTTGCACACATGCCTTGGCAACTGCAAATCACGAGGTGCCGGGGGTACTGTCTTGCGTGGGCAGGCAAGCTCTTACCTCCACGAAAGTTAGACAGCTGGACGTAAGGACAGTCGGGACCACTTCAGTCCACCATCCGTGTTGCTGGATCCAGGCACCTCGCCGGAAGAGGGGACCCAGGCCATTGGTCGTTGCTGCAGAGGGTACCTGCTTTAGTGGGAAGTGATCCCTTTGCTTCTAGGGAGATTTCTTCACTCTTCTGGTGCAGGCTGAAGACAGGATGCCCTCTGAGGATGCACGACTGGGTAACAGTTGCTGGCAGGAGCTGAAGTTACAATGTTGCAGAATTCGTCCTGGCTTCTGTGTTGCAGTTTTGTAGAGTTCCTGGAGGTCCAGATGCAGTTTCTTCAGTGAAAAGGTGAAGTAAAGGATGCAGAGGATTCTATGTCAGGACCGGAGGCATTGGATTATGGAGATTTTGTATTAGGGAGATTTCCAGAGCTCTCAGAATGAATCAGGATCCATCAGGTGGATTTCTCATCTAAAGGAAGAAAAAACAAATGGTAAAATCCTGAAAATACCAAGATTTAAAAACATATGAATCATAAATTGCTCTTGACTATTAGTACATAATATGATATATTGGGTGGGAAAAATACTTTGATTCTTAGATAACAATACTCAACATTCTCGTGTGGGATAATCCTCGCCTCCGTGCCCTTAATAGAATTGAAAATTCTTGTTGCGTAACCTGGAAAATGTTTGATTCTATGTCAGGACCGGAGGCTTGGGATTATGCTAGGTCAAAGCTGAGCAATCACATTAGAAACAACATCAACAATCAGCTTATGATAGAACATCTTCAAGGTGGAATCTGATGACCAATCAGCTGTGGCATGATATCTTCCAATCTGGACCCTGTATTAAAAGCCTTAGAAGCCGTAGCACCCGAACAGAGTGAGCTCCAAAAATGGAAACATCTATGCCTGCTTGTTGCAGCAACCAGACACCTGAGAGATGCCAGTAATTGGCAGATCCAACCCAGAATATTTCAGTTTCTGAATCAACTCTGGGGTCCTTGCAAAATAGATCTTTTTGCCTCCCATCTGAACACTCATCTTCCACTCTCTGGAATTCCAGTCCGCCACTAAGTTCACCTTCCCCAGAATATATTCCGCCGTCACAGAGATCTGATGAGCTAGACACAAATGCCAAAAGTCTTTGGCAATCTCCGCCAACATTTTGGAATGAGTTCCCCCCAGCTTGTTGATATATCGAACCGCTGAAATATTGTCCATCTTGAGGAGAATACAGCATTTCGATTGGGACGGGACTGTGAATGATCCCGCTAGTAGTTCTAGGCAATTGATATGGAGTTTGAGTTCCTCCGGAGATCAACGACCCCCGTCTCTATCTGGCCACACCTGGCACCCCAGCCCCGTCTGCTGGCATCTGATTCTATGATCACCTCTGGAAGAGAGGCAAAAAGTGCTCTGCCATTCCAGGCGTCCATATGATTCAGCCACCATTGAAGCTCTGATCGGGCTTCGTGGGAGAGAACAATTGATTCGGAGCCCTTCCTTAGTTGAAGGATCTTCAGCCTCTGCAGGGCATGGTAATGAAGAGGGCCCGGAAAGATGACGCTAGGAGGCCCACCAGACGGGCAAGAACCCTCAAGGAAATCGAAGTTGCTAAGAAGGCTTTCTTCAACTCTTTTTTATAGCAAGCCTTTTGGTCAAGGGCAACTTCAAAAGGGCTGCAATGGAATCTATTCTGAATCCTAAGAATTCTATGTTCTGAACAGGGAGAAGTTGAGACTTTTCTAAATTTATAATGAAGCTGAGATCTTGAAGGAGCTGCATCGTCCAAGACAGGTGGAGATGAGCAAGGCGCTCTTCTTGAGCCATAATGAGAATATTGCCTAGATAGATAATCAGACGCACTCCTTTCTCCCGTAACCATTGCATCACCGGGCGCATTACTTTCGTGAAGCACCACAGTGATGAGGAAAGACTGAAAGGGAGAGCTGAGAATCTGTAGCAACGACTTTGCCAAAAGAATTGAAGAAATCTGCGATGTGGATCATATATCGGAATGGTCAAATAAGCGTCTTTGAGATCGAAATGGACCATCCAGTCTCCCTCTTGTAAAAGATCACTGAGAAGATGGATACCTTCCATCTTGAAGTGTCGATATATTATCCAAGCATTGAATTGTTTCAGATTGAGAACTAAACAGGACCCCCCTCCATTATTCTGGGCAAGAAAAATTGTGCTGATGAAGCCCCTTGGATGAGGACACGATTCCACAATAGCGCCTTTTTGTAATAGCGTCTTTAATTCTTGATCTATAAAAAACATCTCTTGTTGGGAAAAAAAGGAGAGGAGGGGGAATCTCGGATTGTTGTGGTTTGGTGTAAAACTCTAGGTGGTATCCTGAAATTGTGTCCAACACCCAGGCGTCCTGAGTAATCAAAAGCCAATTTTGAACAAAGAGACTCACTCTGCCCCCCAAAACCGCCTCGGAGTGTGGTATTAGACTCACCTGTTTGAGAGGTATTTTGTCCGTAATAACCTCCTCGGCGAGGTCCCCTGGGCTTACGACCCCTGTAGCCATGACTTCTGTTGGGGTAGAAGTTGGGATTAGGTTGGTAGCTAGACTCTCCCCAGTTTCTCTGATAAAGGGCGTGAGGTCTGTGAAGAAAAACGGCCTGACGAGCGACCTCTGAAACGCCCGCACCTATGAAAAAGGCCACTGGTAAAAACTTTTTTAATTGAAGTCTGGGCCTTATCTGAAGCTGAAAAGGTAGCGACGTATTTGGCAAGATCCTTCACAAACTTGTCCCCAAACAAAGGTCCTTTAGCCGCAGGTCCAGCGTCTGCTGAAGCCACTTCGGACAATTGTGGGTCAATGCGAAGTAGGAAGGATTTACTGCGATCGGTAGACATTGAACAATTCGCATTACCGAACAGACAAATGGCTCTCTGTGTCCATTCTAGCAAGGTGTCAGGGTCAATGGGCTCCTGTGATTCCTTAGCTTGAATTGCGAGATCTAAGATCTTGGTAACGGGACCCGAGATGTCCAACAGTTTATCCTGGCAACCACGCCAGGCTCTATCAATAACCTTTTTTGGGTCTATGGAAATTCTTTAAAGAAATGTGATCATGTGAGGATCCAACTCAGGAGTCTCTGCTACCTTTCCCTCGAGGGCTGGTCGAGGGCATTCTGACCTTAGAGTTTTACTCTAAGGTCCTTTTCAAAACTCTTTCTGAGCCTGGATTGAACATAGGCTGCCACTTCCGGGCAGGGGGTCCACTCAGTAGACTTAGGGTGAATGATATTGTCCGGATCGAAGAACAGGTTCTTCGCCGGAGGAGAAGAGGGGTCAGATGTCTCCAAATGACGCCTTTTGCATTTGCATTTGGCCTTAAGCTCATCTGAGGAGGACTCATCCTCAGAGACAGAAGTGGAAGAAGTATCCGAAGAATTACGTCCTGACTGTAGTGTGGGATCAGAGTTCTGTTAAAAAAAGGCGCCATATCCATGGTCATTTAATACTGCATTAATAAAATGGTCAAAGGGGTCTGAATCTGACCGGCCAGGCTCATTTATTTCAACCTCATTTGGGGTGGGGGTCCCCAAGCCTGCGCCAAATCACCTGCGGACAAAATTAAATATAGGCTGGGCAAACGGGCGTAAGGCCTTCACTAAAGCCCTGTTTACAGAGTCTTGTACATGGAAATCAAGAGCCTCTACCAGGCACTCTTACATCTGATGGCCTTCAGAATATTCCCCATAATACTCATCTTGTTGGGTCATGGTGGCAGTGGAGGCTATGATACTAAGAGGTCCTAAGTCAATTGCCAGTTCACAGGGGGGGGAAACCCCGGTGCCCAATAGGTCAAAATACCATTTTGTCGGTGAAAAAACGATTTTGGTAGCAATATTTATATTGGTATTAAGTTTGAGGGGCCTGGCACCTGTTCCCCTAGAGCCAAGCTCTATCAGTATTCTCACAGCCCCGCTGGGCGTACGCGGGAAACGAGGAGTCGGCACAGTTGGAAAACTCCTCTTTCGACGATCGCGCTACTGCAAACCTGATAATTACAGGGTTTGTGCATGCGCAATCACACTCCCGAGACCCCTCACCGACACTGGAAAAAAGGAAAAAACGATCAGAGATCGTTTCCCCGCATCGCGCTGAACCGCTGCGTCGAGCCGTTAGGCAATGATGAGCGCTTAAGGCCGAAGCCGCGCTTTCACATGAAGCCAATATAAACCAGTAATGTAAACAATCAAGAGCAATAAAGTGTCACTTATCTGTAGTGCGAAGCAGCAAAGAAAGAGGACGGACTTTGCTTGCTTCAGACTTTATGAGTAATAGTGCAGCTTGATTGGAGGGTCATTACTAGGCTGATGTTGATGGGAAATGTAGTTTTCATGTTTTTTACTTTGTGATTGGCTGCTGTGTGTTGTAGTAAAGATAAGAGATAAGCATAATCCTCGCCTCCATGTCCTTAATAGAATTGAAATTCTTGCTGCATAACTAGAAATTGTTTGATTCCTGCTGGAGTCTTGCAATCCGAATGTGAAGAACCACCAAGAGGAGACACCCTAAATAACCCTGAAAGGGGGATTGGTCACCTATCCAGGTAAGCACCTATCAGGGGAGAGCCCAGACGTTACCTGCTAGCACTGGCACCTCAGATGCTCCCAGAGTTCCCTGCCCATCCTGAAAACAAGATGGCAGAAATCAGGGACCCTCTGGGGGAGCTCTGAGCACCACCCCTGGGGTGGTGATGGACAGGAGAGTGGGCGTTCCCTTATCCTTTGTCCAGTTTCACGCCAGAGCAGGGACTGGGGGTCCCTGAACCAGTGTAGACAAGATTATGTAAGGAGGGCACCATTTGTGCCCTTCAAAGCATTTCCAGAGGTTCTGGGAGGCTACCCCTCCCATGCCTCTAACACCTATTTCTTTCAAAGGAAAAGGGTGTAACACCCCTCTCCCAAAGGAAAATCTTTGTTTCTGCCTTCCTGAGCTTGAGCTGTACAAGCAGCAGGAGGACATAAACCTGTCTGAGGGATGGCAGCAGCTGGGGCTGCGTGGAAAACCTCAGAAGGCTGGTGCGGCAATACTGGGGGTTCACTGTGGAGCCTCCAGAGTCTATGTAATCATACAACCAATGCTAGAATCAGCATTGGTGTATAATTCAGAGTTGTGGCCATATTCGGAGTTACCATTATGAAGCTAGACATAGGTAGTGACTTATGTATAGTACACATATAAAATGGCGTACCCACACTCACGAAGTCTGGGAAATTCATCCTGGACAACTTCAGCTCCCTAAGTTGACCTCTGGTGTCGTGGGACCTCTCTTTGCAGTGTTGAGACGACCGCCGTGTTCAGTCTTCTTGAACCTGTGTTCAAAGACTCCTGCGGGTGCTTCCCTCCTTCAAGTGGACTCTCTGCGTTGCTGAGGGCCCCCTCTGTGTCCCCTCCTGAGTGGCGACATCCTGGTCCTTCCTGGGCCCGGGAAGCACCCTTTTTCTTCAACCGTGATTCTTGCAAGTAGCAAGGCTTGTTTGCTGTATTTTGCCAAGGAAACCACCCTGCATCCACCAGGATGCCATGGGGCATCTTCTGCACAAAGCAGAACCTCCAACCTCACTCCGTTGGTGCAAAACCAGCATCTTCTTCGTATCGGAGGCAGCCATTTTGCACCTTCATACAGGGTTTAGTGGGCTCCTGCCCCACGGGACACTTTAGCGACTATTGGACATGGGCCCCTTCCTTTACAGGTCTTCAGGTCCAGGAATCCATCTTCAGTGCTTTGCAGCCTGGTGTGGTCCTTGCAAAATCCTTCATCACGACGTTAGTGTGTTTTGGGGGAAATAGTAGTACTTTACTCCTGCTTTCCTGCGTCCTGGGGTGGGGTCTCCTCTATACCCTTAGTGTTTTCTAACACTTTTAGCGACCCTCTACACACTACACTTGCCTAGGGGTGCATTTGTAGTTCGCATTCCACTTACTTAGTATATGGTTTGTGTTGCCCGTAGGCCTATTGCATTTTATTGTGTTCTACAATGTCTGCGCTGTTTTCTGACTATTTTACTTACCTGATTTGGTTATTTGTGTATATTTTGTGTATGTTACTTACTTCCCAAGGGCGTATGGCTCGCATTACAACCCTGGTGATAAATCCCGCTTGCCACCGCGCAGAAGACCGCCAACATACAGCTGCGGCCGTGGAATTCCGCTACAGGTATTACGACCCACAGCCCGGAGTCCGCCACAATACAGACATCCACAGAAGTCTGCCACACCAAACGTCAGTGATAAACTGGCGATAACAAAACCCAAACCGTCACGCCAAAAAGAATACGCCCACACTATCACGACCCACGAATCAACGTGGCAGTCTTTCAACCGCGGTAATCCATTGGCGGTACACACC
The DNA here is from genome assembly GCF_031143425.1 of Pleurodeles waltl. Lineage (NCBI taxonomy): Eukaryota > Metazoa > Chordata > Amphibia > Caudata > Salamandridae > Pleurodeles > Pleurodeles waltl. The sequence continues at coordinate 1,201,346,285 of NC_090439.1, forward strand.
GCCATGCTCAAAATACACACACATATACAAAACACAACCACATTGGACAAATTGAAATACACACACCTGACACACATACACACACCACACCCACACACCCAATCCAATGTAAAGCACACACCCACATTACCCACAAACCCTTACTACCAGAAATCTGAAAGCAGGCCACAGAAAGACACTACCTAAAGCAACACCAGCATCCACAGACACACAACACCATAACTTACACAACATCCACGCACCTCAAACAACACACACCAACACACCGCCTCACACATCACAACAGACACCACCTCACACATCACCCACACCACATCATGGCACCTCAACGACACCCCAGGTTTTCTGAGGAGGAGCTCAGGGTCATGGTGGAGGAAGTTGTCTGGGTAGAGCCACAGCTATTCGGATCACAGGTGCAGCAGACCTCCATTGCTAGGAAGATGGAGCTATGGCGAAGAATTGTCGACAGGGTCAACGCAGTGGGACAGCATCCAAGAACACGGGATGACATCAGAAAGAGGTGGAACGACCTACGGGGGAAAATCCGTTCCGTGGTCTCCAGACTCCATATTGCTGTACAGAGGACTGGCGGTGGACCACCACCTCCTCCCCCACAACTAACAACATGGGAGGAGCAAGTCTTGGCAATACTGCATCCTGAGGGCCTCGCAGGAGTAGCAGGAGGACTGGACTCTGGTAAGGCAAATCTTTACTACCTTATCCCCCCACCTGCATGCCATCACATACTCCCACCCTTATCCTCACACCCATCACCCCAACATCCCACAGATACCCCACCAACACAACCCACACATCCCAAAACCAAGCCCTGCATGTAACACCAATGCATGGACACCCATCACCCAAGCATGTCCACTACCAAGACTCACTCATGCCCCAAAATCACCAATCACACAAGGACCATGACAATAATGCATGCACTGGAGTAGAGGGTCAACCACCCATTGCACACAATGGCAAACACAGATACAATAACTATCCATTTACACCCCAATAGGACCCCAACCCAACGTCATCGGACAGGAGGTGCCAGACATACCCAGTCCCCCCACAGAAGAGGCCCACAGTGATGACAGCAGCTCTGCACAACTGGATCAAGATGACCAGCCCAGCCGATCTGGGACCTCAGGACAGTCGGTTCCCCTGACACTGTCACAAGCCACCACAGAGCCTCCCTCCTCAGGAAATACCAGCACAGCACCCACCCAGTGGGCCCATCGCTCTGTCCCCAGGACACATCAATCGCCAGTGTGTCCACCACTACAGGGAACCCAGGCAAACCCACCAACCCAAGAAAATCAGGGACCTGGGGGCAGAGGCAGTGGGCACACGGTTCAGGGGACAGAGGCACAGGATAACAGGGAAACTGGGAGGACTGCTGTGTGGCAGGGGAAGGACAGGCCCAGGGAACCCACTCTCCACAAGGCACTCTCAAACATCATGGGAGCTTACCATCATTCCTAGGAGACAATGGCAACGGTACTGGCCAAGTTTCAGGAGACCCAGCGGCTGCAGGAAGAACACTACCTTGGGATCAGGGAGGACTTGCAGTCCATTAACACCACACTGGTCACCATTGTAGGGGTGCTGGGAGACCTTGTCAACACCAGGAGGGACACAGCGGCACAACAAGGGGCCCCTGACACTAGCCTGGACAATGAATAGCCCCTCCACCTCCACTGGCGCTAGTGGACAGGAGGCACCATCACAGGAACAACAGGACACCAGCAGCCCACCCCCTGCAGATGGAGAACCACCCCGCAAATTGTTCCTGAGATCCAGGAACAAGACAGAGAACATTGCCAAGACCCCTGCCAGGAAATGAGACCCAACTGGATGTCACCCTCCTGTCCCACTATGTCACCCTGTCCACCTTAAACTGCCATTGCTCCACTTCCTATGCCCCTTTGGACAATGCACCTGTGAAACAAATAGACTGGACTCAGCCATGGGCATTCCTCCATCATCCCCCCAGCCCATTTTACAACCCCCTCCACTTATTACCACTGGAATAAACACACTTCAATCACAAAACAATCTGGAGTCAGTCTGTGCTTTCACAAATGTGTAATTGCAATAACTATAGAATATAGCAATGTCAATGTACTTGTTCACATAAGTAGGAAAGTACCATCTTGCCTGGCATGTTACCCCCATTTTTCACTGTATATATGTTGTTTTAGTTGTATGTGTCACTGGGACCCTGTCACCCAGGGCCCCAGTGCTCATAAGTGTGCCTGAATGTGTTACCTGTGTAGTGACTAACTGTCTCACTGAGGCTCTGCTAATCAGAACCTCAGTGGTTATGCTCTCTCATTTCTTTCAAATTGTCACTAACAGGCTAGTGACCAATTTACCAATTTACATTGGCTTACTGGAACACCCTTATAATTCCCTAGTATATGGTACTGAGGTACCCAGGGTATTGGGGTTCCAGGAGATCCCTATGGGCTGCAGCATTTCTTTTGCCACCCATAGGGAGCTCTGACAATTCTTACACAGGCCTGCCACTGCAGCCTGAGTGAAATAACGTCCACGTTATTTCACAGCCATTTTACACTGCACTTAAGTAACTTATAAGTCACCTATATGTCTAACCTTTACCTGGTAAAGGTTAGGTGCAAAGTTACTTAGTGTGAGGGCACCCTGGCACTAGCCAAGGTGCCCCCACATTGTTCAGGGCCAATTCCCCGGACTTTGTGAGTGCGGGGACACCATTACACGCGTGCACTACATATAGGTCACTACCTATATGTAGCTTCACAATGGTAACTCAGAATATGGCCATGTAACATGTCTATGATCATGGAATTGCCCCCTCTATGCCATCCTGGCATAGTTGGCACAATCCCATGATCCCAGTGGTCTGTAGCACAGACCCTGGTACTGCCAAACTGCCTTTCCTGGGGTTTCACTGCAGCTGCTGCTGCTGCCAACCCCTCAGACAGGTTTCTGCCCTCCTGGGGTCCAGCCAGGCTTGGCCCAGGATGGCAGAACAAAGGACTTCCTCTGATAGAGGGTGTTACACCCTCTCCCTTTGGAAAATGGTGTGACAGCAGGGGAGGAGTAGCCTCCCCCAGCCTCTGGAAATGCTTTCATGTGCACACATGGTGCCTATTTCTGCATAAGCCAGTCTACACCGGTTCAGGGACCCCTTAGCCCTGCTCTGGCGTGAAACTGGACAAAGGAAAGGGGAGTGACCACTCCCCTGACCTGCACCTCCCCTGGGAGGTGTCCAGAGCTCCTCCAGTGTGCTCCAGACCTCTGCCATCTTGGAAACAGAGGTGCTGCTGGCACACTGGACTGCTCTGAGTGGCCAGTGCCACCAGGTGACGTCAGAGACTCCTTCTGATAGGCTCCTTCAGGTGTTGCTAGCCTATCCTCTCTCCTAGGTAGCCAAACCCTCTTTTCTGGCTATTTAGGGTCTCTGTCTCTGGGGAAACTTTAGATAACGAATGCAAGAGCTCATCCGAGTTCCTCTGCATCTCTCTCTTCACCTTCTGCCAAGGAATCGACTGCTGACCGCGCTGGAAGCCTGCAAAACTGCAACATAGTAGCAAAGACGACTACTGCAACTCTGTAACGCTGATCCTGCCGCCTTCTCGACTGTTTTCCTGGTGGTGCATGCTGTGTGGGTAGTCTGCCTCCTCTCTGCACTAGAAGCTCCGAAGAAATCTCCCGTGGGTCGACGGAATCGTCCCCCTGCAACCGCAGGCACCAAAGAACTGAATCACCGGTCCCTTGGGTCTCCTCTCAGCACGACGAGCGAGGTCCCTCGAATCCAGCAACTGTGTCCCAGTGACCCCCACAGTCCAGTGACTCTTCAGTCCAAGTTTGGTGGAGGTAAGTCCTTGCCTCCACACGCCAGACTGCATTGCTGGGAACCGCGACTTTTGCAGCTACTCCGGCCTCTGTGCTCTTCCGGCGGAAATACTTTGTGCACAGCCAAGCCTGGGTCCACGGCACTCTAACCTGCATTGCACGACTTTCTAAGTTGGTCTCCGGCGACGTGGGACTCCTTTGTGCAACTTCGAGTGAGCACCGTTTCACGCATCCTTGTAGTGCCTGTTTCTGGCACTTCTCTGGGTCCTACCTGCTGCTGAGAGGGCTCTTTGTCTTGATCAACATTCCTTCTGTCTCCTGACGTAATTTGCTATATCCTGGTCCTTCCTGGGCCACAGCAGCGTCCAAAAACCCTTACTGCATGATTTGCAGCTAGCAAGGCTTGTTGGCGGTCTTTCGGCGGGAAAACACTTCTGCACGACTTGCTACGGCGTGAGGGATCACTCCTCCAAAGGGAAAGTCTCTAGCCCTTGTCGTTCCTGCAGAAACCTAAGCTTCTACTGGCTAGTAGCAGCTTCTTTGCACCCACAGCTGGCATTTCCTGGGCATCTGCCCATCTCCGACTTGCTTGTGACTTTTGGACTTGGTCCCCTTGTTCCACAGGTACCCTCGATTGGAAATCCATCGTTGTTGCATTGCTGGTTTGTGTCTTTCCTGCAGAATTCCCCTATCACGACTTCTATGTCCTTTGGGGAACTTTAGTGCACTTTGCACTCACTTTTCAGGGTCTTGGGGTGGGCTATTTTTCTATCCCTTACTATCTTCTAATAGTCCCAGCGACCCTCTACAAGGTCACATAGGTTTGGGGTCCATTCGTGGTTCGCATTCCACTTTTGGAGTATATGGTTTGTGTTGCCCCTATCCCTATGTGTCCCCATTGCATCCTATTGTAACTATACATAGTTTGCACTGTTTTCTAAGACTATACTGCATATTTTTGGTATTGTGTACATATATCTTGTGTATATTTCCTATCCTCTCACTGAGGGTACACACTGAGATACTTTGGCATATTGTCATAAAAATAAAGTACCTTTATTTTTAGTATAACTGTGTATTGTGTTTTCTTATGATATTGTGCATATGACACTAAGTGGTACTGAAGGAGCTTCACTCGTCTCCTAGTTCAGCCTAATCTGCTCTGCTAAGCTACCATTATCTATCAGCCTATGCTGCTAGACACCCTATACACTAATAAGGGATAACTGGGCCTGGTGCAAGGTGCAAGTCCCCCTTGGTACTCACTACAAGCCAGTCCAGCCTCTTACATTGGTTGTGCAGCGGTGGGATAAGTGCTTTAAGACTACCTCCCACTCTTGTCATTGTACTTTTCATAAGAGAAAAATATACAAAACAAGTTCAGTGTGTGTACACATAGCTAAAAAGTTTTGCATTTCCTCTTTTCACTCTTTTCTAAGTGCTGAAAAGTACTTCTAAACTTTCAAAAAGTTCTAAAAAGTTTTAAAAGTTTTTTTTCTCTGTCTTTCTAAAAGCTCTGACAAACTTTTTTCTCTTTTTCTATCACTTTAACTCTCTCAAAAAATGTCTGGCACAGGCCAAAATGTTGATCTGTCCAAAATTGCATATAATCACCTTAGCTGGAAAGGAGCAAGGAGTCTCTGCATAGAGAGAGGTTTGAGTGTAGGGAAGAATCCTTCCTTGGAATTGTTACTTAACATGCTTAGAGAACAGGATTAAGCTAAAAGTGCCCCATCTGTTGAAAAAGTAGCTAATGGTTCCCAATCTGATCCAGGGACTCCCCCAGGAAAAGATTCAGGAAAGAAACTTCTTACCCTGCCCATTACTAGACAGTCTAGCATAGTTGGTACTGAGGTGGAGTCACATCATACAGATGGTGTGCTCTCACATTACACTGTCAGCCAAGCTGTTATGGTGCCCTCTGTAAGGGACATGTCTCCTTCTGTTCATTCTCATCATACTTCTGTGTCTAGGAATGTCCCTCCCACCCACCCTGATGACAGATTGTTAGAAAGGGAGCTCAATAGATTGAGAGTGGAACAAACCAGACTGAAGCTCAAGAAGCAACAGCTGGATTTGGATAGACAGACCTTAGAAGTAGAGAAGGAGAGACAGAAACTGGGTTTAGAAACCCATGGTGGCAGCAGCAGTATTCCCCATAGTCATCCTGCAAAAGAGCATGATTCCAGGAATCTGCACAAGATAGTTCCCCCTTATAAGTAGGGGGATGACATTAACAAGTGGTTTGCTGCACTTGAGAGGGCCTGTGCTGTACAGGATGTCCCTCAAAGGCAGAGGGCTGCTATCCTATGGCTATCATTTAGTGGGAAAGGTAGGGATAGGCTCCTTACTGTGAAAGAAAATGAAGCTAATGATTACAAAGTTCTTAAGAATGCACTCCTGGATGGTTATGGCTTAACCACTGAACAATACAGGATAAAGTTCAGAGAGACCAAAAAGGAGTCTTCACAAGACTGGGTTGATTTCATTGACCATTCAGTGAAGGCCTTGGAGGGGTGGTTACATGGCAGTAAAGTTACTGATTATGACAGCCTGTATAACTTGATCCTGAGAGAGCATATTCTTAATAATTGTGTGTCTGATTTGTTGCACCAGTACCTGGTGGACTCTGATCAGACCTCTCCCCAAGAATTGGGAAAGAAGGCAGACAAATGGGTCAGAACAAGGGTGAACAGAAAAGTTCATACAGGGGGTGACAAAGAGAACAATAAGAAGAAAGATGGTGAAAAATCTCAAGATAAGCATGGGGATAAGGGTAAAACCAAAGATCCCACTTCAAATCTTAAACACTCTTCAGGGGGTGGGGATAAAACAAATTCTTCCTCTTCTTCTCAACCTACACAATTTAAAAAGCCTTGGTGCTTTGTGTGTAAAAACAGAGGCCATAGGCCAGGGGATAAGTCCTGTCCAGGTAAACGCCCCTGAGCCTACCACCACTAATACATCAAGCTCTAGTGCCCCTAGCAGTAGTGGTACTAGTGGTGGGACTGCTGGCAAAAGTCAAGCAAAGGGTGTAGTTGGGTTCACTTATGGGTCCATCATAGAAACTGGGGTAGTCAGTCCCAAGACAGTTTCTGTCACACCTAGTGGCATTGGCCTTGCCACACTGGCTGCTTGTCCCCTTACAATGGATAAGTACAGGCAGACAGTTTCAATAAATGGTGTTGAGGCCTTGGCCTACAGGGACACAGGTGCCAGTATCACTTTGGTGACTGAAAACCTAGTGCACCCTGATAAACACATCATTGGACAACAGTATAAGATTATTGATGTCCATAACTCCACTAAGTTTCTTCTCTTAGCTATAATTCAGTTTAGTTGGGGTGGAGTTACTGGCCCTAAGCAGGTGGTGGTATCACCTAGCTTACATGTAGACTGTCTTTTAGGTAATGACCTAGAGGCCTCAGGTTGGGCTGATGTAGAGTTTTATGCCCATGCAGCCATGCTGGGCATCCCAGAGGAATTGTTCCCTCTCATTTCTACTGAAATGAAAAAGCAAAGGAGAGAAGGCCTAAAAACTCAGGATCCCTCTCCATCAACAGGTAAAAAGGGTATCACAGTATCCCCTAACCACCCTGCCATTCAGGATACCATTCCTGTGGTGGGAGAAACCTCTCCTGGGGTGGCACCTGTTCCAAGGGAAGCATCAGCTGGCAAAGCTGTACTCCCTGAGGTAGAAGTACCTCTCTGTGGGATAACTAACATTGGTGACAAAAAGAGCACAATTTTAGTTAACATGGAGCATCCCTCCAACCCTCCCAGAGAAACTTTAGTGCAGAAACTCTGCACTGCCTCACAACACTTAGGACAGCATCCCTGCCCTAGTGTGGAGCTGATAGGATAGCATCCCTGCCCTGCTCCAACCCAAGAGAAACAGCATCCCTGTTCTCTCTTCCAGCCATATGTACAAGGTTTTTGCCCAGCTATGGCTTTTCTGAGACAGCATCCCTGTCTGGCATTCCCATCACTACAAATAGGTTCAGTGGACAATTCCCACTGCTCTAAACTAAAACTTACTGATAGAAACTCTGAAAATACATCTTCACATTGTTGCTTAGCTAAAAAACTTCAAACAGGGTGGTTTACATCCCCACAGGGAAGTAACCATATAGTGGATGATAAAGGGAGTAACCAGTCTATTGCAGAGCTACTCTCTACTTATCACCACTTAGACAATAAAGTCTCAACTGGCCAAGGTTAGCCTTATTGTCCTTCGTTTGGGGGGGGGGGGGGTTGTGTGAGAAAGTAGCCTCTTTCTAGCCTTGTTACCCCCACTTTGGGACTATTTGTGAGTGTATGTCAGGGTGTTTTCACAGTCTCACTGGTATCCTGCTTGCCAGGGCCCAGTGCTCATAGTGAAAACCCTATGTTTTCAGTATGTTTGTTATGTGTCACTGGGACCCTGCCAGTCAGGACCCCAGTGCTCATAAGTTTGTGATCTAAAGGTATGTGTTCCCTGTGTGATGCCTAACTGTCTCACTGAGGCTCTGCTAACCAGAACCTCAGTGGTTATGCTCTCTCATTTCTTTCAAATTGTCACTAACAGGCTAGTGACCAATTTTACCAATTTACATTGGCTTACTGGAACACCCTTATAATTCCCTAGTATATGGTACTGAGGTACCCAGGGTATTGGGGTTCCAGGAGATCCCTATGGGCTGCAGCATTTCTTTTGCCACCCATAGGGAGCTCTGACAATTCTTACACAGGCCTGCCACTGCAGCCTGAGTGAAATAACGTCCACGTTATTTCACAGCCATTTTACACTGCACTTAAGTAACTTATAAGTCACCTATATGTCTAACCTTTACCTGGTAAAGGTTGGGTGCTAAGTTACTTAGTGTGAGGGCACCCTGGCACTAGCCAAGGTGCCCCCACATTGTTCAGGGCCAATTCCCCGAACTTTGTGAGTGCGGGGACACCATTACACGCGTGCACTACATATAGGCCACTACCTATATGTAGCTTCACAATGGTAACTCCGAATATGGCCATGTAATATGTCTATGATCATGGAATTGCCCCCTCTATACCATCCTGGCATAGTTGGCACAATCCCATGATCCCAGTGGTCTGTAGCACAGACCCTGGTACTGCCAAACTGCCTTTCCCGGGGTGTCACTGCAGCTGCTGCTGCTGCCAACCCCTCAGACAGGCATCCGCCCTCCTGGGGTCCAGCCAGGCCTGGCCCAGGATGGCAGAACAAAGGACTTCCTCTGAGAGAGGGTGTTACACCCTCTCCCTTTGGAAAATGGTGTGAAGGCAGGAGAGGAGTAGCCTCCCCCAGCCTCTGGAAATGCTTTCTTGGGCACAGATGTGCCCAATTCTGCATAAGCCAGTCTACACCGGTTCAGGGGACCCCTTAGCCCTGCTCTGGCGCGAAACTGGACAAAGGAAAGGGGAGTGACCACTCCCCTGACCTGCACCTCCCCTGGGAGGTGTCCAGAGCTCCTCCAGTGTGCTCCAGACCTCTGCCATCTTGGAAACAGAGGTGCTGCTGGCACACTGAACTGCTCTGAGTGGCCAGTGCCACCAGGTGACGTCAGAGACTCCTTGTGATAGGCTCCTTCAGGTGTTGCTAGCCTATCCTCTCTCCTAGGTAGCCAAACCCTCTTTTCTGGCTATTTAGGGTCTCTGTCTCTTGGGATTCCTTAAATAACGAATGCAAGAGCTCATCCGAGTTCCTCTGCATCTCTCTCTTCAACTTCTGCCAAGGAATCGACTGCTGACCGCGCTGGAAGCCTGCAAAACTGCAACATAGTAGCAAAGACGACTACTGCAACTCTGTAACGCTGATCCTGCCGCCTTCTCGACTGTTTTCCTGGTGGTGCATGCTGTGGGGGTAGTCTGCCTCCTCTCTGCACTAGAAGCTCCGAAGAAATCTCCCGTGGGTCGACGGAATCTTCCCCCTGCAACCGCAGGCACCAAAAAGCTGCATCACCGGTCCCTTGGATCTCCTCTCAGCACGACGAGCGAGGTCCCTCGAATCCAGCAACTCTGTCCAAGTGACTCCCACAGTCCAGTGACTCTTCAGTCCAAGTTTGGTGGAGGTAAGTCCTTGCCTCACCTCGCTAGACTGCATTGCTGGGAACTGCGACTTTTGCAGCTACTCCGGTCCCTGTGCACTTCCGGCGGAAATCCTTTGTGCACAGCCAAGCCTGGGTCCACGGCATTCTAACCTGCATTGCACGACTTTCTAAGTTGGTCTCCGGCGACGTGGGACTCTGTGCGACTTCGGGTGAGCACTGTTTCACGCATCCTCGTAGTGCCTGTTTCTGGCACTTCTCCGGGAGCTACCTGCTGCTAAGAGGGCTCTTTGTCTAGCTCGACGTCCCCTCTACCGTCTGTTCCAATTTGCGACCTCCTGGTCTCTCCTGGGCCATAGCAGCATCCAAAAACGCTTACCGCACAATTTGCAGCTAGCAAGGCTTGTTGGCGTTCTTTTGGCGGGAAAATACTTCTCCACGACTTTCCAAGGCGAGATGGATTCGTCCTCCAAAGGGGAAGTCCCTAGCCCTTTGCGTTCCTGCAGAAACTGCAGCTTCTTCTGTCCAGTAGAAGCTTCTTTGCACCCGCAGCTGGCATTTCCTGGGCATCTGCCAATCTCCGACTTGCTTGTGACTTTTGGACTTGGTCCCCTTGTTCCACAGGTACCCCAGATTGGAAATCCAGCATTGTTGCATTGTTGGTTTGTGTCTTTCCTGCCTTATTCCCCTATCACGACTTCTTTGTCCTTTGGGGAACTTTAGTGCACTTTGCACTCACTTTTCAGGGTCTTGGGGTGGGCTATTTTTCTAACCCTCACTATCTTCTAATAGTCCCAGCGACCCTCTACAAGGTCACATAGGTTTGGGGTCCATTCGTGGTTCGCATTCCACTTTTGGAGTATATGGTTTGTGTTGCCCCTATCCCTATGTGTCCCCATTGCATCCTATTGTAACTATACATTGTTTGCACTGTTTTCTAAGACTATACTGCATATTTCTGGTATTGTGTATATATATCTTGTGTATATTTCCTATCCTCTCACTGAGGGTACACTCTGAGATACTTTGGCATATTGTCATAAAAATAAAGTACCTTTATTTTTAGTATATCTGTGTATTGTGTTTTCTTATGATATTGTGCATATGACACTAAGTGGTACTGTAGGAGCTTCACTCGTCTCCTAGTTCAGCCTAAGCTGCTCTGCTAAGCTACCATTATCTATCAGCCTAAGCTGCAAGGCACCCTATACACTAATAAGGGATAACTGGGCCTGGTGCGAGGTTCAAGTACCCCTAGGTACTCACTACAAGCCAGTCCAGCCTCCTACACTCCTCATCCAAGTGGCGACATCCTGGTCCCTCCTGGGCCACAGCAGCATCCAAAAACCCTAACTGCAACCCTTGCATCTAGCAAGGCTTGTTTGCGGTCTTTTTGTGTGGGAACACCACTGCAAGCTTCTTCACGACGTGGGACATCCATCCTCCAAAGGGGAAGTTTCTTGTCCTCTTCGTTCTTGCAGAACACAAAGCTTCTTCCATTCGGTGGCAGCTTCCTTGCACCCTCAGCTGGCATTTCCTGGGCATCTTCCCACTCTCAACACTGTCACGACTCTTGGACTTGGTCACCTTGTCTTACAGGTACTCAGGTCCGGAAATCCACTGTTGTTGCATTGCTGGTGTTGGTCTTCCTTGCAGAATCCCCCTATCACGACTTCTGTGCTCTCCGGGGGTTGTAGGTGCACTTTACACCTACCTTACAGGGTCTTGGGGTGGGCTATTTTTCTAACCCACACTGTTTTCTTACAGTCCCAGCGACCCTCTACAAGCTCCCATAGGTTTGGGGTCCATTTGTGGTTCGCATTCCACTTTTGGAGTATACAGTTTGTGTTGCCCCTACACCTATGTGCTCCTATGGCAATCTATTGTGACTTTACACTGCTTGCATTACTTCCTTTTGCTATTACTGCATATTTTTGGTATTGTGTACATATATCTTGTGTATATTTGGTATCCTCATACTGAGGGTACTCACTGAGATACCTTTGGCATATTGTCATAAAAATAAAGTACCTTTATTTTTAATATATCTGTGTATTGTGTTTTCTTATGATATTGTGCATATGACATCAGTGGTATAGTAGGAGCTTTGCTTGTCTCCTAGTTCAGCCTAAGCTGCTCTGCTATAGCTACCTTCTATCAGCCTAAGCTTCTAGAAACACCTCTTCTACACTAATAAGGGATAACTGGACCTGGTACAGAGTGTAAGTACCCCTTGGTACCCACTACCAGCCAGGCCAGCCTCCTACAGCGTACAGTTGTGGTTCCCTGGCTGGAATCTCCCTCTTGATGTGTAATCGACTAGGAAGTATTTTTATAATAAAACAGCTGATGTTCTAAGAAAATGTCCCTACGTAAGGATGTGTATTTTCTACAAATGGCGAGACTAAATTTCTACCACGTTCACCGGCAATGTACCAAACCGTAGCCTTGACTGAAGCACAGAGTGATCAAGAACGTGTTGTTTGAGAACACAGTGCTGGGCTAAGCAAAACAGTTAGATAGAAGAAATTAAAACAAGACCGTAAAACTGGTTATTGTAAAAATAACAATGTAAAGCTGAATAAAATATTTATACTTCAAGGTGCACAGTGGCCTAATGTATTAAACTAACATGCGTGGAGCTATAACTAAAATGGCTACACAACACCCTCCCCTTGTCAGTAGAAAGTGGTTCAAACCAAAACTAAAATTTCTCAACCTAAGACATATATTAAACCCCACTCAATTTTGACAAGTTAAAAGGAAACACAAACACACTACTTGGCAATTTAAAACATGAGCACGTGGCTTATAACCTAATTCAATGAAAATGTAAATTTAGAAAATTTCCAAATTAAGTACGAGTCATGGAAAGTAGGAGATCTTCCACTTCGGCAGATGACAGAACCAGAAAGTCCACGCCAAAAAAGATAGAGGAGCAAGTGTGTTCGATATCCCCTGTATCAACCAAGACGGCATCCCTTGGAATGGCCATTGATGGGTTGATGGCAACTTCCTCCAGGAAGGGTAACTCATAGTTATCTTCACTTAGCAAACGCAGCCTCAGTGCGCATGTCTGGTAATGAACCCTCAGCGAGAACATCAATAGATCAGCATCTATCGCTGGGGGGCGCTGCTGTGAAAGACAAACTTCCAGTGCATGTTCAAAAGATCACCAAAGGCACTGGAACACGGGCTGTACACAATACAAAACCGTTCTGAATGACAAAACCAGTCACACTCCAAATGTTCCAGGAGTGTTGCTCTGAAATGCTGCATCGTACGTTCAGGACACAGCTGCGCTGATGGGAGAGCCGTCATTTGTCCTTGTTGCGGTGGGACAGCCATTGCACATAAACAACAGCAACAGCAGGATGCCGGCTAATAAAGCCAAAGTTTTCAGAAATCCCCCCAAAATACTACTGAAAATTGAGTGGATAGCTGAAGGTGTCAAACTGAATATGGAGGAGAAGGTGTGAACAAAACTAGAACCAACAGCTTTGAAAACATGTACTATTCCAGTCGTACTGGATGCATTGAATATTTTTCCCACGAGTTCACCAAAGTGTCTCAGAAAGTTCATATTTAACAGGGACTGTATTTCTGCTGATGACCTTGCCACTTTAAGTGCGTAGGTCTTGCGTGCAGATGTAAGGGCCACATGCTTTTGAAACAATAAAGCCTTGAGTCTACTTAACTTGTCAAAATTCACGTTTGAAGTAGCAATGTAAGGCCAGATATCAGCTACCTACTTGATTTCAGTGGTGGGAAACAGTACGTTACTGTAGCATGTAACGACTTTAGAGACCGAAACAACGTATCACTATTTGAAAGCACCTGGAACGTGGGTCTAATCAAGGGGACTGGAACTCCCTTAAGATAACAGGCCAAGTTTGCAGCCAAAGCGTTACCCACCCCATGCAAGGACACCTGTTTACAAATCATCGAATGGCTGATAGAAGTCTTGCATTCACTACCGCTAAGAAAGACCTCTTTCATGCCATTGAAACATTTGTACGAGAAGGGAAGCTCCCACACCTCATGGACGTAACTATCTCCCAGCATTTCACATCTGCCTACCGGAATGTGTTTCAAACAGGAGGTGAATTGTAGTGTTGAAATAGGCAGATTAATAACACCATGTATTAACCACTCTGCCGTTGGTATTTCGGCCACGGTAAAAGGCAACTTTTCTAATTTCTCAATGTTAAGCATGACATAAGACGCTTCTTTCTTAGCCATAAATTGTTGCTGTTGCATTAGATTAAAAAAAGAAAATATCTCCCTTGCACTGACGTGCTGCCATGGAACGCGACCCGCATTCAATGTTTGAAGCGTCCAACCAAACTGCATAATGGACCTGGTCTGACTCTGTCCATGGTATAAAGAAGATGTATCAGATTGTATAATGCCTATAGCAGAAGAGACAATGTTGTTAAGTGTATAGCTCCGGTCGGACAACATTTTAATCCCATTATCCTTTTTTAGATTTTCCTGGTCTATTTGCCTTAACCGGGCAGCAGCATCTTGTTGGGAAAGTTTCCATATTTCATTGTATACTGCATATAAGAAACGCTTCCTACGTGGTGTTCTGGGGCCTGACAAGAAATCTTGTAAGTCAGTGGTGTTAGGCAAGAGATTGAGGTGTTCTTTAACAGCGTTTAGTGAGGATGATTTTAGCCACTGTTGGCATAATTTCCCTACACTATATGTTGTAATGGTATCTGCATGTTCTGGCGATATATAGCGAGGGTCTGGCCTACTCGTCCTAAAACCCCCGAGGAGTTAATGAAATGTTGATGACTCCCATTGGTATCTATTGGCTACAATAACCACCCGCCTGGACGTGTCAGTGAAGTATTAAACGTACCATTCTGGACCCACTCATTGAGCTCATCTTCAGTTGCATTTGTGTATTTTTGCCATTTGTCAAATTTAGCAGGGGCAGGTATACTGGGCATTTTCAATTCTCTGATTGTTGCTAAGCCTAAACAACTCGTTTGTTGCACAGTTTCATTTAAGAATATAATCTGAACAGGAATAAGACATGCTCTAAACAATGTTTCTTTTCCCTTAATGTGCCACTTTTTTGTTCCCCAGACACTTTTCAGATCAATTGATTTGGACCAATATTCAAGGCCTTCTATTGATAACTGGGAAACAAAGGGTTCTGAATATATACATTTCGTATTAGTCAATAACATATGTATACCCTTCTTTTGATTGTGCCCAGAAAAATATGCAAACTTTTCAGAATATATTTTAGAACTCCCTTGTGGTGGAGTTGGACAATGTTCCCATTGCGTGTAATTAAAAATCATTTTGGGACTGTTCGCTCTATGTATGAAGTGGTGCCCATAATAATTATAACAAAACATATCACCATAATGTTCTTTGAATTGGTAAACATCTTCGTTTTCAAAGACAGTATAATATTGCAAATCTGTCAACATAGAATCAACTGTTTTCACATCCCAATCATGAGATACAATGCCTGGTATTACTATATCATTCATTGATAATTTGAACACATAAGGTATTTGAATAATTTCCCTGGGACCGTATATATCAAACATTACTTGGTCCCAAACAATCCCATCAGGAATGGGCACTGCGGAAATGTTCACAAACAATAAGTCTCTTCGGACTTTGTGTGACGAAAAATGTGGTTTCAAAACCTCCTCCACCTGTTCAACTGTTGATCTTTCAGTAAGAAAATGACCATGTATCAATAAGAAAAATGTTATAACAAAACCAATCCAATAGAAATGCTAGGACAGTCCCGAAAGAATGCAAAGATCAAAGAAAATGAGTGTAACCATCGGAATATATTACAAACAAGTAGGCAGAAATATATAACTACACCATGTACAAAATATATACCAGGCATAGAAGTCCTGCACAAAGAAAGTCAGTGGAACACCGGGACCCAACTGTATGGGCAAGGCCCACACAAGATCCCCGACCATGACGGAGAGAACACTGCAGGGGCATCAGATACCAAGAAAACAGGCACCTCAGGGGGAGGGAAAGGGGGGGCACCTCAGCCGCTTGAGTGCATGACGCCAAATCCACGAGGGGGCCACATGCCCACTGTTCCATCCTGGGGAGTGCAAAGCCACAGTCTCTCAGTCTCTACAGTGGGTGGTTTGCCCACCGTTCAATCCTGGGGAGTTCAAAGCCACAGTCTCTCAAGTCTCTACAGTGCGTGGGTTGATATCTGTTCCATCCTGGGGAGTGCAAAGCCACAGTCTCTCAAGTCTCTACAGTGATGGGTTGCCCACTGTAACATCCTGGGGGGTGCAAAGCCACAGTCTCTCAAGTCTCTACAGTGGGTGGGTTGCCCCCTGTTCAATCCTGGGGAGTGCAAAGCCACAGTCTCTCACGTTTCTACAGTGGGTGGGTTGCCCACTGTAACATCCTGGGGAGTGCAAAGCCACAGTCTCACAAGTGGATAACAGTCGCCACTGGTTCTGGAGGGGGACTGGTGCCCAGAGTGCTTCATCCTGTGAAGGACAGAGGTAGTGGATGGATGTCTCCACTGGTTCTGGAGGGGGACTGGTGCCCAGAGAGCATCACTCACCCTGTGACAGACCCAGCTGCGTCAGTGCCCCTGCCGCTAATGGGCTAGCGGTGCTTGATTTGGCGGTGCCCTGTTCAGCAGTGCTTGAGTTGGCGGTGCCCTGTTCAGCGGTGCTTGAGTTGGCGGTGCCCTGTTCAGCAGTGCTTGAGTTGGCGGTGCCCTGTTCAGCGGTGCTTGAGTTGGCGGTGCCCTGGTCAGCGGTGCTTGAGTTGGCGGTGCCCTGTTCAGCAGTGCTTGAGTTGGCGGTGCCCTGTTCAGCGGTGCTTGAGTTGGCGGTGCCCTGTTCAGCGGTGCTTGAGTTGGTGGTCCTTCATGGGCCAGCGGGCTTGTGCTGGCGGTCCTTCATGGCCCAGCGGGGCTTGTGCTGGTGGTCCTTCATGGATCAGCTGGGCTGGGGCAGGCAGTGGCCTCCTGTGCAGCTGGGCTGGGGTTGGGGCTGGCGGTGGCCTCCTGGGCAGCTGGGCTGGGGCTGGCGGTGGCCTCCTGGGCAGCTGGGCTGGGGCTGGCAGTGGCCTCCTGGGCAGCTGGGCTGGGCTGGCCGGGCCTCCTGGGCAGCGGGGATGATGGCGGTCCTCTCTGCCGTGCAGCACTTCCCAGACTTGCCGGGTTTCTTGTGGCCCTTCCCCACCTTGGAAGGTGTCACAGCTGACTCCACACTACCAACGGGACCCCTGGGAGCAGCTTTGGTGGCTGGAGTCTTCCCCCTCTCCCACCAGGCACTGCCCGACTTCTGATGCTTCACAGGTGGGGGACTGGCTGTGCTGTGGCTCCGTGCCACACTGGCTGTCCTGGTGGCCGGTGCACTCCACATACCTGTGACTATAGGCACCACTGGTCCCGGAGATGTTGTGGCTGAGGTGCTACTTCGGGACCTATGAGATGGACGGGGAGGGGGAGGTGGGGGAAAAAGGTCAAGGCTGGACAGGAAAATTCTTTTGGAGACACTGGGACGGGTAGCTGGAGGGGGTTTGGGAGTGAGGGAAGAGGTGGTGGTAGTAGGAGGTGTACGTTTGGTGACTTTGGGTGCAGGTGCATGCGCTGGAGGCTGTCTTGAGGTGGATGGCTGTTGGGTGGGTGTGTGCCTGCATTTGTATATCTTGGGAGGAAGCGTCACAGACACACTGGGAGAGGACACAGGGGACATGTGAATGGTAGTGGGGGTGGTGACTGCACGTGAGCGGGGTGGGCTGGTGGGTGTGCTGGTGAGGGACGTAGTGGCTGCAGAGGTAGTGCATGCAGGTGTGAGTGTAGACGAGACTGGGAGGGAGGAGGGAGACGACAAGGAAGGGGGACACAGTGGAGGAAGTGGATGTTGGTGTGTCTGCATGTGTGTGTTGCTTGCGAGAGTGCCTGTGTGATGTGTGGTGCTTATGTTTGCCTGAGCTTCCCTTGTGTGGTGAGGTGTGTGCAGGCTGGTCTGATGGTGTTCTTGGGATAGGCAGAGGTACAGGGGATTGGGTCTGGGTAGAGGATGTTGGAGGGGGGAGGCTAGAGACGGGGACAATGGCTACCATCAGTGCTGAGGCCAGAGTTTGAAAGGCTCGGTGAAGGGCCGCCTGACCAGAATGAATGCCCTCCAGGAATGCATTAGTTTGTTGCAACTGCCTTTCTACACCCTGGATGGAATTCAAAATGATAGACTACCCAACAGTGAGTGACCTGAGGAGGTCAATGGCCTCCTCACTGAGGGCAGCAGGGGTGAATGGGGCAGGCCTCAGGTGCCTTGTGCGAAGTTGATGCCCACCCTCCTGGGTGAGCGGGCACGGGCGAAGGCTGAGGGGCTGCTGGGAGGGCGGTGTTGGTAGGGGGGTTGGCGGCTGTACCTGTAGATGCGGGGGGCACAGATGTTGCTGCCACCACAAGGGAGCTCCCATCAGAGGACGAGTCCGTGTCGCTGGTCTCAGCTCCTGTCCCCGCCCTGGAGCTCCCCTTGCCCTCCGTCCCACTGGTGAATTCCGAGTCCGTAGTCTCGCCCTCCAGGGCCATGTGGGATGCAGCTCCCTCGTGCTCCGGTGCCACTGCTCCTCCGCCTGATGATGCTAATGCACACAAGAACAGGAAGACCACAAAAAGGGGGGGAGACAGAAGAAAGACATGTTGAGTGCATGGATTACCGCTACCGTTGGCGGACAAGACAGAAACAGAAGCCCCCTGCACTATGCCGCGCTCTTGGGCTCCACAGTTCAGTTCCTGGTAAATGGCTTGCAAGGCTATGTGTAGGAGGCTGGACTGGCTTGTAGTGAGTACCAAGGGGTACTTGCACCTTGCACCAGGCCCAGTTATCCCTTATTAGTGTATAGGGTGTCTAGCAGCTTAGGCTGATAGATAATGGTAGCTTAGCAGAGCAGCTTAGGCTGAACTAGGAAACGTGTGAAGCTACTACAGTACCACTTAGTGTCATATGCACAATATCATAAGAAAACACAATACACAGTTATACTAAAAATAAAGGTACTTTATTTTTATGACAATATGCCAAAGTATCTTAGAGTGTACCCTCAGTGAGAGGATAGGAAATATACACAAGATATATATACACAATAGCAAAAATATGCAGTATAGTCTTAGAAAACAGTGCAAACAATGTATAGTTACAATAGGATGCAATGGGGAAACATAGGGATAGGGGCAACACAAACCATATACTCCAAAAGTGGAATGCGAACCACGAATGGACCCCAAACCTATGTGACCTTGTAGAGGGTCGCTGGGACTATTAGAAAATAGTGAGAGTTAGAAAAATAACCCTCCCCAAGACCCTGAAAAGTGAGTGCAAAGTGCACTAAAGTTCCCCTAAGGACAAAATAGTCGTTTTAGAGGAATAATGCAGGAAAGACACAAACCAGCAATGCAACAACTGTGGATTTCCAATCTAGGGTACCTGTGGAACAAGGGGACCAAGTCCAAAAGTCACAAGCAAGTCGTAGATGGGCAGATGCCCAGGAAATGCCAGCTGCGGGTGCAAAGAAGCTTCGACTGGACAGAAGAAGCTGAAGTTTCTGCAGGAACGAAAAGGGCTAGAGACTTCCCCTTTGGTGGAAGGATCTCTCTCGCCTTGGAGAGTCGTGCAGAAGTATTTTTCCGCCGGAAGGATGCCAACAAGCCTTGTTACACGCAAATCGTGCGTTTGGCGTTTTTGGACGCTACTGGAACCCAGGAGGGACCAGGAGGTCGCAAATTGGACCTGAAGAGAGAGGGGACGTCGAGCAAGACAAAGAGCCCTCACTGAAGCAGGTATCACCCGGAGAAGTGCCAGAAACAGGCACTACAAGGATGCGTGAAACGGTGCTCGCCGAAGTTGCACAAAGGAGTCCCACGTCGCCGGAGACCAACTTAGAAAATCGTGCAATGCAGGTTAGAGTGCCGTGGACCCAGGCTTGGCTGTGCACGAAGGATTTCCGCCGGAAGTGCACAGGGGCCGGAGTAGCTGCAAAGTCGCGGTTCCCAGCAATGCAGCCCAGCGAGGTGAGGCAAGGACTTACCTCCACCAAACTTGGGCTGAAGAGTCACTGGACTGTGCGGGTCACTTGGACGGAGTCGCTATATTCGAGGGACCTCGCTCGTCGTGCTGAGAGGAGACCCAAGGGACCGGTGATGCAGCTTTTTGGTGCCTGCGGTTGCAGGGGGAAGATTCCGTCGACCCACGGGAGATTTCTTCGGAGCTTCTGGTGCAGAGAGGAGGCAGACTACCCCCACAGCATGCACAAGCAGGAAAACAGTCGAGAAGGCGGCAGGATCAGCGTTACAGAGTTGCAGTAGTCGTCTTTGCTACTATGTTGCAGGTTTGCAGGCTTCCAGCGCGGTCAGCGGTCGATTCCTTATCAGAAGGTGAAGAGGGAGATGCAGAGGAACTCGGCTGAGCTCATGCATTCGTTATCTGAAGTTTCCCCAGAGACAGAGACCCTAAATAACCAGAAAAGAGGGTTTGGCTACCTAGGAGAGAGGATAGGCTACTAACACCTGAAGGAGCCTATCAGCAGGAGTCTCTGACGTCACCTGGTGGCACTGGCCACTCAGAGCAGTCCAGTGTGCCAGCAGCACCTCTGTTTCCAAGATGGCAGAGGTCTGGAGCACACTGGAGGAGCTCTGGACACCTCCAAGGGGAGGTGCAGGTCAGGGGAGTGGTCACTCCCCTTTCCTTTGTCCAGTTTCGCGCCAGAGCAGGGGCTAAGGGGTCCCTGAACCGGTGTAGACTGGCTTATGCAGAATTGGGCACCTCTGTGCCCAACAAAGCATTTCCAGAGGCTGGGGGAGGCTACTCCTCCCCTGCCTTCACACCATTTTCCAAAGGGAAAGGGTGTCACACCCTCTCTCAGAGGAAGTTCTTTGTTCTGCCATCCTGGGCCAGGCCTGGCTGGACCCCAGGAGGGCAGCTGCCTGTCTGAGGGGTTGGCAGCAGCAGCAGCTGCAGTGAAACCCCAGGAAGGGCAGTTTGGCAGTACCAGGGTCTGTGCTACAGACCACTGGGATCATGGGATTGTGCCAACTATGCCAGGATGGTATAGAGGGGGCAATTCCATGATCATAGACATGTTACATGGCCATATTCGGAGTTACCATGGTGAAGCTACATATAGGTAGTGACCTATATGTAGTGCACGCGTGTAATGGTGTCCCCGCACTCACAAAGTTCAGGGAATTGGCTCTGAACAATGTGGGGGCACCTTGGCTAGTGCCAGGGTGCCCTCACACTAAGTAACTTTGCACCCAACCTTTACCAGGTAAAGGTTAGACATATAGGTGACTTATAAGTTACTTAAGTGCAGTGTAAAATGGCTGTGAAATAACGTGGACGTTATTTCACTCAGGCTGCAGTGGCAGGCCTGTGTAAGAATTGTCAGAGCTCCCTATGGGTGGCAAAAGAAATGCTGCAGCCCATAGGAATCTCCTGGAACCCCAATACCCTGGGTTCCTCAGTACCATATACTAGGGAATTATAAGGGTGTTCCAGTAAGCCAATGTAAATTGGTAAAATTGGTCACTAGCCTGTTAGTGACAATTTTAAATAAATGAGAGAGCATAACCACTGAGGTTCTGGTTAGCAGAGCCTCAGTGAGACAGTTAGTCACTACACAGGGAACACATACATGCACACCTATGAGCACTGGGGCCCTGTGTGACAGGGTCCCAGTGACACATACATATAGGCCACAACCTTATGAGCACTGGGGTCCTGACCAGCAGGGTCCCAGTGACACATAACAAACATACTGAAAACATAGTGTTTTCTCCATGAGCACTGGGGCCTAGCCATCAGGATCCCAGTGAGACAGTGAAAACAGTGACAAACATCCTGACATACACTCACAAACAGGCCAAAAGTGGGGGTAACAAGGCTAGAAAGAGGCTACCTTCTCACAATGGCCATGTAATATGTCTATGATCATGGAATTGTCACCCCAATGCCATTCTGGCTTTGGAGGGACAATTCCATGATCCCCCGGGTCTCTAGCACAGAACTCGGGTACTGCCAAACTGCCTTTCCGGGGTTTTCACTGCAGCTGCTGCTGCTGCCAACCCCTCAGACAGGTTTCTGCCTTCCTGGGGTCCAGGCAGGCCTGGCCCAGGAAGGCAGAACAAAGGACTTCCTCTGGGAGAGGGTGTTACACCCTCTCCCTTTGGAAATAGGTGTCAGGGCTGAGGAGGAGTAGCCTCCCCCAGCATTTGGAAATGCTTTGATGGGCACAGATGGTGCCTATCTCTGCATAAGCCAGTCTAAACCGGTTCAGGGATCCCACAGCCCTGCTCTGGCACGAAACTGGACAAAGGAAAGGGGAGTGACCACTCCCCAGACCTGCACCTCCCAGGGGAGGTGCCCAGAGCTCCTCCAGTGTGCCCCAGACCTCTGCCATCTTGGATTCAGAGGTGTGCTGGCACACTGGACTGCTCTGAGTGGCCAGGGCCAGAAGGTGACATCAGAGACTCCTTCTGATAGGCTCTTACCTTTCTTACTAGCCTATCCTCCTTCCTAGGTAGCCAAACCTCCTTTTCTGGCTATTTAGGGTCTCTGCTTTGGGGAGTTCTTCAGAAACCGAATGCAAGAGCTCACCAGAGTTCCTCTGCATCTCCCTCTTCACCTTCTGCCAAAGGATCGACCGCTGACTGCTCAGGACGCCTGCAAAACCGCAACAAAGTAGCAAAGACGATTACTGCAACCTTGTATCGCTTCATCCTGCCGGCTTTCTCGACTGTTTCCTGGTGGTGCATGCTCTGGGGGTAGCCTGCCTCCTTTCTGCGCCAGGAGCTCTGAAGAAATCTCCCGTGGGTCAACGGAATCTTCCCCCTGCAACCGCAGGCAACAAAAGACTGCATCACCGGTCCTCTGGGTCCCCTCTCAGCACGACGAGCGTGGTCCCTGGAACTCAGCAACTCTGTCCAAGTGACTCCCGCAGGCCAGTGACTCTTCAGTACAAGTTTGGTGGAGGTAAGTCCTTGCCTCCCCACGCTATACTGCATTGCTGGGCAGCTGCTCCGACTCTTGTGCACTCTTCCAGGATTTCCTTTGTGCACAGCCAAGCCTGGGTCCCCGACACTCTAACCTGCAGTGCACAACCTTCTGAGTTGTCCTCTGGCATCGTGTGACTCCCTTTTCTGACTTCGGGTGGACTCCGGTTCACTCCTCTTCTAAGTGCTTGTTCTGGTACTTCTGCGGGTGCTTCTTGCTTCTATGATGGCTCCCTGCCTTGCTGGGTGCCCCCTCTGTCTCCTCATCCAAGTGGCGACATCCTGCTCCCTCCTGGGCCACAGCAGCATCCAAAAACCCTAACCACAGCCTTTGCAGCTAGCAAGGCTTGTTTGCGATCTTTCTGCGTGGGAACACCTCTGCAAGCTTCTTCACGGCGTGGGACATCCATCCTCCAAAGGGGAAGTTCCTAGTCCTCTTCGTTCTTGCAGAACACAAAGCTTCTTCCATCCGGTGGCAGCTTCCTTGCACCCTCAGCTGGCATTTCTTGGGCTCCTGCCCACTCTCGGCACTGTTGCGACTCTTGGACTTGGTCCCCTTGTCTTACAGATACTCAGGTCCGGAAATCCACTGTTGTTGCATTGCTGGTGTTGGTCTTTGTGAGAAGGTAGCCTCTTTCTAGCCTTGTTACCCCCACTTTTGGCCTGTTTGTGAGTGTATGTCAGGGTGTTTGTCACTGTTTTCACTGTCTCACTGGGATCCTGATAGCCAGGCCCCAGTGCTCATAGTGAAAACACTATGTTTTCAGTATGGTTGTTATGTGTCACTGGGATCCTGCTGGTCAGGACCCCAGTGCTCATAGGTTTGTGGCCTATATGTATGTGTCACTGGGACCCTGTCACATAGGGCCCCAGTGCTCATAGGTGTGCATGTATATGTTCCCTGTGTGGTGCCTAACTGTCTCACTGAGGCTCTGCTAACCAGAACCTCAGTGGTTATGCTCTCTCATTACTTTCAAATTGTCACTAACAGGCTAGTGACCATTTTTACCAATTTACATTGGCTTACTGGAACACCCTTATAATTCCCTAGTATATGGAACTGAGGTACCCAGGGTATTGGGGTTCCAGGAGATCCCTATGGGCTGCAGCATTCCTTTTGCCACCCATAGGGAGCTCTGACAATTCTTACACAGGCCTGCCACTGCAGCCTGAGTGAAATAACGTCCACGTTATTTCACAGCCATTTTACACTGCACTTAAGTAACTTATAAGTCACCTATATGTCTAACCTTTACCTGGTAAAGGTTAGGTGCAAAGTTACTTAGTGTGAGGGCACCCTGGCACTAGCCAAGGTGCCCCCACATTGTTCAGAGCCAATTCACTGAACTTTGTGAGTGCGGGGACACCATTACACGCGTGCACTACATATAGGTCACTACCTATATGTAGCTTCACCATGGTAACTCCGAATATGGCCATGTAACATGTCTATGATCATGGAATTGCCCCCTCTATGCCATCCTGGCATTGTTGGTACAATTCCATGATCCCAGTGGTCTGTAGCACAGACCCTGGTACTGCCAGACTGCCCTTCCTGGGGTTTCACTGCAGCTGCTGCTGCTGCCAACCCCTCAGACAGGCAGCTGCCCTCCTGGGGTCCAGCCAGGCCTGGCCCAGGATGGCAGAACAAAGAACTTCCTCTGAGAGAGGGTGTGACACCCTCTCCCTTTGGAAAATGGTGTGAAGGCAGGGGAGGAGTAGCCTCCCCCAGCCTCTGGAAATGCTTTGTTGGGCACAGATGTGCCCAATTCTGCATAAGCCAGTCTACACCGGTTCAGGGACCCCTTAGCCCCTGCTCTGGCGCGAAACTGGACAAAGGAAAGGGGAGTGACCACTCCCCTGACCTGCACCTCCCCTGGGAGGTGTCCAGAGCTCCTCCAGTGTGCTCCAGACCTCTGCCATCTTGGAAACAGAGGTGCTGCTGGCACACTGGACTGCTCTGAGTGGCCAGTGCCACCAGGTGACGTCAGAGACTCCTTGTGATAGGCTCCTTCAGGTGTTAGTAGCCTTTCCTCTCTCCTAGGTAGCCAACCCCTCTTTTCTGGCTATTTAGGGTCTCTGTCTCTGGGGAAACTTTAGATAACGAATGCATGAGCTCAGCCGAGTTCCTCTGCATCTCCCTCTTCACCTTCTGATAAGGAATCGACCGCTGACCGCGCTGGAAGCCTGCAAACCTGCAACATAGTAGCAAAGACGACTACTGCAACTCTGTAACGCTGATCCTGCCGCCTTCTCGACTGTTTTCCTGCTTGTGCATGCTGTGGGGGTAGTCTGCCTCCTCTCTGCACCAGAAGCTCCGAAGAAATCTCCCGTGGGTCGACGGAATCGTCCCCCTGCAACCGCAGGCACCAAAAAGCTGCATCTCCGGTCCCTTGGGTCTCCTCTCAGCACGACGAGCGAGGTCCCTCGAATCCAGCGACACCGTCCAAGTGACCCCCACAGTCCAGTGACTCTTCAGCCCAAGTTTGGTGGAGGTAAGTCCTTGCCTCACCTCGCTGGGCTGCATTGCTGGGAACCGCGACTTTGCAAGCTACTCCGGCCCCTGTGCACTTCCGGCGGAAATCCTTCGTGCACAGCCAAGCCTGGGTCCACGGCACTCTAACCTGCATTGCACGACTTTCTAAGTTGGTCTCCGGCGACGTGGGACTCCTTTGTGCAACTTCGGCGAGCACCGTTTCACGCATCCTTGTAGTGCCTGTTTCTGGCACTTCTCCGGGTGCTACCTGCTTCAGTGAGGGCTCTTTGTCTTGCTCGACGTCCCCTCTCTCTGCAGGTCCAATTTGCGACCTTCTGGTCCCTCCTGGGCCCCAGCAGCGTCCCAAAAACGCCAAACGCACGATTTGCGTGTAGCAAGGCTTGTTGGCGTCCATCCGGCGGGAAAACACTTCTGCACGACTCTCCAAGGCGTGGGGGATCCGTCCTCCAAAGGGGAAGTCTCTAACCCTTGTCGTTCCTGCAGTATTCACAGTTCTTCAGCCTAGTAAGAGCTTCTTTGCACCAACCGCTGGCATTTCTTGGGCATCTGCCCATCTCCGAGCTGCTTGTGACTTTTGGACTTGGTCCCCTTGTTCCACAGGTACCTTCAGACAGGAATCCATCGTTGTTGCATTGCTGATTTGTGTTTTCCTTGCATTCTCCCTCTAACACGACTATTTTGTCCTTAGGGGAACTTTAGTGCACTTTGCACTCACTTTTCAGGGTCTTGGGGAGGGTTATTTTTCTAACTCTCACTATTTTCTGATAGTCCCAGCGACCCTCTACAAGGTCACATAGGTTTGGGGTCCATTCGTGGTTCGCATTCCACTTCTGGAGTATATGGTTTGTGTTGCCCCTATCCCTATGTTTCCCCATTGCATCCTATTGTAACTATACATTGTTTGCACTGTTTTCTAAGACTATACTGCATATTTTTGCTATTGTGTATATATATCTTGTGTATATTTCCTATCCTCTCACTGAGGGTACACTCTAAGATACTTTGGCATATTGTCATAAAAATAAAGTACCTTTATTTTTAGTATAACTGTGTATTGTGTTTTCTTATGATATTGTGCATATGACACTAAGTGGTACTGTAGTAGCTTCACACGTCTCCTAGTTCAGCCAAAGCTGCTCTGCTAAGCTACCATTATCTATCAGCCTAAGCTGCTAGACACCCTATACACTAATAAGGGATAACTGGGCCTGGTGCAAGGTGCAAGTACCCCTTGGTACTCACTACAAGCCAGTCCAGCCTCCTACATTGGTTGTGCAGCGGTGGGATAAGTGCTTTGAGACTACTTACCACTCTTGTCATTGTACTTTTCATAAGAGAAAAATATACAAAACAAGGTCAGTGTATATACACATAGCCAAAAAGTTTTGCATTTCCTCTTTTCACTCTTTTCTAAGTGCTGAAAAGTACTTCTAAACTTTCAAAACGTCCTTAAAAGTTTAAAAAGTTTTTTCTGTCTTTCCAAAAAGTTCTGAAAACTTTTTTCTCTTTGTCTATCACTTTAACTCTCTCTAAAAATGTCTGGCACAGGCCAAAAAGTTGAACTGTCCAAACTTGCATATGATCACCTTAGCTGGAAAGGAGCAAGGAGTCTCTGCATAGAGAGAGGTTTGAGTGTAGGGAAGAATCCTTCCTTAGAACTGTTAATTAATATGCTTAGAGTACAGGATAAGGCCATAAGTGCCCAATCTGTAGAAAAAGTAGCTAATGGTTCTCAATCTGATCCAGGGACTCCCCCAGGAAAAGGTTCAGGAAAGAAACTTCTCAGCCTGCCCATTACTAGACAGTCTAGCATAGTTGGTACAGAGGTTGAATCACATCATACTGATGATGTGCTCTCACATTATGCTGGTAGCCAAGCTGTTAGGGTGCCCTTGGTAAGGGACAGGTCTCCTTCTGTTCATTCCCATCATACCTCTGTATCTAGAAATGTCCCTCCCACCCACCCTGATGACAGATTGTTAGAAAGGGAGCTCAATAGATTGAGAGTGGAACAAACCAGACTGAAGCTCAAGAAGCAACAGCTGGATTTGGATAGACAGTCTTTAGAAATAGAGAGGGAAAGACAGAAGTTGGGTTTAGATACCCCTGGTGGCAGCAGCAGTATTCCCCATAGTCATCCTGCAAAAGAGCATGATTCCAGGAATCTGCACAAGATAGTTCCCCCTTATAAGGAGGGGGATGACATTAACAAGTGGTTTGCTGCACTTGAGAGGGCCTGTGCTGTACAGGATGTCCCTCAAAGGCAGTGGGCTGCTATCCTATGGCTATCATTTAGTGGAAAAGGTAGGGATAGGCTCCTTACAGTGAAAGAAAATGATGCCAATAATTTTACAGTTCTTAAGAATGCACTCCTGGATGGTTATGGCTTAACCACTGAACAGTACAGGATAAAGTTCAGAGAGACCAAAAAGGAGTCTTCACAAGACTGGGTTGATTTCATTGACCATTCAGTGAAGGCCTTGGAGGGGTGGTTACATGGCAGTAAAGTTACTGATTATGAAAGCCTGTATAACACAATCCTGAGAGAGCATATACTTAATAATTGTGTGTCTGATTTGTTGCACCAGTACCTGGTAGACTCTGATCTGACCTCTCCCCAAGAATTGGGAAAGAAGGCAGACAAATGGGTCAGAACAAGGGTGAACAGAAAAGTTCATACAGGGGGTGACAAAGATGGCAATAAGAAGAAAGATGGTGAAAAATCTCAAGATAAGCATGGGGATAAGGGTAAAACCAAAGATCCCACTTCAAATCTTAAACACTCTTCAGAGGGTGGGGATAAAACAAATTCTTCCTCTTCTTCTCAACCTACACAATTTAAAAAGCCTTGGTGCTTTGTGTGTAAAAATAGAGGCCATAGGCCAGGGGATAAGTCCTGTCCAGGTAAACCCCCTGAGCCTACCACCACTAATACATCAAGCTCTAGTGCCCCTAGCAGTAGTGGTACTAGTGGTGGGACTGCTGGCAACAGTCAAGCAAAGGGTGTAGTTGGGTTCACTTATGGGTCCATAGTGGAAACTGATGTAATCAGTCCCAAGACAGTTTCTGTCACACCTAGTGGCATTGGCCTTGCCACACTGGCTGCTTGTCCCCTTACAATGGATAAGTACAGGCAGACAGTTTCAATAAATGGTGTTGAGGCCTTGGCCTACAGGGACACAGGTGCCAGTTTCACTTTGGTGACTGAAAACCTTGTGGCTCCTGAACAACACATCATTGGACAACAGTATAAGATTATTGATGTCCATAACTCCACTAAGTTTCTTCCCTTAGCTATAATTCAGTTTAGTTGGGGTGGAGTTACTGGCCCTAAGCAGGTGGTGGTATCACCTAGCTTACCTGTAGACTGTCTCTTAGGTAATGACCTAGAGGCCTTAGGTTGGGCTGATGTAGAGTTTTATGCCCATGCAGCCATGCTGGGCATCCCAGAGGAATTGTTCCCTCTCATTTCTACTGAAATGAAAAAGCAAAGGAGAGAAGGCCTGAAAACTCAGGATCCCTCTCCATCAACAGGTAAAAAGGGTATCACAGTATCCCCTAACCACCCTACCATTCAGGATACCATTCCTGTGGTGGGAGAAACCTCTCCTGGGGTGGCACCTGTTCCAAGGGAATCATCAGCTGGCAAAGCTGGACTCCCTGAGGTAGAAGTACCTCTCTGTGGGATAACTAACATTGGTGAGAAAAAGAGCACCATTTTAGTTAACATGGAGCATCCCTCCAACCCTCCCAGAGAAACTTTAGTGCAGAAACCCTGCACTGCCTCACAACACTTAGGACAGCATCCCTGCCCTAGTGTGGAGCTCATAGGACAGCATCCCTGCCCTGCTCCAACTCAAGAGAAACAGCATCCCTGTTCTCTCTTCCAGCCAGATGGACAAAGTTTTTGCCCAGCTATGGCTTTTCTGAGACAGCATCCCTGTCTGGCATTGCCATCACTACAAATAGGTTCAGTGGACAATTCCCACTGCTCTAAACTAAAACTTACTGATAGAAACTCTGAAAATACATCTTCACATTGTTGCTTAGCTAAAAAACTTCAAACAGGGTGGTTTACATCCCCACAGGGAAGTAACCATATAGTGGATGATAAAGGGAGTAACCAGTCTATTGCAGAGCTACTCTCTACTTATCACCACTTAGACAATAAAGTCTCAACTGGCCAAGGTTAGCCTTATTGTCCTTCGTTTGGGGGGGGGTTGTGTGAGAAGGTAGCCTCTTTCTAGCCTTGTTACCCCCACTTTTGGCCTGTTTGTGAGTGTATGTCAGGGTGTTTGTCACTGTTTTCACTGTCTCACTGGGATCCTGATAGCCAGGCCCCAGTGCTCATAGTGAAAACACTATGTTTTCAGTATGGTTGTTATGTGTCACTGGGATCCTGCTGGTCAGGACCCCAGTGCTCATAGGTTTGTGGCCTATATGTATGTGTCACTGGGACCCTGTCACATAGGGCCCCAGTGCTCATAGGTGTGCATGTATATGTTCCCTGTGTGGTGCCTAACTGTCTCACTGAGGCTCTGCTAACCAGAACCTCAGTGGTTATGCTCTCTCATTACTTTCAAATTGTCACTAACAGGCTAGTGACCATTTTTACCAATTTACATTGGCTTACTGGAACACCCTTATAATTCCCTAGTATATGGAACTGAGGTACCCAGGGTATTGGGGTTCCAGGAGATCCCTATGGGCTGCAGCATTCCTTTTGCCACCCATAGGGAGCTCTGACAATTCTTACACAGGCCTGCCACTGCAGCCTGAGTGAAATAACGTCCACGTTATTTCACAGGCATTTTACACTGCACTTAAGTAACTTATAAGTCACCTATATGTCTAACCTTTACCTGGTAAAGGTTAGGTGCAAAGTTACTTAGTGTGAGGGCACCCTGGCACTAGCCAAGGTGCCCCCACATTGTTCAGAGCCAATTCACTGAACTTTGTGAGTGCGGGGACACCATTACACGCGTGCACTACATATAGGTCACTACCTATATGTAGCTTCACCATGGTAACTCCGAATATGGCCATGTAACATGTCTATGATCATGGAATTGCCCCCTCTATGCCATCCTGGCATTGTTGGTACAATTCCATGATCCCAGTGGTCTGTAGCACAGACCCTGGTACTGCCAGACTGCCCTTCCTGGGGTTTCACTGCAGCTGCTGCTGCTGCCAACCCCTCAGACAGGCAGCTGCCCTCCTGGGGTCCAGCCAGGCCTGGCCCAGGATGGCAGAACAAAGAACTTCCTCTGAGAGAGGGTGTGACACCCTCTCCCTTTGGAAAATGGTGTGAAGGCAGGGGAGGAGTAGCCTCCCCCAGCCTCTGGAAATGCTTTGTTGGGCACAGATGTGCCCAATTCTGCATAAGCCAGTCTACACCGGTTCAGGGACCCCTTAGCCCCTGCTCTGGCGCGAAACTGGACAAAGGAAAGGGGAGTGACCACTCCCCTGACCTGCACCTCCCCTGGGAGGTGTCCAGAGCTCCTCCAGTGTGCTCCAGACCTCTGCCATCTTGGAAACAGAGGTGCTGCTGGCACACTGGACTGCTCTGAGTGGCCAGTGCCACCAGGTGACGTCAGAGACTCCTTGTGATAGGCTCCTTCAGGTGTTAGTAGCCTTTCCTCTCTCCTAGGTAGCCAACCCCTCTTTTCTGGCTATTTAGGGTCTCTGTCTCTGGGGAAACTTTAGATAACGAATGCATGAGCTCAGCCGAGTTCCTCTGCATCTCCCTCTTCACCTTCTGATAAGGAATCGACCGCTGACCGCGCTGGAAGCCTGCAAACCTGCAACATAGTAGCAAAGACGACTACTGCAACTCTGTAACGCTGATCCTGCCGCCTTCTCGACTGTTTTCCTGCTTGTGCATGCTGTGGGGGTAGTCTGCCTCCTCTCTGCACCAGAAGCTCCGAAGAAATCTCCCGTGGGTCGACGGAATCGTCCCCCTGCAACCGCAGGCACCAAAAAGCTGCATCTCCGGTCCCTTGGGTCTCCTCTCAGCACGACGAGCGAGGTCCCTCGAATCCAGCGACACCGTCCAAGTGACCCCCACAGTCCAGTGACTCTTCAGCCCAAGTTTGGTGGAGGTAAGTCCTTGCCTCACCTCGCTGGGCTGCATTGCTGGGAACCGCGACTTTGCAAGCTACTCCGGCCCCTGTGCACTTCCGGCGGAAATCCTTCGTGCACAGCCAAGCCTGGGTCCACGGCACTCTAACCTGCATTGCACGACTTTCTAAGTTGGTCTCCGGCGACGTGGGACTCCTTTGTGCAACTTCGGCGAGCACCGTTTCACGCATCCTCGTAGTGCCTGTTTCTGGCACTTCTCCGGGTGCTACCTGCTTCAGTGAGGGCTCTTTGTCTTGCTCGACGTCCCCTCTCTCTGCAGGTCCAATTTGCGACCTTCTGGTCCCTCCTGGGCCCCAGCAGCGTCCAAAAACGCCAAACGCACGATTTGCGTGTAGCAAGGCTTGTTGGCGTCCATCCGGCGGGAAAACACTTCTGCACGACTCTCCAAGGCGTGGGGGATCCGTCCTCCAAAGGGGAAGTCTCTAACCCTTGTCGTTCCTGCAGTATTCACAGTTCTTCAGCCTAGTAAGAGCTTCTTTGCACCAACCGCTGGCATTTCTTGGGCATCTGCCCATCTCCGAGCTGCTTGTGACTTTTGGACTTGGTCCCCTTGTTCCACAGGTACCTTCAGACAGGAATCCATCGTTGTTGCATTGCTGATTTGTGTTTTCCTTGCATTCTCCCTCTAACACGACTATTTTGTCCTTAGGGGAACTTTAGTGCACTTTGCACTCACTTTTCAGGGTCTTGGGGAGGGTTATTTTTCTAACTCTCACTATTTTCTGATAGTCCCAGCGACCCTCTACAAGGTCACATAGGTTTGGGGTCCATTCGTGGTTCGCATTCCACTTCTGGAGTATATGGTTTGTGTTGCCCCTATCCCTATGTTTCCCCATTGCATCCTATTGTAACTATACATTGTTTGCACTGTTTTCTAAGACTATACTGCATATTTTTGCTATTGTGTATATATATCTTGTGTATATTTCCTATCCTCTCACTGAGGGTACACTCTAAGATACTTTGGCATATTGTCATAAAAATAAAGTACCTTTATTTTTAGTATAACTGTGTATTGTGTTTTCTTATGATATTGTGCATATGACACTAAGTGGTACTGTAGTAGCTTCACACGTCTCCTAGTTCAGCCAAAGCTGCTCTGCTAAGCTACCATTATCTATCAGCCTAAGCTGCTAGACACCCTATACACTAATAAGGGATAACTGGGCCTGGTGCAAGGTGCAAGTACCCCTTGGTACTCACTACAAGCCAGTCCAGCCTCCTACAGTCTTCCTTGCAGAATCCCCCTATAACGACTTCTGTGCTCTCTGGGGGTTGTAGGTGCACTTTACACCTACCTTACTGGGTCTTGGGG
The DNA here is from genome assembly GCF_031143425.1 of Pleurodeles waltl. Classification (NCBI taxonomy): domain Eukaryota; kingdom Metazoa; phylum Chordata; class Amphibia; order Caudata; family Salamandridae; genus Pleurodeles; species Pleurodeles waltl. Next base: position 1,201,379,155 of record NC_090439.1, read on the forward strand.
TGGGCTATTTTTCTAACCCTCACTGTTTTCTTACAGCCCCAGCGACCCTCTACAAGCTCACATAGGTTTGGGGTCCATTTGTGGTTCGCATTCCACTTTTGGAGTATATGGTTTGTGTTGCCCCTATACCTATGTGCTCCTCTTGCAATCTATTGTAACTTTACACCTCTTGCATTACTTCCTTTTGCTATTACTGCATATTTTTGGTATTGTGTACATAGATCTTGTGTATATTTGTCATCCTCATACTGAGGGTACTCACTGAGATACTTTTGGAATATTGTCATAAAAATAAAGTACCTTTATTTTTATTATATCTGTGTATTGTGTTTTCTTATGATATTGCGCATATGACACCAGTGGTATAGTAGGAGCTTTGCATGTCTCCTAGTTCAGCCTAAGCTACTCTACTATAGCCACCTTCTATCAGCCTAAGCTGCTAGAAACACTTCATCTACACTAATAAGTGATAACTGGACCTGGCACAAGGTGTAAGTACCTCTGGTACCCAGTACAAGCCAGGCCAGCCTCCTACAGGGGGTTGTGTAGGAAAGTACCATCGTGCCTGGCATGTTACCCCATTTTCACTGTATGTATGTTTGTTTTTGCCGATGTGTCACTGGGATCCTGCCAGGCAGGACCCCAGTGCTCATAATGTGTGCTCTGTATGTGTTCCCTGTGTGGTGCCTAACTGTATCACTGAGGCTCTGATAACCAGAACCTCAGTGTTTATGCTCGCTCTGCTTTCTAAAATTGTCACTATGGGTGCTGCTAGGGCCCAGGAAGGACCAGGAGGTCGCCCCTTGGAGGAGGAGACAGAGGGGATACTCAGCAACACAGAGAGCCCACGCAGAAGCAGGCAGCACCCGCAGAAGCACCTGAACAGGCACTTAGACGATCTGAGGACTACGGTTGACTCAGAGTCACAAAGGAGGGTCCCACTACGTCGGAGTCCAACTCAGCGAGTTGGGCAATGCAGGACGGAGTGCTGGTGATCTGGGCTAGGCTGTGGACAAAGGAAGTCTGGCAAAAGTGCACATAACCCAGAGCAGCTGCAGTTCACTCAGTACACAGGATTACTGCCTGGCCTGGGGAGGCAAGGACTTACCTCCACCAAATTTGGACAGAAGGGCCACTGGACTGTCGAAGACACTTTGACACTTTGACCCAGGGACCACGTTCCTCACGATGAGAGGGGACCCAGAGGACCGGTGATGCAGAAGTTTGGTGCCTGCATTGGCAGAGGGAAGACTCCGTCAACCCACGGGAGATTTCTTCTTGGCTTCCAGTGCATGGTGAAGGCAGACAGCCCCAGAGCACGCACCACCAGGAAACAGTTGAGAAAGCCATCAGGATTAGGTGCTACAATGTTGCTGGTAGTCATCTTGCTACTTTGTTATAGTTTTGCAGGCGTCCTGGAGCAATCAGTGGGTGATCCTTGGCAGAAGTCAAAGAGGGAGACTCTGGTGAATTCTTGCACGTCGTTATCTGAGGAAAACCCCACAGGAGAGACCCTAAATAGCCCTCAGAGGAGGATTGGCCACCTAACCAGGCACGTACCTATCAGGAGGGGTCTCTGACGTCACCTACTGGCACTGGCCACTCAGTGGCCTCCATTGTGCCCTGACACCTTTGGATTCAAGATGGCAGAGGTCTGGGACACACTGGAGGAGCTCTGGGCACCTCCCCTGGAGTGGTGATGGACAGGGGAGTGTTCAATCCCATTTCCTTTGTCCAGTTTCGCACCAGAGCAGGGACTGGGGGTTCCTTGAACCGGTGTAGACTTGCCTATGCAAGAAGGGCACCACCTGTGCCCTTCAAAGCATTTCCAGAGGCTGGGGGAGGCTACTCTCACCAGCCCTTAACACCTATTTCCAAAGGGAGAGGGTGTAACACCCTCTCTCAGAGGAAATTCTTTGTTCTGCCTTCCTGGGACTGGGCTGCCAAGACCATAGGAAGGCATAAGCCTCTCTGTGGGTTGACAGCAGCGTAGCTGCAGAGAAAACCCCAGAGAGCTGGTTTGGCAGAACTCGGGGTTCATAGTGGAGCCCCGGGATGCATGGGATTGGCACCCCAATACCAGATTTGGCATGGGGGGGACAATTCCATGATCTTAGACATGTTACACGGCAATATTCAGAGTTACCATTGTGAAGCTACATATAGGTATTGACCTATATGTAGTGCACGCGTGTAATGATGTGCCCACACTCACAAGGTCCGGGAAAAATTGCCCTGACCTATGTGGCGGCACCTTGGCCAGGTCCTAGGGTGCCCTCACACTTAGGTCCATATTTATACTTTTTTTGCACCGCATTTGCGTCGTTTTTTGACGCAAAAACGGTGCAAACTTGCAAAATACCATTGTATTTTGTAGGTTTGCGCCGTTTTGCGTCAAAAAGCGGCGCAAATGCGGCGCTAAAAAAAGTATAAATATGGGCCCTAATAACTTTGCACCTAACCTTCACCAGGTGAGGGTTAAACATATAGGTGACTTATAAGTTACTTAAGTGCAGTGTAAAATGGTTTTGAAATAACGTGGACGTTATTTCACTCAGACTGCAGTGGCAGTCCTGTGTAAGATTTGTCTGAGCTCCCTATGGGTGGCAAAGGAAATGCTGCAGCCCATGGGGATCTCCTGGAACCCTAATACCCTGGGTACCTAGGTACCATATACTAGGGAATTATAAGGGTGTTCCAGTGTGCCAATTAGAATTGGTGAAAATGGTCACTAGCCTATAGTGACAATTTTAAAGGCAGAGAGAGCATAGCAGAGCCTCAGTGACACAGCTAGTCACTACACAGAGACACACATTCAGGCCACAAACTATGAGCACTGGGGTCCTGGCTAGCAGGATCCCAGTGAGACAGGTAAAAACAAACTGACATACAAGTAAAAATTGGGGTAACATGCCAGGCAAGATGATACTTTCCTACGACATCCCAGGTCATTTCTTTTGGAGGCATGCCACTTCAGATTGGACTCAAACATAAGCAAATCAGCCTTGCTCCTTGTTACAATGGGAACAGTCCAGCCCAAAGTGCCAAACCAGGTCATTTCCAATTCAGAACACAGGCTACCCAGGGCCAGCTTCATCCTAGTTGGGTCGCTCCATTGGGGTGCAGCTTTGTTCCAGTGGCACATTAACCACGAGACCAATGTCTGTCCATACCCATTGCTCTTAGGGCGTCACACTGAGGTTAACAATAAAGTGATGGAAGGAATGAGTAAATTATTCACATCCACTAGTAATTACTTGGGACCACCTCCCTGTGCGAAAGTAGCCTCTTTCTAGCATGGTTACCCCCATTTTGGCCTGTTTATCAGTGTGTTTGACTGTGTCACTGGGATCCTGCTAGCCAGGACCCCAGTGATTATGGTTTTTGGCCTGGTTGTCAGTATGTTTGACTGTTTGTCAGTATGCTTGACTGTGTGACTGGGATCCTGCTAACCAGGACCCCAGAGCTTATGCTCTCTTTTTTCCAAAAGTTGTCACTGCACTGATAACCCAGTATTGCATCCCAAATTGACACACTGGACCCCACTTATAAGTCCCTTGTATATGATACATAGGTACCCAGAGCATTGGTGTTCCAGGGGATCCCTATGGGCTGCATCATTTTTTTTGCCACCCATAGGGAGCCCAGACAAAGGTGTCTGTCTACAGGACTGCCATTGCAGCCTGTGTGAAAGGGTGCATGCACCCTTTCACTGCCTTTTACCCTGCACTAGGGCACTCAGAAATCACCTACATGTTAGGCCTTCTAGCGCAGAAGGCTAGGTGCAGAGAACCTGTCTGTGAGTGCACCCCTGCACTAGCAGAGGTGCCCCCATATTTTCCAGGAACAATTTCCCAGACTTCGTGAGTGCTGGTACATAATAGTAACTCTGATAATGGCCATGTGGAAGGTGTCTAACATCTCGGAAGTATACCCCAATACTGATTCTAGCATTGGTTGTATGATTCCATACACTTTGGCGACTCCACAGTGGACCCCCAGAATTGCCATACCAGCCTTCTGAGGTTCTCTAGGCAGCCCCAGCAGCTGCCATCCCTCAGACAGGTTTCTGCCCTCCCGCTGCTTGTACAGCTTGAGCTCATGACAGTGGAAACAAAGGATTTCCTTTGGGAGAAGGATGTTACACCCTCTCCCTTTCGAAATACGTGTAAGAGGCATGGGATTGGTAGCCTCCCAGAGCCTCTGGAAATGCTTTGAAGGGCTTAAATGGTGCCCTCCTTGCATAATCTATTGTACACCAGTCCCTGCTCTGGGGTGAAACTGGACAAAGGAAAGGGGAGTGACCATCACCACTCAGAGCACCTCCAGAGGGTCGCTGGGTTCTGCCATCTTGTTGTCAGGATGGACAGGGAACTTTGGGAGCATCTGAGTGGCCAGTGCCAGCAGGTGATGTCAGAGCTCTCCCCTGATAGGTGCTTACCTGTTTAGGTGACCAATCCCCCTTTCATGGCTATTTAGGGTCTCTCCTCTGAGTGGTTCTTCAGATTCAGATTGCAAGACTCCAGCAAGAATCCTCTGCATCCTTTACTTCACCTTCTCACAAATGAAACTGCATCTGGACCTCCAGGAACTCTACAAAACTGCAACAAAGAAGCCAGGATGACTTCTGCAACATTGTAACTTCAGCTCCTGCCAGCAACTGCAACTGTTTCCTAGTCGGTTATCCTCAGAGGGCTTCCCAGTCTTCAACCTGCACCAGGAGAGTGAAGGTATGACTTCCTTGCTCCAGCAGGTACCCTCTGCATCAATGATCAGTGGCATGGGTCCCCTCTCCTGATGAAGTGCTGGATCCAACAACATGGGTCTTAGACTAAAGTGGTCCTAACGGTCCTGATGTCTAGGTGTCCAACTTTGGTGGAGGTAAGAGCTTGCCTCCCCAGGTAAGACAATACCCCTGTGCACCCCTTGATTTGTAGTTGCCAAGGCGTGTGTGTGACCTTCCACAAAGTTCTTCACGCAGAGCACAGCTCTGGCCTGAGCACTCCCTCCTGTGATACACAGCTTCCTGCGACGTTCTCCGGTGGCGTGGGACCCTTTCTTATAGTGCTGCATGGGCCTCCGTTTGCACCTCCTTTGTCCTCGTCTTGTGGGTCTCCTAATCATGTGGCCTGGTCTTCAGAGGGCTCTCTGGACTGCCTCCTGGGTCAAGTTGACCTGGTCCCTCCTGGTCCCAAGTAGCACCATTTTTCTCCAACCACAAGCTTTGCTTTTGCTAAAGCTTGTTGGCAGAATCCAGTGACGCAAGCCAGACTGCAATCATCTCTCCGGTGTGACACATCCTCTGCACCAACCAGGAACCGCATCCATCTTGTTGGGTGAAGTATTGACTGTTGTTATTCACCTGTGGTTCCACTTTTGCACCTTTATCTGGATTAGCAGGGGCTCCTGTTCTTCATGGACTCTTCTGTGCTTCTTGGACTTTGTCTCCTTCTACAGGTCTTCAGGTCCAGGAATCCATTGTTGGTGTCTTGCAGTCTCTTCTGGTTCTTGCATTATCTTCTTTTTCATTCTTCTGTGTAGTAGGAAAGTTCCTTTGATTTACTCCTACTTTCCTGGGGTCTGGGATGGGTTCTATTACTTACCTTTGGTGTTTTCTTATACTCCCAGTGCCCCTCTGCACACTACACTTGCCTAGGTGGGAAACCAACATTCTAATTCCACTTTCTTAGTATATGGTTTGTGTTCCCCCAGGGCTATTTCTAAATATTGTACTTTTTACTATTTGACCTGTTTTCTAACTCTTTACTTACCTGTTTTTGGACACTAGTGTATACATTGTGTATATTACTTACCTCCTGATGGAGTATAGTGTTTAGGTATACTTTGCAAGTAATTCACTAAAATAAAGTAGCTTTATTTTTGTACCATTATGTATGTAAGTGCTGTATGACTGTAGTGATATTGCATGTCACCTAGTCAGGCCTATTTTTCTAAACTAGTGTGGTGTCCATTTTGTAGTATTTTCACTGTATTACTGTGTGTGTTGGTACAAATACTTTACACAGTGTCTCTGAGATAAGCCTGACTGCTTGTGCCAAACTACCAAGGAGGTGAGCGGGGTTATCCAAGGTGTGTCTCTCTCTTACCTGAAAAGAGTGAGGGCACCTGCTTAAACAGAGTGGATACTGACTGCCAACCAGAGACCCCATTTCTAACATGCATTATCTGTAGTTAGTGTGTGTGCTGTAGTTAATGCACATGCTGTAGGTAATGCAGAGCCTGTTGTGTATGTTTTGTACTTAATGCATGTGCTATAGTGCGTGCATGGACTGTACTCAGTCTATGCACTATGGTTAGTGGATGCACTGTAGTTAATGAGTGTGCAGTAGTTAATGCATGTGCTGTAGTTAGTGCAATTGCTGTCATTAATACATATGTTGTAGTTCATGCGTAATGGATAATGCACAGGCTGTAGTTAATGCATTTCTGTTAGAGCTGCGGTCTCTAGTTGGCAGACATATACTCCCTCGCCCAAGAAGGGACCACAATCCTAATCAGGGTGAGTCACACACAATCCAAATTATCCTGTGCCCACCCTCTGGTAGCCTGGCACTGAGAAGTCAGGCTTAACTTAGAAAGCAATGGGTAAAGTATTTGTGCAATAAATCGTACAGTAACACAGTGAAACCACCACAAAAATACACCACACAGGCTTAGAATAATAGACAGTATTTATATGGTTAAAATAAGGTAAAAATGATAAAGATTCACTAAGCACATATTGAAATATCACTTTTTGCACAATTAAAAAGTGTCTTAAATCTTGGGAATCAACAATTGTCTCTTGGATACACAATGTACCTGGTTTGTGTAAAAAATTACACACAGGTAGACTGCAGAGGAGGAGAGGCGTGGAAAAATAAGGTGTGTGTCAGATTTTCTGACGCAGCACACACGATGCAACATTTCTTTCCACACTGCAAGTGGCTTTGTATGTTATGACTCTGTTGTCCCATTTCTAGGGGGCGCTGTAAGGATACTCTCGGTAGCCTGGGAATCACCTTGAACACTTATCTAGAGTCCCTTGCTGACTCCTGTTTGTTTCTCTTTTATCCATGGTACACTTGTGTAGTACTACATTTTCTTCCTGGGACTGCAAATCCCATAATGCCCAGCCTGGTGGTCAGGAAAGCCCGGATTCTGTTTCCCATTGTTTTCTATGGGAGAAGTCCAGTTGCTCCTTTTCACTGGATCCTCTCCTCCAGGACTTGCAAGTATCTGAAACTACACACACCTGAGACCTCTCCTGTGCAGCCCAGCTTGGAGCTGCTTATAAGCAGCCATTTCCTCAAGATCCCCGTCGTGCATTGGAGTTCGATTCTTTTGTGTTACAGACCCTTTGTCGGATGGTGTTCCAGTTTTGATCCTGTTCTGTTCCAGCTTGATCCTGTTTCCTGTTTCTGTGCCCTGCTCCTGATTGTTCCAGCCAGAGTCTGCTCCCTATTTCTTAGCCTTGTACCTGTTTGTTTCTTCCAAAGCCTGCTCCCTGTTTCTCTGCCCTGCTCCTGCCTTGTTTCAGCCTGAACCTTCTCTCTGTTTCCCAGTCCTGTTTACTGCTCATTTCCTACTCCCTGAATTCCAGCCCTGTCCTTGCCTGTTCCAGCCAGAGCCTGCTCTCAGTTTTCCAGTCCTATCTCTGTTTGTTCCAGCCAGAAGTTTGCTCCCTGTTTTCAAGTCCTAGTCCCGCCTTTGCTTCATCCTGAGTTTGTTCCTAGTTCTTGCCTGTGCCTCTTAGTTTGTTCACTTCTGTTTCTGTTTCTTCTTGGTTATTTGTGTCTGGTAAGTGTTCTATCAGTCTTCACCAGTGTATAAATGTCCTCCTTTGTTCTGGGGTTGGCTCCTGGTTCCAGGAGGCAATTCCAGCCCCCATCCTTGTCCAGTGTTAAACGTTGTCTTTCGAGCCTAACAGTGACAGTGTGCTATTGCTGTTTTCTCAGGAATCGCCACTGTGTTTCCAGCTGGACCCAAAAGAGCGTGTCTTGTGTATGTAAGTACTTTCCTTGTCTGTGCTCTAGGGTCCAGAGACAGAATCACTTCTGCTGCCTCCTTTCTATGGGTCTGGCAGGGTGACTATCTGTAAGAGCAAACTGCACAGAGGCATTGACATTCCCTGTCACTGTGGGAGGTTCTGCGCCTTACTCTGTGTACAACCCCAGCGTGTTTGTCCATTAGTAATCTGTTTCCTGTTGGTTCACACAAGGGTTGCTCTGCTTTTACTTTCCTGTGCCTGTTCATAGCTGTCCTTTCCGTGTATGCCTTTAGCTGCTCTTCTTCCCCAGTATACTACCTCTTTAGGATATTCGGTGACCTCAAGGGGTGTCCCAACCAGAGTGCTGATCAGACCCGCCTGAAACTGTGACATTGTATCATTTTTCGGCATGTAGTCTTGGTTCCGCACTGTGATGAGGGGATCTTTGTCACCCAGTGATTATGCGGGGAAATCCTGGGCACACTGTAAGATGTCAATGGTGTTGTGTCGATCCAGTGTGGTGATGTGTCAAATTTCCTGTCACACAGCAGGAGCTGCGTCAGTTTTCCATTCGGGGAAATGGCTGCCTCGTACTGGTTCGGCTGTGCATCGAATTTTCTGTCGCACGGCAGGCACTGCATCAAAACTTCACTTGGGAAGTCGGGCCTGCATCATTCCGGTTCAGCTGTGCAGTGATTTCTTAGTCGCAAAATGGCTGTGCGTTGTTTCTGACAGGCTATACGTCATGTTTTGGTGCACATGTAGTTTCCTGAAGAGATAAAGTCTGCTTGGCCCTGAAACTTCAGAAAACAGGAGGCAAGCTCAATCCAAGCCCTTGGAGAGCGCTTCTCAGCAAAGTCAGAGGGCAGCAGGGCAGCAGTCCTTCTTAGCAAAGTAGCCTAGATGAGTCCTTTAGGTAGCCAGGCAGTTCCTCTGGACAGGTTGCAGGTTCAGGTCCAGAAGTGTCTGAGTTGGTGGGGTCAAAGACCCAGTTTATATACCCAGAAATGATTTATATACCCCAAAATGCCTTTGAAGTGGGAAGACTTCAAAGAATGGTTTTGAAGTGCACAAGTTCCCCTTTCAGTACAATCCTGTCTGCCAGGGTCCCAGTAGGGGGCTTGTCAGTCCATTGTGTGGGGGCAGGCCACTAGCCTTTGAAATGTAAGTGTTAGGCTCTTCACCCTTCCAGCCCAGGAAGACCCATTCAATATGCAGGTGAGTGCAGGTGTAACTGGGTGTCCTGTGTTTGTGGTTGTCTGGGTGAAATACACAAGGGAGGTGTCAACCAGCCCAGCCCAGACATTGACAGGAGACCGGCTGCAAGGCACATATGTTTTTTAATTGCAGAGAAATGCTCATTTTCTAAAAGTGGCATTTCTGAAATAGTAATATAAAATCCAACCTCACCAATAAGCAGGATTTACTATTACCATTCTGGCCATACTAAATATGACCTGGTCACCCCTTTCTGATCAGAATCTACCACACAAGAAGTATATAAGGGCAGTCCTAATGCTAGTCTATGAAAGGAGCAGGCCTCAGAGTAGTGGAAATCAGATTTAGGAGTTTTTCACTACCAGGACACATAAAACACACAGGTACATGTCCTGCCTTTTACCTACACAGCACCCTGCTCTATGGGTTACCTGGGGCCTAGCTTAGGGGTGACTTATGTGTAAAAAGGGGAGTTTAAGGCTTGGCAAGTACTTTTAAATGCCAAGTCGAAGTGGCAGTGAAACTACACACAGGCCTTGCAATGAGAGGCCTGTGACATGGTTAAGGGGCTACCTATTAGAGTGGCACAATCAGTGCTGCAGGGCCAATAGTAGCCGTTAATTTACAGGCCCTGGGCACATGTGGTGCACTTTGCTAGGGACTTACAAGTAAATTAAATATGCCAATTTAGTGTGAGCCAAAGTTACCATGTTTTTAGGGAGAGAACACATGTACTTTAGGACTGGCTAGCAGTGGGAAAGTGTCCATAGTCCTAAAGCCAGCTAAACTGAGGGCAGAAAAAGAAGAGGAGGAAAGCAAAACGTTGAGGGATGACCACCCTACGGCTGTCAGGTCTAACAATGTGCTGTAGTTAATGCATGCACTGTAGTTAATGCATGCCCTGTAGTTAGTGTGTTTGCTGTAATTAAAGTATATGCTGTAGTTAGTGCATGTGCTATAGCTAGTGCACAGGCTGTAATTAATGCAAGTGCTGTATTTAATGCATGAGCTGTAGTTAGTGCATGCTGTAGTTAATGAATGTGCCATAGTTAGTGCATGCAGTGTAGTTAGTGTGCATGCTGTAGTTAATGCGTGTGCCATAGTTAGTGCATGCAGTGTAGTTAGTGTGTGTGCTTTAGTTAATGCATGTGCCGTAGTTAGTGCATGCAGTTTAGTTAGTGTGTGTGCTGTAGTTAATGCATGTGCCGTAGTTAATGCATGCACTGTAGTTAGTGTGCGTGCTGTAGTTAATGCATGTGCTGTAGTTAATACATGCACTGTAGTTAGTGTGCGTGCCGTAGTTAATGCATGTGCTGTAGTTAATGCGTGCTGTAGTTAGCGTGCGTGCTGTAGATAGACTTCGCTGTAGTTAGTGAATGTGCTGTAGTTAGTGCATGCGCTGTAGTTAGTGTGAGTTGTAGTTAGTGTGAGCTGTAGTAAGTGTGTGTGCTGTAGTTAATGCATGTGCTGTAGTTAATGCGTGCACTGTAGTTAGCGTGCGTGCTGTATATAGACTTTGCTGTAGTTAGTGAATGTGCTGTAGTTAGTGCATGTGCTATAGCTAGTGTGAGCTGTGGTTAGTGCATGCGCTATAGTAAGTGCATGCCCTGTAGTTAGTGCTTCTGCTATGGATATTTCTCAGGCTGTAGATAGTGTGTGCACTGTAGTTAATTCACATGCTGTAATTAATGCTGATTCTGCAGCTAGTGCATGCTGTAGCTAATGTATGTCCTGTAGTTAGTGCATGCGCTGTAGTTAGTGCATCTGGTATATATATTGTACAGGCTGTAAATAGTGCGAGCACCGTAGGTAATGCACATGCTGTAGATATTGTGTGCTGTATATAGTGCATCTCCTGTAGTTAGTGCATGCACTGTAGTTAGTGCATGAGCTCTAGTTAGTGCATGTGGTGTAGATAGTGTGCGCTGTAGTTAATGCTTGCGCTATAGTTGTTGCATACTCCGAAGCTAGTGCATCTGCTCTAGATAGTGCCCAGGCAGTACTTAGTGCATCTGCTATAGATAGCAAGCACACTGTAGACAGTGTGCACGCTGCAGTTAATGCATGTGCAGTATTCCGTGCATCTGCGGTAGTTAGTGCATGCACTGCAGTTAGCACTGCAGTTAGTGCATGCACTGTAGTTAGTGCATGTGCTGTAGCTAGTGCATGCACTGTAGTTAGTGTGTGTGCTGTAGTTACTGTGCATGCTGTATTTAGTGCATGCACTGTAGATAGTGTATCTGCTGATAGTTCATCTACTGTAGTTAGTGCATGCACTGTAGTTAGTGTATCTGTTGTAGTTAGTGTGCATGCTGTAGTTAGTGCACGTGCTGTAGTTAGTGCACGTGCTGTAGTTACTGTGCATGCTGTAGTTAGTGTGTATGCTGGAGTTAGTGCACATGCTGTAGTTAGTGCATGCACTGTAGTTTATGCGTATGCTGTTGTTAGTGCACATGCTGTAGTTAGCACACATGCTGTAGTTAGTGCATGCACTGTAGATAGTGCATCTGCTGTAGTTAGTGCATGTGCTGTATTTAGTGGGTGTGCTGTAGTTAGTACGTATGCTGTAGTTAGTGCATGCACTGTAGGTAGTGCATATGCAGTAATTAGTGCATGCACTGTAGTTAGTGCACACAATGTAGACATCATGATTTAGTTGGAATCAGGTTCATGGCTCCCTTCTGCTCACAGGCACAGGACGTGATCGGGACTGTGATATAGTCCTTTGTACGTCACATGACGTACGAGACAAGTAGCTGCAAGTGGTCACTTTGTCTAACCTGGTCCAAGGTTACATGATATCACTGTTGTCCAAAGGATAAATTGACGTCTCTTGGAAAGTTTTGGGTCCTGAGCATCATTTCTGATGCAACTTATTACAGGACATCTCTCTGAGGCCTTGAGCTGAGCCCCCTGGTACTGAATGACCGGCAGAGTCTTAAGAAAAGCATTGAAAGAGGAGAAGTGAGGCGGGCGCCTACCTGCGGATACTTGTACAGCGCCAGGAGCTGGGCCATGGAGTAGGTGGTCGAAGAGGACAGGTCGCCGATGAAGCCCACAAGGGCACCTTCGCTCTGACACCTGTAGTTTAGAACTGGTTCATTTTGCTGTGACATGATGCTCAGGGTGCTCTGAAGAGCCTTCATCTCACTAGCACAGGAGTCAAAAATATGGTACCCCAGGGTGAGGTTTGGTAAAAGAGCGGGGTTTAGGTTAATCTCCTCCACGGCGTAGATGAAGACCAGGACCTGCAAAACCTGCTCAAATGAACCCCTGAAAGAACAGGAAACACATCAGAAAATTACCGCTTTGTCACTGCTTTCAACGTGAGCAGAGTAACAAGAATATAGAGTAATGCACTGTACAGGAGGTATTTGTTTTTGTGTTGTAGAGCAGTTCTGCAGCTTCCCTTGCTCTCTCTGCTTCATCCTAGGTTCTGATGACCTAAATGTGCTGCTTCCACCTGCTGTATGTGGCAGCAAATCACCTCAAAGTTCTCCCATCCATATCAGAGATTCTGGGAGAAATCTGCCCTGCTCCACCAGTGCACCACCCCACTCCACCCCGCCGCACAAAAACATGAAGCATCTCTGCAACTTGCGAATCAGAGAGCTACAAGATCACCAGACTTAAAACAAGTCTGGTGAAAAGAACAACTATTGTAATAACTACGGCCATGGGAAAGGAACCTGCCAGTAATATTGGACCTCTACACATAGTGGTAGCCTGTCCCCATCAAACCCCTGCATGTTTGTACATGTTATGTGTACTACCGTTTATGGTGCTGTGTTGGAGCATATCTAGTACCAGTGAAAATACCATCACCAGTACCAACATCAGTACCCACACCTGCACCATAACTAACACCAGCACAAGCAACATCAGTACCTGCAACAAAATCAACAACTGTGCCAAACTAACACCAACACCAGCAACAACATTAATACATTAATACTTACAACATTACCAACACCTGCATCAAATTAAAACTAATACCAGCAATAACACCAAAACCAACATCTGCACAATATTTAACACTAACACCAGCACCAAAATCAATAACAACAGAACCAACAACACCATCAACAACATCAACCACAACACGGCACCAATACCTCCACCAAAACCAACACCTGCAGAAAAAACAGTACCAACACCAGCATCGAAAGCAGTACAGCCCACTGCACCAAAACTAACACCAACACCAGCACCACCTCCAAAACCAATACTGGCAACAATATCAAAGCCAACACCTGGATAAAAAACTACCACCAACAATAGCAACCAAAATCAGGAACAAAACCACCACCAACGATCACAACACCATATTAAACCATACCAAAACCAACATCTACTGCATAACTAACCCCAACAGCAACTATACTAAAAGCAACAACACCTGCAAAAACACCAGAAACAGCACCAACACCTATTCCAGCACCAACAACAGTAACACCAGCAACAACACCAACCCCAACATCAACACAAAACATTTAGCTTCAAAATTTTGGCCCATAAATATGAGAGCATTGCTCTGCCTTTATATCAGTTTTAGTGACGCAGTGGCTGAGCAAACCGCTCAACATATCTATGAGGCCACACAAGGCTACTTTGTGTGGCTTTGAATGGCCTTACAGATAGGGATTGAAGCAGGACTGTACGAAAGTACCATCTTGCCTGGCATGTTACCCCCATATTTCACTGTATATATGTTGTTTTAGTGTATGTGTCACTGGGACCCTGCCAGCCAGGGCCCCAGTGCTCATAAGTGTGCCCTGTTTGTGTTCCCTCTGTGATGACTAACTGTCTCACTGAGGCTCTGCTAACCAGAACCTCAGTGGTTATGCTCTCTCTGCTTTCTAAATTGTCACTAACAGGCTAGTGACCAATTTCACCAATTCACATTGGCATACTGGAACACCCTTATAATTCCCTAGTATATGGTACTGAGGTACCCAGGGTATTGGGGTTCCAGGAGATCCCTATGGGTTGCAGCATTTCTTTTGGCACCCATAGGGAGCTCTGACAATTCTTACACAGGCCTGCCACTGCAGCCTGAGTGAAATAACGTCCACGTTATTTCACAGCCATTTACCACTGCACTTAAGTAACTTATAAGTCACCTATATGTCTAACCTTCACCTGGTGAAGGTTGGGTGCTAAGTTACTTGGTGTGTGGGCACCCTGGCACTAGCCAAGGTGCCCCCACATCGTTCAGGGCAAATTCCCCGGACTTTGTGAGTGCGGGGACACCATTACACGCGTGCACTACATATAGGTCACTTCCTATATGTAGATTCACAATGGTAACTCCGAATATGGCCATGTAATATGTCTATGATCATGGAATTGCCCCCTCTATACCATCCTGGCATAGTTGGCACAATCCCATGATCCCAGTGGTCTGTAGCACAGACCCTGGTACTGCCAAACTGCCTTTCCCTGGGTTTCACTGCAGCTGCTGCTGCTGCCAACCCCTCAGACAGGTTTCTGCCCTCCTGGGGTCCAGCCAGGCTTGACCCAGGATGGCAGAACAAAGGACTTCCTCTGAGAGAGGGTGTTACACCCTCTCCCTTTGGAAAATGGTGTGAAGGCAGGGGAGGAGTAGCCTCCCCCAGCCTCTGGAAATGCTTTCATGGGCACATTTGGTGCCCATTTCTGCATAAGCCAGTCTACACTGGTTCAGGGACCCCTTAGCCCTGCTCTGGCGCGAAACTGGACAAAGGAAAGGGGAGTGACCACTCCCCTGACCTGCACTGTGAGAAAGTAGCCTCTTTCTAGCCTTGTTACCCCCACTTTTGGCCTGTTTGTGAGTGTATGTCAGGGTGTTTTCACTGTCTCACTGGGATCCTGCCAGCCAGGGCCCAGTGCTCATAGTGAAAACCCTATGTTTTCAGTATGTTTGTTATGTGTCACTGGGACCCTGCTAGTCAGGACCCCAGTGCTCATAAGGTTGTGGCCTATATGTATGTGTTCCCTGTGTGGTGCCTAACTGTCTCACTGAGGCTCTGCTAACCAGAACCTCAGTGGTTATGCTCTCTCATTTATTTCAAATTGTCACTGACAGGCTAGTGACCAATTTTACCAATTTACATTGGCTTACTGGAACACCCTTATAATTCCCTAGTATATGGTACTGAGGTACCCAGGGTATTGGGGTTCCAGGAGATCCCTATGGGCTGCAGCATTTCTTTTGCCACCCATAGGGAGCTCTGACAATTCTTACACAGGCCTGCCACTGCAGCCTGAGTGAAATAACGTCCACGTTATTTCACAGCCATTTTACACTGCACTTAAGTAACTTATAAGTCACCTATATGTCTAACCTTTACCTGGTAAAGGTTAGGTGCAAAGTTACTTAGTGTGAGGGCACCCTGGCACTAGCCAAGGTGCCCCCACATTGTTCAGAGCCAATTCCCTGAACTTTGTGAGTTCGGGGACACCATTACACGCGTGCACTACATATAGGTCATTACATATATGTAGCTTCACAATGGTAACTCCGAATATGGCCATGTAACATGTCTATGATCATGGAATTGCCCCTCTATGCCATCCTGGCATTGTTGGTACAATTCCATGATCCCAGTGGTCTGTAGCACAGACCCTGGTACTGCCAAACTGCCCTTCCTGGGGTTTCACTGCAGCTGCTGCTGCTGCCAACCCCTCAGACAGGCATCTGCCCTCCTGGGGTCCAGCCAGGCCTGGCCCAGGATGGCAGAACAAAGAACTTCCTCTGAGAGAGGGTGTGACACCCTCTCCCTTTGGAAAATGGTGTGAAGGCAGGGGAGGAGTAGCCTCCCCCAGCCTCTGGAAATGCTTTGTTGGGCACAGAGGTGCCCAATTCTGCATAAGCCAGTCTACACCGGTTCAGGGACTCCTTAGCCCCTGCTCTGGCGCGAAACTGGACAAAGGAAAGGGGAGGGACCACTCCCCTGACCTGCACCTCCCCTGGGAGGTGTCCAGAGCTCCTCCAGTGTGCTCCAGACCTCTGCCATCTTGGAAACAGAGGTGCTGCTGGCACACTGGACTGCTCTGAGTGGCCAGTGCCACCAGGTGACGTCAGAGACTCCTGCTGATAGGCTCCTTCAGGTGTTAGTAGCCTATCCTCTCTCCTAGGTAGCCAAACCCTCTTTTCTGGCTATTTAGGGTCTCTGTCTCTGGGGAAACTTCAGATAACGAATGCAAGAGCTCATCCGAGTTCCTCTGCATCTCCCTCTTCACCTTCTGATAAGGAATCGACTGCTGACCGCGCTGGAAGCCTGCAAACCTGCAACATAGTAGCAAAGATGACTACTGCAACTCTGTAACGCTGATCCTGCCGCCTTCTCGACTGTTTTCCTGCTTGTGCATGCTGTGGGGGTAGTCTGCCTCCTCTCTGCACCAGAAGCTCTGAAGAAATCTCCCGTGGGTCGACTGAATCTTCCCCCTGCAACCGCAGGCACCAAAAAGCTGCATTACCGGTCCCTTGGGTCTCCTCTCAACACGACGAGCGAGGTCCCTCGAATCCAGCGACTCTGTCCAAGTGACCCCCACAGTCCAGTGACTCTTCAGTCCAAGCTTGGTGGAGGTAAGTCCTTGCCTCTCCTCGCTGGGCTGCATTGCTGGGAACCGCGACTTTGCAGCTACTCCGTCCCCTGTGCACTTCCGGCGGAAATCCTTTGTGCACAGCCAAGCCTGGGTCCACGGCACTCTAACCTGCATTGCACGACTTTCTAAGTTGGTCTCCGGCGACGTGGGACTCCTTTGTGCAACTTCGGCAAGCACCGTTTCACGCATCCTCGTAGTGCCTGTTTCTGGCACTTCTCCGGGTGCTACCTGCTTCAATGAGGGCTCTTTGTCTTGCTCGACGTCCCCTCTCTCTTCAGGTCCAATTTGCGACCTCCTGGTCCCTCCTGGGCCCCAGCAGCGTCCAAAAACGCCAAACGCACGATTTGCAGCTAGCAAGGCTTGTTAGCGTCCTTCCGGACTTCTGCACGACTCTCCAAGGCAAGAGGGATCCGTCCACCAAAGGGGAAGTCTCTAGCCCTTTTCGTTCCTGCAGAAACCTCAGCTTCTTCTGTCCAGTCGAAGCTTCTTTGCACCCGCAGCTGGCATTTCCCGGGCATCTGCTCATCTCCGACTTGCTTGTGACTTTTGGACTTGGTCCCCTTGTTCCACAGGTACCCTAGATTGGAAATCCACAGTTGTTGCATTGCTGGTTTGTGTCTTTCCTGCATTATTCCTCTAACACGACTTCTTTGTCCTTAGGGGAACTTTAGTGCCCTTTGCACTCACTTTTCAGGGTCTTGGGGAGGGTTGTTTTTCTAACTCTTACTATTTTCGAATAGTCCCAGCGACCCTCTACAAGATCACATAGGTTTGGGGTCCATTCGTGGTTCGCATTCCACTTTTGGAGTAAATGGTTTGTGTTGCCCCTATCCCTATGTTTCCCCATTGCATCCTATTGTAACTATACATTGTTTGCACTGTTTTCTAAGACTATACTGCATATTTTTGCTATTGTGTATATATATCTTGTGTATATTTCCTATCCTCTCACTGAGGGTACACTCTAAGATACTTTGGCATATTGTCATAAAAATAAAGTACCTTTATTTTTAGTATAACTGTGTATTGTGTTTTCTTATGATATTGTGCATATGACACTAAGTGGTACTGTAGTAGCTTCACACGTCTCCTAGTTCAGCCTAAGCTGCTCTGCTAAGCTACCATTATCTATCAGCCTAAGCTGCTAGACACCCTATACACTAATAAGTGATAACTGGGCCTGGTGCAAGGTGCAAGTACCCCTTGGTACTCACTACAAGCCAGTCCAGCCTCCTACATGCACCTCCCCTGGGAGGTGTCCAGAGCTCCTCCAGTGTGCTCCAGACCTCTGCCGTCTTGGAAACAGAGGTGCTGCTGGCACACTGGACTGCTCTGAGTGGTGAGGAGAGTGCAGAGTGGTATGTGGTGAGAACAGAAGCAGTGGGATGAAAATGAGAGTACAGATGTGGGCATGTTGTCGAGCATAGAAGCAGTGGGACAGATAGAGTGTAATGAAAAGCAGAGAACAGACAGGGCTTGTGGGTGAGAACAGAAAAACTGGAATACATGCAGTGTGATAAAAAGATGAGTACAGAGGGTCATGTGGGTGAGAACAAATGCTGGTGGATACATGCAGTGGGATGGAGAAGAGAGCAAAGATGTGGGCATGTGGGTGTGAACAGAAGCAGTAGGATAGATGCACTGAGATAAAGAAAAGAGTACAGATGTTTGTGAGAACAGAAGCAGTGGGATACATGCAGAGGGATGAAGAGGAGAGTAGAGATGGGCCATGTGGGTGGGAACAGAAGAAGGTTGGTACATGCATTGGGATGAAGAGGAAAGTACTGACTGATGAGAGAGGAACACATGGAAGTGGGATCAATACCACAAGGCAATGGTACTAGATGCAGATGTGGTAGGGGGATGTAGTGAGGAGATAAATGTCAGGAAAATGGTGGCTTTCAGCTCTTGAGTAAAAAATACAGTTAGCGTTTGGGCAGTAGCAATGTTGGGATTATTTAAACCAGCAACTCTGAGAATGAAGCATTTCTCTGCATGCAACAAGAAACATATATATATATATACATATATATATATGTGCAGATTAGCTAACATTTCAAGCTAAGCAGCCCAGCATGGCAATGTGCTGTGCTGCATTGCTTGAAAGAAGGACATCAGAAATACCCCATATTTAGAAAGATATTGCACATTTCTGCTGCCACCTTTTGCTGGTGCACTGTGTGCTGCCTAGCGCCAATCCAGGCCCCCCTGTGCCACGGTGCAAGGGTGCCTGCATTACAAACTCAATTATTTTTGTGCAGGAAGGGACACCTTACTACACAAAAACAATCCTTAAAAGCATTTTCCTTTTCCTATGTGTGATGCGTAAGATCTTCCTCCACCCTCCACTGGTCTGGAAAGTGCACCATTCCAACGCTTTCCTAGGTTTACTACTCTTTGTAAATCTGGGAATGAACCAAAATCCATGGGTGGATGCGTGGGACTGTCCACACTCCACGCATGGAATGCCTCTCTCCTACAAGGTAATGCAATGTAATGGAATGTGCAGCCTTGTGTTATCCTGGATTTACTAAAACCATGCAGAGCCATACAAGGTGGCTTGGCGTGGATAAACCCCACTTGACGGCTTCAGTTTCCGTAGGTTGTATTGGATGATGCAAAAGCAACACAAGTCCTGTGCAATTCCGGCCCTCGGTGATCTCACAGCAAAATTAGAATGCAAATGATTCTTTTTACTGCAAACGTGTAATATGAATGCCAGCAAAGGCACTATAGAGCCATGAAGTACATATTTAACTAATGAGGTAAGCAGTGGCCATCCCCATGCCGTCTAGGGTCAGCGTAGAAGCCCCTTCACTTTGAGATATTTTACAAGTCAGAATAACCATGTGAATGACTGTCTTGTGTGCATTGGTTTCACATGTCCTTTTGGTCAATATTCATTTCCCTGATAATTTGTCTGTGCACGAAGCATCATTCCTTCACCTGGCAGCCCAGCTCCTAGCCCGGGCAAGTGCATACCCACATTCTGCAAAGCACGTTTTTGTACAGTGCCTTATGCTCACTCCTAGCCCTCCTTTCTATGGAAGTGAAGAGAAGAGTGCGGGGAGATCAGGGACACTGAGGTGAATGAGGATTATTGTAACTGAAAAACTTTTCTTCAAAAGTTAGTTTCCACAGTTGTTGATTTGTGTTAATGGTGTGGAAAGCTGAGTCTTTTCTGCACCAGAGGCCCCTGGGAAAGGTAAGCCCATGAATGACTTGGTGTAATGTTCAACCTTACATACCATCACCACACACAGGATGTCAAATGTGGGACAGTGAACCATAACACTGCAACTCAGCTTTGTACTGTCCCAAATATTACAGTAGTGTGATAAGGGTTCAGTCCAGCAGCATCCCAAAACACATACAGTATCAGCGCCTCAACCCTGGTGTGTAGTACACCAAAGGGCATATTTATGAGAGCTTTGCATCATGCTTGCACCCCGCAACATGTTACATGGGTAACACAAATCTCTAAGACATATTTGTGAAGCCTGCAAAGCCATTTTGCGTGGCTTTGAATGCTTTTAAAACTCTAGAATCACTGAGTGCAGCTCAGATTGATGTCTAGCATTACTCTGTGCAAGGAAGAAGGTCCATGGGCATTGCAAACTTATTTTTTGATGCAATTCGCATAGTTTGTAATGCATTCCCAGATTTTCCAAACGTGGTAAACCTGGTAATGCAGCAAAGAGATTCAGCTCCCCAGGTGAGGTGTAGCGAGAAGAAAATTGTTTAGTTCTAGTTTATTCCACTTGCCGCATTCTGTAGCACACGAAGAAAGACTAAAACATTAGCAGATATATAGAAATGTCTCCTTGTTACACCTCTTCTGGTGAGGCATACCATTTTGACGCATTCCCAGGTTTGCAAGTTCTCGTAAATGTGAGAATGTGTCAAAAGCCATGGATGTTGCATGGCTAGAAGTAATAAATTGCAATTTGGTTGCCAAGTTGTGTGTTCATGTAAGAGGCATGCTGTTCACATTGTTTCAGCATGCAAGCAGCACAGTGTGGTGTCCCATGAACACTCAGCATGGTCAGGCTTCCGGGACACAGCTTGGGACACTCTCTGGGCTGATTCACAAAGATAAACCACACTTTCCTGTAACTTTACTGTTTTTCTGATATCGACAAACTACAAGTTTAATTTGACTGATGGCAATGTTATGACTGCAGGGACTCAGTACATGAAAGAAAGGTCTGTCCCTACTCACCAGAAGCATTTCCATGGATATTTCAACACGCTGAATCCTTTCCAGTACTGCAAATTGTGCATATGGCGCTGTATGACCGCCCCAATCATGAGGTCTCCAGCCTTGTACATGCCCAGCTGTTTGCTGGTTTGGAGGCTACACCGGGGTGTGTGCTCAGAAACGTCTCCGGCAGCGCATTGAAGCATCATCGAGAATAAGATGAAAAGCAGCATGATGTACCTGAAGGAGGTAGAGCTTGGGACAAGTCTTGCAAATCCATCACAGAGGCTCCAGTTGAAAGACTTCATCAGGAGCCCACATTTTATCTCCTCACTTCCATCGTCCGACCAGTCCCAAAGCTGCAAATATGAATAAATGTCACGAGGCGATGAGTGCAGCTCATTGGCACACATTGTAGCTGGTAATCATCAGGTTCTCCTTCAAGAGTCGCAGAGGAACACATGGAGTTTCTAGCAGAAGCAGCCTCAAGTGAGAAAGTCCAAAGATTTGCTGTAGGAAATATGTAATTATGAGGCAACACATTAGAATTCTGAGGCTCAGATTCTGGTCTTGTCTAGTCCATGAGATACCAAATAAACCAGTGTTCCTGGATGAACAAAAATAAGACATTTCAGAGTCTTTAAGATGCCTGGCCAAAGAAACCCATGTGCCTGTGCCCCACAAATAACAGATCTTAAAGTCTGTACCTGACTCTCAAAGGTAGGAGATGTCAAAGTCTTTTCCTGGGCCCTGAAGGAAAGAGATCTCTGAGTCTATACGAGGGCCCGAAGGTGAGAGATCTCAGCAACTGTACCTGGGCCCTGAAGGTAACAGATCTCAGTATCAGTACCTGGGCTCCAAAGGTAAGAGATCTCTGAGTCTGTATTTGGCCCTGAAGGGAAGAGATCTCAGAGTCTTTACCTGGGACCTGAAGGTAAGATATCTCAGAGTCTGTACCTGGGCCCTGAAGGTAAGATACCCCAGAGTCTATACCTGAGCCCTGAAGGGAAGAGATCTCAGAGGCTGTACCTTGCTCCGAAGGTAAGAGATCTCAGAAACTGTACCTAGGCCCTGAAGGTAAGAGATCTCTGAGTCTGTACCCGGGCCCTGACGGTAAGATACATAAGAGTCTGTACCTGAGCCCTTAAAGGAAGAGATCTCAGACACTGTACCTGGCACCGAAGGTAAGAGATCTGAGAGACTATATCTGGGCCCTGAAGGTGAGAGATCTCAGCGACTGTAACTGGGCGCCGAAGGGAAGAGATCTCTTAGACTGTACTTGAGTTTCGAGAGTAAGAGATCTCTGAGTCTGTGCCTGGGCCCCAAAGGTAAGGGATCTCTGAAACTGTACCTGAGTCTCGAGGGTAATAGATTTTAGAGTCTTTAACTGGGCCCAAGGGTAAGAGATCTCAGCGACTATATCTGGGCCCGAAGGTAAGAGATCTCAGAATCTTTACCTGAGCCCCAAAGGTAAGAGATCTCAGAGTCTGTACCTGGGCCCCAAAGGTAAGAGATCACAGATACTGTACTGGGCCCCAAATGTAATAGATCTCAGAGACTCTATCTGGGCCCCGAAGGTAAGAGATCTCAGCGACTCTATCTGGGCCCCTAAGGTAAGAGGTATTGGAATGACATTAGCTATTTCAGTAATGACCATGTGCTAAGCAGAGCGTGAGGAGTTCTTTGTTCTCCCTGTGTTTTATCACTGTTCTCTCTCTGTTCTTCCTGATCCGCCTCGGTTCCATTTTCTATCAGTTCTCTCTCTGTCCTTTCATGATTCTCCTTTCTTCTCTCTCTGTTTACCTTGTGTTCTTTCTCTGTTCTTTCTTAATTCTCGCTCTGCACTCTCAGTGCTCTCCCACTTGTCCCGCTTGTCCCCTCTGCTCTCTCTCTGTTCTCACTCTGTTCTCTGTTTGTTGTCCCTCTGTATTCTCTAAGTTGTATTTGCATTCTTCCTGTGTTCTTCCTCTGTTGTCCATCTCCCTTCACTGTCTAGTCTGTGGTACTGTGTCACCCTGGTACTCAGGTACCCTGGCACTGGGGTTGACTGGTATTCAGGTACCCTGGCACTGTGGTGGGCTGGTACTCAGGCACACTGGCATTGTGGTAAAGTGGTACTCAGGTACCCTGGCACTGTGGTGGTCTGGTACTCGTGTACCCTGACATTGTAGTAAACTGGTACTCAGGTACCCTGGTACTGTGGTAAACTGGTTCTCAGGCACCCTGGCACTGTAGTGGCCTGGTACTCTGGCACCCTGATACTGTGGTGCCCAGGAACTCTGCTGGCCTTGTACTCTCTACAAGGGCACTGGTTTAGCCCTGGAGCTCTCCAGCCTCCTTCCATAGACTACACCCCCAGTCACCTCTCTATGGCACCTACCAGTGTGAACGCTTCAGGCCTGGGAACAAATCTCAATATTTAAGTGCCATAACTATCTATAGCTGGGTCACAACGCACAAGGGGCCTCATTTACGATGCTCTAGCAGCACACTGTGCCACCGGAGCGTATTTTTTTTATGCTTCGGTGGCCCGGAGCCAACCCATATTTAGGCCACACAAAGCCAACGACCCCTTTCATGCATAAATCTGCGTGAAAGGGATGCTCCGTGTATGTTGCTTGGGGTGCTCCCATGCAACACCAATGGAACCTGAAAGAATCTGATGCATTTCCAGATTTATAAAGCTGGGAATGTGTCAGATTCTCACGCCACCTCAGAGGTGGTGTTGAAGGGATGAATAGGGAGACAGAAAGAGGGAAACACCTCCCCTTCCTGCACAAAAACAATCATCCCCACAACGCAGGCATCCTTGCACTATGGTGCAAAGGTACCTGAGCTGGCGCACAGCAGCAATTTGTGCACCAGTGCAGGAGGAGAGGACAGAAATGCACCATATCTTAGAAACACCACATTTCTGCCCTTACCCGGGGGCGCAGAGTAGCCTTCCGCCACTGTCCTCGTAAATGAGGCCCTAAATCTATAAAGCATCATCCTGTGAGGCTCAGGCCCCCAACTACAAGCCCTATGGAGATTGCTTTGCTGAATTTAGAAATGAAGGTGGTGAGATCACCACCAAGCCTGTGTTACTAACAGAAGGAGCCATGTCGAGAAAACATTTAGATAAGTCAGATTATCAGCTTACCTTGTAAAAATCCCAGCCTAGCATGTTACATGTTCTGTTCTCAAACACCAAAGTTCTAAGTTACTAGAGTACCATTTGTTCTGTTCCCAGATCTCAAATATTCCTCCAGTGTCGTGTGATGTGTCCACAAACATTGAAGATTTAGTTCACTCCAGTGTTGTGCGTTCTGTCCTCCAACATTGAAGATTTAGTTCACTCCAGTGTCGTGTGTTATGTCCTCAAACATTGAAGATTTCGGCTCCTGTATCTTCTGGTCTCAGACTTCTTTTCTTCTCCCTCCTGCCCTCTTGTGAATGACCTTGACTGGGGGTCTTGTGGTCATCTCTGTGAATGTAAACCCAGGAGCTGCTCTTATAGAGAGAGTCAGTGGGAGCTGATGATGGATGTACTGTGCTAAATGCAGCTCGAGGTGACCTCAGCTTTGGCACCAGTTATCCTGAATCAAAAACACAAACCCTGTTCTTAAAAAATATACAGAAACGCTGGGAGAAGAACCACCTCACAAACATGTTTACACCAGAAGTCTCCAAGCAGGGTTCTGACACCTGTGGGTGCTTTTCCCTCTAGATTGGTGCAGGAACAGACAGGATGATGAGAGCTTAGGTACACATGTCTCATTAAACCCTGTTTTCCTTGACTGTCTCCTGGTCCTGTGCAGAGGTCCCTTCCCCAGACAGAGCCTGAAATGACCCTTCAGGAGGGGGCAGCAGCAAAGGGACATTCAGGTGTTTATAGCCTTATGGTCTGGATAACAAAACATTCTTGATTCACACAAACACCTCCTCTGTGGCCTCTAAGGCAGTGTTTGGAACCAACACCTTTTACCAAAGCGATGTGCACCAGGGAGCCCCCTTAGAGTGTTTCTGAACCTTCTGTGCTCAAAACAAGTAACTATTATGAGGTCAAGGGAAAAGGAATGTCAAATCTACAGCTGTGCTCTTGTGTAGCAGTTTACATGTGTTTGTCTCAGCACCAAGGGGCCATTTTCACCGGGTAGTTTTAGAACAGACAAAATGATGAAGGGATTGGAAAGGTGAGATAGATAGAAAGATAGAAACAAATATTCACCAGCTGCCTTCCTAAAGAGTGAACATATTTCATAATTAGGAACCACCGTCCTTGCCTCTCAGACCCGGATCACCAGTGCCCTCTTGATTCCCGTTGGAGTCAGATGCAAGGGTCACCGGAAGAGACATCAGAGGGAACACCTCATATCCTTTCCTTTCACCCTTTCAGTAGCTGAAAACAACCAAGATATAAAAGCACAGGAAAATGAGGAATTACCAGGACACTCGGGCGTGACACTACCGGTCCCCCTCGTAACTCATCATTCCTTAGGGATCCCTCAGGGGAGTGCCCCCTCCCCTGGGATTACTGTCACCCCTTGAGTGGGGACCCCCATATTGAAGGGTTTGGGCCTAAAGTGAGATGTGACCAGAGTTAAACCAAACCTACACCAGGTCAATCACTTGTGGAGTGTACAGAATGAAAACAAGATGTAGACATGCCTGATGTTCTTTTTTAATGTTTTATATCTGTATGTTCAAAACAACTATTGTCCAAAGAGTTTGAATGGATGGACACTCTTTACTTCTTAAATGCATTGTTTGAATTCTTGAACTTTCACAACAATGATGTTGGACAGGCATGGGAAGTGCACTTGTATGTGTTAGTGGTGGATACAGTGGCATAGGTGAGAGCGCTCACACAGCTCAACCCACTTTCAATAAATTCACAAGTGACACAAAAACTGCAGCCATTGCTTCAGGTAACCAGAGCTCAGACCTGTCCCTGGTCTTATTGTGGGCTCTCCTGAACCTCTCTCTGGGCCTCAGAAGAACCAGCCACTCATTGAAGGAGGCTGGCCTGGCTTGTAGTGGGTACCAAGGGGTACTTACACTCTGTACCAGGTCCAGTTATCCCTTATTAGTGTAGAAGAGGTGTTTCTTGCAGCTTAGGCTGATAGAAGGTAGCTATAGCAGAGCAGCTTAGGCTGAACTAGGAGACATGCAAAGCTCCTACTATACCACTGGTGTCATATGCACAACATCATAAGAAAACACAATACACAGATATGACAATATGCCAAAAGTATCTCAGTGAGTACCCTCTGTATGAGGATGCCAAATATACACAAGATATATGTACACAATACCAAAAATATGCAGTAATAGCAAAAGGAAGTAATGCAAGCAATGTAAAGTTACAGTATATTGCAATAGGAGCACATAGGTATAGAGGCAACACAAACCATATACTCCAAAAGTGGAATGCGAACCACAAATGGACCCCAAACCTATGTAAGCTTGTAGAGGGTCGCTGGGTCTGTAAGAAAACAGTAAGGGTTAGAAAAATATCCCACCCCAAGACCCTGAAAAGTAGGTGTAAAGTGCACCTATGTTCCCCAGAGAGCACAGAAGTCGTGATAGGGGAATTCTGCAAGGAAGACCAACACCAGCAACGCAACCAAAGTGGATTTCCGGATGAGAGTACATGTGGAACAAGGGAACCGAGTCCAAGAGTCGCTACAAAGTTGAGAGTGGGCAGATGCCCAGGAAATGCCAGCTGAGGGTGCAAAGAAGCTGCCACGGGATGGTAGAAGCTGTGGATTCTGCAAGAACGAGGAGGGCTAGAAACTTCCCCTTTGGAGGATGGATGTCCCACGTCATGTAGAAGCTTGCAGAGGTGTTCCCACGCAGAAAGACTGTAAACAAGCCTTGCTAGCTGCAAGGGTCGCGGTTAGGGTTTTTGGATGCTGCTGTGGCCCAGGAGGGACCAGGATGTCGCCACTTGGATGAGGAGACAGAGGGGGCGCCCAGCAAGTCAGGGAGCCCTCACAGAAGCAGGCAGCACCCACAGAAGTACCGGAACAGGCACTTGGAAGAAGAGTGAACTGGAGCTCACCCAAAGACACAAAAGGGAGTCCCACGATGCCGGAGGACAACTCAGAAGGTTGTGCACTGCAGGTTAGAGTGCCGGAGACCCAGGCTTGGCTGTGCACGAAGGAAATCCTGGAAGAGTACACAGGAGCCGGAGCAACTGCAAATCACGCAGTACCCAGCAATGCAGTCTAGCGTGGGGAGGCAAGGACTTATCTCCACCAAACTTGGACTGAAGAGTCACCGGACTGTGGGAGTCACTTGGACAGAGTTGCTGAGTTCCAGGGACCACGCTCGTTGTGCTGAGAGGGGACCCAGAGGTCCGGTGATGCAGTCTTTTGTTGCCTGCGGTTGCAGGGGGAGGATTCCGTCGTCCCACGGGAGATTTCTTCAGAGCTCCTAGTGCAGAGAGGAGGCAGACTACCCACAGAGCATGCACCACCTGGAAACAGTTGTGAAGGCGGCAGGATCAGCGATACAAGGTTGCAGTAGTCGTCTTTGCTACTTTGTTGCGGTTTTGCAGGCATCCTGAGCAGTCAGCGGTCGATACTTTGACAGAAGGTGAAGAGAGAGATGCAGAGGAACTCTTATGAGCTCTTGCATTCGTTATCTAAAGAATTCCCCAAAGCAGAGACCCTAAATAGCCAGAAAAGGAGGTTTGGCTACCTAGGAAGGAGGATAGGCTAGTAACACAGGTAAGAGCCTATCAGAAGGAGTCTCTGACATCACCTTCTGGCACTGGCCACTCAGAGCAGTCCAGTGCGCCAGCAGCACCTCTGTTTCCAAGATGGCAGAGGTCTAGAGCACACTGGAGGAGCTCTGGGCACCTCCCCTGGGAGGTGCAGGTCAGGGGGGTGGGTCATTCCCCTTTCCTTTGTCCAGTTTCGCGCCAGAGCAGGGCTAAGGGGTTCCTGAACCGGTGTAGACTGGCTTATGCAGAAATGGGCACAATGTGTGCCCATGAAAGCATTTCCAGAGGCTGGGGGAGGCTACTCCTCCCCTGCCTTCACACCATTTTCTAAAGGGAGAGGGTGTAACACCCTCTCTCAGAGGAAGTCCTTTGTTCTGCCATCCTGAGCCAGGCCTGGCTGGACCCCAGGAGGGCAGAAGCCTGTCTGAGGGGTTGGCAGCAGCTGCAGTGAAACCCTGGGAAAGGCAGTTTGGCAGTACCAGGGTCTGTGCTACAGACCACTGGGATCATGGGATTGTGCCACCTATGCCAGGATGGTATAGAGGGGGCAATTCCATGATCATAGACATGTTACATGGCCATATTCGGAATTACCATTGTGAAGCTACATATAGGTAGTGACCTATATGTAGTGTACGCGTGTAATGGTGTCCCCGCACTCACAAAGTCAAGGGAATTGGCTCTGAACAATGTGGGGGCACCTTGGCTAGTGCCAGGGTGCCCACACACTAAGGGGGTCATTCTGACCCTGGCGGCCGGTCGCACCCCTGGAACTACGCCGGCTCAATTCTGAGCCGGCGTCCTCGTTGCAGGGGCATTTCCTCTGGGCCGGCGGGCGCTCTTTTGGAGAGCGCCCGCCGGCCCAGAGGAAATGTTAGAATGGCCGCCACGGTCTTGTGACCGCGGTGCGGTCATTTGGCGGCAGAACCTTGGCGGACGGCCTCCGCCGTCCGCCAAGGTTAGAATCAGGCCCTAAGTAACTTAGCACCCAACCTTTACCAGGTAAAGGTTAGACATATAGGTGACTTATAAGTTACTTAAGTGCAGTGTAAAATGGCTGTGAAATAACGTGGACATTATTTCACTCAGGCTGCAGTGGCAGGCCTGTGTAAGAATTGTCAGAGCTCCCTATGGGTGGCAAAAGAAATGCTGCAGCCCATAGGGATTTCCTGGAACCCCAATACCCTGAGTACCTCAGTACCATATACTAGGGAATTATAAGGGTGTTCCAGTAAGCCAATGTAAATTGGTAAAATTGGTCACTAGCCTGTTAGTGACAATTTGAAAGAAATGAGAGAGCATAACCACTGAGGTTCTGATTAGCAGAGCCTCAGTGAGACAGTTAGTCATAACACAGGTAACACCTTCAGGCACACTTATGAGCACTGGGGCCCTGGCTGGCAGGGTCACAGTGACACATACAACTAAAACAACATATATACAGTGAAAAATGGGGGTAACATGCCAGGCAAGATGGTACTTTCCTACACAACCCCCCCCCCAAACTAAGGACAATAAGACTAGCCATGACCTGATGAGTCTTCATTGTCTAAGTGGAAATAGCTGGATAGTCCATCTGCATTGGAGTGGCTACTCCCAGGTCTATTTTCCACTGTATAGTCCATTCCCTGTAGGGATATGGACCACCTCAACAATTTAGGATTTTCACCTTTCATTTGTTTTAGCCAAAGTAGAGGTTTGTGGTCTGTCTGAACAATGAAGTGAGTGCCAAACAGGTATGGCCTCAACTTCTTCAGTGCCCAGACCACAGCAAAGGCCTCCCTCTCAATGGCAGACCAACGCTTTTATCTAGGGGTCAACCTTCTACTAATAAAAGCAACAGGTTGATCCTGGCCCTCAGAATTAAGTTGTTATAGGACTGCCCCTACTCCTAATTCAGATGCATCAGTTTGGACATATAGGGGGTCATTCTGACCCCGGCGGTCTAAGACCGCCGGGGCCAGGGTCGGCGGGAGCACCGCCGACAGGCCGGCGGTGCCCCGCAGGGCATTCTGACCGCGGCAGTTCGGTCGCGGTCAGAAGAGGCAAACCGGCGGTCTCCCACCGGTTTACCGCTGCCCTTAGAATCCCCCATGGCGGCGCAGCTTGCTGCGCCGCCATGGGGGATTCTGACACCCCCTACTGCCATCCTGTTCCTGGCGGTTCGCCCGCCAGGAACAGGATGGCGGTAGGGGGTGCCGCGGGGCCCCTGGGGGCCCCTGCCGTGCCCATGCCAATGGCATGGGCACGGCAGGGGCCCCCGTAAGAGGGCCCCGAAAAGTATTTCAGTGTCTGCTAAGCAGACACTGAAATACGCGACGGGTGCAACTGCACCCGTCGCACCCCTGCAACTACGCCGGCTCAATTCTGAGCCGGCGTCCTTGTTGCAACGGCATTTCCTCTGGGCCGGCGGGCGCTCTTTTGGAGAGCGCCGGCCGGCCCAGAGGAAATGTCTGAATGGCCGCCGCGGTCTTTTGACCGCGGTGCGGTCATTCAGCGGCGGTAACCTGGCGGACGGCCTCCGCCGTCCGCCAGGGTCAGAATGAGGCCCATAATTTTTTAGAGTAACAAGGGCTTTTTAGGACAGGTGCAGAGCACATGGCCTGCTTCAGCTCCTCAAAAGCTTTCTGACAGTTTGCTGTCCATAATACCTTTTTAGGCATCTTTTTGGATGTGAGGTCATGAAGAGGGGCTGGAATGGTATTCATAGTTCTTAATGAACCTC
This sequence comes from Pleurodeles waltl, assembly GCF_031143425.1. Taxonomy (NCBI): domain Eukaryota; kingdom Metazoa; phylum Chordata; class Amphibia; order Caudata; family Salamandridae; genus Pleurodeles; species Pleurodeles waltl. Next base: position 1,201,409,591 of record NC_090439.1, read on the forward strand.
CTGTAATACCCAGTGAGGCCTAGGAAGGCTCTCACCTGAGTCTGAGTAGTAGGGGGAACTCAATCTATAATAGTTTGGATTTTCCCCTGAATTGGTGCAATCTGTTCCCCACCAACAAGGTGTCCCAGATAAACCACCTTCCCCTACCCTATCTGGCACTTTGAAGCCTTTATAGTGAGGCCTGCCTTTTGCAGGGCCTCTAAAACTTTCCATAGGTGGACCAGGTGATCATCCCAACTGGAGCTAAAGACAGCTATATCGTCCAGATATGCTGCACTAAAAGCTTCCAGCCCTTGCAGGACTGTGTTCACCAACCTCTGCAAAGTGGCAGGTGCATTTTTCAATCCAAAAGGCATTACTGTGAATTGGTAATGGCCTCCAATGGTTGAAAATGCAGTTTTAGGTTTAGCGTCTTCTGATAATTTGATCTGCCAATACCCTGCAGTCAAATCAAAAGTGCTTAGATACTTGACAGATGCCAGTGTATATATGAGCTCATCTGCCCTGAGTATAGGGTGAGCATCAGTTTTGGTTACCTGGTTGAGACCTCTGTAGTCAACACAAAACTGCATTTCTTTTTTTCCATCCTTGGAATGAGGTTTTGGTACAAGTACCACAGGAGAAGCCCATGGACTTTCAGAGTGCTCAACCACTCCCAGTTCTAACATTTTCTGCACCTCTTGCTTTATGCAGTCCCTGACATGGTCAGGCTGCCTATAGATTTTACTTTTGACAGGCAAGCTGTCTCCAGTATCTATAGTGTGCTCACACCAAGAAGTGGTACCTGGCACAGTAGAGAAGAGTTCAGAAAACTGACCCAGGAGATTTATGCAATGGTCTTTCTGCTCAGCAGTAAGACAATCAGCCAAAACTACACCTTCCACTAGAGCATCTTGTTCTGTGGAAGAGAAGAGATCAGGTAGAGGATCACTGTCTTCTTCCTGTCTCTCATCAGTTGCCATGAGCAGGGTGAGATCAGCCCTGTCATAGTAGGGTTTCAGGCGATTGACATGGAGCACCCTAAGGGGACTCCTGGCAGTGCCTAAGTCAACTAAGTAGGTGACTTCACCCTTTTTCTCAACAATTGTGTGGGGTCCACTCCATTTATCTTGGAGTGCTCTTGGGGCCACAGGCTCCAAGACCCACACTTTCTGCCCTGGTTTGTACTGAACCAAAACAGCCTTCTGGTCATGCCATTGCTTTTGGAGCTCTTGGCTGGCCTGAAGGTTTTTACTGGCCTTTTTCATGTACTCAGTGTAGGAGGCTGGACTGGCTTGTAGTGAGTACCAAGGGGTACTTGCACCTTGCACCAGGCCCAGTTATCCCTTATTAGTGTATAGGGTGTCTAGCAGCTTAGGCTGATAGATAATGGTAGCTTAGCAGAGCAGCTTAGGCTGAACTAGGAGACGTGTGAAGCTACTACAGTACCACCTAGTGTCATATGCACAATATCATAAGAAAACACAATACACAGTTATACTAAAAATAAAGGTACTTTATTTTTATGACAATATGCCAAAGTATCTCAGAGTGTACCCTCAGTGAGAGGATAGGAAATATACACAAGATATATATACACAATAGCAAAAATATGCAGTATAGTCTTAGAAAACAGTGCAAACAATGTATAGTTACAATAGGATGCAATGGGGAAACATAGGGATAGGGGCAACACAAACCATATACTCCAAAAGTGGAATGCGAACCACAAATGGACCCCAAACCTATGTGACCTTGTAGAGGGTCACTGGGACTATTAGAAAATAGTGAGAGTTAGAAAAATAACCCTCCCCAAGACCCTGAAAAGTGAGTGCAAAGTGCACTAAAGTTCCCCTAAGGACAAAGAAGTCGTGTTAGAGGAATAATGCAGGAAAGACACAAACCAGCAATGCAACAACTGTGGATTTCCAATCTAGGGTACCTGTGGAACAAGGGGACCAAGTCCAAAAGTCACAAGCAAGTCGGAGATGGGCAAATGCCCAGGAAATGCCAGCTGCGGGTGCAAAGAAGCTTCTACAGGACAGAAGAAGCTGAGGTTTCTGCAGGAACGAAAAGGGCTAGAGACTTTCTCTTTGGTGGACTGATCCCACTCGCCGTGGAGAGTCGTGCAGAAGTATTTTCCCACCGAAAGAATGCCAACAAGCCTTGCTAGCTGCAAATCGTGTGGTTAGCGTTTTTGGACGCTGCTGTAGCCCTGGAGGGACCAGGAGGTCGCAAATTGGACCACGAAGAGAGAGGGGACGTCAAGCAAGACAAGAAGCCCTCTCAGCAGCAGGTAGCACCCGGAGAAGTGCCAGAAACAGGCACTAAGAGGATGCGTGAAACGGTGCTCACCCGAAGTCACACAAAGGAGTCCCACGTCGCCGGAGACCAACTTAGAAAGTCGTGCAATGCAGGTTAGATTGCCGTGGATCCAGGCTTGGCTGTGCACAAAGGATTTCTGCCGGAAGTGCACAGGGGCCGGAGTAGCTGCAAAAGTCGCGGTTCCTAGCAATGCAGCCCAGCGAGGTGAGGCAAGGACTTACCTCCACCAAACTTGGACTGAAGAGTCACTGGACTGTGGGGGTCATTTTGACAGAGTCGTTGGATTCGAGGGACCTCGCTCGTCGTGCTGAGAGGAGACCCAAGGGACCGGTAATGCAGCTTTTTGGTGCCTGCGGTTGCAGGGGGGAGATTCCGTCGACCCACGGGAGATTTCTTCGGAGCTTCTGGTGCAGAGAGGAGGCAGACTACCCCCACAGCATGCACAAGCAGGAAAACAGTCGAGAAGGCGGCAGGATCAGCGTTACAGAGTTGCAGTAGTCGTCTTTGCTACTATGTTGCAGGTTTGCAGGCTTCCAGCGCGGTCAGCAGTCGATTCCTTGGCAGAAGGTGAAGAGAGAGATGCAGAGGAACTCGGATGAGCTCTTGCATTCGTTATCTAAAGTTTCCCCAGAGACAGAGACCCTAAATAGCCAGAAAAGAGGGTTTGGCTACCTAGGAGAGAGGATAGGCTAGCAACACCTGAAGGAGCCTATCACAAGGAGTCTCTGACGTCACCTGGTGGCACTGGCCACTCAGAGCAGTCCAGTGTGCCAGCAGCACCTCTGTTTCCAAGATGGCAGAGGTCTGGAGCACACTGGAGGAGCTCTGGACACCGCCCAGGGGAGGTGCAGGTCAGGGGAGTGGTCACTCCCCTTTCCTTTGTCCAGTTTCGCGCCAGAGCAGGGCTAAGGGGTCCCCTGAACCAGTGTAGACTGGCTTATGCAGAATTGGGCACCTCTGTGCCCAACAAAGCATTTCCAGAGGCTGGGGGAGGCTACTCCTCCCCTGCCTTCACACCATTTTCCAAAGGGAGAGGGTGTCACACCCTCTCTCAGAGGAAGTTCTTTGTTCTGCCATCCTGGGCCAGGCCTGGCTGGACCCCAGGAGGGCAGATGCCTGTCTGAGGGGTTGGCAGCAGCAGCAGCTGCAGTGAAACCCCAGGAAGGGCAGTTTGGCAGTACCAGGGTCTGTGCTACAGACCACTGGGATCATGGGATTGTGCCAACTATGCCAGGATGGCATAGAGGGGGCAATTCCATGATCATAGACATGTTACATGGCCATATTCGGAGTTACCATTGTGAAGCTACATATAGGTAGTGACCTATATGTAGTGCACGCGTCTAATGGTGTCCCCGCACTCACAAAGTTCAGGGAATTGGCTCTGAACAATGTGGGGGCACCTTGGCTAGTGCCAGGGTGCCCTCACACTAAGTAACTTTGCACCTAACCTTTACCAGGTAAAGGTTAGACATATAGGTGACTTATAAGTTTCTTAAGTGCAGTGTAAAATGGCTGTGAAATAACGTGGACGTTATTTCACTCAGGCTGCAGTGGCAGGCCTGTGTAAGAATTGTCAGAGCTCCCTATGGGTGGCAAAAGAAATGCTGCAGCCCATAGGGATCTCCTGGAACCCCAATACCCTGGGTACCTCAGTACCATATACTAGGGAATTATAAGGATGTTCCAGTAAGCCAATGTAAATTGGTAAAAATGGTCACTAGCCTGTTATGACAATTTGGAATGAAATGAGAGAGCATAACCACTGAGGTTCTGATTAGCAGAGCCTCAGTGAGACAGTTAGTCACTACACAGGTAACACATTCAGGCACACTTATGAGCACTGGGGCCCTGGGTTACCAGGGTCCCAGTGACACATACAACTAAAACAACATATATACAGTGAAAAATAGGGGTAACATGCCAGGCAAGATGGTACTTTCCTACACAACCCCCCCCCCCCCCAAACGAAGGACAATAAGACTAGCCATGACCTGATGAGTCTTCATTGTCTAAGTGGAAATATCTGGAGAGTCCATCTGCATTGGAGTGGCTACTCCCAGGTCTATGTTCCACTGTATAGTCCATTCCCTGTAGGGATATGGACCACCTCAACAATTTAGGATTTTCACCTTTCATTTGTTTTAGCCAAAGTAGAGGTTTGTGGTCTGTCTGAACAATGAAGTGAGTGCCAAACAGGTATGGCCTCAACTTCTTCAGAGCCCAGACCACAGCAAAGGCCTCCCTCTCAATGGCAGACCAACGCTTTTCTCTAGGGGTCAACCTCCTACTAATAAAAGCAACAGGTTGATCCTGGCCCTCAGAATTAAGTTGTGATAGGACTGCCCCTACTCCTAATTCAGATGCATCAGTTTGGACATAGAATTTTTTAGAGTAACAAGGGCTTTTCAGGACAGGTGCAGAGCACATGGCCTGCTTCAGCTCCTCAAAAGCTTTCTGACAGTTTGCTGTCCATAATACCTTTTTAGGCATTTTCTTGGATGTGAGGTCATTAAGAGGGGCTGCAATGGAGCCATAGTTCTTAATGAACCTCCTGTAATACCCAGTGAGGCCTAGGAAGGCTCTCACCTGAGTCTGAGTGGTAGGGGGAACCCAATCAATAATTGTTTGGATTTTCCCCTGAAGTGGTGCAATCTGTTCCCCACCAACAAGGTGTCCCAGATAAACCACCTTACCCTGCCCTATCTGGCACTTTGAAGCCTTGATAGTGAGGCCTGCCTTTTGCAGGGCCTCCAAAACTTTCCATAGGTGGACCAGGTGATCATCCCAGCTGGAGCTAAAGACAGCTATATCGTCCAAATATGCTGCACTGAAAGCTTCCAGCCCTTGCAGGACTGTGTTCACCAACCTCTGAAAAGTGGCAGGTGCATTTTTCAAACCAAAAGGCATTACAGTAAACTGGTAATGTCCTCCAATGGTTGAAAATGCAGTCTTAGGTTTAGCATCTTCTGACAATTTGATCTGCAAATACCCTGCAGTCAAGTCAAAAGTGCTTAGATACTTGGCAGATGCCAGTGTATCTATGAGCTCATCTGCCCTGGGTATAGGGTGAGCATCAGTTTTGGTTACCAAGTTGAGACCTCTATAGTCTACACAAAACCGCATTTCCTTCTTTCCATCTTTGGAATGGGGTTTTGGTACCAGTACCACAGGAGAAGCCCATGGACTGTCAGAGTGCTCAACTACTCCTAGTTCTAACATTTTCTGGACCTCTTGCTTTATGCAGTCCCTGACATGGTCAGGCTGCCTATAGATCTTACTTTTGACAGGTAAACTGTCTCCAGTATCTATAGTGTGCTCACACCAAGAAGTGGTACCTGGCACAGTAGAGAAGAGTTCAGAGAATTGATCTAGGAGGTTTATGCAATTGTCTTTCTGCTCAGCAGTAAGACAATCAGCCAAAACTACACCTTCCACAAGAGCATCTTGTTCTGTGGAAGAGAAGAGATCAGGTAGAGGATCACTGTCCTCTTCCTGTCCCTCATCTGTTGCCATGAGCAGGGTGAGATCAGCCCTGTCATAGTAGGGTTTCAGGCGGTTGACATGGAGCACCCTAAGGGGACTCCTGGCAGTGCCTAAGTCAACTTAATAGGTGACTTCTCCCTTCTTTTCAACAATTGTGTGGGGTCCACTCCATTTATCTTGGAGTGCTCTTGGGGCCACAGGCTCCAAGACCCACACTTTCTGCCCTGGTTGGTACTGAACCAAAACAGCCTTCTGATCATGCCATTGCTTCTGGAGCTCTTGGCTGGCCTGAAGGTTTTTACTGGCCTTTTTCATGTACTCAGCCATCCTTGATCTGAGGCCAAGTACATAATCCACAATATCCTGCTTAGGAGCTTTTAAAGGTTGTTCCCAACTCTCCTTTACAAGTGTGAGTGGACCCCTAACAGGGTGTCCAAAAAGAAGTTCAAAGGGGCTGAAGCCCACTACTTTCTGGGGTACCTCCCTGTAGGCAAAAAGGAGGCATGGTAGAAGGATATCCCATCTCCTGCGGAGTTTTTCAGGGAGACCCATAATCATGCCTTTGAGAGTTTTATTAAATCTCTCCACCAGTCCATTTGTTTGTGGATGATAGGGTGTTGTGAACTTGTACGTTACACCACACTCCTTCCACATGGCCTTTAAGTATGCAGACATGAAATTGCTTCCCCTGTCTGATACTACTTCCTTTGGGAAGCCCACCCTGGAAAATATTCCCAGGAGGGCCTTTGCCACTGCAGGTGCGGTAGTGGTCCTTAAAGGAATTGCTTCAGGATATCTTGTGGCATGGTCCACTACCACCAAGGTAAACCTATTGCCTGAAGCAGTAGGAGGGTCAAGGGGGCCAACTATGTCAACCCCTACCCTTTCAAAGGGAACCCCAACCACAGGCAGTGGGATAAGGGGTGCCTTTGGGGTGCCACCTGTCTTGCCAATGGCTTGACAGGTTTCACAGGACTTACAAAATTCCTTTGTGTCCTCAGACATTCTAGGCCAATGAAACAGGGGAACAAGCCTGTCCCAAGTTTTCATTTGTCCTAGATGCCCAGCTAAGGGAATGTCATGTGCCAGTGTTAGGAGGAACTTTCTGTACACCTGAGGAATCACTAATCTCCTGGCAGCTCCAGGTTTAGGATCCCTATGCTCAGTGTACAAGAGGTTGTCCTCCCAGTAAACTCTGTGAGAGTCACTGACATCCCCATTAGCCTGTTTGACAGCTTGCTGTCTGAGACCCTCTAATGTGGGACAGGTTTGCTGTGCCACACTCAGCTCCTCTCTGGCAGGCCCCCCTTCACCCAAAAGCTCAGCAGTGTCTGCTTCCAGCTCCTCTGGTGTAGGTTCTGCACAGGGAGGGAATTCTTCTTCCTCAGAAGTTGAATCCACTGTAGAGGGAGGGATAGTAGGAAGTGGTTTGCTTCTACTAGCGCTAGCTTTAGGGAGCACTTGGTCCATTGTTCCAGGATACAAGTTTCCCTGTCCTTTTTGCTTTTTGGCCTGAGCCCTTGTCAAAGCAAAAATATGCCCTGGGATGCCCAGCATTGCTGCATTGGCCTCCAACTCCACATCTGACCAAGCTGATGTCTCCAAATCATTCCCTAATAGACAGTCTACAGGTAAATCTGAAGCTACCACAACTTTCTTTGGACCAGTAACCCCCCCCCAGTTGAGATTTACAACAGCCATGGGGTGGCTAAGTGTGTTGTTGTGAGCATCGGTTACTTGGTACTGGTGACCAAGTAGGTGTTGTTCAGGGTGGACCAGTTTCTCTATGACCATAGTCACACTGGCACCAGTGTCCCTGTAGGCCTGAACCTCAACACCATTTATTAGGGGTAGCTGCTTGTACTTATCCATATTAAGGGGACAAGCAACTAAGGTGGCTAAATCAATAGCCCCCTCAGAGACTAACACAGCCTCTGTGGCCTCCCTAACAAGGCCAACCCCAACTAAGTTACCAATAGTGAGCCCAGCTACTCCCTTGGATTGGCTATTAGTAGGTTTGCTCCCACCACCACTGCTGTTAGTAGGGACACTAGGGGTAGCAGTAGGGGTTGTAGTGGTAGGAGCATTGGTGCTTTTCTTTGGACAACTGGGATCTGTTGTCCAATGGCCTTTTATTTTACATAAATAGCACCATGGTTTCTTTTCCTTGTTCTGATTAAAAGAGGATTTGGGCCCACCACCCCCACCAGAGTGTTTTTGTGGGCCTGATGAAGACTCATTTTTAGATTTGTCCCCACCCTTGTCAGAAGACTTACCATCCTTCTTTTTGTTGCCATCTTTGTCACCCCCTGTATGAACTTTTCTGTTCACCCTTGTTCTGACCCATTTGTCTGCCTTCTTTCCCAATTCTTGGGTAGAGGTCAGATCAGAGTCCACCAAGTACTGGTGCAACAAATCAGACACACAATTATTAAGAATATGCTCTCTCAGGATCAAGTTATACAGGCTGTCATAATCAGTAACTTTACTGCCATGTAACCACCCCTCCAAGGCCTTCACTGAATGGTCAATGAAATCAACCCAGTCTTGTGAAGACTCCTTTTTGGTCTCTCTGAACTTTATCCTGTATTGTTCAGTGGTTAAGCCATAACCATCCAGGAGTGCATTCTTAAGAACTTGGAAATTATTGGCATCATTTTCTTTCACAGTAAGGAGCCTATCCCTACCTTTTCCACTAAATGATAGCCATAAGATAGCAGCCCACTGCCTTTGAGGGACATCCTGTACAACACAGGCCCTTTCAAGTGCAGCAAACCACTTGTTAATGTCATCCCCCTCCTTATAAGGGGGAACTATCTTGTGCAGATTCCTGGAATCATGCTCTTTTGCAGGATGACTATGGGGAATACTGCTGCTGCCACCATGGGTATCTAAACCCAACTTCTGTCTTTCTTTCTCTAGTTCAAAAGACTGTCTATCCAAATCCAGCTGTTGCTTTTTAAGCTTCAGTCTGGTTTGTTCCACTCTCAACTTATTGAGTTCCCTCTCTAACATTCTGTCATCAGGGTTGGTGGGAGGGACATTCTTAGACACAGAAGAATGAACAGAAGGAGACCTGTCCCTTACAGAAGCCACCCTAACAGCTTGGCTAACAGAAACATCACTACCAGTATGGTGAGAATAAATGCTTTTGCTATGATGTGAGACAACACTATTTCTATGGTGAGGCTCTCCATCATTACCAACTATGCTAGACTGTCTAGTAATGGGCAGGCTAGGAAGTTTCTTTCCTGAATCTTTTCCTGTGGGAGTCCCTGGATCAGATTGGGAACCATTTGCTACTTTTTCAACAGATGTGGCCCCTATGGCCTTATCTTGTTCTCTAAGCATGTTAAGCAATAATTCCAAAGAAGTATTCTTCCCTACACTCAAACCTCTCTCTACACAGAGACTCCTTGCTCCTTTCCAGCTAAGGTGGTCATATGCAAGTTTGGACAGATCCACATTTTGGCCTGTGCCAGACATTTTTAGAGAGAGTTAAAGTGATAGAAAAAGAGAAAAAAGTTTCCAGAACTTTTTAGAAAGACAGAATTTTTTTTTTAAACTTTTAAGAACTTTTTGAAAGTTTAGAAGTACTTTTCAGCACTTAGAAAAGAGTGAAAAGAGGAAATGCAAAACTTTTTGGCTATGTGTATATACACTGACCTTGTTTTGTATATTTTTCTCTTATGAAAAGTACAATGACAAGAGTGGTAAGTAGTCTCAAAGCACTTATCCCACCGCTGCACAACCAATGTAGGAGGCTGGACTGGCTTGTAGTGAGTACCAAGGGGTACTTGCACCTTGCACCAGGCCCAGTTATCCCTTATTAGTGTATAGGGTGTCTAGCAGCTTAGGCTGATAGATAATGGTAGCTTAGCAGAGCAGCTTAGGCTGAACTAGGAGACGTGTGAAGCTACTACAGTACCACCTAGTGTCATATGCACAATATCATAAGAAAACACAATACACAGTTATACTAAAAATAAAGGTACTTTATTTTTATGACAATATGCCAAAGTATCTTAGAGTGTACCCTCAGTGAGAGGATAGGAAATATACACAAGACATATATACACAATAGCAAAAATATGCAGTATAGTCTTAGAAAACAGTGCAAACAATGTATAGTTACAATAGGATGCAATGGGGAAACATAGGGATAGGGGCAACACAAACCATATACTCCAAAAGTGGAATGCGAACCACGAATGGACCCCAAACCTATGTGACCTTGTAGAGGGTCGCTGGGACTATTAGAAAATAGTGAGAGTTAGAAAAATAACCCTCCCCAAGACCCTGAAAAGTGAGTGCAAAGTGCACTAAAGTTCCCCTAAGGACAAAGAAGTCGTGTTAGAGGAATAATGCAGGAAAGACACAAACCAGCAATGCAACAACTGTGGATTTCCAATCTAGGGTACCTGTGGAACAAGGGGACCAAGTCCAAAAGTCACAAGCAAGTCGGATATGGGCAAATGCCCAGGAAATGCCAGCTGCGGGTGCAAAGAAGCTTCTACTGGACAGAAGAAGCTGAGGTTTCTGCAGGAACGAAAAGGGCTAGAGACTTCCCCTTTGGTGGACCGATCCAACTCGCCGTGGAGAGTCGTACAGAAGTGTTTTCCCACCGAAAGAACGCCAACAAGCCTTGCTAGCTGCAAATCGTGCAGTTAGCGTTTTTGGACGCTGCTGTGTCCCTGGAGGGACCAGGAGGTCTCAAATTGGACCAGGAGAGAGAAGAGAAGTCGAGCAAGACAAAGGGTCCTCTCAGCAGCAGGTAGCTCCCCGAGAAGTGCCAGAAACAGGCACTACGAAGATGCGGGAAACGGTGCTCACCCGAAGTCGCACAAAGGAGTCCCACGTCGCCGGAGACCAACTTAGAAAGTCGTGCGATGCAGGTTAGAGTGCCGTGGACCCAGGCTTGGGTGTGCACAAAGGATTTCCGCCGGAAGTGCACAGGGGCCGGAGTAGCTGCAAAAGTCTCGGTTCCCAGCAATGCAGCCCAGCGAGGTGAGGCAAGGACTTACCTCCACCAAACTTGGACTGAAGAGTCACTGGTCTGTGGGGGTCACTTGGACAGAGTCGCTAGATTCGAGGGACCTCGCTCGTCGTGCTGAGAGGAGACCCAAGGGACAGGTAATGCAGCTTTTTGGTGCCTGCGGTTGCAGGGGGAAGATTCCGTCGACCCACGGGAGATTTCTTCAGAGCATCTGGTGCAGAGAGGAGGCAGACTACCCCCACAGCATGCACAAGCAGGAAAACAGTCGAGAAGGCGGCAGGATCAGCGTGACAGAGTTGCAGTAGTCGTCTTTGCTACTATGTTGCAGGTTTGCAGGCTTCCAGCGCGGTCAGCAGTCGATTCCTTGGCAGAAGGTGAAGAGAGAGATGCAGAGGAACTCGGATGAGCTCTTGCATTCGTTATCTAAAGTTTCCCCAGAGACAGAGACCCTAAATAGCCAGAAAAGAGGGTTTGGCTACCTAGGAGAGAGGATAGGCTAGCAACACCTGAAGGAGCCTATCACAAGGAGTCTCTGACGTCACCTGGTGGCACTGGCCACTCAGAGCAGTCCAGTGTGCCAGCAGCACCTCTGTTTCCAAGATGGCAGAGGTCTGGAGCACACTGGAGGAGCTCTGGACACCTCCCAGGGGAGGTGCAGGTCAGGGGAGTGGTCACTCCCCTTTCCTTTGTCCAGTTTCGCGCCAGAGCAGGGCTAAGGGGTCCCCTGAACCGGTGTAGACTGGCTTATGCAGAATTGGGCACCTCTGTGCCCAAAAAAGCATTTCCAGAGGCTGGGGGAGGCTACTCCTCCCCTGCCTTCACACCATTTTCCAAAGGGAGAGGGTGTCACACCCTCTCTCAGAGGAAGTTCTTTGTTCTGCCATCCTGGGCCAGGCCTGGCTGGACCCCAGGAGGGCAGATGCCTGTCTGAGGGGTTGGCAGCAGCAGCAGCTGCAGTGAAACCCCAGGAAGGGCAGTTTGGCAGTACCAGGGTCTGTGCTACAGACCACTGGGATCATGGGATTGTGCCAACTATGCCAGGATGGCATAGAGGGGGCAATTCCATGATCATAGACATGTTACATGGCCATATTCGGAGTTACCATTGTGAAGCTACATATAGGTAGTGACCTATATGTAGTGCACACGTGTAATGGTGTCCCCGCACTCACAAAGTTCAGGGAATTGGCTCTGAACAATGTGGGGGCACCTTGGCTAGTGCCAGGGTGCCCTCACACTAAGTAACTTTTCACCTAACCTTTACCAGGTAAAGGTTAGACATATAGGTGACTTATAAGTTACTTAAGTGCAGTGTAAAATGGCTGTGAAATAACGTGGACGTTATTTCACTCAGGCTGCAGTGGCAGGCCTGTGTAAGAATTGTCAGAGCTCCCTATGGGTGGCAAAAGAAATGCTGCAGCCCATAGGGAGCTCCTGGAACCCCAATACCCTGGGTACCTCAGTACCATATACTAGGGAATTATAAGGGTGTTCCAGTAAGCCAATGTAAATTGGTAAAAATGGTCACTAGCCTGTTAGTGACAATTTGGAAAGAAATGAGAGAGCATAACCACTGAGGTTCTGATTAGCAGAGCCTCAGTGAGACAGTTACTCACTACACAGGTAACACATTCAGGCACACTTATGAGCACTGGGGCCCTGGGTTACCAGGGTCCCAGTGACACATACAACTAAAACAACATATATACAGTGAAAAATGGGGGTAACATGCCAGGCAAGATGGTACTTTCCTACACTCAGCCATCCTTGATCGGAGGCCAAGTACATAATCCACAATATCTTGCTTTGGAGCTTTTAAAGGTTGTTCCCGACCCTCCTTGACAAGTGTTAGTGGACCCCTAACAGGGTGTCCAAAGAGGAGTTCAAAGGGGCTGAAGCCCACTCCTTTCTAGGGGAACCTCCCTGTAGGCAAAAAGGAGGCATGGTAACAGGATATCCCATCTCCTGCGGAGTTTTTCAGGGAGACCAATAATCATGCCTTTGAGAGTTTTGTTAAATCTCTCCACCAGTCCATTTGTTTGTGGATGATAGGGTGTAGTGAACTTGTAAGTCACACCACACTCCTTCCACATGGCCTTTAAGTAAGCAGACATGAAATTGCTTCCTCTGTCTGATACTACTTCCTTTGGGAAGCCCACCATGGAAAATATTCCCAGGAGGGCCTTTGCCACTGCAGGTGCTGTAGTGGTCCTTAAAGGAATTGCTTCAGGATATCTTGTGGCATGGTCCACTACCACCAAGATAACCCTATTGCCTGAAGCAGTAGGAGGGTCAAGGGGGCCAACTATGTCAACCCCTACCCTTTCAAAGGGAACCCCAACCACAGGCAGTGGGATAAGGGGTGCCTTTGGAGTGCCACCTGTCTTGCCACTGGCTTGACAGGTTTCACAGGACTTACAAAATTCCTTTGTGTCCTATGACATTCTAGGCCAATGAAACAAGGGAACAAGCCTGTCCCAAGTTTTCATTTGTCCCATGTGTCCAGCTAGGGGAATGTCGTGGGCTAGAGTTAGGAGGAACTTTCTGTACTCCTGAGGAATCACTAACCTCCTGGCAGTTCCAGGTTTAGGATCCCTTGCTTCAGTGTACAAGAGGTTGTCCTCCCAGTAAACTCTGTGTGAGTCACTGACATCCCCATTAGCTTGTTTGAGAGCTTGCTGTCTTAGACCCTCTAGTGTTTGACAGGTTTCTGTGCCACACTCAGCTCCTCCCTGGCAGGCCCCCCTTCACCCAAAAGCTCAGCAGTGTCTGCTTCCAGCTCCTCTGGTGTAGGTTCTGCACAGGGTGGAAATTCTTCTTCCTCAGAATTAGAATCCACTGTAGAGGGAGGGATAGTAGGAAGTGCTTTACTTCTACTAGCCCTAGCTTTAGGGAGCACTTGGTCCATTGTTCCAGGATCCAAGTTTCCCTGTCCTTTTTGCTTTTTGGCCTGAGCCCTGAGCCCTGGTTAAAGCAAATATATGCCCTGGGATGCCCAGCATTGCTGCATGGGCCTCCAACTCCACAGCTGACCAAGCTGATGTTTCCAAATCATTTCCTAGTAGACAGTCTACAGGTAAATCTGTGGCTACCACAACTTTCTTTGGACCAGTAACCCCCCCCCCCCCCCAGTTGAGATTTACAACAGCCATGGGGTGGCTAAGTGTGTTGTTGTGAGCATCGGTTACTTGGTAGTGGTGACCAAGTAGGTGTTGTTCAGGGTGGACCAGTTTCTCTATCACCATTGTGACACTGGCACATGTGTCCCTGTAGGCCTGAACCTCAACACCATTTATTAGGAGTAGCTGCTTGTACTTATTGTAGGAGGCTGGACTGGCTTGTAGTGAGTACCAAGGGGTACTTGCACCTTGCACCAGGCCCAGTTATCCCTTATTAGTGTATAGGGTGTCTAGCAGCTTAGGCTGATAGATAATGGTAGCTTAGCAAAGCAGCTCAGGCTGAACTAGGAGACGTGTGAAGCTACTACAGTACCACCTAGTGTCATATGCACAATATCATAAGAAAACACAATACACAGTTATACTAAAAATAAAGGTACTTTATTTTTATGACAATATGCCAAAGTATCTTAGAGTGTACCCTCAGTGAGAGGATAGGAAATATACACAAGATATATATACACAATAGCAAAAATATGCAGTATAGTCTTAGAAAACAGTGCAAACAATGTATAGTTACAATAGGATGCAATGGGGAAACATAGGGATAGGGGCAACACAAACCATATACTCCAAAAGTGGAATGCGAACCACGAATGGACCCCAAACCTATGTGACCTTGTAGAGGGTCGCTGGGACTATTAGAAAATAGTGAGAGTTAGAAAAATAACCCTCCCCAAGACCCTGAAAAGTGAGTGGAAAGTGCACTAAAGTTCCCCTAAGGACAAAATAGTCGTGTTAGAGGGAAAATGCAAGGAAAACACAAATCAGCAATGCAACAACGATGGATTCCTGACTGAGGGTACCTGTGGAACAAGGGGACCAAGTCCAAAAGTCACAAGCAGCTCGGAGATGGGCAGATGCCCAAGAAATGCCAGCGGTTGGTGCAAAGAAGCTCTTACTAGGCTGAAGAACTGTGAATACTGCAGGAACGACAAGGGCTAGAGACTTCCCCTTTGGAAGATGGATCCCCCACGCCTTGGAGAGTCGTGCAGAAGTGTTTTCCCGCCGGATGGACGCCAACAAGCCTTGCTACACGCAAATCGTGCGTTTGGCGTTTTTGGACGCTGCTGGGGCCCAGGAGGGACCAGGAGGTCGCAAATTGGACCTGCAGAGAGAGGGGACGTCGAGCAAGACAAAGAGCTCTCACTGAAGCAGGTAGCACCCGGAGAAGTGCCAGAAACAGGCACTACGAGGATGCGTGAAACGGTGCTCGCCGAAGTTGCACAAAGGAGTCCCACGTCGCCGGAGACCAACTTAGAAAGTCGTGCAATGCAGGTTAGAGTGCCGTGGACCCAGGCTTGGCTGTGCATGAAGGATTTCCGCCGGAAGTGCACAGGGGCCGGAGTAGCTTGCAAAGTCGCGGTTCCCAGCAATGCAGCCCAGCGAGGTGAGGCAAGGACTTACCTCCACCAAACTTGGGCTGAAGAGTCACTGGACTGTGGGGGTCACTTGGACGGTGTCGCTGGATTCGAGGGACCTCGCTCGTCGTGCTGAGAGGAGACCCAAGGGACCGGTAATGCAGCTTTTTGGTGCCTGCGGTTGCAGGGGGAAGATTCCGTCGACCCACGGGAGATTTCTTCGGAGCTTCTGGTGCAGAGAGGAGGCAGACTACCCCCACAGCATGCACAAGCAGGAAAACAGTCGAGAAGGCGGCAGGATCAGCGTTACAGAGTTGCAGTAGTCGTCTTTGCTACTATGTTGCAGGTTTGCAGGCTTCCAGCGCGGTCAGCGGTCTATTCCTTATCAGAAGGTGAAGAGGGAGATGCAGAGGAACTCGGCTGAGCTCATGCATTCGTTATCTAAAGTTTCCCCAGAGACAGAGACCCTAAATAGCCAGAAAAGAGGGTTTGGCTACCTAGGAGAGAGGAAAGGCTACTAACACCTGAAGGAGCCTATCAGCAGGAGTCTCTGACGTCACCTGGTGGCACTGGCCACTCAGAGCAGTCCAGTGTGCCAGCAGCACCTCTGTTTCCAAGATGGCAGAGGTCTGGAGCACACTGGAGGAGCTCTCGACACCTCCCAGGGGAGGTGCAGGTCAGGGGAGTGGTCACTCCCCTTTCCTTTGTCCAGTTTCGTGCCAGAGCAGGGGCTAAGGGGTCCCTGAACCGGTGTAGACTGGCTTATGCAGAATTGGGCACCTCTGTGCCCAACAAAGCATTTCCAGAGGCTGGGGGAGGCTACTCCTCCCCTGCCTTCACACCATTTTCCAAAGGTAGAGGGTGTCACACCCTCTCTCAGAGGAAGTTCTTTGTTCTGCCATCCTGGGCCAGGCCTGGCTGGACCCCAGGAGGGCAGATGCCTGTCTGAGGGGTTGGCAGCAGCAGCAGCTGCAGTGAAACCCCAGGAAGGGCAGTTTGGCAGTACCAGGGTCTGTGCTACAGACCACTGGGATCATGGGATTGTGCCAACTATGCCAGGATGGCATAGAGGGGGCAATTCCATGATCATAGACATGTTACATGGCCATATTCGGAGTTACCATTGTGAAGCTACATATAGGCAGTGACCTATATGTAGTGCACGCGTGTAATGGTGTCCCCGCACTCACAAAGTTCAGGGAATTGGCTCTGAACAATGTGGGGGCACCTTGGCTAGTGCCAGGGTGCCCTCACACTAAGTAACTTTGCACCTAACATTTACCAGGTAAAGGTTAGACATATAGGTGACTTATAAGTTACTTAAGTGCAGTGTAAAATGGCTGTGAAATAACGTGGACGTTATTTCACTCAGGCTGCAGTGGCAGGCCTGTGTAAGAATTGTCAGAGCTCCCTATGGGTGGCAAAAGAAATGCTGCAGCCCATAGGGATCTCCTGGAACCCCAATACCCTGGGTACCTCAGTACCATATACTAGGGAATTATAAGGGTGTTCCAGTAAGCCAATGTAAATTGGTAAAAATGGTCACTAGCCTGTTAGTGACAATTTGAAAGTAATGAGAGAGCATAACCACTGAGGTTCTGGTTAGCAGAGCCTCAGTGAGACAGTTAGGCACCACACAGGGAACATATACATGCACACCTATGAGCACTGGGGCCCTGTGTGACAGGGTCCCAGTGACACATACATATAGGCCACAAACCTATGAGCACTGGGGTCCTGACCAGCAGGACCCCAGTGACACATAACAAACATACTGAAAACCTAGTGTTTTCACTATGAGCACTGAGGCCTGGCTATCAGGATCCCAGTGAGACAGTGAAAACAGTGACAAACACCCTGACATACACTCACAAACAGGCCAAAAGTGGGGGTAACAAGGCTAGAAAGAGGCTACCTTCTCACACAACCCCCCCCCCAAACGAAGGACAATAAGGCTAACCTTGGCCAGTTGAGACTTTATTGTCTAAGTGGTGATAAGTAGAGAGTAGCTCTGCAATAGACTGGTTACTCCCTTTATCATCCACTATATGGTTACTTCCCTGTGGGGATGTAAACCACCCTGTTTGAAGTTTTTTAGCTAAGCAACAATGTGAAGATGTATTTTCAGAGTTTCTATCAGTAAGTTTTAGTTTAGAGCAGTGGGAATTGTCCACTGAACCTATTTGTAGTGATGGAAATGCCAGACAGGGATGCTGTCTCAGAAAAGCCATAGCTGGGCAAAAACTTTGTCCATCTGGCTGGAAGAGAGAACAGGGATGCTGTTTCTCTTGAGTTGGAGCAGGGCAGGGATGCTGTCCTATCAGCTCCACACTAGGGCAGGGATGCTGTCCTAAGTGTTGTGAGGCAGTGCAGAGTTTCTGCACTAAAGTTTCTCTGGGAGGGTTGGAGGGATGCTCCATGTTAACTAAAATGGTGCTCTTTTTCTCACCAATGTTAGTTATCCCACAGAGAGGTACTTCCACCTCAGGGAGTCCAGCTTTGCCAGCTGATGATTCCCTTGGAACAGGTGCCACCCCAGGAGAGGTTTCTCCCACCACAGGAATAGTATCCTGAATGGTAGGGTGGTTAGGGGATACTGTGATACCCTTTTTACCTGTTGATGGAGAGGGATCCTGAGTTTTCAGGCCTTCTCTCCTTTGCTTTTTCATTTCACTTGAAATGAGAGGGAACAATTCCTCAGGGATGCCCAGCATGGCTGCATGGGCATAAAACTCTACATCAGCCCAACCTGAGGCCTCTAGGTCATTACCTAAGAGACAGTCTACAGGTAAGCTAGGTGATACCACCACCTGCTTAGGGCCAGTAACTCCACCCCAACTAAACTGAATTATAGCTAAGGGAAGAAACTTAGTGGAGTTATGGACATCAATAATCTTATACTGTTGTCCAATGATGTGTTGTTCAGGAGGCACTAGGTTTTCAGTCACCAAAGTGAAACTGGCACCTGTGTCCCTGTAGGCCAAGGCCTCAACACCATTTATTGAAACTGTCTGCCTGTACTTATCCATTGTAAGGGGACAAGCAGCCAGTGTGGCAAGGCCAATGCCACTAGGTGTGACAGAAACTGTCTTGGGACTGATTACATCAGTTTCCACTATGGACCCATAAGTGAACCCAACTACACCCTTTGCTTGACTGTTGCCAGCAGTCCCACCACTAGTACCACTACTGCTAGGGGCACTAGAGCTTGATGTATTAGTGGTGGTAGGCTCAGGGGGTTTACCTGGACAGGACTTATCCCCTGGCCTATGGCCTCTGTTTTTACACACAAAGCACCAAGGCTTTTTAATGTGTGCAGGTTGGGAAGAAGAGGAAGAATTTGTTTTATCCCCACCCTCTGAAGAGTGTTTAAGATTTGAAGTGGGATCTTTGGTTTTACCCTTATCCCCATGCTTATCTTGAGATTTTTCACCATCTTTCTTCTTATTGCCATCTTTGTCACCCCATGTATGAACTTTTCTGTTCACCCTTGTTCTGACCCATTTGTCTGCCTTCTTTCCCAATTCTTGGGGAGAGGTCAGATCAGAGTCTACCAGGTACTGGTGCAACAAATCAGACACACAATTATTAAGTATATGCTCTCTCAGGATTGTGTTATACAGGCTTTCATAATCAGTAACTTTACTGCCATGTAACCACCCCTCCAAGGCCTTCACTGAATGGTCAATGAAATCAACCCAGTCTTGTGAAGACTCCTTTTTGGTCTCTCTGAACTTTATCCTGTACTGTTCAGTGGTTAAGCCATAACCATCCAGGAGTGCATTCTTAAGAACTGTAAAATTATTGGCATCATTTTCTTTCACAGTAAGGAGCCTATCCCTACCTTTTCCACTAAATGATAGCCATAGGATAGCAGCCCACTGCTTTTGAGGGACATCCTGTACAGCACAGGCCCTCTCAAGTGCAGCAAACCACTTGTTAATGTCATCCCCCTCCTTATAAGGGGGAACTATTTTGTGCAGATTCCTGGAATCATGCTCTTTTGCAGGATGACTATGGGGAATACTGCTGCTGCCACCATGGGTATCTAAACCCATCTTCTGTCTTTCCCTCTCTATTTCTAAAGACTGTCTATCCAAATCCAGCTGTTGCTTCTTGAGCTTCAGTCTGGTTTGCTCCACTCTCAATCTATTGAGCTCCCTTTCTAACAATCTGTCATCAGGGTGGGTGGGAGGGACATTTCTAGATACAGAGGTGTGATGGGAATGAACAGAAGGAGACCTGTCCCTTACCAAGGGCACCCTAACAGCTTGGCTATCAGCATAATGTGAGAGCACATCATCAGTATGATGTGATTCAACCTCTGTACCAACTATGCTAGACTGTCTAGTAATGGGCAGGCTGAGAAGTTTCTTTCCTGAACCTTTTCCTGGGGGAGTCCCTGGATCTGATTGAGAACCATTAGCTACTTTTTCTACAGATTGGGCACTTATGGCCTTATCTTGTACTCTAAGCATATTAATTAACAGTTCTAAGGAAGGATTCTTCCCTACACTCAAACCTCTCTCTATGCAGAGACTCCTTGCTCCTTTCCAGCTAAGGTGATCATATGCAAGTTTGGACAGTTCAACTTTTTGGCCTGTGCCAGACATTTTTAGAGAGAGTTAAAGTGATAGACAAAGAGAAAAAAGTTTTCAGAACTTTTTGGAAAGACAGAAAAAAACTTTTAAAACTTTTAAGAACTTTTTGAAAGTTTAGAAGTACTTTTCAGCACTTAGAAAAGAGTGAAAAGAGGAAATGCAAAACTTTTTGGCTATGTGTATATACACTGACCTTGTTTTGTATATTTTTCTCTTATGAAAAGTACAATGACAAGAGTGGTAAGTAGTCTCAAAGCACTTATCCCACCACTGCACAACCAATGTAGGAGGCTGGACTGGCTTGTAGTGAGTACCAAGGGGTACTTGCACCTTGCACCAGGCCCAGTTATCCCTTATTAGTGTATAGGGTGTCTAGCAGCTTAGGCTGATAGATAATGGTAGCTTAGCAAAGCAGCTCAGGCTGAACTAGGAGACGTGTGAAGCTACTACAGTACCACCTAGTGTCATATGCACAATATCATAAGAAAACACAATACACAGTTATACTAAAAATAAAGGTACTTTATTTTTATGACAATATGCCAAAGTATCTTAGAGTGTACCCTCAGTGAGAGGATAGGAAATATACACAAGATATATATACACAATAGCAAAAATATGCAGTATAGTCTTAGAAAACAGTGCAAACAATGTATAGTTACAATAGGATGCAATGGGGAAACATAGGGATAGGGGCAACACAAACCATATACTCCAAAAGTGGAATGCGAACCACGAATGGACCCCAAACCTATGTGACCTTGTAGAGGGTCGCTGGGACTATTAGAAAATAGTGAGAGTTAGAAAAATAACCCTCCCCAAGACCCTGAAAAGTGAGTGCAAAGTGCACTAAAGTTCCCCTAAGGACAAAATAGTCGTGTTAGAGGGAAAATGCAAGGAAAACACAAATCAGCAATGCAACAACGATGGATTCCTGACTGAGGGTACCTGTGGAACAAGGGGACCAAGTCCAAAAGTCACAAGCAGCTCGGAGATGGGCAGATGCCCAAGAAATGCCAGCGGTTGGTGCAAAGAAGCTCTTACTAGGCTGAAGAACTGTGAATACTGCAGGAACGACAAGGGCTAGAGACTTCCCCTTTGGAGGATGGATCCCCCACGCCTTGGAGAGTCGTGCAGAAGTGTTTTCCCGCCGGATGGACGCCAACAAGCCTTGCTACACGCAAATCGTGCGTTTGGCGTTTTTGGACGCTGCTGGGGCCCAGGAGGGACCAGGAGGTCGCAAATTGGACCTGCAGAGAGAGGGGACGTCGCGCAAGACAAAGAGCCCTCACTGAAGCAGGTAGCACCCGGAGAAGTGCCAGAAACAGGCACTACGAGGATGCGTGAAACGGTGCTCGCCGAAGTTGCACAAAGGAGTCCCACGTCGCCGGAGACCAACTTAGAAAGTCGTGCAATGCAGGTTAGAGTGCCGTGGACCCAGGCTTGGCTGTGCACGAAGGATTTCCGCCGGAAGTGCACAGGGGCCGGAGTAGCTTGCAAAGTCGCGGTTCCCAGCAATGCAGCCCAGCGAGGTGAGGCAAGGACTTACCTCCACCAAACTTGGGCTGAAGAGTCACTGGACTGTGGGGGTCACTTGGACGGTGTCGCTGGATTCGAGGGACCTCGCTCGTCGTGCTGAGAGGAGACCCAAGGGACCGGTAATGCAGCTTTTTGGTGCCTGCGGTTGCAGGGGGAAGATTCCGTCGACCCACGGGAGATTTCTTCGGAGCTTCTGGTGCAGAGAGGAGGCAGACTACCCCCACAGCATGCACAAGCAGGAAAACAGTCGAGAAGGCGGCAGGATCAGCGTTACAGAGTTGCAGTAGTCGTCTTTGCTACTATGTTGCAGGTTTGCAGGCTTCCAGCGCGGTCAGCGGTCTATTCCTTATCAGAAGGTGAAGAGGGAGATGCAGAGGAACTCGGCTGAGCTCATGCATTCGTTATCTAAAGTTTCCCCAGAGACAGAGACCCTAAATAGCCAGAAAAGAGGGTTTGGCTACCTAGGAGAGAGGAAAGGCTACTAACACCTGAAGGAGCCTATCAGCAGGAGTCTCTGACGTCACCTGGTGGCACTGGCCACTCAGAGCAGTCCAGTGTGCCAGCAGCACCTCTGTTTCCAAGATGGCAGAGGTCTGGAGCACACTGGAGGAGCTCTCGACACCTCCCAGGGGAGGTGCAGGTCAGGGGAGTGGTCACTCCCCTTTCCTTTGTCCAGTTTCGCGCCAGAGCAGGGGCTAAGGGGTCCCTGAACCGGTGTAGACTGGCTTATGCAGAATTGGGCACCTCTGTGCCCAACAAAGCATTTCCAGAGGCTGGGGGAGGCTACTCCTCCCCTGCCTTCACACCATTTTCCAAAGGTAGAGGGTGTCACACCCTCTCTCAGAGGAAGTTCTTTGTTCTGCCATCCTGGGCCAGGCCTGGCTGGACCCCAGGAGGGCAGATGCCTGTCTGAGGGGTTGGCAGCAGCAGCAGCTGCAGTGAAACCCCAGGAAGGGCAGTTTGGCAGTACCAGGGTCTGTGCTACAGACCACTGGGATCATGGGATTGTGCCAACTATGCCAGGATGGCATAGAGGGGGCAATTCCATGATCATAGACATGTAACATGGCCATATTCGGAGTTACCATTGTGAAGCTACATATAGGCAGAGACCTATATGTAGTGCACGCGTGTAATGGTGTCCCCGCACTCACAAAGTTCAGGGAATTGGCTCTGAACAATGTGGGGGCACCTTGGCTAGTGCCAGGGTGCCCTCACACTAAGTAACTTTGCACCTAACATTTACCAGGTAAAGGTTAGACATATAGGTGACTTATAAGTTACTTAAGTGCAGTGTAAAATGGCTGTGAAATAACGTGGACGTTATTTCACTCAGGCTGCAGTGGCAGGCCTGTGTAAGAATTGTCAGAGCTCCCTATGGGTGGCAAAAGAAATGCTGCAGCCCATAGGGATCTCCTGGAACCCCAATACCCTGGGTACCTCAGTACCATATACTAGGGAATTATAAGGGTGTTCCAGTAAGCCAATGTAAATTGGTAAAAATGGTCACTAGCCTGTTAGTGACAATTTGAAAGTAATGAGAGAGCATAACCACTGAGGTTCTGGTTAGCAGAGCCTCAGTGAGACAGTTAGGCACCACACAGGGAACATATACATGCACACCTATGAGCACTGGGGCCCTGTGTGACAGGGTCCCAGTGACACATACATATAGGCCACAAACCTATGAGCACTGGGGTCCTGACCAGCAGGACCCCAGTGACACATAACAAACATACTGAAAACCTAGTGTTTTCACTATGAGCACTGAGGCCTGGCTATCAGGATCCCAGTGAGACAGTGAAAACAGTGACAAACACCCTGACATACACTCACAAACAGGCCAAAAGTGGGGGTAACAAGGCTAGAAAGAGGCTACCTTCTCACACTTATCCATGTTAAGGGGACAAGCAATCAAGGTGGCTAAATCAATAGCCCCCTCAGAGACTAACACAGCCTCTGTGGTCTCCCTAATCAGACCAACCCCAACTAAGTTACCAAAAGTGAGCCCAGCTACTCCCTTGGAATGGCTATTAGTAGGTTTGCTCCCACCACCACTGCTATTAGTAGGGACACTAGGTGTAGCAGTAGGGGTTGTAGTGGTAGGAGGCTTGGTGCTTTTCTTTGGACAACTGGGATCTGTTGTCCAATGGCCTTTTATTTTACATAAATAGCACCATGGTTTCTTTTCTTTGTTTTGATTAGAAGAGGATTTGGGCCCACCACCCCCACCAGAGTGTTTTTGTGGGCCTGATGAAAACTCATTTTTAGATTTGTCCCCACCCTTGTCAGAAGACTTACCATCCTTCTTCTTGTTGCCATCTTTGTCACCCCCTGTATGAACTTTTCTGTTCACCCTTGTTCTGACCCATTTGTCTGCCTTCTTTCCCAATTTTTGGGGAGAGGTCAGATCAGAGTCCACCAGGTACTGGTGCAACAAATCAGACACACAATTATTAAGAATATGCTCTCTCAGGATCAAGTTATACAGGCTGTCATAATCAGTAACTTTACTGCCATGTAACCACCCCTCCAAGGCCTTCACTGAATGGTCAATGAAATCAACCCAGTCTTGTGAAGACTCCTTTTTGGTCTCTCTGAACTTTATCCTGTATTGTTCAGTGGTTAAGCCATAACTTCCCAGGAGTGCATTCTTAAGTACTTTGTAATCATTGGCTTCACTTTCTTTCACAGTAAGGAGCCTATCCCTACATTTTCCACTAAATGATAGCCATAGGATAGCAGCCCACTGCCTTTGAGGGACATCCTGTACAGCACAGGCCCTCTCAAGTCAGCAAACCACTTGTTAATGTCATCCCCCTCCTTATAAGGGGGAACTATCTTATGCAGATTCCTGGAATCATGCTCTTTTGCAGGATGACTATGGGGAATACTGCTGCTGCCACCATGGGTTTCTAAACCCAACTTCTGTCTTTCCTTCTCTACTTCTAAGGTCTGTCTATCCAAATCCAGCTGTTGCTTCTTGAGCTTCAGTCTGGTTTGTTCCACTCTCAATCTATTGAGCTCCCTTTCTAACAATCTGTCATCAGGGTGGGTGGGAGGGACATGCCTTGAAACAGAAGTATGATGAGAATGGACAGAAGGAGACCTGTCCCTTACAGAAGGCACCCTAACAGCTTGGTTAACAGAAACATCACTTCTACTGTGGTGAGAATGAATGCTCTTGCTATGATGTGAGACAACACTATCTGTATGGTGTGACTCAACCTCAGTACCAACTATGCTAGACTGTCTAGTAATGGGCAGGCTATGAAGTTTCTTTCCTGAATCTTTTCCTAGGGGGGTCCCTGGATCAGATTGGGAACCATTAGCTACTTTTTCAACAGATGGGGCCCTTTTGGCCTTATCTTGTTCTCTAAGCATGTTAAGCAATAATTCCAAGGAAGGATTCTTCCCTACACTCAAACCTCTTTCTATACAGAGACTCCTTGCTCCTTTCCAGCTAAGGTGGTCATATGCAAGTTTGGACAGATCAACATTTTGGCCTGTGCCAGACATTTTTAGAAAGAGTTTAAGTGATAGAAAAAGTGAAAAAAGTTTTCAGAACTTTTAGAAAGACAGAAAAAAAAAAAGCTTTTTTAACTTTTAAGAACTTTTAGAAAATTTAGAGGTACTTTTCAGCACTTTAGAAAAGAGGTGAGAAAGAAATGCAAAACTTTTTGGTTAGGTGTACATACACTGAACTTGTTTTGTATATTTTTCTCTTATGAAAAGTACAATGGCAAAAGTGGTAAGTAGTCTCAAAGCACTTATCCCACCGCTGCACAACCAATGTAAGAGGCTGGACTGGCTTGTAGTGAGTACCAAGGGGTACTTACACCTTGCACCAGGCCCAGTTATCCCTTATTAGTGTATAGGGTGTCTAGCAGCATAGGCTGATAGATAATGGTAGCTTAGCAGAGCAGCTTAGGCTGAACTAGGAGACGAGTGAAGCTCCTACAGTACCACTAGTGTCATATGCACAATATCATAAGAAAACACAATACACAGATATACTAAAAATAAAGGTACTTTATTTTTATGACAATATGCCAAAAGTATCTCAGTGAGTACTCTCAGTATGAGGATAGCAAATATACACAAGATATATGTATATTTTTCTCTTATGAAAAGTACAATGACAAAAGTGGTAAGTAGTCTCAAAGCACTTATCCCACCGCTGCCACCAATGTAGGAGGCTGGACTGGCTTGTAGTGAGTACCAAGGGGTACTTACACCTTGCACCAGGCCCAGGTATCCCTTATTAGTGTATAGGGTGTCTAGCAGCTTAGGCTGATAGATAATGGTAGCTTAGCAGAGCAGCTTAGGCTGAACTAGGAGACGAGTGAATCTCCTACAGTACCACTAGTGTCATATGCACAATATCATAAGAAAACACAATACAGCAAAGAGGGCCAGGAGTAACATCGGACCTCGGCTCGGCTACAAAACAACCCCTCTCTCCACGGAACAGTCCTGCGTGACGCTGAACGCTATAGAGCCAACACCGTGATCCTTCCCCTCGTACATATACACCAACGACAGCCCTCCCCAGGAGGCCACTTAGAGAGGTACCCCTCTGAACTCTGAACTCCACCCGCCACCCTCTCTCCTCTGCCGCCCACGCTGATCGCCCTCATTGAGATACGGACAGGCACCCCCTTGGATCCCCACCTGCAGTTAGAAACCCGCAATGCCCAGAGGCAAGACGGCGGGTAAAGCACTGTGTAAACCCGCTCGCCAACTACTCTTCTCTGAAGCCCTGCGTCAACAGTAATATCCTGCTCCCGCAGCCTCTCCGCCCCCCTCACACGACACCATGTCAGACAATACTCAAGGAGCATCAATGGATCGTATACTGCAGGAGATATCGGCAGTAGGCCGCAAACTGGAAGGTATGGACACTGCCATGTCAGCATTAACAGCGGAAACGAGTTCCATGCGCTTGGAAATAGCGGGCTTCCAGTCACAAATCTCCGGACTGGACCATCGAGTAGCGGCCGTGGAAAGTCAAGTGGTCTCACAGACTGACAGAGATCAGGAACTCTTGTACCTACGCAGCAAGTTAACCGACCTTGAGGACCGAAGCCGCAGAAACAACATCCGCTTCCTCGGATTTCCGGAAGGCATTGAGGGTACAGATATCCTCTCTTACCTGCGAGACACGCTTCACAAACTAGCCGACATAACATTTGACCCCCCTCTGGAATTTCAAAGAGCGCATAGACTTGGTCTCAAGAGACAAAACGGACAAGATCGTCCTCGTCCAATCATAGCCTGCTTCCTCCGGCACGGGCAGGTCCGCCAATTGCTACAGCTGTCCCGAAGGCAAGGCCCACTCCGGCTCGGTCCCCTCGAAATCCGCCTTTCAGCAGACTTCTCCAAAGAAACAGCAGATCGAAGAAGAGCCTTTCTCTCCTTCCGCCCTCGCCTTCGCCATCTGGACGTTAAATTCGGCCTCTTTGAGCCAGCCAGGATGTGGATAACTAAGAACAGAGAGTCACGAACCTTCTATGACCCAGAGGATTTGAAGTCATTCCTAGAGGGGCTGCATGATCCGACACAATCCATGGAATTAACAACCCAACCCCCCCAAGACACACAGAACCAAACCAGGGGAATGGGCCAATCGGAAATTGCTCTGGACACCGACGGAAGACCTACTACAGACCCCCAAACCAGGGGCAGAGACCAGGAGAGGTTAACAAAATGTTTTGATGACAGGGGCCAAGTCCTACAGGCGGTGGCGATGCACACACAACTGCTGGACAGAGACAAGTCCCGATCCCCTTTGAAACCCTAGGTGCCTACTACCTGAAACCAACATGGACACAGTTTTCCTACAAGCCCTCGATATCTACAACCACAGACTGCCATAGAAACGTTGCAGGAAACATAGGAACTTTGATGAAAAAGCCCAGACACAGAGACATGATGAGTACTCTACTTTAATGTACACTCCTCAGTCATGGAACCACGTAGAACCGCCCCCCCCCCCAGAAGGCTTTAACCGCCTCGGACTGCTCAGACTGTTCGGATTGTGTGATAGTTTTTGTTGGCCCCCGATTACTTTTGTTTCTCAACGTCCCTCCCTTTCATGCCGGGTAACACTTTCCATGACCCGTATCACTTCTCCCATCTAGAATCAGGACCCATAACGTCCTCTGGAAAATATGGGAACTGACGCAATACCCTTGCACACTACTGGCTTGCCCTGGCAGGGTTGGGGCAAAACGATTCTGAACTGGGTTTTGAGCTCTAGACCCCGATCTACGAACAAACGCAATAGTGACATAATGATGGGCGTTGGTGCAAAGCAGAACAGACCACAGATGCCAAGTCCCAGAGCATATACATGCCACAACCCCTCAGAATAACCAAGGGGAAGCGACCTCAGTAACAACAATACTTGCCCCTGTCCTTTGCTCGCGCTTCCCCCATCACCCCCGCAAAGGGACGCGGCCAACATGCGCCCTCCCCTCCTCCCCCCATCCTCTGGTCACAAACACATTCCACCCCCCCGGACATAATTGGATGCACCCACGCGGAGGTCTGGGGCGCCTCGTTGGCGCCGCCCCCCCCTCCCCCCACCCCGGCGCGGGGCCCGCTGGCCGGGCATCGAAGCTCATTCGGCCTAAGTTTTAGACCCGCCGGTCAAAGTTCGTGTACTTCGGGATTTGTATCCCGGTCTCCCCTCTTTACCTTCTTTTTTTTTATTCCTTCTCCCCCCCACTGTCTTTTCTTTATTCTCTTTTCAACTCCTCTTCGTATCCAATTCGCCCGCCACCCACCCTTCCCCCCCTTCCCTCTCCCCGACATCCTCTTCAGTTCACAGAGTCCACCCCACTCCCCCGAGCTCATACCCCTGGGTGGGCGGACACAAGAAACAAGGATACCCAACCAGATGGGAGCACCGGTAGTTCCCCTCAGGGTGATATCATGGAACGTAAACGGCCTTACCCACTTTATCAAACGGAAGAAAGTCCTATCCTATCTTAATTCTAAGCAGGCAGACATCGCCTTATTACAAGAGACACACCTAGACAGTCTTGAATCTGATAGATTACGACGTGACTGGGTGGGAACCGTCTTGTTTAGTTGCACTCCACCCACACCCGATACGGAGAATGTCCCAAGATAAAGCGGGGTGGCGATCGTCTTACGCAAAACCCTCCCTTTCACGGTCGTCAAATCGTGGACAGACCCTGAGGGCCGATACATATTTACCAAACTGAAAATAGGGGACTCAACATTGTGTGTGGGATCAGTCTATGCATCAACAGGTCCCAAACGCCTCTTCTTTCTCCAGCTCAATCGACTTCTAACCGAGATAGGGGCATCCCGTTACGTTATAGGAGGAGACTGGAACCTAGCAAGGGACGCAGCATTGGACAGGACAGGGCCTCTAGACACGAGTAACAACGCAGACAGGGCCATCCAGTCTGATATACTCACAGATAACGGTTTGGTTGACCACTGGAGGCTGACTCACCCAACGGACAGAGAATTTACCTTTCTCTCGCCTGTGCACGGTACCCAATCACGGATCGATTACTTTCTCCTATCCCACAATCTTATGGCCCACACCTTGGAGGACGATATACTGGAGAGAGGCCTATCAGACCACTCCCCAGTCCTTATAGCCATCCGCTTAGGCCTGGTATCCCCGGGCCGAAAACCCTGGAGATTAGCGATCCATCGATATCGATCCCCCCAAGGTAAGTTGCAGCTACAGGATCATGCGACCACTTTCGCCCAAGACAACCTTGGTACGGTTGATTCGAGTCGAACGATGTGGGCTGCAGCCAAAGCCTCGATACGGGGACAGCTCATGCGGGATGCGGCGATAGCGAACAAAGACAGAAAAGAGCAACAAGCGGCTCTAGAACTCGACATACGCCGACTAACCAGACAATACACAGCACACCCCTCCCTTCCAGGCCGCCGAAGTTTAGAGCAAGCACAAATGGCCCTTAATGAGCTATACACCACCCAGGCCGAATTCGCATTACAGAGACTCCAAGGGAGACACTATGAACAGGGTGAGAAGGCGGGACGACTGCTCGCAGCCCAACTCCGTCAAAGAGCAGCCGCCCTAGCCATCCCAGCCATTCGCTCTCCCTCCGGGGACATACTGACCCACCCGCACGCCATTGCAAACAAATTTGCCCAATTCTATAGACACCTTTACACGCCGGAAACCACGACTAACCTAGTGCAAGCTACCACCTTTTTAAAGAAGCTAGACCTCCCCTCCCTAACAGACGAGGGCCGTAGCCTATTAGAAGGGGAAATAAGCAGACAGGAGATAGATAAAGTCGTCTCTGACCTCCCGTACCACAAATCACCAGGAGAGGATGGATACCCTGCAGAATTTTACAAGTGGGTAGGGGCAGAGGCGATTGATATCCTATGCGAAGCCCTCAATGAAGCCTGCGAAACACAGACATTAGGGGCCATATCCAACAATGCCACAATAGCTGTCATACCGAAGCCTGGGAGAGATCCTTTATTATGCGGCAGCTACCGACCCATCTCTCTACTAAACGGGGACATCAAAATTCTAGCAAGCGTCCTGGCAAACAGACTACGTAAAGTAATCCCGTCCTTAATACACTATACACAGGTGGGGTTTGTACCGGGCCGCACGTCTAGGAACCACCTACGAACCCTATGCCATACCTTATGGGCGGCCAGAGACTCCCCGGAGTCGGCGCTGGCCCTGTCCTTAGACGCCGAAAAAGCGTTCGACCGCATAGAATGGCCCTACCTATTTGCAGCCTTCGAGAGATTTGGCCTAGGCAACCAATGTATCTCCATGGTACGACTGCTCTATGATCAACCCGCGGCCAGAGTCAACTGCGGAGGCTTCCTCTCAGACCCTTTCCCTATCCGAAGGGGTACACGGCAGGGGTGCCCCCTTTCACCTCTCCTGTTCCTTTTGGCGATGGAGCCCTTGGCGGCAGCCATCCGGTCCTCCCCCTCCATAACCGGCCTACCACTACCCGAAGGCACCTCCAAGATATACCTCTATGCTGACGATATCCTCTTAACACTCACGGACCTGGAAAGATCCATACCGGCCCTATTAGAGGTAATCGAGGACTTCGCAGCCCTATCGGGATACCGTATTAACTGGGACAAAAGTGAGGAACTTCCGCTATCGCGAGTAACCACAAAAGCGGCACTCCTAGGCTACCCATTCCGGTGGACGCCAAAACGTCTTAAATACCTAGGAGTGCTTGTTAACCCTGGACTGGCACACATGGTTGCGGACAACATTGATCCTCTCATCACGCGGATGAAACTGGACTTTGCGAAATGGACCCAGTTAGGCCTTTCCATGTGGGGCAGAGTACAAGCGGTTAGAATGGTAACGGTACCCCGTTTCACATATATATCCTAGGTCTCCTGCCCTTACAAGTGCCCCTCTCCACACTAAGAGGCATTGATGCACTAATTAGATCATTCGTGTGGGGCACAATGCGGCCGCGGCTATCACCAGCCAAGCTTTTGGCCCGCCGCATAAACGGGGGAATGGGACTCCCATCAGTGGAACACTACTCTTTAGCCCTCCAAATGTCTCAGTTATCCAATACACTATCGAATATACCAGATCCCCCCTTGTGGATAGCAGTGGAAAAACGACTCCTGACTGCGAACGAAGGACTCGGTGGACCCTACCGTGCAGACCTCCCAGCCACTAACTCAGGGAATCCTATCCTGGCGGCGACCAGGGCATCCTGGCAAAGGGCCCACCGACTGTTTGGGGTCCACCCCCTCATACATGCCCAAGCGCCCCTGTGGCACAACAGTGGCCTACGCATAGGTGGCGAGGTACTCCATTGGCCGCAATGGAAACAGGCAGGCATCCTCACCCTCTCACAGGTCCTGGAGAATGATGTGCTCAAACCCTTCCCCAAGCTACGGGAGGAGTTCGGCCTACACCCGAACCAGGAATGGAGATACATGCAACTCAAGCATTGTCTCTCCCAAGGGAATACACCTCCACAGCGGGGATCCCTGCCCTCACCGATAGTGGCTTACCTGCAGCAATGGGGACAATGCAAGGGAGTAATGTTGGGTCTATATGATCTAATTATTCGACGGCTTTACTCCCAACCGCTAATGGACAAACTACATCTACGGTGGCAAACCAGGCTGCAGCAGGATCTAGACCCAGACGATTGGGAAGCTACCCTAGAGACACTAGACAGAGGCACCCGGGAAGCACGCTTGAAATTCTGCCTCTTCAAAATCTTACATGAATGGCACTGGTCCCCAGCGAAACTGCATAGGACCGGACTCCTCCTGCATGCGAACTGCTGGCGATGTCCAGAAACATCCTGTGACCTAATACATATCTTAGTAAACTGTACAACAGTACGACCACTCTGGGATGCTGTGAGCTCCATTCTGGCTGAAGTAATGTCACTTCCGTCACCACTTCCTCCTGCCCTTATACTTCTGCAAGATATGACCTCCCTAGACCACACAAGAGACTGTTGCACACAGCGTTAGCTACTGCAAAAATTTGCATACTCAGACACTGGCGGTCAGAGACCCCCCCAAGCCCGGAGGAATGGATTACAGCCATGATCCGCACTGCTATGCATGAACGGATCATCTATAACTTACAAGACCAAGCTCAATTATTCCTACAGGTATGGGCTCCCTTCCTCACAAGGGGGCAATAGTGCCCTACCCGGAACCACCACTGTTCCCTTCTCCCTTCCCTTTCCCTCCCCTCCCCCACATGCGTCTCTTCTCCCCCTCTCCCCCTCGCTCCCATACCTCCCACTCCCTCTGTATTTTCCCCCCTCTCCCCCTCCTTATCTCCCCTTCTCTTCCTCTCTTTTCTATTCTTTTCTCCTCTCCCACCCTTCCTTTTCTTTCCTCTTCTTCCCCTTCTCCCTCTCCCTTTTCCTACTGTTTCTTCTTCTGATCTCCTTTTTCCTCTTTCTTACTTTCTATCCTCTCTCTCTCTTTTTCTCTCTCCCTCTCGCCCCTTATCCCCACGTCCCTTTCTAAAATACCCACTAGAGTCCGAACGTTGCCTTCCAGCAACGCTCCACACAGACCTCCATGGTAGATCCTTTTCCTTATGTCGTCAGCTAGTCACCTGGTCCCAATCGAAACTGACCACAGAGTTGACATGAGCTGCAACACCCATTACCAGTGCAGCAACATCCCTCGCTTCCCAGGGTGGTACTCCCCGGTCCTTTCGTCTGAACAGGTGCAACCTACCCTTTACCCTCATATCTTTACCCTCTTTAAACCCCCCCACATAGCCTAAAATATATTGGAAGTGAACTCTACCTCAAGTTTTATATTATGACTGATACCTTGTTTGTGCCTTACGAGTTTTTTTTCTTCTCCTTCGGTTTCCTAATATCACTGATGTGTAATTACTCCCGATTGACGGGACCCTGATCCCACTGACTCTGTATCATGTTGTGTTATTAACAATAAAAGAAAAGTTAAAAAAAAAAAAAAGAAAAAAAGAAAACACCATACACAGATATACTAAAAATAAAGGTACTTTATTTTTATGACAATATGCCAAAAGTATCTCAGTGAGTACCCTCAGTATGAGGATAGCAAATATACACAAGATATATGTACACAATACCAAAATATGCAGTAATACTATTAGAAAACAGTGCAAACAATGTATAGTTACAATAGGATGCAATGGGGACACATAGGGATAGGGGTCACACAAACCATATACTCCAAAAGTGGAATGCGAACCACGAATGGACCCCAAACCTATGTGACCTTGTAGAGGGTCGCTGGGACTATTAGAAAATAGTAAGGGTTAGAAAAATAGCCCACCCCAAGACCCTGAAAAGTGAGTGCAAACTGCACTAAAGTTCCCGAAAGGACATAGAAGTCGTGATAGGGGAATTCTGCAGGAAAGACACAAATCAGCAATGCAACAACGATGGATTTCCAGTCAAGGGTACCTGTGGAACAAGGAGACCAAGTCCAAAAGTCACAAGCAAGTCGGAGATGGGCAGATGCCCAGGAAATGCCAGCTGTGGGTGCAAAGAAGCTGCTACTGGACATTAGAAGCTGAAGATTCTGCAGGAACAACAAGGGCTAGGAACTTCTCCTTTGGAGGACGGATCCACTACGCCATGGGGAGTCGTGCAGAAGTATTTTCCTGAAGAAAGACCACCAACAAGACTTGCTAGCTGCAAATCGTGCAGTTAGGGTTTTTGGATGTTGCTGTGGCCCAGGAGGGACCAGGATGTCGCCAATTGCGTCTGGCGACAGAGGGGGCATCGAGCAAGACAAGGAGCCCTCTCAGAAGCAGGCAGCACCCACAAAAGTTCCAGAAAAGGCACTACAAAGTGGAGAGAAACGGTGCTCACCCGAAGTCGCACAAAGGAGTCCCACGTCGCCGGAGGACAACTTAGGAGGTCGTGCAATGCAGGTTAGAGTGCCGTGGACCCAGGCTGGACTGTGCTCAAAGGATTTCCGCCGGAAGTGCACGGAGGCAGGAGTAGCTGCAAAAGTCACAGTTCCCAGCAATGCAGTCTGGCGTGGGGAGGCAAGGACTTACATCCACCAAACTTGGACTGAAGAGTCACTGGACTGTGGGAGTCACTTGGACAGAGTTGCTGAGTTCAAGGGACCTCGCTCGTCATGCTGAGAGGAGACCCAGGGTACCGGTGATGCAGTTCTTTGGTGCCTGCGGTTGCAGGGGGACGATTCCGTCGACCCACGGGAGATTTCTTCTGAGCTTCTAGTGCAGAGAGGAGGCAGACTACCCCCACAGCATGCACCACCAGGAAAACAGTCAAGAAGGCGGCAGGATCAGCATTACAGAGTTGCAGTAATAGTCTTTGCTACTTTGTTACAGTTTTGCAGGCTTCCAGCGCGGTCAGCAGTCGATTCCTTTGCAGAAGGTGAAGAGAGAGATGCAGAGGAACTCGGATGAGCTCTTGCATTCATTATCTAAGGAATCCCAAGAG
Organism: Pleurodeles waltl; assembly: GCF_031143425.1. NCBI lineage: Eukaryota > Metazoa > Chordata > Amphibia > Caudata > Salamandridae > Pleurodeles > Pleurodeles waltl. Next base: position 1,201,444,040 of record NC_090439.1, read on the forward strand.
ACAGAGACCCTAAATAGCCAGAAAAGAGGGTTTGGCTACCTAGGAGAGAGGATAGGCTAGCAACACCTGAAGGTGCCCCCACATTGTTCAGAGCCAATTCACTGAACTTTGTGATTGCGGGGACACCATTACACGCGTGCACTACATATAGGTCACTACCTATATGTAGCTTCACAATGGTAACTCCGAAAATGGCCATGTAACATGTCTATGATCATGGAATTGCCCCCTCTATGCCATCCTGGCATAGTTGGCACAATCCCATGATCCCAGTGGTCTGTAGCACAGACCCTGGTACTGCCAAACTGCCCTTCCTGGGGTTTCACTGCAGCTGCTGCTGCTGCCAACCCCTCAGACAGGCATCTGCCCTCCTGGGGTCCAGCCAGGCCTGGCCCAGGATGGCAGAACAAAGAACTTCCTCTGAGAGAGGGTGTGACACCCTCTCCCTTTGGAAAATGGTGTGAAGGCAGGGGAGGAGTAGCCTCCCCCAGCCTCTGGAAATGCTTTCTTGGGCACAGATGTGCCCAATTCTGCATAAGCCAGTCTACACCGGTTCAGGGACCCCTTAGCCCCTGCTCTGGCGCGAAACTGGACAAAGGAAAGGGGAGTGACCACTCCCCTGACCTGCACCTACCCTGGGAGGTGTCCAGAGCTCCTCCAGTGTGCTCCAGACCTCTGCCATCTTGGAAACAGAGGTGCTGCTGGCACACTGGACTGCTCTGAGTGGCCAGTGCCACCAGGTGACGTCAGAGACTCCTTGTGATAGGCTCCTTCAGGTGTTAGTAGCCTATCCTCTCTCCTAGGTAGCCAAACCCTCTTTTCTGGCTATTTAGGGTCTCTGTCTCTGGGGAAACTTTAGATAACGAATGCAAGAGCTCATCCGAGTTCCTCTGCATCTCCCTCTTCACCTTCTGATAAGGAATCGACTGCTGACCGTGCTGGAAGCCTGCAAACCTGCAACATAGTAGCAAAGACGACTACTGCAACTCTGTAACGCTGATCCTGCTGCCTTCTCGACTGTTTTCCTGCTTGTGCACGCTGTGGGGGTAGCCTGCCTCCTCTCTGCACCAGAAGCTCCGAAGAAATCTCCCGTGGGTCGACGGAATCTTCCCCCTGCAACCGCAGGCACCAAAAAGCTGCATTACCGGTCCCTTGGGTCTCCTCTCAGCACAACGAGCGAGGTCCCTCGAATCCAGTGACTCTGTCCAAGTGACCTCCACAGTCCAGTGACTCTTCAGTCCAAGTTTGGTGGAGGTAAGTCCTTGCCTCACCTCGCTGGGCTGCATTGCTGGGAACCGCGACTTTGCAGCTACTCCGGCCCATGTGCACTTCCGGGAGAAATCCTTTGTGCACAGCCAAGCCTGGGTCCACGGCACTCTAACCTGCATTGCACGACTTTCTAAGTTGGTCTCCGGCGACGTGGGACTCCTTTGTGCAACTTCGGCAAGCACCATTTCACGCATCCTTGTAGTGCCTGTTTCTGGCACTTCTCCGGGTGCTACCTGCTTCAGTGAGGGCTCTTTGTCTTGCTCGACGTCCCCTCTCTCTTCACGTCCAATTTGCGACCTCCTGGTCCCTCCTGGGCCCCAGCAGCGTCCAAAAATGCCAAACGCATGATTTGCAGCTAGGAAGGCTGGTTGGCGTTCTTTCGGCGGGAAAACACTTCTGCACAACTCTCCACGGCGAGCGGGATCCGTCCACCAAAGGAAAAGTCACTAGCCCTTTTCGTTCCTGCAGAAACCTCAGCTTCTTCTGTCCAGTAGAAGCTTCTTTGCACCCGCAGCTGGCATTTCCTGGGCATCTGCCCATCTCCGACTTGCTTGTGACTTTTGGACTTGGTCCCCTTGTTCCACAGGTACCCTAGATTGGAAATCCACAGTTGTTGCATTGCTGGTTTGTGTCTTTCCTGCATTATTCCTCTAACACGACTTCTTTGTCCTTAGGGGAACTTTAGTGCACTTTGCACTCACTTTTCAGGGTCTTGGGGAGGGTTATTTTTCTAACTCTCACTATTTTCTAATAGTCCCAGCGACCCTCTACAAGGTCACATAGGTTTGGGGTCCATTCGTGGTTCGCATTCCACTTTTGGAGTATATGGTTTGTGTTGCCCCTATCCCTATGTTTCCCCATTGCATCCTATTGTAACTATACATTGTTTGCACTGTTTTCTAAGACTATACTGCATATTTTTGCTATTGTGTATATATATCTTGTGTATATTTCCTATCCTCTCACTGAGGGTACACTCTAAGATACTTTGGCATATTGTCATAAAAATAAAGTACCTTTATTTTTAGTATAACTGTGTATTGTGTTTTCTTATGATATTGTGCATATGACACTAAGTGGTACTGTAGTAGCTTCACACGTCTCCTAGTTCAGCCTAAGCTGCTCTGCTAAGCTACCATTATCTATCAGCCTAAGCTGCTAGACACCCTATACACTAATAAGGGATAACTGGGCCTGGTGCAAGGTGCAAGTACCCCTTGGTACTCACTACAAGCCAGTCCAGCCTCCTACAATAGGTATGTTGACATTACATTTGTAAGAGCATTTTGCCACTGTAATTGATAATACAGTATTTCAAAATCACAGACAGACTCCTGATTGTTTTGTGCTTTAGGGGTGTTTATTTAAGTGCTCAATATTGGAGGGGGCTGTAAAATGGTGAGGGGTGCTGGTGGAGGAATGTCCATGGCAGAGTCCAGTCTATTAGTGTCACAGGTGCATTGTCCAAAGGGGCATAGGAAGTGGAGCTGGGGCAGTTTAAGGATGGACAGGGTGACAAGGTGGGACAAAAGGATGACAATCAGGGTGGTCTCATTTCTTGGCGGGGTCTTGGCATCGTTCTCTGTCTTTGTCCTGGATCTCAGGGACCGTTTGCGGGGTGGTTCTCCCTCTGCAGGGGATGGGGTGCTGGTGTGGTGGTCCTGTGGCAGTGCCTCCTGTCCACTAGCGCCGGCGGAGGTGGTAGGCAGTTCATCATCCAGGCTAGTGTCAGGGGCCCCTTGTTGTGCCACAATGTCCCTCCTGGTGTTCACGAGTTCCTTCAGCACCCCTACAGTGGTGCCCAGGGTGGAATTGATGGATTTGAGTTCCTCCCTGAAGCCCAAATACTGTCCCTCCTGCAGCTGCTGGGTCTCCTGAAACTTGGTCAGTACCGTTGACATCGTCTCCTGGGAATGATGGTATGCTCCCATGATGTTGGAGAGGGCCTCGTGGAGAGTGGGTTCCCTTGGCCTGTCCTCCCCCTGTCACACAGCAGCCCTCCCAGTTCCCATGTGTTCCTCGGCCTTTGTCCCCTGAACCCAGTGCCCACTGCTCCCAGGTCCCTGTTGTTGTTGGAGTGGTGGGTTAGCCTGGGTTCCCTGTAGTGGTGGACACACTTCTTCTTGACGTGTCCTGGGGACAGAGGTATGGGCCCGCTGGGCGGGTGCTGTGCTGGTGTTTCCAGAGGGGGAATGTTCTGTAGTGTCTTGAGGGGAACCGACTGTCCCAAGGTCCCAGATGGGCCAGGCTGGTCATCTAGATCCAGTTGGACAGAGCTGCTGTCATTACTGTGGGCCTCTTCTGTGGGTGGAGTGGACATATCTGGACCCTCCTGTCCGGTGACGTTGGTTAGGGGTCCTGCAGGGGTGTAAAAGCATGATTATTGCATCTGTGTGTGCCATGGTGTGCAATGGGTGGGTGACCGTGTACCCCAGTGCTTGCATTCCTGTGTAGGACCTTGTATGATGATGGGTTAGGGGGTGTATGGGTATGTGCAGTGGCTATGCTTTGGTGATGGATGCCCATGCTTTGGTGTTGCATGCATGGCTTGGGTTTGGGATGTGTGGTTTGTGATATTGGGACATGTGTGAGGAGTTGGAGTGATGGGGGTGAGGGTGAGGGTGGGGGTATGTGATGGCATGCAGGTTGGGTGGGTGATGAAGTAGTAAAGATTTGACTTAGCAGAGTCCATTCCTCCAGCTACTCCTGCGAGGCCCTCAGGATGCAGTATAGCCAAGACTTGCTCCTCCCATGTTGTTAGTTGTGGGGGAAGAGGTGGAGGTCCGCCACCAGTCCTCTGAACCGCGATGTGGTCTCTTGAGACCACGGAATGCACCTTCCCCCGTAAGTCGTTCCACCTCTTCCTGATGTCATCCCTAGTTCTTGGGTGCTGTCCCACTGCAATGACCCTGTCCATGATTCTTCGCCATAGCTCCATTGTAGACGGGTTTCAGCGACCGCGTCTCCTACCTCCTTGAGCCGGCACCACTCGGTCGGCTCACTCGATTCACTTCTGCGTTCCCATGGTAACATGGGAACGCTGACGGACGTCAAGGAAGACGACTTCCGGATGGGGGCACTAAAAGAGAAAACGGACTACGAGACAGAGGAGGACTACAACGCGGAACAGAAAGAACAGAATGGAGCGAGAGACGCAGAGACTACAGCCGAGGAAGATTGCAGACCCTCACGAGGAAGAGAGGAAAACGGAGCCATTTCCAGCGAGGGAAAGGAGCTGAAAACCAAAGAAACCAGCCACGACCCAGGAGGGTCGTGGCTTTCAAATGTACGGTCCCTCCTGGGGACGCAGAAACACAAAAGAGTAACAGGGGCACAGGGGAAGGGAACCGGGGAGGTGGGAGAGGGGGTACACCACTGAATCACTGGAGGGGGGGTAATACATTTTCTGTTTGTTTTGGGCACTGGGCTGTATGTGAAAGAAGAGACAGAACGTGGCTCCATTAACTAAAGCCATCACCCTCACAGTGGGATACCCTCACCACCCGTCCCCCTCTGCAAGGTCCCTCCCCGCATGTACCTCTAAGGAAGAAAACCCGCACAGACAACCCCAATATACTCACCTTCATTTCCTCTGTTTGTTTTTCCGGTACGCTTGGGAGTCCCAAGACCCAGATGTTAGCCGAACCTAGAGGAGGAGAAAAACAAAAAAAGGACGAGACGATTAACAGAGACCAGAAAAATCTGCAAGACCTATAAAGAAACAAAGATTGTACTAGATTACCTCTACAAAATAAAGGAAATAAAACTTTGTTTTTTTCCTATATACCAGACTCCGACCATTTGTACCGCCCACAGCCTATCACATCCATCTTCCTAGCTATGGAGATGTGCTGCACCTGTGATCCGAATAGCTGTGGCTCTACCCGGATGATTTCCTCCACCATGACCCTGAGCTCCTCCTCAGAGAACCTGGGGTGTCTTTGCGGTGCCATGGGGTGGTGTGGGTGATGTTTGGGGTGGTGTGTGTTGTGATGTGTGGGGTGATATTTAGAGGTGTGTTGTGTGAGGTGCGTGGATGTTATGTGAGTGATGGTGTTGAGTGCCTGTGGATGCTAGTTTGTAGATAGTGGTCTCTCTCTCTGGCCTTCAGTCGCAATTGTGGTCATAGGGGTTTGTGGGTGATGTGGGTGTGTGTTTTATATTGTATTGAGTGTGTGGGAGTGGTGTGTGTATGTGTATCAGGTGTGTGTATTTCGATTTGTCCAATGTGGTTGTGTTTTGTAAATGTGTGTGTATTTTGAGCGCGGCGGTGTGTACCGCCAATGGAATACCGCAGTTGAAAGACCGCAGCGTGGATTCGTGGGTTGTGATAGTGTGGGAGTATTCCTGTTGGCATGACGGTGGAGGTTTTGTTATCCCTAGTTTATCACTGACCTTTGGTGTGGCAGACTTGTGTGGGTGTCTGAATTTTGGCGGATTCCGAGCTGTGGGTTGTAATAGCTGTGGCGGAAGTCCGCGGCGGTGTGTTGGTGGTCTTCTGCACGGCGGTAAGCAGCTTTTACCGCCAATGTTGTAATGACCCCCATGATGTCTTAGAACATCAAAAGTGGGATTTTCTGACAAGTCATCAGTCTGTACAATGCTTTATTTATACTAGACTGATACAGTGGAGGGTTGTCAATGCAAGGCCTATTTGCTTTGCCAGTGCATGTTCTTCGTTTGCATGAACAAATAGAGAGCCTTTTCTGGGAGCAATTGTTTGTTGTCGGAGGAGGGGGACGATTGTAAATCAAAGAGGGTCATCGGAGTAGCAATTTTCACTAAAACAGAATCTAATACTAGTTCCAAAGTGTTGGAGATTGTCTAACCAGTTCTCAGTCAAGTTGACAGTTCTTTGTAGTAATTATTTGGTAGGAATGGGTCTCTAGTTGGCAGAGGTACACACCCTTGTCCAAGGAGGGCCCAAAATCTTAGACAGGGTAAGTCACACAATCCAAATTACCCTGTGCCCACCCTCTGGAAGCTTGGCACTGAGAAGTCAGGCTTAACTTAGAAGACAATGTGTAAAATATTTGTGCAATAAATCTTACAGTAACACAGTGAAAGCACCACAAAAATACACCACACAGGCTTAGACAAATAGATAATATTTATCTGAATAAAATAAGGTAAAAATGACAAAGATCCAATAAGCACAAGTTGAAATATATTTTTAAAAGGTTTAAAAGAGTCTTAATCCTTAAAAATAATTGGTTGTCTCTTTGTTACACACATTATCTAATTTGAGTCAAAAATAACGATGCGCAGAGACCGCAGAGGAGGAGATGCGTGGAAAAATAAGGTGTGCGTCAGATTTTCCAATGCGACACAGACAATACGCCTTTTCTTTCCACGCTGCAAGGGACTTGCATCGTTTTCATCGTGCAGTCTTAGTTCCTCACTGCGATGCAGGGTACTTTGACGCCCAGAGTCGATGCTGGGAAAAATTCTTGAGATGCTGGAAGAAGGCACAGGCGCTGTGTCGACCTGGTAGGGAATGCTTTGCATTCTCCATTGCAAGGCAGGTGCAGCATCAAATTTCCACTCAGGAAGTTGGGCTGCAGCGTTCCAGTCAGCTGTGCGTCGATTTCTCGCTCCCAATGCAGGCGTTGCGTTGATTTCGGCAGGTGGTGCGTCGATTTTCGACTCACAAGGAGTTTTCTGAAGAGATCAAGTTTCTTGGCCCTGAGACTTCAGAAAACAGGAGGCAAGCTCAATCCAAGCCCTTGGAGATCACTTTTTCGGGAAGGCAGAGTCCTTCTCAACAAAGTCAGAGGCCAGCAAGGCAGCAGGGCAACAGCAGGGCAGCAGTCCTTTTCAGCAAAGCAGTCCAGATGAGTCCTTTGGGCAGCCAGACAGCTCCTCTGACAGGGTGCAGGTGTAGGTCCAGAAGTGTCTAAGTTGGTGGGGTCAGAGACCCAGTTTATAGATCCAAAAATGCTTTTGAATTGGGGGAGACTTCAAAGAGTGGTTTTGAAGTGCTTAAGTTCTGCTTTTAGTACAGTCCTGTCTGCCAGGGTACCAGTAGGGGGTTTGGCAATCCATTGTTTGAGGACAGCGGATGGTGCTGCAGTGTTCATGGATCCTGACCCTAATCCTTCTGGTAGTCATGCCAATATAAACAAGGCCACAAGGGCACCTAATAAAAAAACCACAAGTCTTTGGGTTGCAATTAGTGTGCTTTGTAAGATGCCGTGTCCCTGCTTGTCGTCGGGTTCACAGAGAGCGGACAGATGTCACATTGGTCGCAAGTGTAAGTGTCAGGCCCTCCAGCCTTCCAGTTCAGGCAGACCCATTCAATATGCAGATGAGTGCAGGTGTGACCGAGCGTCCTATGTTTGTGGCTGTCTGGGTAGAATGCACAAGGGAGCCATCAACCAGCCCAGCCCAGATGTTGATAGGAGACAGGCTGTAAGGCACAAATGGTTTTAAAGTGCAGAGAAATACCTATTTTCAAAAAGTGGCATTTCTTAAATAGTAATATAAAACCCAACCTCACCAATAAGCAGAATGTTCTATTACCATTCTGGCCATACTAAATATGACCTGATTAATCATTTCAGATCAGAATCTACCACTCAAAACGTATATGAGGGCAGTCCTAATTCTAGACTATGAAAGGAGCAGGCCTCCCAGTAGTAGAAAACAAATTGATGAGTTTTTCCCTAACAGGACATATGAAACATACATATACATGCCCTGCCTTTTACCTACATAGCACCCTGCCCTATGGGTTACCTAGGGTCTACCTTAGGGGTGACATATGTAGAAAAAGGGGAGTTTAAGGTTTGGCAAGTTCTTTTAAATGCCAACTCGAAGTGGCAGTGAAACGTTTGACACATGCCTTGCAATGGCAGGCCTGAGACATGGTTAAGGGGCTACTTATGTGGGTGGCAAAGTCAGTGTTGCAAGCCCACTAGTAGCATTTAATTTACAGGTCCTGGGCACATGTAGTGCACTTTACTAGGGAGTTATAAGTAAATTAAACATACCAATGTTACAATTTTAAGGGTGAGAGCATAGCACTTTAGCACTGGTTAGCAGTGGTAAAGTGTGCAGAGTCCTAAAACCAGCAAAAACAATGTCAGAAAAGTGGAGGGAGGCAAGCAAAAATTAAATTGGTCAGGACCCCAATGCTTATGGTTTGTGGCCTGCTTGCCAGTGTACCTGCACTGTTTTATAAATTGTCACTGGAGTCCTGCTAATCAGAACTTCAGTGTTCATGCTCTCTCGGTTTATCAGGTTGTCACCATATACTAGTGACTCCATATTTCACTCTAAATTGGAATACTGGACTACCCTTATAAGTCCCTAGTATATGGTACCTGGGTACCCAGGGCATTGGGGTTCCAGGAGATCCCTATGGGCTGCAGCATTTCTTATGACACCCATAAGGAGCTCATACAAACACTTCTTCAGGACTTCCATTGCAGCCTGAGTGAAATAGTGTTAGCACTATTTCACAGCCATTTTCACTGCACCAGGTCACTTATAAGTCACCTGTATATCTAACCTTCAGACCCTGAAGGCTAGGTGCATAGTACCTGTGTGTGAGGGCACACCTGGACTAGCAGAGGTGCCCCCACATCATCCAGGTCCATTTTCCCGGACTTTGTGAGTGCAGGGACGCCATTATAAGTGTGCACTACATACAGATATGTAGCTTCACAATGGTAACCCTGAATATGGCCATGTGAGGTGCCTAACAACTGGTAATTGTATCCCAATGCTGATTCCAGTATCGGTTGCACAATCCCATGCACTCTGGGGACTCCACCATGGCCCCCCAGGACTGCCATACCATCCTTCTGAGGTTTCCACTGCAACCCCCGCTGCAGTCACCTCCCAGACAGGCTTCTGCCCTCCTGGGGCTTGAGCAGCTCATACCCAGGAATGCAGAACAATGCATCTCCTTTAGGAGAGGGGTGTTACACCCTCTCCCTTTGGAAATAGGTGTTACAGGCATGGGAGGGGTATCCTCTCACAACATCTTGACATGCTTTGAAAGGCACAGATGGGGCCCTCCTTGCACAATCCAGTCTGCACCGGTTCAAGGACCCCCATTCCCTGCTCTGGCATGAAACTGGACAAAGGAAAGGGGAGTGACCACAGGGGTGGTGCCCAGAGCTCCTCCAGTGTGTCCCTGAGTTCTGCCATCTTGTTTTCAGGATGGTTAGGGAGCTCTGGGAGCATCTGAGTGGCCAGTGCCAGCAGGTGATATCAGAGACCCCTCCTGATAGGTGCTTACCTGTTTTGCTGACCAATCCCCCTTTCAGGGCTATTTAGGGTCGCTCCTTTGGGTGGTTCTTCAGATTCGGATGCAAGACTCCAGCAGGAATCCTCTGCATCCTTTACTTCACCTTCACACCAAAGAAACAGCATGTGGACCTCCAGTAACTCTAGACACCTGCACAGAAGAAGCCAGGACAACTTCTGCAACACTGTATCTTCAGCTCCTGCCAGCAACTGCAATTGTTTCCCGGATGTGCATCCTCAGAGGACAGCCAGTCTTCAGGCTGCACCAGAAGAGTGAAGGAATCTCCCTAGGAGTGAAGGTATCACGTCCCTACTCGTGCAGGCACCCTCTACATCGATGAACGGTGGCTTAGGTCTCCTCTCCTGGTGAAGTGCGTGGATCCAGAATCATAGGTGGTGGACTGAATTGGTCCTGACGGTCCTGAGGTCCAGCTGTCCAACTTTGTTGGAAGTAAGTGCTTGCCTCCCCACGCAAGACAATACCCCTGGGCACTGCATGATTTGCAGTTGCCAAGGTTTGTGGGCAACCTTCCAAGAAGTACTTTGTGCACAGCACAGCTCCAGCCCTGAGCACTCCCTCCTGCAGCGCACGGTTTCCTGTGTGGTTCTCCGGGGGTGTGGGAACCTTTGTTATAGTGCTGCATGGGCCTCCTTTTGCACCTTCTTTGTCCCTGTCCTGAGGGACTCCTGGTCATGCTGCCTGGTCTTCTGTGGGCTCTCGGGACTGATGGGAGACCCTATGATTCCCCCTCCTGGGTAGAGTCGACCTTGTCCTTGCTGGTCCTGGGCAGCACCATTTTCCTCTAACAGCAAGCTTGGCACTTACAAAGGCTTGTTGGCGGAATCCAGCGACGCAAACCAGACTTCAGCTATCCATCTAGTGTGGGATATCATCTGCACCAACCAGAAACCAATACCCGTCTTCTTGGGTGCAGTACTGACTGTTGTTCTCCACTGGGGTTTCGCACCTTCATCCAGGTTAGCAGGGGCTCCTGTTCTTACTGGACTCTTCTGTGCTTCATGGACTTGGTTCCCTTCTTCCACAAGTCTTCAGGTCCAGGAATCCACCGTTGGTGTCTTGCAGTCTCTTCTGGTTCTTTCAATATCTTCTTTCTCGTTTTCCTGTGTGTTCTGGGAAAATTCCTATGATTTACTCCTACTTTACTGGGCTCTGGGTGGGTTCTATTACTTACCTTCGATGTTTTATAATACTCCCAGCACCCCTCTACACTCTACAGTTGCCTAGGTGGGAAACCAACACTATCATTCCACTTTCTTAGTATATGGTTTGTGTTGCTCCAGGCTCATTTCTAACTATTGTGATTTTCACTATTTACTCTGTTTTGTAACTGTTTACTTACTGTTTTTTTGATACTTGTGTATATATTGTGTATTCTACTTACCTCCTAAGGGAGTATAGTCTCTATGGTATATTTGGCAAGTGTGTTGCCAAAATAAAGTACCTTTATTTTTGTACCACTGAGCATTCTCTTTCATGTGTGTGAGTACTGTGTGGCTACAGTGATATTGCATGAGCTTTGAATGTCTCCTAGTTATGCATTGGCTGCTCATCGACACTACCCCTAGAGAGCCTGGCCTCTAGACACTGACTAAATAAACTAATAAGAGATACCTGGACCTGGTGTAAGGTGGAAGTACCATTGGTACGCACTACAAATCAGGCCAGCCTCCTCCAATGTGGGAGAAGAGATTGTACTGGAATTGTTTTATAAGTTCATTGCAATTTCTGGGGGCATAAGGAACCATTAGAAACAAATCATCTTCATTGTCACTGTGAAGATTTACATGGTGTCTTAATTTAAGGGAGGCCTCGAGGCACTTCACACTCTCTACCTGTATGGACAGCACATGTCAAAAACATCTGTGTAGCGTCCACACTTCAGAACTTTCCAGCATGAGTCATGTTTGCACTGCATGAGTTCTTCTAGAGCAGCAGCAAATTTCTGATGTTTAGTAACGACAAGCAAGGCTGGAGGAGTGGAGGCTCTAGGACATTCATGCATGTGCTGAAAGCTTTGCCTTTTCTTGTTTAGCCACAAAGCTTTGACTTCTGTTCCTTAGCCACAAAGCTTTGCATTCTGTTCTTTAGCCACAAAGCTTTGCCTTCTCTTGTTTACCCACAAAGCTCTGCCTTCTGTTCTTTAGTCACAAAGCTTTGGCTTCTGTTCTTTAGTCACAAAGCTTTGCCTTCTCTTGTTTAGCCATAAAGCTTTGCATTCTGTTTTTTAGCCACAAAGCGTTGCCTTCTGTTTTTTAGACACAAAGCTTTGCCTTCTCTTGTTTATCCCCAAAGCTTTGCCTTCTGTTCTTTAGCCACAAAGCTTTGCCTTCTCTTGTTCAGCCACAAAGCGTTGCCCTTTCTTGTTCAGCCACAAAGTTTTGCCATCTCTTGTTCAACCACAAAGCTTTGCCTTCTGTTCTTTAGCCATAAAGCTTTGACTTCTCTTGTTCAGCCACAAAGTTTTTCCTTCTCTTGTTTATCCACAAAGCTTTGCCTTCCGTTCTTTAGCCACAAAGCTTTGCCTTCTCTTGTTCAGTTACAAAGCTTTGCCTTTTCTTATTCATCCACAAAGATTTGCCTTCTCTTGTTCAGCCACAAAGATTTGCCTTCTCTTGTTCAGCCACAAACCTTTGCCTTCTGTTCTTTAGCCACAGAGCTTTGCCTTCTTTTGTTCAGCCACGAAGCATTGCCTTCTCTTGTCTATCCACAAAGCTTTGCCTTCTGTTCTTTAGCCATAAAGCTTTGCCTTCTCTTGGTTAGCCACAAAGCTTTGCCCTCTCTTGATTATCCACAAAGCTTTTCCTTCTGTTCTTTAGCCACAAAGCTTTGCCTCCTCTTGTTCAGCCACAAAGTTTTACATTCTCTTATATAGCCACAAAGCTTTGCCTTCTCTTGTTTAGCCGCAAAGCTTTGGATTCCCATGTTTAGCCACAAAGCGTCGCCTTCTCCCGTTTGTTTACAGATTTCTCTGTAAATGTCCTCTCTTGCCTGGAGACATTCCCTGGTGTACTTCAGTACTTCAGCAGCTGGTCTGCTGTTTTCAGTGACACACACGTTGGTGAAAAATTGTGCATCATTATTAATAGATTTTTTTTTCTTTGATCCTACTGGAAGTTAGCATAGGCTTTCTTTCTGCTGTGAATCTTCAATATGGTGTGGTATCGTTCAGGAGTAAGTTTATACTGCTGATCAATGTTGGCAAACGGAGCCATCTACTGTTGCTGAAATGTTATATGCCAGCTAACCGAATGTGTCTGTGACCAGCACACGTGTGTATTGCTGGTCCATTTGCAGTGATCAGAACACTTCTCATCTCCACAGTGAACAAGACACTTCTCGTCTTCACAGTGAGAAGCACACTTCTTGTCTTCATAGTGAGTATCACACTTGTCACCTTCACAGTGAGTAACACACTTCTCGTCTTCACAGTGATCAGCACACTTCTCGTCTTCACAGTGATCACAGTGAGTAGCACACTTCTCATCTTCACAGTGAGTAGCACACTTCTTATCTTCATATTGAGTAGCACAATTCTCATCTTCACAGTGAGTAGCACACTTCTCATCTTCACAGTGATCAGCACACTTCTCGTCTTCACAGTGATTAGCACACTTCTCGTCTTCACAGTGAGCAGCATACTTCTCGTCTTCAGAGTGGGTAGCACACTTCTCGTCTTCACAGTGATCACAGCGAGTAGCACACTTCTCATCTTCACAGTGAGTAGCACACTTCTCGTCTTCACAGTGATCAGCACACTTCTCATCTTCACAGTGAGTAGCACACTTCTCATCTTCACAGTGATCAGCACACTTCTCAATGTTCTAAATCAAATTCACTATTTCAAAGGAGGATCACCAGGGTCCTGTAAAAATGAAGATGACAGATTGACAGCTTGCATATTGAACAGTTCGGCTGGGAAAGCAAAATTATTAATAAAATTATTGAAACAACATTTTTAAACAAACTGAAACATAATACTGTGAAGAATAAATTTTTTAACAAGTGTGCTAATCACTGTAAATTGATCAGCAAATCAAAAGTGTGCTGATCACTGTGAAGACGAGAAGTGTGCTACTCACTGTGAAGATGAGAAGTGTGCTGATAACTGTGAAGATGGGAAGTGTGCTACACAGTGAGTAGCAAACTTCTCGTCTTCACAATGATCAGCACACTTCTCAGCACACTTCTCAGCACACTTCTCGTCTTCACAGTGATTAGCACACTTCTCATCTTCACAGTGAGTAGCACACTTCTCATCTCCACACTGATCAGCACACTTATTGTCTTCACAGTGAGTAGCACACTTCTCATCTTCACAGCAATTAGCACACTTCTCATCTTCACAGTGATCAGCACACTTCTCGTCTTCACAGTAATCAGCACACTTCTCATCTTCACAGCGATCAGCACACTTCTCGTCTTCACAGTGAGTAGCACACTTTTCGTCTTCACAGTGATCAACAGTGATCAGCACACTTCTCAACACAATTCTCGTCTTCACAGTAGGTAGCACACTTCTCGTCTTCACATTGATCACAGTGAGTAGCACACTTCTCATCTTCACAGTGAGTAGCACACTTCTTGTCTTCACAGTGATTAGCACACTTCTCATCTTCACAATGATCCGCACACTTCTTGTCTTCACAGTGATCCGCACACTTCTTGTCTTCACAGTGATTAGCGCACTTCTCATCTTCACAGCAATTAGCACACTTCTCATCTTCACAGTAATCAGCACACTTCTCATCTTCACAGTGAGTAGCACACTTCTCATCTTCACAGTGATCAGCACACTTATCTTCACAGTGATCAGCACACTTCTCATCTTCACAGTGACACTTCTCGCCTTTAGAGTGAGTAGTTCACTTCTCATCATCACAGTGAGTAGCACACTTCTCATCTTCACAGTGAGTAGCATACTTCTTGTCTTCACAGTGAGTAGCACACTTCCCATCTTCTCAGTGAGTAGCACACTTCTCGTCTTCACAGTGATCAGCACACTTCTCGTCTTCACAGTGATCAGCACACTTCTCGTCTTCACAGTGATTAGCACGCTTCTCATCTTCACAGTGAGTAGCTCACTTCTCATCTCCACACTGATCAGCACACTTCTTGTCTTCACACTGAGTAGCACACTTCTCATCTTCACAGTGAGTAGCACACTTTTTGTCTTCACAGTGATCAGCACACTTCTCGTCTTCACAGTGATCAGCACACTTCTCATCTTTACAGTGAGTAGCACACTTCTCATCTTCACAGCGATCAGCACACTTCTCGTCTTCACAGTGAGTAGCACACTTCTCGTCTTCACAGTGATCAACAGTGATCAGCGCACTTCTCAGCACACTTCTCATCTTCACAGTGACACTTCTCGTCTTCACAGTGAGTAACACACTTCTCGTCTTCACAGTGATCAGTACACTTCTCATCTTCACAGTGATCAGCACACATCTTGTCTTCACAGTGATTAGCACACTTCTCGTCTTCACAGTGATTAGCACACTTCTCATCTTCACACTGATCAGCACACTTCTTGTCTTCACAGTGATCAGCACACTTCTTGTCTTCACAGTGATCAGCACACTTCTCGTCTTCACAGTGATCAGCACACTTCTCATCTTTACAGTGAGTAGCACACTTCTCATCTTCACAGCGATCAGCACACTTCTTGTCTTCACAGTGAGTAGCACACTTCTCATCTTCACAGTGAGTAGCACACTTTTTGTCTTCACAGTGATCATCACACTTCTCGTCTTCACAGTGATCAGCACACTTCTCATCTTTACAGTGAATAGCACACTTCTCATCTTTATAGTGAGTAGCACACTTCTCATCTTCACAGCGATCAGTACACTTATCGTCTTCACAGTGAGTAGCACACTTCTCGTATTCACATTGATCAGCACACTTCTCAGCACACTTCTCAGCACACTTCTCGTCTTCACAGTGATTAGCACACTTCTCATCTTCACAGTGATCAGCACACTTCTCAGCACACTTCTCGTCTTCACAGTGAGTAGCACACTTCTCATCTCCACACTGATCAGCACACTTCTTGTCTTCACAGTGAGTAGCACGCTTCTCGTCTTCACAGTGATTAGCACACTTTTTGTCTTTACAGTGAATAGCACACT
Organism: Pleurodeles waltl; assembly: GCF_031143425.1. Lineage (NCBI taxonomy): Eukaryota > Metazoa > Chordata > Amphibia > Caudata > Salamandridae > Pleurodeles > Pleurodeles waltl. The sequence goes on from NC_090439.1 coordinate 1,201,459,721, forward strand.
TCTCGTCTTCACTGTGATCAACAGTGATCAGCACACTTCTCAACACAATTCTCGTCTTCACAGTGGGTAGCACACTTCTCGTCTTCACATTGATCACAGTGAGTAGCACACTTCTCATCTTCAAAGTGAGTAGCACACTTCTTATCTTCATAGTGAGTAGCACAATTCTCATCTTCACAGTGAGTAGCACACTTCTCGTCTTCACAGTGATCCGCACACTTCTTGTCTTCACAGTGATTAGCGCACTTCTCATCTTCACAGCAATTAGCACACTTCTCATCTTCACAGTGATCAGCACACTTCTCGTCTTCACAGTAATCAGCACACTTCTCATCTTCACAGTGAGTAGCACACTTCTCATCTTCACAGTGATCAGCACACTTATCTTCACAGTGATCAGCACACTTCTCATCTTCACAGTGACACTTCTCGCCTTTACAGTGAGTAGCACACTTCTCATCTTCACAGTGAGTAGCACACTTCTCATCTTCACAGTGAGTAGCACATTTCTTGTCTTCACAGTGAGTAGCACACTTCCCATCTTCACAGTGAGTAGCACACTTCTCATCTTCACAGTGATCAGCACACTTCTCGTCTTCACAGTGATCAGCACACTTCTCGTCTTCACAGTGATTAGCACACTTCTCATCTTCACAGTGAGTAGCACACTTCGCATCTCCACACTGATCAGCACACTTCTCGTCTTCACAGTGATCAACAGTGATCAGCACACTTCTCAGCACACTTCTCGTCTTCACAGTGAGTAGCACACTTCTCGTCTTCACAGTGATCAGCACACTTCTCATCTTCACAGTGAGTAGCACATTTTTTGTCTTCACAGTGAATAGCACACTTCTCGTCTTCACAGTGATCAGCACACTTCTCATCTTTACAGTGAGTAGCACACTTCTCATCTTCACAGCGATCAGCACACTTCTCTTCTTCACAGTGAGTAGTACACTTCTCGTCTTCACAGTGAGTAGCACACTTCTTGTCTTCACAGTGAGTAGCACACTTCTCATCTTCACAGTGAGTAGCACACTGTTTGTCTTCACAGTGATCAGCACACTTCTCGTCTTCACAGTGATCAGCACACTTCTCATCTTTACAGTGAGTAGCACACTTCTTTTCTTCACAGCGATCAGCACACTTATCGTCTTCACGGTGAGTAGCACACTTATCGTCTTCACAGTGATCAAAAGTGATCAGCACACTTCTCAGCACACTTCTCGTCTTCACAGTGAGTAGCACACTTCTCGTCTTCACAATGATCAGCACACTTCTCAGCACACTTCTCGTCTTCACAGTGATTAGCACACTTCTCATCTTCACAGTGAGTAGCACACTTCTCATCTCCACACTGATCCGCACACTTCTTGTCTTCACAGTGAGTAGCACACTTCTCATCTTCACAGTGAGTAGCACACTTTTTGTCTTTACAGTGAGTAGCACACTTCTCGTCTTCACAGTGATCAACAGTGATCAGCACACTTCTCAACACAATTCTCGTCTTCACAGTGGGTAGCACACTTCTCGTCTTCACATTGATCACAGTGAGTATCACACTTCTCATCTTCAAAGTGAGTAGCACACTTCTTATCTTCATAGTGAGTAGCACACTTCTCGTCTTCACAGTGATCCGCACACTTCTTGTCTTCACAGTGATTAGCGCACTTCTCATCTTCACAGCAATTAGCACACTTCTCATCTTCACAGTGATCAGCACACTTCTCGTCTTCACAGTAATCAGCACACTTCTCATCTTCACAGTGAGTAGCACACTTCTCATCTTCACAGTGATCAGCACACTTATCTTCACAGTGATCAGCACACTTCTCATCTTCACAGTGACACTTCTCGCCTTTACAGTGAGTAGCACACTTCTCATCTTCACAGTGAGTAGCACACTTCTCATCTTCACAGTGAGTAGCACACTTCTTGTCTTCACAGTGAGTAGCACACTTCTCGTCTTCACAGTGATCAGCACACTTCTCGTCTTCACAGTGATTAGCACACTTCTCATCTTCACAGTGAGTAGCACACTTCTCATCTCCACACTGATCAGCACACTTCTTGTCTTCACAGTGAGTAGCACACTTCTCATCTTCACAGCGATCAGCACACTTCTCGTCTTCACAGTGAGTAGCACACTTCTCGTCTTCACAGTGAGTAGCACACTTATCGTCTTCACAGTGATCAAAAGTGATCAGCACACTTCTCAGCACACTTCTCGTCTTCACAGTGAGTAGCACACTTCTCGTCTTCACAATGATCAGCACACTTCTCAGCACACTTCTCGTCTTCACAGTGATTAGCACACTTCTCATCTTCACAGTGAGTAGCACACTTCTCATCTTTACAGTGAGTAGCACACTTCTTTTCTTCACAGCGATCAGCACACTTATCGTCTTCACGGTGAGTAGCACACTTATCGTCTTCACAGTGATCAAAAGTGATCAGCACACTTCTCAGCACACTTCTCGTCTTCACAGTGAGTAGCACACTTCTCGTCTTCACAATGATCAGCACACTTCTCAGCACACTTCTCGTCTTCACAGTGATTAGCACACTTCTCATCTTCACAGTGAGTAGCACACTTCTCATCTCCACACTGATCCGCACACTTCTTGTCTTCACAGTGAGTAGCACACTTCTCATCTTCACAGTGAGTAGCACACTTTTTGTCTTTACAGTGAGTAGCACACTTCTCGTCTTCACAGTGATCAACAGTGATCAGCACACTTCTCAACACAATTCTCGTCTTCACAGTGGGTAGCACACTTCTCGTCTTCACATTGATCACAGTGAGTATCACACTTCTCATCTTCAAAGTGAGTAGCACACTTCTTATCTTCATAGTGAGTAGCACACTTCTCGTCTTCACAGTGATCCGCACACTTCTTGTCTTCACAGTGATTAGCGCACTTCTCATCTTCACAGCAATTAGCACACTTCTCATCTTCACAGTGATCAGCACACTTCTCGTCTTCACAGTAATCAGCACACTTCTCATCTTCACAGTGAGTAGCACACTTCTCATCTTCACAGTGATCAGCACACTTATCTTCACAGTGATCAGCACACTTCTCATCTTCACAGTGACACTTCTCGCCTTTACAGTGAGTAGCACACTTCTCATCTTCACAGTGAGTAGCACACTTCTCATCTTCACAGTGAGTAGCACACTTCTTGTCTTCACAGTGAGTAGCACACTTCTCGTCTTCACAGTGATCAGCACACTTCTCGTCTTCACAGTGATTAGCACACTTCTCATCTTCACAGTGAGTAGCACACTTCTCATCTCCACACTGATCAGCACACTTCTTGTCTTCACAGTGAGTAGCACACTTCTCATCTTCACAGCGATCAGCACACTTCTCGTCTTCACAGTGAGTAGCACACTTCTCGTCTTCACAGTGATCAACAGTGATCAACAGTGATCAGCACACTTCTCAACACAATTCTCGTCTTCACAGTGGGTAGCACACTTCTCGTCTTCACATTGATCACAGTGAGTAGCACACTTCTCATCTTCACAGTGAGTAGCACACTTCTTGTCTTCACAGTGATTAGCACACTTCTCATCTTCACAGTGATCCGCACACTTCTCGTCTTCACAGTGATCCGCACACTTCTTGTCTTCACAGTGATTAGCGCACTTCTCATCTTCACAGCAATTAGCACACTTCTCATCTTCACAGTAATCAGCACACTTCTCATCTTCACAGTGAGTAGCACACTTCTCATCTTCACAGTGATCAGCACACTTATCTTCACAGTGATCAGCACACTTCTCATCTTCACAGTGACACTTCTCGCCTTTACAGTGAGTAGTTCACTTCTCATCTTCACAGTGAGTAGCACACTTCTCATCTTCACAGTGAGTAGCATACTTCTTGTCTTCACAGTGAGTAGCACACTTCCCATCTTCACAGTGAGTAGCACACTTCTCGTCTTCACAGTGATCAGCACACTTCTCGTCTTCACAGTGATCAGCACACTTCTCGTCTTCACAGTGATTAGCACGCTTCTCATCTTCACAGTGAGTAGCTCACTTCTCATCTCCACACTGATCAGCACACTTCTTGTCTTCACAGTGAGTAGCACACTTCTCATCTTCACAGTGAGTAGCACACTTTTTGTCTTCACAGTGATCAGCACACTTCTCGTCTTCAGAGTGATCAGCACACTTCTCATCTTTACAGTGAGTAGCACACTTCTCATCTTCACAGCGATCAGCACACTTCTCGTCTTCACAGTGAGTAGCACGCTTCTCGTCTTCACAGTGATCAACAGTGATCAGCACACTTCTCAGCACACTTCTCATCTTCACAGTGACACTTCTCGTCTTCACAGTGAGTAACACACTTCTCGTCTTCACAGTGATCAGTACACTTCTCATCTTCACAGTGATCAGCACACATCTTGTCTTCACAGTGATTAGCACACTTCTCATCTTCACAGTGATCAGCACACTTCTCAGCACACTTTTCGTCTTCACAGTGACACTTCTCGTCTGCACAGTGATCAGCACACTTCTCAGCACACTTCTCGTCTTCACAGTGACACTTCTCGTCTGCACAGTGAGTAACACACTTCTCATCTTCACAGTGATAAGCACACTTCTCGTCTTCACATTGAGTAGCACACTTCTCGTATTCACAGTGATCAGCACACTTCTCGTCTTCACAGTGAGTAGCACACTTCTCGTCTTCACAGTGATCAACACACTTCTCTTCTTCCCAGTGATCAGCACACTTCTCGTCTTCACAGTGATCAGCACACTTCTCATCTTCACAGTGAGCAGCACACTTCTCATCTTCAGAGTGAGTAGCACACTTTTCGTCTTCACAGTGAGTAGCACACTTCTCAGCACACCTCTCATCTTCACAGTGATCAGCACACTTCTCATCTTCACAGTGAGTAGCACACTTCCCATCTTCACAGTTATCAGCACACTTCTCATCTTCACAGTGAGTAGCACACTTCTCGTCTTCACAGTGATCAGCACACTTTTGATTTGCTGATCAATTTACAGTGATTAGCACACTGTGAGAAGGTAGCCTCTTTCTAGCCTTGTTACCCCCACTTTTGGCCTGTTTGTGAGTGTATGTCAGGGTGTTTGTCACTGTTTTCACTGTCTCACTGGGATCCTGATAGCCAGGCCTCAGTGCTCATAGTGAAAACACTATGTTTTCAGTATGGTTGTTATGTGTCACTGGGATCCTGCTGGTCAGGACCCCAGTGCTCATAGGTTTGTGGCCTATATGTATGTGTCACTGGGACCCTGTCACACAGGGCCCCAGTGCTCATAGGTGTGCATGTGTATGTTCCCTGTGTGGTGCCTAACTGTCTCACTGAGGCTCTGCTAACCAGAACCTCAGTGGTTATGCTCTCTCATTACTTTCAAATTGTCACTAACAGGCTAGTGACCAATTTTACCAATTTACATTGGCTTCCTGGAACACCCTTATAATTCCCTAGTATATGGTACTGAGGTACCCAGGGTATTGGGGTTCCAGGAGATCCCTATGGGCTGCAGCATTTCTTTTGCCACCCATAGGGAGCTCTGACAATTCTTACACAGGCCTGCCACTGCAGCCTGAGTGAAATAACGTCCACGTTATTTCACAGCCATTTTACACTGCACTTAAGTAACTTATAAGTCACCTATATGTCTAACCTTTACCTGGTAAAGGTTAGGTGCAAAGTTACTTAGTGTGAGGGCACCCTGGCACTAGCCAAGGTGCCCCCACATTGTTCAGAGCCAATTCACTGAACTTTGTGAGTGCGGGGACACCATTACACGCGTGCACTACATATAGGTCACTACCTATATGTAGCTTCACCATGGTAACTCCGAATATGGCCATGTAACATGTCTATGATCATGGAATTGCCCCCTCTATGCCATCCTGGCATTGTTGGTACAATTCCATGATCCCAGTGGTCTGTAGCACAGACCCTGGTACTGCCAGACTGCCCTTCCTGGGGTTTCTCTGCAGCTGCTGCTGCTGCCAACCCCTCAGACAGGCAGCTGCCCTCCTGGGGTCCAGCCAGGCCTGGCCCAGGATGGCAGAACAAAGAACTTCCTCTGAGAGAGGGTGTGACACCCTCTCCCTTTGGAAAATGGTGTGAAGGCAGGGGAGGAGTAGCCTCCCCCAGCCTCTGGGAATGCTTTGTTGGGCACAGATGTGCCCAATTCTGCATAAGCCAGTCTACACCGGTTCAGGGACCCCTTAGCCCCTGCTCTGGCGCGAAACTGGACAAAGGAAAGGGGAGTGACCACTCCCCTGACCTGCACCTCCCCTGGGAGGTGTCCAGAGCTCCTCCAGTGTGCTCCAGACATCTGCCATCTTGGAAACAGAGGTGCTGCTGGCACACTGGACTGCTCTGAGTGGCCAGTGCCACCAGGTGACGTCAGAGACTCCTGCTGATAGGCTCCTTCAGCTGTTAGTAGCCTTTCCTCTCTCCTAGGTAGCCAAACCCTCTTTTCTGGCTATTTAGGGTCTCTGTCTCTGGGGAAACTTTAGATAACGAATGCATGAGCTCAGCCGAGTTCCTCTGCATCTCCCTCTTCACCTTCTGATAAGGAATCGACCGCTGACCGCGCTGGAAGCCTGCAAACCTGCAACATAGTAGCAAAGACGACTACTGCAACTCTGTAACGCTGATCCTGCCGCCTTCTCGACTGTTTTCCTGCTTGTGCATGCTGTGGGGGTAGTCTGCCTCCTCTCTGCACCAGAAGCTCTGAAGAAATCTCCCGTGGGTCGACGGAATCTTCCCCCTGCAACCGCAGGCACCAAAAAGCTGCATCTCCGGTCCCTTGGGTCTCCTCTCAGCACGACGAGCGAGGTCCCTCGAATCCAGCGACACCGTCCAAGTGACCCCCACAGTCCAGTGACTCTTCAGCCCAAGTTTGGTGGAGGTAAGTACTTGTCTCACCTCGCTGGGCTGCATTGCTTGGAACCGCGACTTTGCAAGCTACTCCGGCCCCTGTCACTTCCGGCGGAAATCCTTCGTGCACAGCCAAGCCTGGGTCCACGGCACTCTAACCTGCATTGCACGACTTTCTAAGTTGGTCTCCGGCGACGTGGGACTCCTTTGTGCAACTTCGGCGAGCACCGTTTCACACATCCTCGTAGTGCCTGTTTCTGGCACTTCTCCGGGAGCTACCTGCTTCAGTGAGGGCTCTTTGACTTGCTCGACGTCCCCTCTCTCTGCAGGTCCAATTTGCGACCTCCTGGTCCCTCCTGGGCCCCAGCAGCGTCCAAAAACGCCAAACGCACGATTTGCGTGTAGCAAGGCTTGTTGGCATCCATCCGGCGGGAAAACACTTCTGCACGACTCTCCAAGGCGTGGGGGATCCGTCTTCCAAAGGGGAAGTCTCTAACCCTTGTCGTTCCTGCAGTATTCACAGTTCTTCAGCCTAGTAAGAGCTCTTTGCACCAACCGCTGGCATTTCTTGGGCATCTGCCCATCTCCGAGCTGCTTGTGACTTTTGGACTTGGTCCCCTTGTTCCACAGGTACCTTCAGACAGGAATCCATCGTTGTTGCATTGCTGATTTGTGTTTTCCTTGCATTCTCCCTCTAACACGACTATTTTGTCCCTAGGGGAACTTTAGTGCACTTTGCACTCACTTTTCAGGGTCTTGGGGAGGGTTATTTTTCTAACTCTCACTATTTTCTGATAGTCCCAGCGACCCTCTACAAGGTCACATAGGTTTGGGGTCCATTCGTGGTTCGCATTCCACTTCTGGAGTATATGGTTTGTGTTGCCCCTATCCCTATGTTTCCCCATTGCATCCTATTGTAACTATACATGGTTTGCACTGTTTTCTAAGACTATACTGCATATTTTTGCTATTGTGTATATATATCTTGTGTATATTTCCTATCCTCTCACTGAGGGTACACTCTAAGATACTTTGGCATATTGTCATAAAAATAAAGTACCTTTATTTTTATTATAACTGTGTATTGTGTTTTCTTATGATATTGTGCATATGACACTAAGTGGTACTGTAGTAGCTTCACACGTCTCCTAGTTCAGCCTAAGCTGCTCTGCTAAGCTACCATTATCTATCAGCCTAAGCTGCTAGACACCCTATACACTAATAAGGGATAACTGGGCCTGGTGCAAGGTGCAAGTACCCCTTGGTACTCACTACAAGCCAGTCCAGCCTCCTACATTGGTTGTGCAGCGGTGGGATAAGTGCTTTGAGACTACTTACCACTCTTGTCATTGTACTTTTCATAAGAGAAAAATATACAAAACAAGGTCAGTGTATATACACATAGCCAAAAAGTTTTGCATTTCCTCTTTTCACTCTTTTCTAAGTGCTGAAAAGTACTTCTAAACTTTCAAAAAGTTCTTAAAAGTTTAAAAAGTTTTTTTCTGTCTTTCCAAAAAGTTCTGAAAACTTTTTTCTCTTTTTCTATCACTTTAACTCTCTCTAAAAAATGTCTGGCACAGGCCAAAAAGTTGAACTGTCCAAACTTGCATATGATCACCTTAGCTGGAAAGGAGCAAGGAGTCTCTGCATAGAGAGAGGTTTGAGTGTAGGGAAGAATCCTTCCTTAGAACTGTTAATTAATATGCTTAGAGTACAGGATAAGGCCATAAGTGCCCAATCTGTAGAAAAAGTAGCTAATGGTTCTCAATCTGATCCAGGGACTCCCCCAGGAAAAGGTTCAGGAAAGAAACTTCTCAGCCTGCCCATTACTAGACAGTCTAGCATAGTTGGTACAGAGGTTGAATCACACCATACTGATGGTGTGCTCTCACATTATACTGGTAGCCAACTGTTAGGGTGCCCTCTGTAAGGGACAGGTCTCCTTCTGTTCATTCCCATCATACCTCTGTATCTAGAAATGTCCCTCCCACCCACCCTGATGACAGATTGTTAGAAAGGGAGCTCAATAGATTGAGAGTGGAACAAACCAGACTAAAGCTGAAGAAGCAACAGCTGGATTTGGATAGACAGTCTTTAGAAGTAGAGAATGAAAGACAGAAGTTGGGTTTAGAAACCCATGGTGGCAGCAGCAGTATTCCCCATAGTCATCCTGCAAAAGAGCATGATTCCAGGAATCTGCACAAGATAGTTCCCCCTTACAAGGAGGGGGATGACATTAACAAGTGGTTTGCTGCACTTGAGAGGGCCTGTGCTGTACAGGATGTCCCTCAAAGGCAGTGGGCTGCTATCCTATGGCTATCATTTAGTGGAAAGGGTAGGGATAGACTCCTTACTGTGAAAGAAAATGATGCCAATAATTTTACAGTTCTTAAGAATGCACTCCTGGATGGTTATGGCTTAACCACTGAACAGTACAGGATAAAGTTCAGAGAGACCAAAAAGGAGTCTTCACAAGACTGGGTTGATTTCATTGACCATTCAGTGAAGGCCTTGGAGGGGTGGTTACATGGCAGTAAAGTTACTGATTATGAAAGCCTGTATAACACAATCCTGAGAGAGCATATACTTAATAATTGTGTGTCTGATTTGTTGCACCAGTACCTGGTAGACTCTGATCTGACCTCTCCCCAAGAATTGGGAAAGAAGGCAGACAAATGGGTCAGAACAAGGGTGAACAGAAAAGTTCATACAGGGGGTGACAAAGATGGCAATAAGAAGAAAGATGGTGAAAAATCTCAAGATAAGCATGGGGATAAGGGTAAAACCAAAGATCCCACTTCAAATCTTAAACACTCTTCAGAGGGTGGGGATAAAACAAATTCTTCCTCTTCTTCCCAACCTGCACACATTAAAAAACCTTGGTGCTTTGTGTGTAAAAACAGAGGCCATAGGCCAGGGGATAAGTCCTGTCCAGGTAAACCCCCTGAGCCTACCACCACTAATACATCAAGCTCTAGTGCCCCTAGCAGTAGTGGTACTAGTGGTGGGACTGCTGGCAACAGTCAAGCAAAGGGTGTAGTTGGGTTCACTTATGGGTCCATAGTGGAAACTGATGTAATCAGTCCCAAGACAGTTTCTGTCACACCTAGTGGCATTGGCCTTGCCACACTGGCTGCTTGTCCCCTTACAATGGATAAGTACAGGCAGACAGTTTCAATAAATGGTGTTGAGGCCTTGGCCTACAGGGACACAGGTGCCAGTTTCACTTTGGTGACTGAAAACCTAGTGCCTCCTGAACAACACATCATTGGACAACAGTATAAGATTATTGATGTCCATAACTCCACTAAGTTTCTTCCCTTAGCTATAATTCAGTTTAGTTGGGGTGGAGTTACTGGCCCTAAGCAGGTGGTGGTATCACCTAGCTTACCTGTAGACTGTCTCTTAGGTAATGACCTAGAGGCCTCAGGTTGGGCTGATGTAGAGTTTTATGCCCATGCAGCCATGCTGGGCATCCCTGAGGAATTGTTCCCTCTCATTTCAAGTGAAATGAAAAAGCAAAGGAGAGAAGGCCTGAAAACTCAGGATCCCTCTCCATCAACAGGTAAAAAGGGTATCACAGTATCCCCTAACCACCCTACCATTCAGGATACTATTCCTGTGGTGGGAGAAACCTCTCCTGGGGTGGCACCTGTTCCAAGGGAATCATCAGCTGGCAAAGCTGGACTCCCTGAGGTGGAAGTACCTCTCTGTGGGATAACTAACATTGGTGAGAAAAAGAGCACCATTTTAGTTAACATGGAGCATCCCTCCAACCCTCCCAGAGAAACTTTAGTGCAGAAACCCTGCACTACCTCACAACACTTAGGACAGCATCCCTGCCCTAGTGTGGAGCTCATAGGACAGCATCCCTGCCCTGCTCCAACTCAAGAGAAACAGCATCCCTGTTCTCTCTTCCAGCCAGATGGACAAAGTTTTTGCCCAGCTATGGCTTTTCAGAGACAGCATCCCTGTCTGGCATTTCCATCACTACAAATAGGTTCAGTGGACAATTCCCACTGCTCTAAACTAAAACTTAATGATAGAAACTCTGAAAATACATCTTCACATTGTTGCTTAGCTAAAAAACTTCAAACAGGGTGGTTTACATCCCCACAGGGAAGTAACCATATAGTGGATGATAAAGGGAGTAACCAGTCTATTGCAGAGCTACTCTCTACTTATCACCACTTAGACAATAAAGTCTCAACTGGCCAAGGTTAGCCTTATTGTCCTTCGTTTGGGGGGGGTTTGTGTGAGAAGGTAGCCTCTTTCTAGCCTTGTTACCCCCACTTTTGGCCTGTTTGTGAGTGTATGTCAGGGTGTTTGTCACTGTTTTCACTGTCTCACTGGGATCCTGATAGCCAGGCCTCAGTGCTCATAGTGAAAACACTATGTTTTCAGTATGGTTGTTATGTGTCACTGGGATCCTGCTGGTCAGGACCCCAGTGCTCATAGGTTTGTGGCCTATATGTATGTGTCACTGGGACCCTGTCACACAGGGCCCCAGTGCTCATAGGTGTGCATGTGTATGTTCCCTGTGTGGTGCCTAACTGTCTCACTGAGGCTCTGCTAACCAGAACCTCAGTGGTTATGCTCTCTCATTACTTTCAAATTGTCACTAACAGGCTAGTGACCAATTTTACCAATTTACATTGGCTTACTGGAACACCCTTATAATTCCCTAGTTTATGGTACTGAGGTACCCAGGGTATTGGGGTTCCAGGAGATCCCTATGGGCTGCAGCATTTCTTTTGCCACCCATAGGGAGCTCTGACAATTCTTACACAGGCCTGCCACTGCAGCCTGAGTGAAATAACGTCCACGTTATTTCACAGCCATTTTACACTGCACTTAAGTAACTTATAAGTCACCTATATGTCTAACCTTTACCTGGGAAAGGTTAGGTGCAAAGTTACTTAGTGTGAGGGCACCCTGGCACTAGCCAAGGTGCCCCCACATTGTTCAGAGCCAATTCACTGAACTTTGTGAGTGCGGGGACACCATTACACGCGTGCACTACATATAGGTCACTACCTATATGTAGCTTCACCATGGTAACTCCGAATATGGCCATGTAACATGTCTATGATCATGGAATTGCCCCCTCTATGCCATCCTGGCATTGTTGGTACAATTCCATGATCCCAGTGGTCTGTAGCACAGACCCTGGTACTGCCAGACTGCCCTTCCTGGGGTTTCTCTGCAGCTGCTGCTGCTGCCAACCCCTCAGACAGGCAGCTGCCCTCCTGGGGTCCAGCCAGGCCTGGCCCAGGATGGCAGAACAAAGAACTTCCTCTGAGAGAGGGTGTGACACCCTCTCCCTTTGGAAAATGGTGTGAAGGCAGGGGAGGAGTAGCCTCCCCCAGCCTCTGGGAATGCTTTGTTGGGCACAGATGTGCCCAATTCTGCATAAGCCAGTCTACACCGGTTCAGGGACCCCTTAGCCCCTGCTCTGGCGCGAAACTGGACAAAGGAAAGGGGAGTGACCACTCCCCTGACCTGCACCTCCCCTGGGAGGTGTCCAGAGCTCCTCCAGTGTGCTCCAGACCTCTGCCATCTTGGAAACAGAGGTGCTGCTGGCACACTGGACTGCTCTGAGTGGCCAGTGCCACCAGGTGACGTCAGAGACTCCTGCTGATAGGCTCCTTCAGGTGTTAGTAGCCTTTCCTCTCTCCTAGGTAGCCAAACCCTCTTTTCTGGCTATTTAGGGTCTCTGTCTCTGGGGAAACTTTAGATAACGAATGCATGAGCTCAGCCGAGTTCCTCTGCATCTCCCTCTTCACCTTCTGATAAGGAATCGACCGCTGACCGCGCTGGAAGCCTGCAAACCTGCAACATAGTAGCAAAGATGACTACTGCAACTCTGTAACGCTGATCCTGCCACCTTCTCGACTGTTTTCCTGCTTGTGCATGCTGTGGGGGTAGTCTGCCTCCTCTCTGCACCAGAAGCTCCGAAGAAATCTCCCGTGGGTCGACGGAATCTTCCCCCTGCAACCGCAGGCACCAAAAAGCTGCATCTCTGGTCCCTTGGGTCTCCTCTCAGCACGACGAGCGAGGTCCCTCGAATCCAGCGACACCGTCCAAGTGACCCCCACAGTCCAGTGACTCTTCAGCCCAAGTTTGGTGGAGGTAAGTCCTTGCCTCACCTCGCTGGGCTGCATTGCTGGGAACCGCGACTTTGCAAGCTACTCCGGCCCCTGTGCACTTCCGGCGGAAATCCTTCGTGCACAGCCAAGCCTGGGTCCACGGCACTCTAACCTGCATTGCACGACTTTCTAAGTTGGTCTCCGGCGACGTGGGACTCCTTTGTGCAACTTTGGCGAGCACCGTTTCACGCATCCTCGTAGTGCCTGTTTCTGGCACTTCTCCGGGTGCTACCTGCTTCAGTGAGGGCTCTTTGTCTTGCTCGACGTCTCCTCTCTCTGCAGGTCCAATTTGCCATCTCCTGGTCCCTCCTGGGCCCCAGCAGCGTCCAAAAACGCCAAACGCACGATTTGCGTGTAGCAAGGCTTGTTGGCGTCCATCCGGCGGGAAAACACTTCTGCACGACTCTCCAAGGCGTGGGGGATCCGTCCTCCAAAGGGGAAGTCTCTAACCCTTGTCGTTCCTGCAGTATTCACAGTTCTTCAGCCTAGTAAGAGCTCTTTGCACCAACCGCTGGCATTTCTTGGGCATCTGCCCATCTCCGAGCTGCTTGTGACTTTTGGACTTGGTCCCCTTGTTCCACAGGTACCTTCAGACAGGAATCCATCGTTGTTGCATTGCTGATTTGTGTTTTCCTTGCATTCTCCCTCTAACACGACTATTTTGTCCTTAGGGGAACTTTAGTGCACTTTGCACTCACTTTTCAGGGTCTTGGGGAGGGTTATTTTTCTAACTCTCACTATTTTCTGATAGTCCCAGCGACCCTCTACAAGGTCACATAGGTTTGGGGTCCATTCGTGGTTCGCATTCCACTTCTGGAGTATATGGTTTGTGTTGCCCCTATCCCTATGTTTCCCCATTGCATCCTATTGTAACTATACATGGTTTGCACTGTTTTCTAAGACTATACTGCATATTTTTGCTATTGTGTATATATATCTTGTGTATATTTCCTATCCTCTCACTGAGGGTACACTCTAAGATACTTTGGCATATTGTCATAAAAATAAAGTACCTTTATTTTTAGTATAACTGTGTATTGTGTTTTCTTATGATATTGTGCATATGACACTAAGTGGTACTGTAGTAGCTTCACACGTCTCCTAGTTCAGCCTAAGCTGCTCTGCTAAGCTACCATTATCTATCAGCCTAAGCTGCTAGACACCCTATACACTAATAAGGGATAACTGGGCCTGGTGCAAGGTGCAAGTACCCCTTGGTACTCACTACAAGCCAGTCCAGCCTCCTACACACACTTGTTAAAAAATTTATTCTTCACAGTATTATGTTTCAGTTTGTTTAAAAATGTTGTTTCAATAATTTTATTAATAATTTTGCTTTCCCAGCCGAACTGTTCAATATGCAAGCTGTCAATCTGTCATCTTCATTTTTACAGGACCCTGGTGATCCTCCTTTGAAATAGTGAATTTGATTTAGAACATTCACTGCATACTTAGAAGCCATAGATGGATTGAAGTTTCAACCTGATAGGAAACACAATTTGCTGCATCATTATTTGGTTGTTGGAGGCCAAAATGTATTTGTCCATTTACCTGAATTCATTGGTAATGATGATGATGGTATCATGAGTTTGAGGTTGCAGTCAAAAGATTGGAATTTTATTTTCAGGGAAAGATACATTTGGTGGTACTTTATCATACATTTATCACACTGGAACAGTCCCCTAATGAGCCTTATGACTCATATAGTACAGCTTTAAAAGTATTTGCAGCATATCGTGAATTTGAACGCTTTACCTTACAACTCATTAGAGATCAGATTGTGTCTAGATGTTATTCTAAAAACAATCAGCAAAGATTGTTGGCCTGTAAGAATCCTACACTTGACGAAGCAATAGACATTGCTAACAGCATTGAACTTCCTCATGAATACTCTAAACAGCTAGAATATGACAATTCTGCCCATTGTGTGCCCAAAGTTTGTCATAACAAACATAGGACTTCATTACAACCCTGGTGGTGAATGCTGCTGCCCTACTGACGGCCGCCAAGATACCATGACCGCGGCGGTATAACGTTACAGGTATTATGATCCACACAGAGAAATCCGCCATTATACAGACACCCAACAAGTCCTCCAGCCCAAAGATCAGTGATAAACTGGCAGTACCAAAACCTACACCGTTACGTCAACAGAAATACGCCCACAGCATCAGGACCCACGAATCACCGCAGTGGTCTTTTAACCATTGGAGGTAGACACGGCACGCTCAAAATATACGCACACTAACAAAACTACACCACATTGGACAATTCAAAATATACATACCTGACACACCTGACACACACCACACCCACACACCCAATCCAATATAAAACACCCACCCACATTACCCACAACTCTTACAATGAAAATAAATATTGCCAACTGACAGAGAGACAAGCCAGGAACACCCACTTAATCTGAGCCACATAATACCATCACCCATACACCATCCACGCACCTCACAGCACACACCCCAACACATCACGCCACACACCCTCACACATACCACTCACACTACGCCCATTGCACCACAAAGACACCCCAGGTTTTCATGGGAGGAGCTAAGGGTCATGGTGGAGGAAATCATCCAGGTAGAGCCACAGCCTTTTCGGATCACAGGTGCAGCAGACGTCCATTGCAAGGAAGATAGAGCTATGGCGGAGAGTCGTGGACAGGGACAGCACCCCAGAACAAGGGATGACATCAGGAAGAGGTGGAATGACCTATGGGGGAAGGTGCGTTCCTTGGTTGCAAGACACCAGATAGCCACACAGAGGACTGGTGGTGGACCCCACCTTCTCCCCCACAACTAACAACATGGGAGGAGCAAGTCTTGGTGATCCTGATGCATCCTGAGGGCCTCCCAGGAGTAGCAGGAGGACTGGACTCTGGTAAGTTACATTTTTACTACTGTAACCCCCCACCCTACTTGCATGCCATCACAAACTCCCTCCCCTTCCCTCACCCCTATCACTCCACCACCTCACATATACCCCACCATCACAACCCACCCATCCCAATACCAAGTCCTGAATCCAACAACAATGCATGGACACTCATCACAGACCTGCATAGACACCCATCACCACAGCATGCACATTAGTGACCATCACTTGGCCAACCGAATCACAACTCACACAAGCCAAAGCTGCCTTGCCAATAAAAACCATAGAGGGAAACATGTCCATGCACAAGATGTCACACGCAGTAACAATAACACTGCATTTTCATCCCCACAGGACCCCCACTCAATGTCACCGGAGAGGTGGTGCCACCAACATCCAGTCCTCCCCCAGAATAGGCCCACAGTGATGACAGCAGCTCTGCACGCCTGGATCACAATGACCAACCTGGCCCATCAGGGACCCCTGCCACAGTCCCAACCCTCCACAGAGCCTCCGCCCAGTAAACACCAGCACAGCACCCACCCAGCGGGCCCATACCTCTGTCCCCAGAACACGTCAATCGACCACTACAGGGACCCCAGGCAACCCCACAAACCCAAGACAATCAGAGACCTTGGATCAGTGGCAGTGGGAACACGGTTCAGGGGACAGAGGCACAGGACAACAGGGAAGCTGGGAGGACTGCGGAGATACAGAGGGGGACAGACCCAGGGATCCCACTCCCCATGAGGCACTTGCAGGGATCCTGGGAGCATACCACCATTCCCAGGAGACCATGGGCCAGATAATGTACAAGTTGCAGAAACAGCCGCTGCAGGAGGGACAGTATCTGGGGATCAGGGAGGACCTCAAACACATCCACACCACCCTGGTCACCATTGCAGGGGTGCTGGCAGGCATGGGCAACACCATGAGGGAGGCTATGGCACACCAACTGGCCCCTGACACTAGCCAAACTGAAGAACAGCCCTAAACCTCCGCCAGCGCAAGTGGACAGGAGGCCCTGCCACAGGAACAACAGGCCACCAGCACCCCACCCCCTGCAAAAGGAGAACCACCACGCAAAAGGTCCCTGCGATCCAGGCAGAAGCCAGAGAACATTGCCAAGACCCCACCCAGGAAACAAGACTCTCCTGATTGTCACCCTTCTGTCCCACTCTGTTACCCTGTCCACCTTGAACTGCTATTACTCCCCTTTCTATGGCCCATTGGACAATGCACCTGTGATACCAGTAGACTAGACTCTACCCTAGACTTTCCTCCATCATCAACCCAACCCACTGCAAAACCCCCTCCAATTATTAGCACAAAAAGAAACACCCTTGGAACTAATACAAGTATGGAGTCTGTCAATTGATATGTCAAAATATGTATTCATTTAACAAACTGTAAACATTGCAATTCAACTGTAAAGTCATGTATACATAGGTATGACCTGTAGTGGGTGTAGGAGGCTGGACTGGCTTGTAGTGAGTACCAAGGGGTACTTGCACCTTGCACCAGGCCCAGTTATCCCTTATTAGTGTATAGGGTGTCTAGCAGCTTAGGCTGATAGATAATGGTAGCTTAGCAGAGCAGCTTAGGCTGAACTAGGAGACGTGTGAAGCTACTACAGTACCACTTAGTGTCATATGCACAATATCATAAGAAAACACAATACACAGTTATACTAAAAATAAAGGTACTTTATTTTTATGACAATATGCCAAAGTATCTTAGAGTGTACCATCAGTGAGAGGATAGGAAATATACACAAGATATATATACACAATAGCAAAAATATGCAGTATAGTCTTAGAAAACAGTGCAAACAATGTATAGTTACAATAGGATGCAATGGGGAAACATAGGGATAGGGGCAACACAAACCATATACTCCAAAAGTGGAATGCGAACCACGAATGGACCCCAAACCTATGTGACCTTGTAGAGGGTCGCTGGGACTATTAGAACATAGTGAGAGTTAGAAAAATAACCCTCCCCAAGACCCTTAAAAGTGAGTGCAAAGTGCACTAAAGTTCCCCTAAGGACAAAGTAGTCGTGTTAGAGGAATAATGCAGGAAAGACACAAACCAGCAATGCAACAACAGTGGATTTCCAATCTAGGGTACCTGTGGAACAAGGGGACCAAGTCCAAAAGTCACAAGCAAGTCGGAGATGGGCAGATGCCCAGGAAATGCCAGCTGCGGGTGCAAAGAAGCTTTGACTGGACAGAAGAAGCTGAGGTTTCTGCAAGAAAGAAAAGGGCTAGAGACTTCCCCTTTGGTGGACGGATCCCTCTTACCTCGGAGAGTCGTGCAGAAGTGTTTTCCCGCCGGAAGCACGCCAACAAGCCTTGCTAGCCGCAAATCGTGCGTTTGGCGTTTTTGGACGCTGCTGGGGCCCAGGAGGGACCAGGAGGTCGCTAATTGGACCTGAAGAGAGAGGGGACATCGGGCAAGACAAAGAGCCCTCACTGAAGCAGGTAGCACCCAAAGAAGTGCCAGAAACAGGCACTACGAGGATGCGTGAAACGGTGCTCGCCGAAGTTGCACAAAGGAGTCCCACGTCGCCGGAGACCAACTTAGAAAGTCGTGCAATGCAGGTTAGAGTGCTGTGGAACCAGGCTTGGTTGTGCACAAAGGATTTCTGCCGGAAGTGCATAGCGGCCGGAGTAGCTGCAAAAGTCGCGGTTCCCAACAATGCAGCCCAGCGAGGTGAGGCAAGGACTTACCTCCACCAAACTTGGGCTGAAGAGTCACTGGACTGTGGGGGTCACTTGGACAGAGTGGCTGGATTCGAGGGACCTCGCTCGTCGTGCTGAGAGGAGACCCAAGGGACCGGTAATGCAGCTTTTTGGTGCCTGCGGTTGCAGGGGGAAGATTCCGTTGACCCACGGGAGATTTCTTCGGAGCTTCTGGTGCAGAGGAGGCAGGCTACCCCCACAGCATGCACAAGCAGGAAAACAGTCGAGAAGGCGGCAGGATCAGCGTTACAGAGTTGCAGTAGTCGTCTTTGCTACTATGTTGCAGGTTTGCAGGCTTCCAGCGCGGTCAGCAGTCGATTCCTTATCAGAAGGTGAAGAGGGAGATGCAGAGGAACTCGGATGAGCTCTTGCATTCGTTATCTAAAGTTTCCCCAGAGACAGAGACCCTAAATAGCCAGAAAAGAGGGTTTGGCTACTTAGGAGAGAGGATAGGCTACTAACACCTGAAGGAGCCTATCAGCAGGAGTCTCTGACGTCACCTGGTGGCACTGGCCACTCAGAGCAGTCCAGTGTGCCAGCAGCACCTCTGTTTCCAAGATGGCAGAGGTCTGGAGCACACTGGAGGAGCTCTGGACACCTCCCAGGGGAGGTGCAGGTCAGGGGAGTGGTCACTCCCCTTTCCTTTGTCCAGTTTCGCGCCAGAGCAGGGGCTAAGGGGTCCCTGAACCGGTGTAGACTGGCTTATGCAGAATTGGGCACATCTGTGCCCAAGAAAGCATTTCTAGAGGCTGGGGGAGGCTACTCCTCCCCTGCCTTCACACCATTTTCCAAAGGGAGAGGGTGTCACACCCTCTCTCAGAGGAAGTTCTTTGTTCTGCCATCCTGGGCCAGGCCTGGCTGGACCCCAGGAGGGCAGATGCCTGTCTGAGGGGTTGGCAGCAGCAGCAGCTGCAGTGAAACCCCAGGAAGGGCAGTTTGGCAGTACCAGGGTCTGTGCTACAGACCACTGGGATCATGGGATTGTGCCAACTATGCCAGGATGGCATAGAGGGGGCAATACCATGATCATAGACATGTTACATGGCCATATTCGGAGTTACCATTGTGAAGCTACATATAGGTAGTGACCTATATGTAGTGCACGCGTGTAATGGTGTCCCCGCACTCACAAAGTTCAGGGAATTGGCTCTGAACAATGTGGGGGCACCTTGGCTAGTGCCAGGGTGCCCTCACACTAAGTAACTTTGCACCTAACCTTTACCAGGTAAAGGTTAAACATATAGGTGACTTATAAGTTACTTAAGTGCAGTGTAAAATGGCTGTGAAATAACGTGGACGTTATTTCACTCAGGCTGCAGTGGCAGGCCTGTGTAAGAATTGTCAGAGCTCCCTATGGGTGGCAAAAGAAATGCTGCAGCCCATAGGGATCTCCTGGAACCCCAATACCCTGGGTACCTCAGTACCATATACTAGGGAATTATAAGGGTGTTCCAGTAAGCTAATATAAATTGGTAAAAATGGTCACTAGCCTGTCAGTGACAATTTGGAAAGAAATGAGAGAGCATAACCACTGAGGTTCTGGTTAGCAGAGCCTCAGTGAGACAGTTAGTCACTACACAGGTAACACATTCAGGCACACTTATGAGCACTGGGGCCCTGGGTTACCAGGGTCCCAGTGACACATACAACTAAAACAACATATATACAGTGAAAAATGGGGGTAACATGCCAGGCAAGATGGTACTTTCCTACACAACCCCCCCTCAAACGAAGGACAATAAGACTAGCCATGACCTGATGAGTCTTCATTGTCTAAGTGGAAATATCTGGAGAGTCCATCTGCATTGGAGTGGCTACTCCCAGGTCTATGTTCCACTGTATAGTCCATTCCCTGTAGGGATATGGACCACCTCAACAATTTAGGATTTTCACCTTTCATTTGTTTTAGCCAAAGTAGAGGTTTGTGGTCTGTCTGAACAATGAAGTGAGTGCCAAACAGGTATGGCCTCAACTTCTTCAGAGCCCAGACCACAGCAAAGGCCTCCCTCTCAATGGCAGACCAACGCTTTTCTCTAGGGGTCAACCTTCTACTAATAAAAGCAACAGGTTGATCCTGGCCCTCAGAATTAAGTTGTGATAGGACTGCCCCTTCTCCTAATTCAGATGCATCAGTTTCGACATAGAATTTTTTAGAGTAACAAGGGCTTTTCAGGACAGGTGCAGAGCACATGGCCTGCTTCAGCTCCTCAAAAGCTTTCTGACAGTTTGCTGACATTAATACCTTTTTAGGCATTTTCTTGGATGTGAGGTCATTGAGAGGGGCTGCAATGGAGCCATAGTTCTTAATGAACCTCCTGTAATACCCAGTGAGGCCTAGGAAGGCTCTCACCTGAGTCTGAGTGGTAGGGGGAACCCAATCAATAATTGTTTGGATTTTCCCCTGAAGTGGTGCAATCTGTTCCCCACCAACAAGGTGTCCCAGATAAACCACCTTACCCTGCCCTATCTGGCACTTTGAAGCCTTGATAGTGAGGCCTGCCTTTTGCAGGGCCTCCAAAACTTTCCATAGGTGGACCAGGTGATCATCCCAGCTGGAGCTAAAGACAGCTATATCGTCCAAATATGCTGCACTGAAAGCTTCCAGCCCTTGCAGGGCTGTGTTCACCAACCTCTGAAAAGTGGCAGGTGCATTTTTCAAACCAAAAGGCATTACAGTAAACTGGTAATGTCCTCCAATGGTAGAAAATGCAGTCTTAGATTTAGCATCTTCTGATAATTTGATCTGCCAATACCCTGCAGTCAAATCAAAAGTGCTTAGATACTTGGCAGATGCCAGTGTATCTATAAGCTCATCTGCCCTGGGTATAGGGTGAGCATCAGTTTTGGTTACCAAGTTGAGACCTCTATAGTCTACACAAAACCGCATTTCCTTCTTTCCATCTTTAGAATTGGGTTTTGGTACCAGTACCACAGGAGAAGCCCATGGACTGTCAGAGTGCTCAACCACTCCTAGTTCCAACATTTTCTGAACTTCTTGCTTTATGCAGTCCCTGACATGGTCAGGCTGCCTATAGATCTTACTTTTGACAGGTAAACTGTCTCCAGTATCTATAGTGTGCTCACACCAAGAAGTGGTGCCTGGCACAGTAGAGAAGAGTTCTGAAAATTGTCCTAGGAGATTTATGCAATGGTCTTTCTGCTCAGCAGTAAGACAATCTGCCAAAACTACACCTTCCACAAGAGCATCTTGTTCTGTGGAAGAGAAGAGATCAGGTAGAGGATCACTGTCTTCTTCCTGTCCCTCATCAGTTGCCATGAGCAGGGTGAGATCAGCCCTGTCATAGTAGGGTTTCAGGCGGTTGACATGGAGCACCCTAAGGGGACTCCTGGCAGTGCCTAAGTCAACCAAGTAGGTGACTTCACCCTTCTTTTCAACAATTGTGTGGGGTCCACTCCATTTATCTTGGAGTGCTCTTGGGGCCACAGGCTCCAAGACCCACACTTTCTGCCCTGGTTGGTACTGAACCAAAACAGCCTTCTGATCATGCCATTGCTTCTGGAGCTCTTGGCTGGCCTGAAGGTTTTTACTGGCCTTTTTCATGTACTCAGCCATTCTCGATCTGAGGCCAAGTACATAATCCACAATATCCTGCTTAGGAGCTTTTAAAGGTTGTTCCCAACCCTCCTTTACAAGTGTGAGTGGACCCCTAACAGGGTGTCCAGAAAGAAGTTCAAAGGGGCTGAAGCCCACTCCTTTCTGGAGTACCTCCCTGTAGGCAAAAAAGAGGCATGGTAGAAGGATATCCCATCTCCTGCGGAGTTTTTCAGGGAGACCCATAATCATGCCTTTGAGAGTTTTATTAAATCTCTCCACCAGTCCATTTGTTTGTGGATGATAGGGTGTTGTGAACTTGTACGTTACACCACACTCCTTCCACATGGCCTTTAAGTATGCAGACATGAAATTGCTTCCCCTGTCTGATACCACTTCCTTTGGGAAGCCCACCATGGAAAATATTCCCAGGAGGGCCTTTGCCACTGCAGGTGCTGTAGTGGTCCTTAAAGGAATAGCTTCAGGATATCTTGTGGCATGGTCCACTACCACCAAGATAAACCTATTGCCTGAAGCAGTAGGAGGGTCAAGGGGGCCAACTATGTCAACCCCTACCCTTTCAAAGGGAACCCCAACCACAGGCAGTGGAATAAGGGGTGCCTTTGGGGTGCCACCTGTCTTGCCACTGGCTTGACAGGTTTCACAGGATTTACAAAATTCCTTTGAGTCCTCAGACATTCTAGGCCAATGAAACAGGGGAACAAGCCTGTCCCAAGTTTTCATTTGTCCTAGATGCCCAGCTAGGGGAATGTCATGTGCCAGTGTTAGGAGGAACTTTCTGTACTCCTGAGGAATCACTAATCTCCTGGCAGCTCCATGTTTAGGATCCCTATGCTCAGTGTACAAGAGGTTGTCCTCCCAGTAAACTCTGTGAGAGTCCCTGACATCCCCATTAGCCTGTTTGACAGCTTGCTGTCTGAGACCCTCTAATGTGGGACAGGTTTGCTGTGCCACACTCAGCTCCTCCCTGGCAGGCCCCCCTTCACCCAAAAGCTCAGCAGTGTCTGCTTCCAGCTCCTCTGGTGTAGGTTCTGCACAGGGAGGGAATTCTTCTTCCTCAGAAGTTGAATCCACTGTAGAGGGAGGGATAGTAGGAAGTGGTTTGCTTCTACTAGCCCTAGCTTTAGGGAGCACTTGGTCCATTGTTCCAGGATCGAAGCTTCCCTGTCCTTTTTGCTTTTTGGCCTGAGCCCTTGTCAAAGCAAAAATATGCCCTGGGATGCCCAGCATTGCTGCATGGGCCTCCAACTCCACATCTGACCAAGCTGATGTCTCCAAATCATTCCCTAATAGACAGTCTACAGGTAAATCTGAAGCTACCACAACTTTCTTTGGACCAGTAACCACCCCCCAGTTGAGATTAACAACAGCCATGGGGTGGCTAAGTGTGTTGTTGTGAGCATCGGTTACTTGGTACTGGTGACCAAGTAGGTGTTGTTCAGGGTGGACCAGTTTCTCTATGACCATAGTCACACTGGCTCCAGTGTCCCTGTAGGCCTGAACCTCAACACCATTTATTAGGGTTAGCTGCTTGTACTTATCCATATTAAGGGGACAAGCAACTAAGGTGGCTAAATCAATAGCCCCCTCAGAGACTAACACAGCCTCTGTGGCCTCCCTAACAAGGCCAGCCCCAACTAAGTTACCAATAGTGAGCCCAGCTACTCCCTTGGATTGGCTATTAGTAGGTTTGCTCCCACCACCACTGCTATTAGTAGGGACACTAGGGGTAGCAGTAGGGGTTGTAGTGGTAGGAGCATTGGTGCTTTTCTTTGGACAACTGGGATCTGTTGTCCAATGGCCTTTTATTTTACATAAATAGCACCATGGTTTCTTTTCCTTGTTCTGATTAAAAGAGGATTTGGGCCCACTGTAGGAAAGTACCATCTTGCCTGGCATGTTACCCCCATTTTTCACTGTATATATGTTGTTTTAGTTGTATGTGTCACTGGGACCCTGGTAACCCAGGGCCCCAGTGCTCATAAGTGTGCCTGAATGTGTTACCTGTGTAGTGACTAACTGTCTCACTGAGGCTCTGCTAATCAGAACCTCAGTGGTTATGCTCTCTCATTTCTTTCCAAATTGTCACTAACAGGCTAGTGACCATTTTTACCAATTTACATTGGCTTACTGGAACACCCTTATAATTCCCTAGTATATGGTACTGAGGTACCCAGGGTATTGGGGTTCCAGGAGATCCCTATGGGCTGCAGCAATTCTTTTGCCACCCATAGGGAGCGCTGACAATCCTTACACAGGCCTGCCACTGCAGCCTGAGTGAAATAACGTCCACGTTATTTCACAGCCATTTTACACTGCACTTAAGTAACTTATAAGTCACCTATATGTCTAACCTTTACCTGGTAAAGGTTAGGTGCAAAGTTACTTAGTGTAAGGGCACCCTGGCACTAGCCAAGGTGCCCCCACATTGTTCAGAGCCAATTCCCTGAACTTTGTGAGTGCAGGGACACCATTACACGCGTGCACTACATATAGGTCACTACCTATATGTAGCTTCACAATGGTAACTCCGAATATGGCCATGTAACATGTCTATGATCATGGAATTGCCCCCTCTATGCCATCCTGGCATAGTTGGCACAATCCCATGATCCCAGTGGTCTGTAGCACAGACCCTGGTACTGCCAAACTGCCCTTCCTGGGGTTTCACTGCAGCTGCTGCTGCTGCCAACCCCTCAGACAGGCATCTGCCCTCCTGGGGTCCAGCCAGGCCTGGCCCAGGATGGCAGAACAAAGAACTTCCTCTGAGAGAGGGTGTGACACCCTCTCCCTTTGGAAAATGGTGTGAAGGCAGGGGAGGAGTAGCCTCCCCCAGCCTCTGGAAATGCTTTCTTGGGCACAGATGTGCCCAATTCTGCATAAGCCAGTCTACACCGGTTCAGGGACCCCTTAGCCCCTGCTCTGGCGTGAAACTGGACAAAGGAAAGGGGAGTGACCACTCCCCTGACCTGCACCTCCCCTGGGAGGTGTCCAGAGCTCCTCCAGTGTGCTCCAGACCTCTGCCATCTTGGAAACAGAGGTGCTGCTGGCACACTGGACTGCTCTGAGTGGCCAGTGCCACCAGGTGACGTCAGAGACTCCTGCTGATAGGCTCCTTCAGGTGTTAGTAGCCTATCCTCTCTCCTAGGTAGCCAAACCCTCTTTTCTGGCTATTTAGGGTCTCTGTCTCTGGGGAAACTTTAGATAACGAATGCATGAGCTCAGCCGAGTTCCTCTGCATCTCTCTCTTCACCTTCTGATAAGGAATCGACTGCTGACCGCGCTGGAAGCCTGCAAACCTGCAACATAGTAGCAAAGACGACTACTGCAACTCTGTAACGCTGATCCTGCCGCCTTCTCGACTGTTTTCCTGCTTGTGCATGCTGTGGGGGTAGCCTGCCTCCTCTCTGCACCAGAAGCTCCGAAGAAATCTCCCGTGGGTCGACGGAATCTTCCCCCTGCAACCGCAGGCACTAAAAAGCTGCATTACCGGTCCCTTGGGTCTCCTGTCAGCACGACGAGCGAGGTCCCTCGTATCCAGCGACTCTGTCCAAGTGACCCCCACAGTCCAGTGACTCTTCAGCCCAAGTTTGGTGGAGGTAAGTCCTTGCCAGAAAACTGGTAATGTCCTCCAATGGTAGAAAATGCAGTCTTAGGTTTAGCATCTTCTGACATTTTGATCTGCCAATACCCTGCAGTCAAATCAAAAGTGCTTAGATACTTGGCAGATGCCAGTGTATCTATTAGCTCATCTGCCCTGGGTATAGGGTGAGCGTCAGTTTTGGTTACCAAGTTGAGACCTCTATAGTCTACACAAAACCTCATTTCCTTCTTTCCATCTTTAGAATTGGGTTTTGGTACCAGTACCACAGGAGAAGCCCATGGACTGTCAGAGTGCTCAACCACTCCTAGTTCCAACATCTTCTGAACTTCTTGCTTTATGCAGTCCCTGACATGGTCAGGCTGCCTATAGATCTTACTTTTGACAGGTAAACTGTCTCCAGTATCTATAGTGTGCTCACACCAAGAAGTGGTGCCTGGCACAATGGAGAAGAGTTCTGAAAATTGTCCTAGGAGATTTATGCAATTATCTTTCTGCTCAGCAGTAAGACAATCAGCCAAAACTACACCTTCCACAAGAGCATCTTGTTCTGTGGAAGAGAAGAGATCAGGTAGAGGATCACTGTCTTCTTCCTGTCCCTCATCTGTTGCCATGAGCAGGGTGAGATCAGCCCTGTCATAGTAGGGTTTCAGGCGGTTGACATGGAGCACCCTAAGGGGACTCCTGGCAGTGCCTAAGTCAACCAAGTAGGTGACTTCACCCTTCTTTTCAACAATTGTGTGGGGTCCACTCCATTTATCTTGGAGTGCTCTTGGGGCCACAGGCTCCAAGACCCACACTTTCTGCCCTGGTTGGTACTGAACCAAAACAGCCTTCTGATCATGCCATTGCTTTTGGAGCTCTTGGCTGGCCTGAAGGTTTTTACTGGCCTTTTTCATGTACTCAGCCATCCTTGATCTGAGGCCAAGTACATAATCCACAATATCCTGCTTAGGAGCTTTTAAAGGTTGTTCCCAACCCTCCTTTACAAGTGTGAGTGGACCCCTAACAGGGTGTCCAAAAAGAAGTTCAAAGGGGCTGAAGCCCACTCCTTTCTGGGGTACCTCCCTGTAGGCAAAAAGGAGGCATGGTAGAAGGATATCCCATCTCCTGCGGAGTTTTTCAGGGAGTCCCATAATCATGCCTTTGAGAGTTTTATTAAATCTCTCCACCAGTCCATTTGTTTGTGGATGATAGGGTGTTGTGAACTTGTAAGTTACACCACACTCCTTCCACATGGCCTTTAAGTATGCAGACATGAAATTGCTTCCTCTGTCTGATACTACTTCCTTTGGGAAGCCCACCCTGGA
This sequence comes from Pleurodeles waltl, assembly GCF_031143425.1. NCBI lineage: Eukaryota > Metazoa > Chordata > Amphibia > Caudata > Salamandridae > Pleurodeles > Pleurodeles waltl. Next base: position 1,201,486,887 of record NC_090439.1, read on the forward strand.
AAATATTCCCAGGAGGGCCTTTGCCACTGCAGGAGCTGTAGTGGTCCTTAAAGGAATAGCTTCAGGATATCTTGTGGCATGGTCCACTACCACCAAGATAAACCTATTGCCTGAAGCAGTAGGAGGGTCAAGGGGGCCAACTATGTCAACCCCTACCCTTTCAAAGGGAACCCCAACCACAGGCAGTGGGATAAGGGGTGCCTTTGGAGTGCCACCTGTCTTGCCACTGGCTTGACAGGTTTCACAGGACTTACAAAATTCTTTTGTGTCCTCAGACATCCTAGGCCAATGAAACAATGGTACCAATCTGTCCCAAGTTTTCATTTGACCCAGGTGCCCAGCTAAGGGAATGTCATGTACCAGTGTTAGGAGGAACTTTCTGTACTCCTGAGGAATCACTAATCTCCTGGCAGCTCCAGGTTTAGGATCCCTTTGCTCAGTGTACAAGAGGTTGTCCTCCCAGTAAACTCTGTGTGAGTCACTGACATCCCCATTAGCCTGTTTGACAGCTTGCTGTCTGAGACCCTCTAATGTGGGACAGGTTTGCTGTGCCACACTCAGCTCCTCTCTGGCAGGCCCCCCTTCACCCAAAAGCTCAGCAGTGTCTGCTTCCAGCTCCTCTGGTGTAGGTTCTGCACAGGGAGGGAATTCTTCTTCCTCAGAAGTAGAATCCACTGTAGAGGGAGGGATAGTAGGAAGTGATTTACTTCTACTAGCCCTAGCTTTAGGGAGCACTTGGTCCATTGTTCCAGGATCTAAGCTTCCCTGTCCTTTTTGCTTTTTGGCCTGAGCCCTTGTCAAAGCAAAAATATGCCCTGGGATGCCCAGCATTGCTGCATGGGCCTCCAACTCCACATCTGACCAAGCTGATGTCTCCAAATCGTTCCCTAATAGACAGTCTACAGGTAAATCTGAAGCTACCACAACTTTCTTTGGACCAGATACCCCCCCCCAGTTGAGATTTACAACAGCCATGGGGTGGCTTTGTGTTATGTTGTGAGCATCGGTTACTTGGTACTGGTGTCCAAGTATGTGTTGTTCAGGGTGCACCAGTTTCTCAATCACCATTGTGACACTGGCACCTGTGTCCCTGTAGGCCTGGACCTCAACACCATTTATTAGGGTTAGTTGCTTGTACTTCTCCAAGTTATGGGGGCAAGCAACCAAAGTGGCTAAGTCAATAGCCCCTTCAGAGACTAAAGTAGCCTCTGTGGTCTCCCTAATCAGACCAACCCCAACTAAATTACCAAAAGTGAGCCCAGCTACTGCCTTGGATTGGCTATTAGTAGGTTTGCTCCCACCACCACTGCTATTAGTAGGGACACTAGGTGTAGCAGTAGGGGTTGTAGTGGTAGGAGCTGTGGTGCCTTTCTTTGGACAACTGGGATCTGTTGTCCAATGGCCTTTTATTTTACATAAATAGCACCATGGTTTCTTTTCCTTGTTCTGATTAAAGGAGGATTTGGACCCACCACCCCCACCAGAGTGTTTTTGTGGGCCTGATGAAGACTCATTTTTAGATTTGTCCCCACCCTTGTCAGAAGACTTACCATCCTTCTTTTTGTTGCCATCTTTGTCACCCCCTGTATGAACTTTTCTGTTCACTCTTGTTCTGACCCATTTGTCTGCCTTCTTTCCCAATTCTTGGGGAGAGGTCAGATCAGAGTCCACCAAGTACTGGTGCAACAAATCAGACACACAATTATTAAGAATATGCTCTCTCAGGATCAAGTTATACAGGGTGTCATAATCAGTAACTTTACTGCCATGTAACCACCCCTCCAAGGCCTTCACTGCCTGGTCAATGAAATCAACCCAGTCTTGTGAAGACTCCTTTTTGGTATCTCTGAACTTTATCCTGTACTGTTCAGTGGTTAAGCCATAACCATCCAGGAGTGCATTCTTAAGAACTTCGAAATTGTTAGCATCATTTTCTTTTACAGTAAGGAGCCTATCCCTACCTTTTCCAGTAAATGATAGCCATAGGATAGCAGCCCACTGCTTTTGAGGGACATCCTGTACAGCACAGGCCCTCTCAAGTGCAGCAAACCACTTGTTAATGTCATCCCCCTCCTTGTAAGGGGGAACTATCTTATGCAGATTCCTGGAATCATGCTCTTTTGCAGGATGACTATGGGGAATACTGCTGCTGCCACCATGGGTATCTAAACCCATTTTCTGTCTTTCCCTCTCTATTTCTAAAGACTGTCTATCCAAATCCAGCTGTTGCTTCTTGAGCTTCAGTCTGGTTTGCTCCACTCTCAATCTATTGAGCTCCCTTTCTAACAATCTGTCATCAGGGTGGGTGGGAGGGACATTTCTAGATACAGAGGTATGATGGGAATGAACAGAAGGAGACCTGTCCCTTACAGAGGGCACCCTAACAGCTTGGCTACCAGTATAATGTGAGAGCACACCATCAGTATGGTGTGATTCAACCTCTGTACCAACTATGCTAGACTGTCTAGTAATGGGCAGGCTGAGAAGTTTCTTTCCTGAACCTTTTCCTGGGGGAGTCCCTGGATCAGATTGAGAACCATTAGCTACTTTTTCTACAGATTGGGCACTTATGGCCTTATCCTGTACTCTAAGCATATTAATTAACAGTTCTAAGGAAGGATTCTTCCCTACACTCAAACCTCTCTCTATGCAGAGACTCCTTGCTCCTTTCCAGCTAAGGTGATCATATGCAAGTTTGGACAGTTCAACTTTTTGGCCTGTGCCAGACATTTTTAGAGAGAGTTAAAGTGATAGACAAAGAGAAAAAAGTTTTCAGAACTTTTTGGAAAGACAGAAAAAAACTTTTTAAACTTTTAAGAACTTTTTGAAAGTTTAGAAGTACTTTTCAGCACTTAGAAAAGAGTGAAAAGAGGAAATGCAAAACTTTTTGGCTATGTGTATATACACTGACCTTGTTTTGTATATTTTTCTCTTATGAAAAGTACAATGACAAGAGTGGTAAGTAGTCTCAAAGCACTTATCCCACCGCTGCACAACCAATGTAGGAGGCTGGACTGGCTTGTAGTGAGTACCAAGGGGTACTTGCACCTTGCACCAGGCCCAGTTATCCCTTATTAGTGTATAGGGTGTCTAGCAGCTTAGGCTGATAGATAATGGTAGCTTAGCAGAGCAGCTTAGGCTGAACTAGGAGACGTGTGAAGCTACTACAGTACCACTTAGTGTCATATGCACAATATCATAAGAAAACACAATACACAGTTATACTAAAAATAAAGGTACTTTATTTTTATGACAATATGCCAAAGTATCTTAGAGTGTACCCTCAGTGAGAGGATAGGAAATATACACAAGATATATATACACAATAGCAAAAATATGCAGTATAGTCTTAGAAAACAGTGCAAACAGTGTATAGTTACAATAGGATGCAATGGGGAAACATAGGGATAGGGGCAACCCAAACCATATACTCCAGAAGTGGAATGCGAACCACGAATGGACACCAAACCTATGTGAACTTGTAGAGGGTCGCTGGGACTATCAGAAAATAGTGAGAGTTAGAAAAATAACCCTCCCCAAGACCCTGAAAAGTGAGTGCAAAGTGCACTAAAGTTCCCCTAAGGACAAAATAGTCGTGTTAGAGGGAGAATGCAAGGAAAACACAAATCAGCAATGCAACAACGATGGATTCCTGTCTGAAGGTACCTGTGGAACAAGGGGACCAAGTCCAAAAGTCACAAGCAACTCGGAGATGGGCAGATGCCCAAGAAATGCCAGCGGTTGGTGCAAAGAAGCTCTTACTAGGCTGAAGAACTGTGAATACTGCAGGAACGACAAGGGTTAGAGACTTCCCCTTTGGAGGAGGGATCCCCAACGCCTTGGAGAGTCGTGCAGAAGTGTATTCCCGCCGAATGGACGCCAACAAGCCTTGCTACACGCAAATCGTGCGTTTGGCGTTTTTGGACGCTGCTGGGGCCCAGGAGGGACCAGGAGGTCGCAAATTGGACCTGCAGAGAGAGGGGACGTCGAGCAAGACAAAGAGCCCTCACTGAAGCAGGTAGCACCCGGAGAAGTGCCAGAAACAGGCACTACGAGGATGCGTGAAACGGTGCTCGCCGAAGTTGCACAAAGGAGTCCCACGTCGCCGGAGACCAACTTAGAAAGTCGTGCAATGCAGGTTAGAGTGCCGTGGACCCAGGCTTGGCTGTGCACGAAGGATTTCCGCCGGAAGTGCACAGGGGCCGGAGTAGCTTGCAAAGTCGCGGTTCCCAGCAATGCAGCCCAGCGAGGTGAGGCAAGGACTTACCTCCACCAAACTTGGGCTGAAGAGTCACTGGACTGTGGGGGTCACTTGGACGGTGTCGCTGGATTCGAGGGACCTCGCTCGTCGTGCTGAGAGGAGACCCAAGGGACCGGAGATGCAGCTTTTTGGTGCCTGCGGTTGCAGGGGGAAGATTCCGTCGACCCACGGGAGATTTCTTCGGAGCTTCTGGTGCAGAGAGGAGGCAGACTACCCCCACAGCATGCACCAGCAGGAAAACAGTCGAGAAGGCGGCAGGATCAGCGTTACAGAGTTGCAGTAGTCGTCTTTGCTACTATGTTGCAGGTTTGCAGGCTTCCAGCGCGGTCAGCGGTCGATTCCTTATCAGAAGGTGAAGAGGGAGATGCAGAGGAACTCGGCTGAGCTCATGCATTCGTTATCTAAAGTTTCCCCAGAGACAGAGACCCTAAATAGCCAGAAAAGAGGGTTTGGCTACCTAGGAGAGAGGAAAGGCTACTAACACCTGAAGGAGCCTATCACAAGGAGTCTCTGACGTCACCTGGTGGCACTGGCCACTCAGAGCAGTCCAGTGTGCCAGCATCACCTCTGTTTCCAAGATGGCAGAGGTCTGGAGCACACTGGAGGAGCTCTGGACACCTCCCAGGGGAGGTGCAGGTCAGGGGAGTGGTCACTCCCCTTTCCTTTGTCCAGTTTCGCGCCAGAGCAGGGGCTAAGGGGTCCCTGAACCGGTGTAGACTGGCTTATGCAGAATTGGGCACATCTGTGCCCAACAAAGCATTTCCAGAGGCTGGGGGAGGCTACTCCTCCCCTGCCTTCACACCATTTTCCAAAGGGAGAGGGTGTCACACCCTCTCTCAGAGGAAGTTCTTTGTTCTGCCATCCTGGGCCAGGCCTGGCTGGACCCCAGGAGGGCAGCTGTCTGTCTGAGGGGTTGGCAGCAGCAGCAGCTGCAGAGAAACCCCAGGAAGGGCAGTTTGGCAGTACCAGGGTCTGTGCTACAGACCACTGGGATTATGGAATTGTACCAACAATGTCAGGATGGCATAGAGGGGGCAATTCCATGATCATAGACATGTTACATGGCCATATTCGGAGTTACCATGGTGAAGCTACATATAGGTAGTGACCTATATGTAGTGCACGCGTGTAATGGTGTCCCCGCACTCACAAAGTTCAGTGAATTGGCTCTGAACAATGTAGGGGCACCTTGGCTAGTGCCAGGGTGCCCTCACACTAAGTAACTTTGCACCTAACCTTTACCAGGTAAAGGTTAGACATATAGGTGACTTATAAGTTACTTAAGTGCAGTGTAAAATGGCTGTGAAATAACGTGGACGTTATTTCACTCAGGCTGCAGTGGCAGGCCTGTGTAAGAATTGTCAGAGCTCCCTATGGGTGGCAAAAGAAATGCTGCAGCCCATAGGGATCTCCTGGAACCCCAATACCCTGGGTACCTCAGTACCATATACTAGGGAATTATAAGGGTGTTCCAGTAAGCCAATGTAAATTGGTAAAAATGGTCTCTAGCCTGTCAGTGACAATTTGGAAAGAAATGAGAGAGCATAACCACTGAGGTTCTGATTAGCAGAGCCTCAGTGAGACAGTTAGTCACTACACAGGTAACACATTCAGGCACACTTATGAGCACTGGGGCCCTGGGTTACCAGGGTCCCAGTGACACATACAACTAAAACAACATATATACAGTGAAAAATGGGGGTAACATGCCAGGCAAGATGGTACTTTCCTACAGTACTGTAGTAGCTTCACATGTCTCCTAGTTCAGCCTAAGCTGCTCTGCTAAGCTACCATTATCTATCAGCCTAAGCTGCTAGACACCCTATACACTAATAAGGGATAACTGGGCCTGGTGCAAGGTGCAAGTACCCCTTGGTACTCACTACAAGCCAGTCCAGCCTCCTACATTGGTTGTGCAGTGGTGGGATAAGTGCTTGAGACTGCTTACCACTCTTGTCATTGTACTTTTCATAAGAGAAAAATATACAAAACAAGGTCAGTGTATATACACATAGCCAAAAAGTTTTGCATTTCCTCTTTTCACTCTTTTCTAAGTGCTGGAAAGTACTCCTAAACTTTCAAAAAGTTCTTAAAAGTTTAAAAAGTTTTTTCTGTCTTTCCAAAAAGTTCTGAAAACTTTTTTCCCTTTTTCTATCACTTTAACTCTCTCTAAAAAATGTCTGGCACAGGCCAAAGTGTTGATCTGTCCAAACTTGCATATGACAACCTTAGCTGGAAAAGAGCAAGGAGTCTCTGTATAGAGAGAGGTTTGAGTGTAGGGAAGAATCCTTCCTTGGAACTGTTAATTAACATGCTTAGAGAACAGGATAAGGCCATAGGTGCCCCATCTGTTGAAAAAGTACCTAATAGTTCCCAATCTGATTCAGGGACTCCCCCAGGAAAAGATTCAGGAAAGAAACTTCCTAGCCTGCCCATTACTAGACAATCTAGCATAGATGGTAATGATGATGAGCCACACCAAATAAATAGTGTTGTCTCACATCATAGCAAAAGCATTTATTCTCACCATACTGGTAGTAATGTTTCTGTAAACCAAGCTGTTAGGGTGCCTTCTGTAAGGGACAGGTCTCCTTCTGTTCATTCCCATCATAGCTCTGTTTCTAGAAATGTCCCTCCCACCAACCCTGATGACAGAATGTTAGAGAGGGAACTCAATAGGTTGAGGGTGGAACAAACCAGACTGAAGCTTAAAAAGCAACAGCTGGATTTGGATAGACAGTCTTTTGAATTAGAGAAGGAAAGACAGAAGTTGGGTTTAGATACCCATGGTGGCAGCAGCAGTATTCCACATAGTCATCCTGCAAAAGAGCATGATTCCAGGAATCTGCACAAGATAGTTCCCCCTTATAAGGAGGGGGATGACATTAACAAGTGGTTTGCTGCACTTGAGAGGGCCTGTGTTGTACAGGATGTCCCTCAAAGGCAGTGGGCTGCTATCCTATGGCTATCATTTAGTGGAAAAGGTAGGGATAGGCTCCTTACTGTGAAAGAAAATGATGCTAATAATTTCCAAGTTCTTAAGAATGCACTCCTGGATGGTTATGGCTTAACCACTGAACAGTACAGGATAAAGTTCAGAGAGACCAAAAAGGAGTCTTCACAAGACTGGGTTGATTTCATTGACCAGGCAGTGAAGGCCTTGGAGGGGTGGTTACATGGCAGTAAAGTTACTGATTATGACAGCCTGTATAACCTGATCCTGAGAGAGCATATTCTTAATAATTGTGTGTCTGATTTGTTGCACCAGTACTTGGTGGACTCTGATCTGACCTCTCCCCAAGAATTGGGAAAGAAGGCAGACAAATGGGTCAGAACAAGAGTGAACAGAAAAGTTCATACAGGGGGTGACAAAGATGGCAACAAAAAGAAGGATGGTAAGTCTTCTGACAAGGGTGGGGACAAATCTAAAAATGAGTCTTCATCAGGCCCACAAAAACACTCTGGTGGGGGTGGTGGGTCCAAATCCTCCTTTAATCAGAACAAGGAAAAGAAACCATGGTCCTATTTATGTAAAATAAAAGGCCATTGGACAACAGATCCCAGTTGTCCAAAGAAAGGCACCACTGCTCCTACCACTACAACCCCTACTGCTACACCTAGTGTCCCTACTAATAGCAGTGGTGGTGGGAGCAAACCTACTAATAGCCAATCCAAGGGAGTAGCTGGGCTCACTTTTGGTAACTTAGTTGGGGCTGGTCTGATTAGGGAGACCACAGAGGCTACTTTAGTCTCTGAAGGGGCTATTGATTTAGTCACTTTGGTTGCTTGCCACCATAACTTGGAGAAGTACAAGCAACTAACCCTAATAAATGGTGTTGAGGTCCAGGCCTACAGGGACACAGGTGCCAGTGTCACAATGGTGATTGAGAAACTGGTGCACCCTGAACAACACATACTTGGACACCAGTACCAAGTAACCGATGCTCACAACATAACACAAAGCCACCTCATGGCTGTTGTAAATCTCAACTGGGGGGGGTAACTGGTCCAAAGAAAGTTGTGGTAGCTTCAGATTTACCTGTAGACTGTCTATTAGGGAATGATTTGGAGACATCAGCATGGTCAGATGTGGAGTTGGAGGCCCATGCAGCAATGCTGGGCATCCCAGGGCATATTTTTGCTTTGACAAGGGCTCAGGCCAAAAAGCAAAAAGGACAGGGAAGCTTGGATCCTGGAACAATGGACCAAGTGCTCCCTAAAGCTAGGGCTAGTAGAAGCACACCACTTCCTACTATCCCTCCCTCTACAGTGGATTCTAATTCTAAGGAAGAAGAATTCCCTCCCTGTGCAGAACCTACACCAGAGGAGCTGGAAGCAGACACTGCTGAGCTTTTGGGTGAAGGGGGGCCTGCCAGAGAGGAGCTGAGTGTGGCACAGCAAACCTGTACCACATTAGAGGGTCTCAGACAGCAAGCTGTCAAACAGGCTAATGGGGATGTCAGTGACTCTCACAGAGTTTACTGGGAGGACAACCTCTTGTACACTGAGCATAGGGATCCTAAACCTGGAGCTGCCAGGAGATTAGTGATTCCTCAGGAGTACAGAAAGTTCCTCCTAACACTGGCACATGACATTCCCTTAGCTGGGCACCTAGGACAAATGAAAACTTGGGACAGGCTTGTTCCCCTGTTTCATTGGCCTAGGATGTCTGAGGACACAAAGGAATTTTGTAAGTCCTGTGAAACCTGTCAAGCCAGTGGCAAGACAGGTGGCACACCAAAGGCACCCCTTATTCCACTGCCTGTGGTTGGGGTTCCCTTTGAAAGGGTAGGGGTTGACATAGTTGGCCCCCTTGACCCTCCTACTGCTTCAGGCAATAGGTTTATCTTGGTGGTAGTGGACCATGCCACAAGATATCCTGAAGCTATTCCTTTAAGGACCACTACAGCTCCTGCAGTGGCAAAGGCCCTCCTGGGAATATTTTCCAGGGTGGGCTTCCCAAAGGAAGTAGTATCAGACAGAGGAAGCAATTTCATGTCTGCATACTTAAAGGCCATGTGGAAGGAGTGTGGTGTAACGTACAAGTTCACAACACCCTATCATCCACAAACAAATGGACTGGTGGAGAGATTTAATAAAACTCTCAAAGGCATGATTATGGGTCTCCCTGAAAAACTCCGCAGGAGATGAGATATCCTTCTACCATGCCTCCTTTTTGCCTACAGGGAGGTACCCCAGAAAGGAGTGGGCTTCAGCCCCTTTGATCTTCTTTTTGGACACCCTGTTAGGGGTCCACTCACACTTGTAAAGGAGGGTTGGGAACAACCTTTAAAAGCTCCTAAGCAGGATATTGTGGATTATGTACTTGGCCTCAGATCAAGGATGGCTGAGTACATGAAAAAGGCCAGTAAAAACCTTCAGGCCAGCCAAGAGCTCCAGAAGCAATGGCATGATCAGAAGGCTGTTTTGGTTCAGTACCAACCAGGGCAGAAAGTGTGGGTCTTGGAGCCTGTGGCCCCAAGAGCACTCCAAGATAAATGGAGTGGACCCCACACAATTGTTGAAAAGAAGGGTGAAGTCACCTACTTGGTTGACTTAGGCACTGCCAGGAGTCCCCTTAGGGTGCTCCATGTCAACCGCCTGAAACCCTACTATGACAGGGCTGATCTCACCCTGCTCATGGCAACAGATGAGTGACAGGAAGAAGACAGTGATCCTCTACCTGATCTCTTCTCTTCCACAGATCAAGATGCTCTTGTGGAAGGTGTAGTTTTGGCTGATTGTCTTACTGCTGAGCAGAAAGACAATTGCATAAATCTCCTAGGACAATTTTCAGAACTCTTCTCTACTGTGCCAGGCACCACTTCTTGGTGTGAGCACACTATAGATACTGGAGACAGTTTACCTGTCAAAAGTAAGATCTATAGGCAGCCTGACCATGTCAGGGACTGCATAAAGCAAGAAGTTCAGAAAATGTTGGAACTAGGAGTGGTTGAGCACTCTGACAGTCCATGGGCTTCTCCTGTGGTACTGGTACCAAAACCCAATTCTAAAGATGGAAAGAAGGAAATGCGGTTTTGTGTAGACTATAGAGGTCTCAACTTGGTAACCAAAACTGATGCTCACCCTATACCCAGGGCAGATGAGCTTATAGATACACTGGCATCTGCCAAGTCTCTAAGCACTTTTGATTTGACTGCAGGGTATTGGCAGATCAAATTATCAGAAGATGCTAAACCTAAGACTGCATTTTCTACCATTGGAGGACATTACCAGTTTACTGTAATGCCTTTTGGTTTGAAAAATGCACCTGCCACTTTTCAGAGGTTGGTGAACACAGTCCTGCAAGGGCTGGAAGCTTTCAGTGCAGCATATTTGGACGATATAGCTGTCTTTAGCTCCAGCTGGGATGATCACCTGGTCCACCTATGGAAAGTTTTGGAGGCCCTGCAAAAGGCAGGCCTCACTATCAAGGCTTCAAAGTGCCAGATAGGGCAGGGTAAAGTGGTTTATCTGGGACACCTTGTTGGTGGGGAACAGATTGCACCACTTCAGGGGAAAATCCAAACTATTATTGATTGAGTTCCCCCTACCACTCAGACTCAGGTGAGAACCTTCCTAGGCCTCACTTGGTATTACAGGAGGTTCATTAAGAACTATGGCTCCATTGCAGCACCTCTTAATGACCTCACATCCAAGAAAATGCCTAAAAAGGTATTATGGACAGCAAACTGTCAGAAAGCTTTTGAGGAGCTGAAGCAGGCCATGTGCTCTGCACCTGTCCTGAAAAGCCCTTGTTACTCTAAACAATTCTATGTCCAGACTGATGCATCTGAATTAGGAGGAGGGGCAGTCCTATCACAACTTAATTCTGAGGGCCAGGATCAACCTGTTGCTTTTATTAGTAGAAGGTTGACCCCTAGAGAAAAGCGTTGGTCTGCCATTGAGAGGGAGGCCTTAGCTGTGGTCTGGGCTCTGAAGAAGTTGAGGCCATACCTGTTTGGCACTCACTTCATTGTTCAGACAGACCACAAACCTCTACTTTGGCTAAAACAAATGAAAGGTGAAAATCCTAAATTGTTGAGGTGGTCCCTATCCCTACAGGGAATGGACTATACAGTGGAACATAGACCTGGGAGTAGCCACTCCAATGCAGATGGACTCTCCAGATATTTCCACTTAGACAATGAAGACTCATCAGGTCATGGCTAGTCTTATAGTCCTTCGTTTGGGGGGGGGTTGTGTAGGAAAGTACCATCTTGCCTGGCATGTTACCCCCATTTTTCACTGTATATATGTTGTTTTAGTTGTATGTGTCACTGGGACCCTGGTAACCCAGGGCCCCAGTGCTCATAAGTGTGCCTGAATGTGTTACCTGTGTAGTGACTAACTGTCTCACTGAGGCTCTGCTAATCAGAACCTCAGTGGTTATGCTCTCTCATTTCTTTCCAAATTGTCACTAACAGGCTAGTGACCATTTTTACCAATTTACATTGGCTTACTGGAACACCCTTATAATTCCCTAGTATATGGTACTGAGGTACCCAGGGTATTGGGGTTCCAGGAGATCCCTATGGGCTGCAGCAATTCTTTTGCCACCCATAGGGAGCACTGACAATCCTTACACAGGCCTGCCACTGCAGCCTGAGTGAAATAACGTCCACGTTATTTCACAGCCATTTTACACTGCACTTAAGTAACTTATAAGTCACCTATATGTCTAACCTTTACCTGGTAAAGGTTAGGTGCAAAGTTACTTAGTGTAAGGGCACCCTGGCACTAGCCAAGGTGCCCCCACATTGTTCAGAGCCAATTCCCTGAACTTTGTGAGTGCGGGGACACCATTACACGCCTGCACTACATATAGGTCACTACCTATATGGAGCTTCACAATGGTAACTCCGAATATGGCCATGTAACATGTCTATGATCATGGAATTGCCCCCTCTATGCCATCCTGGCATAGTTGGCACAATCCCATGATCCCAGTGGTCTGTAGCACAGACCCTGGTACTGCCAAACTGCCCTTCCTGGGGTTTCACTGCAGCTGCTGCTGCTGCCAACCCCTCAGACAGGCATCTGCCCTCCTGGGGTCCAGCCAGGCCTGGCCCAGGATGGCAGAACAAAGAACTTCCTCTGAGAGAGGGTGTGACACCCTCTCCCTTTGGAAAATGGTGTGAAGGCAGGGGAGGAGTAGCCTCCCCCAGCCTCTGGAAATGCTTTCTTGGGCACAGATGTGCCCAATTCTGCATAAGCCAGTCTACACCGGTTCAGGGACCCCTTAGCCCCTGCTCTGGCGCGAAACTGGACAAAGGAAAGGGGAGTGACCACTCCCCTGACCTGCACCTCCCCTGGGAGGTGTCCAGAGCTCCTCCAGTGTGCTCCAGACCTCTGCCATCTTGGAAACAGAGGTGCTGCTGGCACACTGGACTGCTCTGAGTGGCCAGTGCCACCAGGTGACGTCAGAGACTCCTGCTGATAGGCTCCTTCAGGTGTTAGTAGCCTATCCTCTCTCCTAGGTAGCCAAACCCTCTTTTCTGGCTATTTAGGGTCTCTGTCTCTGGGGAAACTTTAGATAACGAATGCATGAGCTCAGCCGAGTTCCTCTGCATCTCTCTCTTCACCTTCTGATAAGGAATCGACTGCTGACCGCGCTGGAAGCCTGCAAACCTGCAACATAGTAGCAAAGACGACTACTGCAACTCTGTAACGCTGATCCTGCCGCCTTCTCGACTGTTTTCCTGCTTGTGCATGCTGTGGGGGTAGCCTGCCTCCTCTCTGCACCAGAAGCTCCGAAGAAATCTCCCGTGGGTCGACGGAATCTTCCCCCTGCAACCGCAGGCACCAAAAAGCTGCATTACCGGTCCCTTGGGTCTCCTCTCAGCACGACGAGCGAGGTCCCTCGAATCCAGCGACTCTGTCCAAGTGACCCCCACAGTCCAGTGACTCTTCAGCCCAAGTTTGGTGGAGGTAAGTCCTTGCCTCACCTCGCTGGGCTGCATTGCTGGGAACCGCGACTTTGCAGCTACTCTGGCCCCTGTGCACTTCCGGCGGAAATCCTTTATGCACAGCCAAGCCTGGGTCCACGGCACTCAAACCTGCATTGCACGACTTTCTAAGTTGGTCTCCGGCGACGTGGGACTCCTTTGTGCAACTTCGACAAGCACCATTTCACGCATCCTTGTAGTGCCTGTTTCTGGCACTTCTCCGGGTGCTACCTGCTTTAGTGAGGGCACTTTTTCTTGCTCGACTTCCCTTCTCTCTTCAGGTCCAATTTGCGACCTCCTGGTCCCTCCTGGGCCCCAGCAGCGTCCAAAAACGCCAAACACACGATTTGCAGCTAGCAAGGCTTGTTGGCATTCTTTCGGCGGGAAAACACTTCTGCACGACTCTCCAAGGCGAGAGGAATCCGTCCACCAAAGGGGAAGTCTCTAGCCCTTTTTGTTCCTGCAGAAACCTCAGCTTCTTCTGTCCAGTAGAAGCTTCTTTGCACCCGCAGCTGGCATTTCCTGGGCATCTGCCCATCTCCGACTTGCTTGTGACTTTTGGACTTGGTCCCCTTGTTCCACAGGTACCCTAGATTGGAAATCCACAGTTGTTGCATTGCTGGTTTGTGTCTTTCCTGCATTATTCCTCTAACACGACTTCTTTGTCCTTAGGGGAACTTTAGTGCACTTTGCACTCACTTTTCAGGGTCTTGGGGAGGGTTATTTTTCTAACTCTCACTATTTTCTAATAGTCCCAGCGACCCTCTACAAGGTCACATAGGTTTGGGGTCCATTCGTGGTTCGCATTCCACTTTTGGAGTATATGGTTTGTGTTGCCCCTATCCCTATGTTTCCCCATTGCATCCTATTGTAACTATACATTGTTTGCACTGTTTTATAAGACTATACTGCATATTTTTGCTATTGTGTATATATATCTTGTGTATATTTCCTATCCTCTCACTGAGGGTACACTCTAAGATACTTTGGCATATTGTCATAAAAATAAAGTACCTTTATTTTTAGTATAACTGTGTATTCTGTTTTCTCATGATATTGTGCATATGACACTAAGTGGTACTGTAGTAGCTTCACACGTCTCCTAGTTCAGCCTAAGCTGCTCTGCTAAGCTACGATTATCTATCAGCCTAAGCTGCTAGACACCCTATACACTAATAAGGGATAACTGGGCCTGATGCAAGGTGCAAGTACCCCTTGGTACTCACTACAAGCCAGTCCAGCCTCCTACATTGGTTGTGCAGCGGTGGGATAAGTGCTTTGAGACTACTTACCACTCTTGTCATTGTACTTTTCATAAGAGAAAAATATACAAAACAAGGTCAGTGTATATACACATAGTCAAAAAGTTTTGCATTTCCTCTTTTCATTCTTTTCTAAGTGCTGAAAAGTACTTCTAAACTTTCAAAAAGTTCTTAAAAGTTGAAAAAGTTTTTTTTCTGTCTTTCTAAAAAGTTCTGAAAACTTTTTTCTCTTTTTCTATCACTTTAACTCTCTCTAAAAATGTCTGGCACAGGCCAAAATGTTGATCTGTCCAAACTTGCATATGATCACCTTAGCTGGAAAGGAGCAAGGAGTCTCTGCATAGAGAGAGGTTTGAGTGTAGGGAAGAATCCTTCTTTGGAATTATTGCTTAACATGCTTAGAGAACAAGATAAGGCCATAGGGGCCACATCTGTTGAAAAAGTAGCAAATGGTTCCCAATCTGATCCAGGGACTCCCCCAGGAAAAGATTCAGGAAAGAAACTTCCTAGCCTGCCCATTACTAGACAGTCTAGCATAGTTGGTAATGATGGAGAGCCTCACCATACAAATAGTGTTGTCTCACATCATAGCAAAAGCTTTATTCTCACCATACTGGTAGTGATGTTTCTGTTAGCCAAGCTGTTAGGGTGGCTTCTGTAAGGGACAGGTCTCCTTCTGTTCATTCTTCTGTGTCTAAGAATGTCCCTCACACCAACCCTGATGACAGAATGTTAGAGAGGGAACTCAATAAGTTGAGAGTGGAACAAACCAGGCTGAAGCTTAAAAAGCAACAGCTGGATTTGGATAGACAGTCTTTTGAACTAGAGAAAGAAAGACAGAAGTTGGGTTTAGATACCCATGGTGGCAGCAGCAGTATTCCCCATAGTCATCCTGCAAAAGAGCATGATTCCAGGAATCTGCATAAGATAGTTCCCCTTATAAGGAGGGGGATGACATTAACAAGTGGTTTGCTGCACTTGAGAGGGCCTGTGTTGTTCAGGATGTCCCTCAAAGGCAGTGGGCTGCTATCCTATGGCTATCATTTAGTGGAAAAGGTAGGGATAGGCTCCTTACTGTGAAAGAAAATGATGCTAATAATTTCCAAGTTCTTAAGAATGCACTCCTGGATGGTTATGGCTTAACCACTGAACAGTACAGGATAAAGTTCAGAGAGACCAAAAAGGAGTCTTCACAAGACTGGGTTGATTTCATTGACCATTCAGTGAAGGCCTTGGAGGGGTGGTTACATGGCAGTAAAGTTACTGATTATGACAGCCTGTATAACTTGATCCTGAGAGAGCTTGTTCTTAATAATTGTGTGTCTGATTTGTTGCACCAGTACTTGGTGGACTCTGATCTGACCTCTCCTCAAGAATTGGGAAAGAAGGCAGACAAATGGGTCAGAACAAGGGTGAACAGAAAAGTTCATACAGGGGGTGACAAAGATGGCAACAAAAAGAAGGATGGTAAGTCTTCTGACAAGGGAGGGGAAAAATCTAAAAATGAGTCTTCATCAGGCCCACAAAAACACTCTGGTGGGGGTGGTGGGTGTAGGAGGCTGGACTGGCTTGTAGTGAGTACCAAGGGGTACTTGCACCTTGCACCAGGCCCAGTTATCCCTTATTAGTGTATAGGGTGTCTAGCAGCTTAGGCTGATAGATAATGGTAGCTTAGCAGAGCAGCTTAGGCTGAACTAGGAGACGTGTGAAGCTACTACAGTACCACCTAGTGTCATATGCACAATATCATAAGAAAACATAATACACAGTTATACTAAAAATAAAGGTACTTTATTTTTATGACAATATGCCAAAGTATCTTAGAGTGTACCCTCCGTGAGAGGATAGGAAATATACACAAGATATATATACACAATAGCAAAAATATGCAGTATAGTCTTAGAAAACAGTGCAAACAATGTATAGTTACAATAGGATGCAATGGGGAAACATAGGGATAGGGGCAACACAAACCATATACTCCAAAAGTGGAATGCGAACCACGAATGGACCCCAAACCTATGTGACCTTGTAGAGGGTCGCCGGGACTATTAGAAAATAGTGGACGTTATTTCACTCAGGCTGCAGTGGCAGGCCTGTGTAAGAATTGTCAGAGCTCCCTATGGGTGGCAAAAGAAATGCTGCAGCCCATAGGGATCTCCTGGAACCCCAATACCCTGGGTACCTCAGTACCATATACTAGGGAATTATAAGGGTGTTCCAGTAAGCCAATGTAAATTGGTAAAATTGGTCACTAGCCTGTTAGTGACAATTTGAAAGAAATGAGAGAGCATAACCACTGAGGTTCTGATTAGCAGAGCCTCAGTGAGACAGTTAGTCACTACACAGGTAACACATTCAGGCACACTTATGAGCACTGGGAACCTCAGTGAGACACTTAGGGGGTTATTCTAACTTTGGAGGAGTGTTAATCCGTCCCAAAAGTGACGGTAAAGTGACGGATATACCACCAGCCGTATTACGAGTTCCATAGGATATAATGGACTCGTAATACGGCTGGTGGTAAATCCGTCACTTTTCCGTCACTTTTGGGACGGATTAGCACCTCCTCCAAAGTTAGAATAACCCCCTTAGTCACTACACAGGTAACACATTCAGGCACACTTATGAGCACTGGGGCCCTGGATGACAGGGTCCCAGTGACACATACAACTAAAACAACATATATACAGTGAAAAATGGGGGTAACATGCCAGGCAAGATGGTACTTTCCTACAAGTCTCCCCCCACCACTGGCAGCACCCCCACCAGCACCGGCACCACTACCACTGTGCAGCCGTAGGAGCCGGCGGAAGAACTGTAGTCCTGCCTCCATGGAGTATCATGCATCCTGCCCACTGCAAATCTCGTGGCTATGACACCCAAGTGTGGGACTGTGACCTGGCACGCCCCAAGTGATGCATCACTGGGCACAAAGCCCCCTCCAGAACCAGTGGAAGAAGGCATCCATGCACCCCCTCCTTGGCAGGATGAAGCACACTGGGCACAAAGCCCCCTCCAGAACCAGTGGAAGAAGGCATCCACTCACCCTATCCTTGGCAGGATGAAGCCAGGATGAAGCACACTGGGCACAAAGCCCCCTCCAGAACCAGTGGAAGAAGGCATCAACTCACCCCATTCTTGGCAGGATGAAGCACAGTGGGCACAAAGCCCCCTCCAGAACCAGTGGAAGAAGGCATCCACTCACCCTATCCTTGGCAGGATGAAGCACACTGGCACAATGCCCCCTCCAGAACCAGTGGAGAAGCCACCCACTTGAGAGTCTGTGGACTTGCACTCCCCAGGACCAAGCAGTGGAGAAGCCATCCACTTAAGAGACTGTGGCTTTGCACTCCCCAGGACTAAGCAGGGGGCAAACCATCCACTAGAGAGACTGTGGCTTTGTACTCCCCAGGACCAAGCAGTGGGCAAACCACCCACTAGAGAGATTGTGGCTTTGCACTCCCCAGTACCAAGCAGTGGGCATGGAGCACCCTCCAGGAACAGTGGCGTAGTACCATCTTCTGGCTGAGGTGCCCCCCCCCTTTCCCGTCCCCATGAGGTGCCTGTGTGTTTTCGACCTGATGCCCCTGCAGCGTTCTCTCTGTTTTGAGGCAGGAGTTAAGTGTGGGCTTGGCCCATGTGTTGTGGCCCAGTGGGTCACAGACTATTTTTGTGTGGACATTGTCCCTCATTGTTTATATATTGTACATATTGTACATACTGTTTATTTATTTATGAACGTGTTTCTAAGTATTTCTAATATGACACTCATTTGACTCAATTCCTTTTGTTCTTGTGTAATTCCTGAGGGTTACGGGATGTATATATAACGCTGTTGTATCTGTTTGTGTGCATGGTGTTGGGGGTGTGGGTGGGGGTGTTGCGTGTGTGTGTCACTCTCTTTTTCCTCCCCCCTCCCTTGTCTGCTAGGTGCCGTACTCACCGTCATCGCCGGTGTAAGTGCTCCTGGTATATGAGCGGATACACCAGCATGGGGAAGACCTGCAGCTCGGGCTCCATTGTGCCCTGGTTCTTCCTTGAGTGTCGAGAGGTGAATGGTTTCCCTTCAAAGTACTGTTTCCGCCATGCTTTTGATGGTGTTGGTACCGCCCCGGAAAAGCTGGTGGATGAGGGGTTGGAATGGAGTGGGCGGTACATTGTCTTCCGCCTGCCTGTTGGCGGTTACCGCAGCAGTGTTTGTAGCTACCGCTGTGGCGGACGGACTGTTAAAGTGGCTCTCAGTTTCCGACGTGGTTATGATTCCATATTGTTACCGCCGGCCTGTTGGCAGTATTGCCGCCGCTTTAACACTGACAGCCAGGGTTGTAATGAGTGCCATAGTTGTGATAATAAGCAATTGGCATCTCAGCAACCTATTGTTCCTGCAAATTGAGGAAAAAGTCATGTTTGTGGTACAAATACATCTATTTGGTATTGGCTCATTAACTAATTTATCAATTTTAAGACCTGTCCTGCTACAACCCAGGAATGTTGAAGATGCAAAAAAAATTGGACATTATGGGAAAGTATGTAGAGGAGGTGGCAAACATGTAGGTGTTAGACTTAGCATCCTTGGTGTGGTATTCCCTAACTTTTTGCCTGTGTTTCCCTGGTTGTTGATGTGTGCTGGACTCTGTTTTTGCTGTTTTTGGTACTCTGGGCACTTTAGCACTGCTGACTAAGTACTAAAGTGCAGGTGCTCCTATGTAACATATATGTGTAATTGGCTTTCCATGATTGACATATTTGATTTACTAGTAAGTCCCTAGTACAGTGCGCTAGAGGTGCCCTGGGGCCTGTAAGTCAAATGCTACTAATGGGCCTGCAGCACTGATTTTGCCACCCACATACGTAGTCCTGTAAGCATGTCTCAGAGCTTCCACTGCAGTGCCTGTGTGTGCAATCTTCACTGCTAATTCGACTCTGCAACTGTACCCACTTGGCACCCCTAAACCATCCCTTTTTATATATGTAAGGGACCCCTAAGGTAGGCCCTAGGTAGCCCCATCAGCAGGGTGCAGTATATGTTAACGGTGGGACATGTACTTATGTGTTTTACATGTCCTGACAGTGAATTACTGCCACAATTTAAAAATACATCTTTTTTTGAAGTTGGTTTTTAGATTGTGTGTTTGAAAATGGCACTTTTTGAAAGTAAGCATTTTCCTGCTTAAACCATTCTATGACTCTGCTTGTTTGTGGATTCCCCTGTCTGGGTCAGTTTGACAGTTGGGCTGTGTGCACCTCTCCTCTAGACAGTGACACAAAGGGAGCTGGGGTGTAGCCTGCATATCCTGATGAGCCATCTGTGCTGGGAGGGAGGGGATGAGTTGTCAATCACACCTCAAAGGGCTGTGCCTGCCTTCACACAATGCAGGCTCCAACCCCCTGGTGTGTGTCTAGGGCCTGGCCTGGGCAAGGCAGGATCTTACAAACAAGAGAGACTTATCTTTGAAGTTTGCCTACTTCAAAGGCAATAGAGGACCCAAGTAGTGGACCCAAAACCCCCGAAGATTTGATTACTTCAAGGATGGATTCAAGAGGAACCTCTACCTAGAGAGGAGCTGCAGAGCTGAGGACAAGAGCTGCCCTGGCCTGTGACTGTGCTGTGCTGTGCTGGGCTATCCTGCAGTTGCTGCTTCTGCCTGTGCACGGGGACAGAGACTGGCCTTTGTTGCGTTCCTGCTTGAGAAGTAACTCCAAGGGCTTGGAGTAGAACATGCCTCCTGTTTTGAAGCCTCAGGGACAGTAAAGGCTTCACCAACCAGACCTTGCTGTGGACTTTAGCTTGCTGGAGGGTGCCATTCCAGTTCCTGGACCCCTGGAAGTGAATTCCTGGAGAAAAAACAGTCTAACAACGTCGGACGACACCATGCGACTTCAAAAAGGACATCGATGACCGGAAACCGCATCACCGCTTGCCCCGAGGTCGTGGATCTCTCTTAGTGCGACAACTCCGATGTACCTGTGAGCTGACGCCGCTACCCCAGAGCCGCAACGCTGCCTGCCCGAGGCAGTGGACCTCGTAGAAGTTCAATGAGCCTGTAGGCCCGTGTCGCTGCAGCTGCTGATCCCGCCCGACTTCACTGACACCGGAGTGTCATAAGTACCATGTCTGTGAAGACCCAAACCCATCGCAGCGCCTGCTGCCCTGTGATGGCATCTTAACCCTATGAGGTCACCATGTAGCATTATGACTCCGCCGGACTTTGCATCTACCACAACGAAGGGACTGACCACATCTGACGCCGCTTCACCTCCACCACCCTGTAGTGAGGACCCGACGCCGCTGCGTGACGCTTCTGTCCTTCTGCCCCGTGGCACTGAAACCCACGCTGCATCGGACCCAGCAAAGCCACTCTCTCCGACTCCGTGCACCGGCCTGTTTTCTACTTGTTTCCTAAGGTACTGTACCTCCGTAAATGGCACCATTTGCGTCGCATTGTAGCAAACAACTCCGTCACAACATTGTATAATATCAACTTGCAGTATTTGTGCCTCAAGGCACTGTTTTTCATATGTTTAATTGCTAAATTCATATTTATAACTGTATTTTGTGTATTGGTATTGTATTTGGTCTTGTTTTCTTAAATAAAAATTTACTATTTTTCTAAACCTCTGTTGTGTCATTTTGTAGTGTTTTTACTGAGTTACTGTGTGTGTTGGTACAAATATTTTACACATTGCTTCTGAAGTTAAGTCTGCCTGCTCTTGCCAAGCTACCATGGGGGTGAGAGAGGATTAACTGAGGGTGATTCTAAGTTACCCTGATTAGAGTGAGGGTCCCTGCTTGGACATGGGGTAACCTGACTGCCAACCAAAGACCCCATTTCTAACATTGGTGATCAGAGGTGAGGAGTGAAATAATATCTGTACTTGACATACAGTGATTAAGTGTACATTACTGTTTTCAGTGCAGACCATTAAGTGACCACTTACAGCTTATTTTTGCTTTTTCTCTTTTTGGATTTTTCCTACTTCCATATTTTTGGTGATCACTTTGTTGACTTTTTGAATTTCATTGGGAACTTGTTTTTCTGCTGATGGAACTTTGCACTTTTAACCCTTCATCGTGTCTCAATCTGGAGATTTTGATTTAGGGACACTGGAGAGCTATACAGTTGCCCAGTTGAAGCAGTTCTGCAAAAATCTTGCCTGTTCCATTACGGGCTCCCCCAGGAAGGAGGAGCTGCAGAAGGCACTAAGGGCCTGAGTAACTGCTAAGGAAGCTGAGGGTCACACGGAAGGGTAGGAGGAGCCTGAGGAGGAGGAAGAGCATCCATCCACAATGGTGTAGTGGGTGGGCCTGTTATGTCCAGGCAGAGGATCTTCAGGGCAGGTGGCAGTGTGTCATCCAAGGGTCTGACTCCTGAAGGGTTGCAGGACAGACAGGCAGAGAGCGCTCACCAGTTGGAGTTGGAGAAAATGAGGATGGCCATAGAAGAGAAAAAGTTATTGTTGTCTCATGAGCTCAGCTTGAGGGAGCTGGGTCAGAGGAGCCAGTGCAGTAGGGAAGGTGGCAGCAATAACACAGTGCAACCTGAGAGGAGGGTGCACATTCCTAACGACCTTGTGAAGGGATAGAAAAGGGAGGATGACATACAGTTGTGTTTCAAGGGGTGTGAGTCTGCTCTCCATATGAATCTGGTCCCCGAAGCTCATTGGGGGGAGGGTCTGTGGAAGCACTTCGAAGTAGAGGAGAGGGATACTCTGACATCCTTAGTGGATCCCCAGGGGCTCACTTACCCTATCATGAAGGATGCCCTGACTACACGGTAAGGTCTCACCCCTGATCAGTATGAGGAAAAGTTTAGGTCCTATAAGAAGAAGGAATCACAAACATGGTTGGAATGTGTTGATTATTTTTGCAGGACACTGGATGGTTGGGTGAAGGGGAGTAAGGTGACAACGTATGAGGGGCTTTACAATTGTAATAGCACTTGTACAGTTTATGTTTTCCAGAGCTGCACCAGCACCTAATTAATAGCAAGCCAACTGACCCCAGGAAGGTTGCGCAGGAAGTTGACCATTGGGAGAGCACCAGGATCCAAAGGAGGTATGGAGGAGACCACATATGGAGGAGACCACACCAAGGGTTGGCAGGGTCCCTCACAAAAGAAAGGGGAGGTAAGAGTAAACAGGGGGAATTTTCTAAAGGGCCCCAATCTAGTTCCCAGGGTAAGGAATCCCATGGTTCTCCAAAGGTAAACCTGTGGAAGGAGGTTCCCCAAATAATTGTTAGTCATGTGACAAGCTGGGTTATGTGAGGGGGGACCCCAACTGCCCCAAGTGTACACCGGTAGCCACTAGTGCTCAGTCCCAGGGTTTGGCTAGTATAGCGCTTGGGGAGAAGTTGGTTCCAGGTCAGTGGGAGCCAGCTAAGATGACCCTTGTCTCACTAAGGGACAGTGAGATGGTCCAGAGAACCCTAGTGCCTAAGAACACTAAAAAGTACAGGCAGTGAGTGACCATTAATGGGCAGAGGGTGGAGGCTCTGAGAGACAGTGGAGCCAGTGTGACTACAGTGAGGAGTTACCTGGTGTCTGAAGGGAAGATAGATCCCTGTGTCCTTCACCAAGTAGTTGCAGTGGACAACTCAAGGCGCCTGTGCAGAGTGGGTCAGGTTCCCTTTGAATTGGGAGGGTCTCAGGTCCTTGAAGGTAGCTGTGAGTCCAACCATGCCAGTGAAGATTGTTTGCTTGGCAATGACCTGGAGGATTCCCCTTGGAAGGAGGTGGAACACAAGTCACACTTGGAGATGTTGGGACTGCCTGGGTGGGTATGCGTATCCATCAGGTCAATGGCAGTCCGTCACGGTGATCAGGAGCCCCCGAGCCTGAAACAGTGGCCCAGGGGACCACCAAAAAGAAGAAGGACAAGTGGCACGGGAAACCGGACCCAGAAATTCTTATGTTCTGGGAGGAAGCAGAGCCTGAGGGTGACGCCTGGAGCCTACAGGGGAACAGGTAGCTGAGCTGGGGGAGGTTCCTGAGCTGTCACAGTGGCAGCAGGAAGGGGGACCCACCAGTGAGGTATTCTGTGAGGCACAGCGGACATGCCCTACTCTAGTGGGTTTGCAGCAGCAGGATGCAGACCAGGCGGCTGCCAAGGAGCCAAGATCTTATCTGATTTATCGGTAGGACGGCCTCCTGTATAGTGAGCCTAAGGTTGCTAAGCCTGGGTCAGCCCGTGTGCTGGTGGTACCCCAGTGTTTCAGAGACTTCTTACTGGGTCTGGCTCATGACATGCCTTTAGCTGGACATTTGGGGCAGGACAAGACCTTTCAATAGCTTGTCACCCACTTTTACTGGCCCCTAATGCTCAGGCACTCAGATGCTCATTGCAGGTCTTGCCAGACTTGTCTGGTAAGTGGCAATAGTTGAGGAGAAATGTAAGGCTCCCCTCCAACCTTTTCCAGTACTTAGTACCCACTTTGAAAGGGTCAGTATTGATATTGTGGGGCCTCTGGTTCCCACGATAGCCATGGGCAACAGGTTCATCTTGGTCTTGGTGGACCATGCCACCGGGTACCCAGAAGCCATTACACTAAGGTCAGTCACTTCCCCTGTGGTGGGTCATGCATTGATGGGGGTTTTACCCGCATGGGGTTCCCCAAGGAAGTGGTATCTGATAGGGGTACCAACTTCATGTCTACGTAAATGAAGTCTCTGTGGCAGGACTGTGGGGTAACATATAAGTTCACCACTTCTTACCACCTCATGTCAATGGTCTGGTTGAAAGGTTCAACTTCACCTTAAAAGGCATGATCGTGGGCCTGTCAGAGCCCTTCAGGCGGAAGTGGGATGTCCTCTTGCCATGCCTTCTGTTCGCCTACAGGGAGGTACCTCAAAAAGGGCTTGGACTTAGTCCTTTTGAGTTGCTGTATGGCCATCCTGTTAGGGGACCTTTGAGTGTGGTGAAGGAGGGCTTAGAGAAAGCCCTCAGTAAACCTCCCCAGGGTGTGTTCAGTTACATGCTGGCTTTCAGAAACCGTACAACTCGCTTCATGAAGCTCGCCCAAGGGAATCTGGAAGCAAGCCAGGAACATATGAAGCGCTGGTACGTCCAGAATGCCACTCTAGTTGAGTACCAGCCTAGTCACAAAGTGACAAAGTGTGGGTAATGGCACCAGTAGAGCCGAGGGTGCTCCAGGACAAGTGTACTGGGTCATTTGAGGTGGTGGAGTGCAAGAGTGAAATCACCTACCTGGTGAACTTGTGCACTCCCAGCAACCCCTTGAGGGTCCTTCACGTGAACCGCCTCAAACCACACTTTGAGCAGACTGAATTGTCCAAGCTCTTAGCAACAGATGATGGGGTGGGGGAAGAGAGTGAGCCTCTTCCTGACTTCCTGTCTGCTGAAGAGAAGGATGGGTGAACCTCTACCCCTCGCTGACCTTAGAAAAAAATGAGGGACTGTTGCCAGGTGTTGGGTCAGTTTGCTTCTCTTTTCTCCTTGATACCAGGGTTCACACACTTGTGAATGCATGATTTGAACACTGGGGACAGTACACCCATAAAGCAGAAGGTTTGCAGGGTGACTGATTAGGTCAGGGCTAGCAACAAAGACGAGATGTCCAAGATGTTCCCCCTAGGGGTAATTGAGTTTTCTAGTAGTCCTTGGGTCAGTCCTGTGGTCTTGGTCCCAAAGGCTGCTGCTTCTGGTGCTACCCCAGAACTCCAGTTCTGTGTGGACTTCTGAGGTCTCAATGCCGTCACTAAGACTGAGGCATAGCCCATCCCCCGAGCTGATGAGCTCATTGAGAGGTTGGGAGCTACCCAACCTAGCACCTTTGACTTGACATCCGGGTATTGGCAGATTGCCTGAACTGAGGGGGCCAAGGAGAGGTCAGCATTTTCTACCCCAGATAGACACTTCCAGTTTAAAGATAAAATTCCCCAGCCAAATTCTAGAGGTTGGTCAACCAAGTGTTGACTGGGCTGGACGACTTCAGTGCAGCATACCTGGATGACATTGTAGTGTTCAGTTCCATTTGGGAGGAACACTTGCAGTACCTCTGCAGAGTGTTGGAGGCCCTGCAAAAAGCAGGCCTCACTATTAAGGCAAGCAAGTGCCAAATAGGTCAGGGTTTAGTGGTGTATTTGGGACGCCAGGTAGTGAGTGGTTATGTGGCCCCCCTACAGCCAAAGATTGACACCAAAATGCAAAATGATGGCATAATTGAGCCTGTTGATGCAACTCTGTGGCTTTCTCCTATTGAACTGGTGAAGAAGAAATCAGTGCCATATTGGCACTACCGTCAGTAGACTAATTCCTACCTAGGCTATAATAGAGAACAGCGTGTTAAGCTCTAATTCTGCCCTTCAGGTTCCCCTGAGAAGGCATCATCCCCCATACCTGAGCAAAGGCCTGAAGTCTGCATTAGCATCGCTAGCGAAGCATTTAGCAGTCAGCATACAGTTGTGGTTCTGTGGCTGGAATCTCCCTCTAACGTCTGAGAAAATGTCCCTACGTAAGGATGTGTGTTCTCTATGAATGTCGGAGACAAAACTTTATACCACGTTCCTTTGCAACCTAGCTTACTGCAGCCTTGGAAGAAGCACAAAGTGAGCAAGAATGTCTTGTTTGAGAACAGAGTGCTGGTCTAGGCAAAAACAGCTAGATAGAGAAAATAAAACAAGACCGTAAAAGTGGCTATTGTAGCAATAATACAATGAAGCCAAATAAAATATATCTAGGTTAAAGTGCACAGCAGCAGGCCTAGTATGCTAAAATAACGTGCATGGAGCTATAACTAAAATGGCTGCACAACACTAGAATCAGGGATTTATTTTTAACTCATAAGGGTGGGGATTGCCCAAAATGGCATACCAAGGCCCCCACCTCAAAGACCTAAAAAAGGAGGTTTGGGCTGCACAAAATGGGCACACCAATGTTCCTACCTCACCCCCCAGATGCAAATGAAAACAGTGTTTCTGCCCCCTTATGGGGAGATGTGGGTTAGTACACCTGATCTGTCCCCCAGGGGGGCAAAAAGCCCATTAGACACCATGATTGTTTTTCATAAAGTAAGGGTGGTGACTGCCCACAACGGACATGATAATGCCCCTAAACCCCCAGACACAAATGGGAACAGTCTCTCTGCCCCCTGTTATGTCTCTTGAGTAATGATGAACTGTAGGAAGGTAGCCTCTTTCTAGCCTTGTTACCCCCACTTTTGGCCTGTTTGTGAGTATATGTCAGCCTAATTACATATAAAATGCCACTAAAAGCTGAACCTAAGATATACATGTAAAAGAAAAATGTCAATAATGAGAAGTTAAAAGGACACATGAGCATATAAAAGGACAATTAAAAATGTTAACATGTGTCTTAAAGGAACCGAATTTCAAGAAGCAGAGTTATTTTTAGAGTTTCCAATCTGTTCCGGGACAGCGGAGCACAGAAGATCTTCCACTTCGGCAGGTGTTTAAGATCGAAAGGCATCGCCGAGAAGGACCAAGGAGCATTTGTGTTCCATAGCCTGAGCTTCAGCCAGGGCATCATTCCGTGGTGTGCCCAATAATGAGTCAAAAGCCACATCCTCCAGGAAAGGGAACTCATAAGTAGCTTCCCGCAGCAAACGCACCCTCAACGGGCATGTCTGGTAAGGAAGCGTCAGCAAGAACATCAACAGGTCAACGTCCAATAAAAGTAAGTGCTTCGTAGAAAGACAAACTCCCAGTGCATGTTCGAACAAGCACCAAAGGCACCGAAACACGAGCTGCACACAATGCAAAACCGGTCTGAATGACAGAGACCAGTCACACTCCGATTGCATCAGGAGTGTTGATCCAAAATACTGCATCATGCGGTCAAGACACAGCTGCACTGATGGGAGCGCTTTCATTCCTTTTTGTTGCGGCGGGACAGCCATTGCGCATAAAAAAAAGCAACAGCAAAACAACAAGTGTTATAGCCAAAGATATTGGAAATCCCCCGAAAACACTGTAGAATATTGAATGAATGGCTAATGGTAACAAACCGAATATGGAGGAGAAGGTGTGAACGAAACCAGAACCACCAGCCTTAAAGAAATTTGTGATTCCAGTTATACTGGAAGCATTAAATATCCATCCCACAAGTTCACCAAAGTGTCTCGGAAAGTTCGTACTTAAAAGGGACTGCATCTCTGCTGACAACCTTGTCACCTGAAGTGCGTAGGTCTTGCGTGCAGATGTGAGAGCCACATGTTTTTGAAACAATAAAGCCTTGAGTCTCCTCAACTTGTCAAAATTCACATTAGATGTAGCAATATGATGCCAAATGTCCCTTACCTCTTTTATGTTAGTGGGAGAAACAGTACTTTCCTGCAGCATGTAGCAATCTTAGAAACCTAAACAACATAAACTATTCTGGCTCTCATCCCACAACAGTCTTTGTCATTGAGGAGGACATAGCTGCCTTTTGAAAGCACCTGGAACGTAGGTCTGATCAAGGGGATTGGAACTCCCTTCAGATAGCAAGCCAAATTCGCTGAAGACGTATTACATGCCCCATGCAAAGACAGCTTTTAACAAACCATCGACTGGCTGACAGAAGTCTTGCATTCATTACCGCTAAGAAAGACTTATTTCATGCTACTGAGACATTTGTATGCAAAGGGTAGCTCCCACACCTCATGGATGTAACTATCTCCCAGTTTTTCGTATCTGCCTACCAGAATGTGTTTTAATCAGGATGTGAACTGCAGTGTGGAAATAGGCAGATTAATCACCCCGTGTATTAACCACTCACCAGATGGTATTTCAGCCACAGTAAAAGGCAACTTTTCCAGAGGCACATAACACCATCACACATACACCATCCACGCACATCACACCACACACCCTAACAATTCACCCCACACATCAAATCAACCATCACCTCACACATCACCCACACCACATCATGGCACCTCAAAGACACCCCAGGTTTTCTGAGGAGGAGCTCAGGGTCAATGTGGAAGAAATCATCCAGGCAGAGCCACAGCTATTCGGATCACAGGTGCAGCAGACGTCAATTGCAAGGCAGATGGAGCAATGGCATAGAATTGTCGATAGGGTCAATGCAGTAGGACAGCATCCAAGAAGAGGTGGAACGACCTACAGGGGAAGGTGCGTTCTGTGGTATGCAGACACCAGGTAGCCGTAATGAGGACTGGCGGTGGATCCCCACCTCCTCCCCAACAACTAACAACATGGGAGGAGCAAGTCTTGACAATAGTGCATCCTGAGGGCCTCGCAGGAGTAGCAGGAGGAATGGACTCTGGTAAGTAAAATCTTTACTATTATATCCCCCCACCCTACCTGCATGCCATCACATACTCCCACCCTCTGTAGTAAATCCTAGTTTGTTTTAATGGGAATACAGGAGTTAGCTTAGCCTTTGGCTTGCAGACTCGTGCCCCCGTCACCTAGTGACTTTTGACCTACTTAGCTTGCTCTGTCTTAGCTACTTTATATATTTAATTCATCTAAGATTGCTACCTTGTTGATAGTTAGGCCGCTTGTTATGCTTTGCATTATCAGTGCCACCGCGTCAAGATCAGGCAACAAAGACAAACAAACTGTAGGTGTTCACACTTAGGGATTTTCCCTCTCTATACTTTCGAGGGATTGTTTATAATAATTTTCGTCCCAATCATGTCCGTTATCTATTGTTTGGGAACAGACCTACGTCAGGGGTCCTGGTAGATCTGTATAAATACATCACACTTTAGACAGATAATCAGAGGGATTCCGACCAGAGGGCATCGCCACCATCGCTGATATCGATGCTGCAGTCGTCTTGACGCTGACCCAGTCTTCGTGTCCCTGCAGAGTCTGAGATAGAGACCTCATTCCAAGGTAACAAGGGGTGGGGGCTCCTCTCATGGACATGGCATTGGCAGATTAGGTTTAGCAAACCCAGATCTCCTTTAAGTAGGAGGTTAGGCCTATCACATTAGGGTATTAGGGCATATTACATCTCGTATGTCTGTTTTATGCATTGCAAGATGGTGGTGTTCTTAAATAATGACTATCGTCTTCACAATTCTGTTTTTTGCATTATTCATTATCCTAATCATTGCAGCCCATGCAACATATTGCAAATTGCAGTTGTGTTAAATAAAAACTATTGAAACTTTACTGCATCTTTGTCATTGCCTGTGTTTGTATGAGACATGATGTATCTGTGAGAAAGGGGTAATCTCCGTTTAACCACGACACTCCCGGAGATGTCTTATTCTAGAGTCCATGCGTAAAGACTGCCACAAATCACCTTTTATTATTGTGTTTCTGGTGAGGTGCTGCTAGTGAGCCAGTAAGGTTGGGACAACAGTTGCGACTTGTTGTAGGATAGGCAGAGTCGCCTACAAAAAAAAGTACTGTCATCCTTTAACCAGCAGTCTTGCCCAGAGCAAGAGTCCAAACTACGACACCTCACCCTCACCCCCTCACAGCGTTACAAGGTCGCTGTAGTCGTCTTTGCTACTTTGTTGCAGTTTTGCAGGCTTCCAGCGTGGTCAGCAGTCGATTCCTTGGCAGAAGGTGAAGAGAGAGATGCTGAGGAACTCTGATGAGCTCTTGCATTCGTTATCTAAGGAATTCCCCAAAGCAGAGACCCTAAATAGCCAGAAAAGAGGGTATGGCTACTTAGGAGAGAGGATAGGCTAGCAACACCTGAAGGAGCCTATCAGAAGGAGTCTCTTAAGTCACCTGCTGGCACTGGCCACTGAGAGCAGTCCAGTGTGCCAGCAGCACCTCTGTTTCCAAGATGGCAGAGGTCTGGAGCACACTGGAGGAGCTCTGGGCACCTCCCAGGGGAGGTGCAGGTCAGGGGAGTGGTCACTCCCCTTTCCTTTGTCCAGTTTCGCGCCAGAGCAGGGCGGAGGGATCCCTGAACCGGAGCAGACTGGCTTATGCAGAGATGGGCACCATCTGTGCCCATCAAAGCATTTCCAGAGGCTAGGGGAGGCTACTCCTCCCCAGCCCTGACACCTTTTTCCAAAGGGAGAGGGTGTAACACCCTCTCTCTGAGGAAGTCCTTTGTTTTGCCTTCCTGGGCCAAGCCTGGCTGGACACCAGGAGGGCAGAAACCTGTCTGAGGGGTTGGCAGCAGCAGCAGCTGCAGTGAAACCCCGGGAAAAGTAGTTTGGCAGTACCCGGGTCTGAGCTAGAGACTCGGGGGATCATGGAATTGTCTCCCCAATGCCAGAATGGCATTGGGGTGACAATTCCATGATCCTAGACATGTTACATGGCCATGTTCGGAGTTACCATTGTGACGCTATACATATGTCGTGACATATGTATAGTGCACGCGTGTAATGGTGTCCCCGCACTCACAAAGTCCGGGGAATTTGCCCTGAACAATGTGGGAGCACCTTGGCTAGTGCCACGGTGCCCACACACTAAGTAACTTAGCACCCAACCTTTACCAGGTAAAGGTTAGACATATAGGTGACTTATAAGTTACTTAAGTGCAGTGGTAAATGGCTGTGAAATAACGTGGACGTTATTTCACTCAGGCTGCAGTGGCAGGCCTGTGTAAGAATTGTCAGATCTCCCTATGGGTGGCATAAGAAATGCTGCAGCCCATAGGGGTCTCCTGGAACCCCAATACCCTGGGTACCTCACTACCATATACTAGGGAATTATAAGGGTGTTCCAGTATGCCAATGTAAATTGATGAAATTGGTCACTAGCCTGTTAGTGACAATTTGGAAAGAGAATGAGAGAGCATAACCACTGAGGTTCTGGATAGCAGAGCCTCAGTGAGACAGTTAGTCATAACACAGGTAACACATACAGGGCACACTTATGAGCACTGGGGCCCTGGCTGGCAGCGTCCCAGTGACACATACAACTAAAACAACATATATACAGTGAAATATGGGGGTAACATGCCAGGCAAGATGGTACTTTCCTACACAACCCCCCCAAACGAAGGACAATAAGACTAGCCATGACCTGATGAGTCTTCATTGTCTAAGTGGAAATATCTGGAGAGTCCATCTGCATTGGAGTGGGTGCTCCCAGGTCTATGTTCCACTGTATAGTCCATTCCCTGTAGTGATATGGACCACCTCAACAATTTAGGGTTTTCACCTTTCATTTGTTTTAGCCAAAGTAGAGGTTTGTGGTCTGTCTGAACAATGAAGTGAGTGCCAAGCAGGTATGGCCTCAACTTCTTCAGTGCCCAGACCAAAGCAAAGGCCTCCCTCTCTATGGCAGACCAACGCTTTTCTCTAGGGGTAAACCTCCTGCTGATAAAAGCAACAGGTTGATCCTTGCCCTCAGAATTAAGTTGTGATAAGACTGCCCCTACCCCTAATTCAGATGCATCAGTTTGGACAATGAAGTTCTTGGAGTAACAGGGGCTTTTCAGGACAGGTGCAGAGCACATGGCCTGCTTCATCTCCTCAAAAGCTTTCTGACAGTTTGCTGTCCACAATACCTTCTTAGGCATTTTCTTTGAAGTGAGGTCATTAAGAGGGGCTGCAATGGAGCCATAGTTCTTTATGAACCTCCTATAGTACCCAGTGAGGCCTAAAAAGGCTCTCACCTGAGTCTGAGTAGTAGGGGGAACCCAATCTATAATAGTTTGGATTTTCCCCTGAAGTGGTGCAATCTGTTCTCCACCAAGCAGGTGTCCCAGATAAACCACCTTTCCCTGCCCTATCTGGCACTTTGAAGCCTTGATAGTGAGGCTTTTGCAGGGCCTCCAAAACTTTCCATAGGTGGACCAGGTGATCATCCCAGCTGGAGCTAAAGACAGCTATATCGTCTAGATATGCTGTACTAAAAGCTTCCAGCCCTTGCAGGACTGTGTTCACCAACCTCTGAAAAGTGGCAGATGCATTTTTCAATCCAAAAGGCATTACTGTGAATTGGTAATGGCCTCCAATGGTTGAAAATGCAGTTTTTGCTTTTGCATCTTCTGCTAATTTGATCTGCCAATTCCCTGCAGTCAAATCAAAAGTGCTTAGATACTTGGCAGATGCCAGTGTATCTATTATCTCATCTGCCCTGGTGTAGGAGGCTGGACTAGCTTGTAGTGAGTACCAAGGGGTACTTACACCTTGCACCAGGCCCAGTTATCCCTTATTAGTGTATAGGGTGTCTAGCAGCATAGGCTGATAGATAATGGTAGCTTAGCAGAGCAGCTTAGGCTGAACTAGGAGACGAGTGAAGCTCCTACAGTACCACAAGTGTCATATGCACAATATCATAAGAAAACACAATACACAGATATACTAAAAATAAAGGTACTTTATTTTTATGACAATATGCCTGTAGTGTGGTTAGTTTTACGTATTCATTGCGCTTTAGCTTCAGGCTTTAGGCCTTTGTGCATTTTGCCCTGAATATATTTTATTCATTTGCTGACAGCTTAGAGCCTCTGTGCACTTTGCTCTACTGTATATGCTTTTTATTAGGCTTCGTACTGTTATTTTTCAAATAGCCAGTTCTACGGTGTTGTTTTTTGTTCATATCACACTGTTTTGCCTACTTCAGCACTGGAGTTCTCCATAACATATTTACTCTGTGCTTCAGTCAAGGATACAGTCTGGTACATTGCCGATAGACGTGGTAGGAGTTTAGACTTGGCATTCCTGCGTAGGGACATTTTGTGATCACGATGACATGTTAGTTATAAAATCACTTCCTTGTCCCAATACACGCAAGAGGGAGATTCCGACCAGGGAACCACAACTAGACGCTGACTGCTTCGTTGCAGATGCTGAACCAAGATCACAGGTCTTTACTCAGGTATGAGGGCTGATGTCTCCACAGTGAATCTAATAGGCAAGCTAGAAGCTTAACATGCTGTGATCTAAATAGAACAAGCAGAGGGAGAGTAGAAACTGTTAGACAATATGATAGCTTTGTTCTTATGTTTTACTCTCCTGGTGACTATTTCAATCCTACTGTGTTGTATCGTTCTGGTTATTGCGGCTCACGCCTTAATATCTAAAATACAGTCGTTTTATTAAAAACATTATATAAAACTTATACTGTCTTTGTCATTTGTATATGAGATCATATTGGAAATAAGAGAGTTGGTTTGGATCTGAGTAACCACGACTTCCCTGAGAAGTTCCAAAGATGTCATGCGCTCGGCTGCCAAATCATTTCTTCCACATGGGAGAAATGAGGCACTGCTAGTTAGCCGGAGCAAAAACCGGATTTAGGGTGACAGAGTTCTTTACACGTGGGTCAGACTCAGTCCCCCACACCGTTATAGATCCTGCTACCTAGAAATCCAGTAGTCTCATTTAGAATAATGAGAGCCCACGTGACATGGCGCCCAACGTTTGGTCTGGCTCTAATGTTTAGGTCCGACTGACTCTCTTGGTCTCATATATATTTTGACTCCTCGGTTCCGTATACGGAGACGTCCATGGGGCTGAGGGTTTCCGCCGCCACGGGATAGGTGCTTCCTATTGCTTAGTGGTTGGTTGTTCAAGCTTGAACTTTGAAAGGAAAAACCCCGATATTGGTGTGCCTTCTCTGACCTGAAGCTATTTTTTATAAAAATGGCGAGTCCTAATGTAGTGAATATAGCAATTAATATGCGTCACCCGCTCACGGGACATCTATTGACACATGGACTGACAGTCCAGGGGGGTCCAGTCACTTTTGTGGTGGACGCCCATGCAGCCTATAGAACGGAACTTTTTTATTCTTGGGTCGGATTTCCAGCAGTGGATGGGGGAACAAATACTTTTCACGAATACACTGTTGCGAATGTCCCTGGACAATACAGGGCTTACGCTTATTTAGAAATACCTCTATCTTATCAAGAACACCATAATTGGCTTGATGGCGCCCTCCCACACACAGTAGAACAAGTTAGGTTAGGTCCACTGAGTAATGATGGTCCTACCTGGCCTTTATTGGCTACATATACACCACATCCTGCGGTTGCTCATTTGGCAGTGGTTGAAGTTCGTCGTTTATATACAGAATTAATGGCTACATATAGACGATTAGTTCAGTTTGTAATGCAGACACTAAATACGAATGCAGCGCGTGCTGCTATGCGCACCCACAGACAGTGGTTCCGGGTATTAATCCGGCCACTGTACACTCAGTTATGGGTTAGGTACCGGCTAAACGAGAGGAGACTCCATTTTGGCAGGCGCAAAAAATTCCCCCTACGGGACCTCAGGATAAACATAGGATTTTGACGATGTGTTTGCCGTATGGGATGGTTCCTCCGGTGGACCTTTGTAATACCTGGGGCACAGTGTTTGCCGCGCTCTACACTACGGCACACGGTACACCGACATTAGCTAATTTACCGGACGTGCTTAAACAGATTCAGGATGAATATGGGGCTGCCCCTGCCTTAGATTTGGGCATGCAGTTGCTGGGCAATTTTGCCACAGTTTCTTCTATTATTTTGAGTAATCTCAAAGGAGAGGCAGTAGCACTGGCAGTGCGAATGCGTCTTCGGGATGTTCTGCTGCTTGATCAGGAGCGGGAGCTTCCGAGAATAATAGCGGAAACGTATTCTAGTATTGGTCATGATAGCCTGGGGGCTAGACCACAAAAATCCCAGTTACAGGGGAAAAATAATAAAGACAATGCTAAACAGCAACAACCTGAGGGTTCGAAAAAGCGCTGGGAAAAGAAACAGCAAACACCTAAGAAAGATGGTGGGCAGTCTCCGCAACCAGAGACCCCACAGAATAAGTATAATCTCAGGAATAGGGATACTTTGAAGACGCCTGATAGATATCAATATACTGATACACGCCAATCTCGTTCCTTTCAGGACTCCTCGGAAAAGAGAAGTGACAGAGGTGGGCGGTCAGAGCGGAGGACGGAGTACGTGAAACCGAGACAGGATTCACAACGCTCAGCGGAGGTTTCTATTAAACAAGAAGAGAAACCGCTGCAACAAAAACAGCAATTTAAAAAGAAGAGAGTGGCAGCTGTCTCAGTGAGACATGCCGCTCAAGAAGAGAGTTCTCTTGACGAACAAGACATGGGCGTTAGCATTGTTAGACAGCGCGGCAGAGGTCACAATAGTTCGCCGGAGTCTTCTAGAGCATCTGGAGGTGAAAGCAACTGATGACTTCATACAAGTCGAGACGGCGGATATGCGAGTCTCTGATCCTGATAGAGTATATGAGGTGACTCTGCGATTGGAAGGGGACATTGACCGTATTATAAACGCCATTTTTTGAGACCATGTGGTGAAATCATATGATGTTCTGCTGGCCGAACAAGATTGGCCACCTGACTTTGTTCGTGACTCTCCGGTTGGGGAGGAGGTTATTGCTCCTTCCTTCTCACCACTTGTTCCGAGAGAACTAGCGGAGTCCTATAGTAAATCATGGGCTCTAGCACAGGCTCCCGCCTTGTATAGAAAAAACGTGGGGTGGGACAGACAATCACCTTATCATGTAATTCCGATAAAGGGCGAACCTCAGCCACAACCGCAGTATCCTATCAAATTTAAAGCTAGGGCATCGGTTAGGAAAATTCTTACACAATTGGAGTACCAGGGTGTCATTGAGCCCTGCGTCTCGCCGATGAATAATCCCTTGTTTCCGGTTGCTAAACCGGACCATTCATATAGGATAGTGGTGGATTACCGACATTTAAATAGTAATACACGCACATATGCAGTGCAGAATTCACGCAGCGCTTATGAATAATATAGTGCGTAAAAAATACAAGACAACATTAGATATCTCGAATGGATTTTTCTGCCAGAATATAGCGCCCGAGAGTCGGGACTATACCTGTTTCAGTGCGTTTGGCTCTCAGAAAAATTTTTGTCGTTTGCCTCAGGGGTATAAGAATAGCCCAGGACTGTTTTCGGCTCGTGTAACTGAAATGCTGCATGAGTTCGACCCTGAAGCATTATCATATGTTGATGACATATATCTGACAGATGATGAGATTCTGCAACATCTAAGGCGTGTATCGCGCATTGTTGTGGGGTTTGCTGATTTTGGCTATAAGTTTAATTTTAAGAAATCAAAGATTGCCTTCCTCAGCGTCATTTTCCTGGGATATGAGTTGTCGAGTGAGGGCAAGAGCCTAGCGCCACATTTTTTGGAGAAATGTGCTTTGTTGCAGCCTCCTAATACGGTTCGGAAGCTCCAGTCATTGTTGGGGTTTCTGAATTTTGGCAGAACTTACATTCCTGAATATGCGACGCGTATAAAACCCTTATACGAGTTGATTCGCCCGAATTTTTCGAGTAGATTTTGGACGATTGAACATACACACATACTGCGAGAGTTACAGAGTGATCTCTTAGCTGTTAAACACTTACACACACGGGACAATAAGACACATTTAGTCATCAGGGTGATACCTGGGGCTGTTGGGTTTACTTATGTCACCTTTAATGAAGGGGAGACAGTCCCGATTGCATACAAGTCTCACTTGTATTCAGCTGCAGAGCAACGTTTTGCACAAACTGAGAAAATTCTCACTGCAGTACAGATGGCTGTTATTAAAGAAAGACCGCTGGCCCAGGGTCAACGCATCGTTGTCGTTTCCCCGATTCCGGCATTAGAGGCAGTTACAAAAGCGAGTGTTCCAAATTAGAAAGCTTTACACCCGCGATGGATACAATGCGCTACGTCTTTGACAGCCACTGATGTAGATTATGTATTTGACCCTAAACTGCAGACTCAAGAATTTCTTCAATATGAGATGGAATACCCTGTTCCTGCTGGGACGTTGCCTATTGACCAATATCAAGTGGTCATGTATACCGATGGCTCTGCGCAACCAGCGGTTGGGACTAAACAACAGTATTCTGCTGCATGTGCGGTGGTGAGCGGCACTATGGAGGGGGAAGTGTTCTGCCCCGTATATACTTATACTAAAACCTTGGGAGATTGCACGGCACAGCTGGCTGAGCTCAAAGTTCTATTGTTAGCGTTGGAGCCTTGCTGGTCTGTGACTCCTACTACTGTGTTCAGTCTTTCAATGAATATCTACACTATTGGAAGATGAATGGGTTCAGAGATTCTAAAGGCAACACCATTAAACATAAAGGGGGTCATTCTGACCCTAGCGGTAATTACCGCCATGGCGGAGGTCGGCGGTAGCACCGCCAACAGGCTGGTGGTGCACCGCTGGGCATTCTGACCGCGGCGGTTCAGCCGCGGCCAGAAACGGAAAGTCGGCGGTGTACCGCCGACTTCCCGCTGCCCTTGAGAATCCTCCATGTTATGTGTCTTACACAGGCCTGCCACTGCAGCCTGAGTGAAATAACGTCCAGGGTCCCAGTGACACATAACAAGTACCTTTATTTTTAGTATAACTGTGTATTGTGTTTTCTTATGATATTGTGCATATGACACTAAGTGGTACTGTAGTAGCTTCACACGTCTCCTAGTTCAGCCTAAGCTGCTCTGCTAAGCTACCATTATCTATCAGCCTATGCTGCTAGACACCCTATACACTAATAAGGGATAACTGGGCCTGGTGCAAGGTGCAAGTACCCCTTGGTACTCACTACAAGCCAATCCAGCCTCCTACATTGGTTGTGCAGCGGTGGGATAAGTGCTTTGAGACTACTTACCACTCTTGTCATTGTACTTTTCATAAGAGAAAAATATACAAAACAAGTTCATTGTATATACACATTGCCAAAAAGTTTTGCATTTCCTCTTTTCACTCTTTTCTAAGTGCTGAAAAGTACTTCTAACTTTCTAAAAAGTTCTAAAAAGTTTTAAAAGTTTTTTTTCTCTGTCTTTTCTAAAAGCTCTGACAAACTTTTTTCTCTTTTTCTATCACTTTAACTCTCTCTAAAAATGTCTGGCACAGGCCAAAATGTTGATCTGTCCAAACTTGCATATGATCACCTTAGCTGGAAAGGAGCAAGGAGTCTCTGCATAGAGAGAGGTTTGAGTGTAGGGAAGAATCCTTCCTTGGAATTGTTACTTAACATGCTTAGAGAACAGGATAAGGCTAGAAGTGCCCCATAGTGTTGTCTCACATCATAGCAAAAGCATTTATTCTCACCATAGTGGTACTGATGTTTCTGTTGGCCAAGCTGTTAGGGTGCCCTCTGTAAGGGACAGGTCTCCTTCTGTCCATTCTCACCATACTTCTGTTTCAAGGCATGTCCCTCCCACCCACCCTGATGACAGATTGTTAGAAAGGGAGCTCAATAGATTGAGAGTGGAACAAACCAGACTGAAGCTCAAGAAGCAACAGCTGGATTTGGATAGACAGACTTTAGAAGTAGAGAAGGAGAGACAGAAACTGGGTTTAGAAACCCATGGTGGCAGCAGCAGTATTTGAATACTGGTTTAAAACTGTTGACTTAAAAAGTGTATGGGGTTCGAAAAATTGGCATATGCGGGGCAGGGACACGTTATTTAGAGCATGTATTATCCCGGTTCAAATGATTTTCCTCAATGACACAGTACAACAGACTAGCTGTTTGGGCTTAGCGACAATTAAGGTGTTGACTTTGCCTAGTATACCTGTCCCTTCTAAATTAACAAATTGGCAGCACTATGTAAATGCTACTTTTAGTGACTTTACACATTGGGTCCAAAATGGTACGCTTAACACTTCATCGTTACATCCAGGCGGGTGGTTATTATGGCCTGTAGACACTAAAGTATCTCAGAGTGTACCCTCAGTATGAGGATAGCAAATATACACCAGATATATGTACACAATACCAAAATATGCAGTAATAGTATTAGAAAACAGTGCAAACAATGTATAGTTACAATAGGATGCAATGGGAACACATAGGGATAGGGGCAACACAAACCATATACTCCAAAAGTGGAATGCGAACCACGAATGGACCCCAAACCTATGTGACCTTGTAGAGGGTCGCTGGGACTATTAGAAAATAGTAAGGATTAGAAAAGTAGCCCACCCCAAGACCATGAAAAGTGAGTGCAAAGTGCACTAAAGTTCCCCAAAGGACATAGAAGTCGTGATAGGGGAATTCTGCAGGAAAGACACAAACCAGCACTGCAACAACGATGGATTTCCAGTCGAGGGTACCTGTGGAACAAGGGGACCAAGTCCAAAAGTCACAAGCAAGTCGGAGATGGGCAGATGCCCAGGAAATGCCAGTTGTGGGTGCAAAGAAGCTTCTACCGGACAGTCGAAGCTGAAGGCTCTGCAGGAACGACAAGGGCTAGAGACTTCCTGTAGGAAAGTACCATCTTGCCTGGCATGTTACCCCCATTTTTCACTGTATATATGTTGTTTTAGTTGTATGTGTCACTGGGACCCTGGTAACCCAGGGCCCCAGTGCTCATAAGTGTGCCTGAATGTGTTACCTGTGTAGTGACTAACTGTCTCACTGAGGCTCTGCTAATCAGAACCTCAGTGGTTATGCTCTCTCATTTCTTTCCAAATTGTCACTGACAGGCTAGTGACCATTTTTACCAATTTACATTGGCTTACTGGAACACCCTTATAATTCCCTAGTATATGGTACTGAGGTACCCAGGGTATTGGGGTTCCAGGAGATCCCTATGGGCTGCAGCATTTCTTTTGCCACCCATAGGGAGCTCTGACAATTCTTACACAGGCCTGCC
Source organism: Pleurodeles waltl (assembly GCF_031143425.1). Lineage (NCBI taxonomy): Eukaryota > Metazoa > Chordata > Amphibia > Caudata > Salamandridae > Pleurodeles > Pleurodeles waltl. The sequence goes on from NC_090439.1 coordinate 1,201,526,880, forward strand.
ACTGCAGCCTGAGTGAAATAACGTCCACGTTATTTCACAGCCATTTTACACTGCACTTAAGTAACTTATAAGTCACCTATATGTCTAACCTTTACCTGGTAAAGGTTAGGTGCAAAGTTACTTAGTGTGAGGGCACCCTGGCACTAGCCAAGGTGCCCCCACATTGTTCAGGGCCAATTCCCTGAACTTTGTGAGTGCGGGGACACCATTACACGCGTGCACTACATATAGGTCACTGCCTATATGTGGCTTCACAATGGTAACTCCGAATATGGCCATGTTACATGTCTATGATCATGGAATTGCCCCCTCTATGCCATCCTGGCATAGTTGGCACAATCCCATGGTCCCAGTGGTCTGTAGCACAGACCCTGGTACTGCCAAACTGCCCTTCCTGGGGTTTGACTGCAGCTGCTGCTGCTGCCAACCCCTCAGACAGGCATCTGCCCTCCTGGGGTCCAGCCAGGCCTGGCCCAGGATGGCAGAACAAAGAACTTCCTCTGAGAGAGTGTGTGACACCCTCTCCCTTTGGAAAATGGTGTGAAGGCAGGGAAGGAGTAGCCTCCCCCAGCCTCTGGAAATGCTTTCTTGGGCACAGATGTGCCCAATTCTGCATAAGCCAGTCTACACCGGTTCAGGGACCCCTTAGCCCCTGCTCTGGCGCGAAACTGGACAAAGGAAAGGGGAGTGACCACTCCCCTGACCTGCACCTCCCCTGGGAGGTGTCCAGAGCTCCTCCAGTGTGCTTCAGACCTCTGCCATCTTGGAAACATAGGTGCTGCTGGCACACTGGACTGCTCTGAGTGGCCAGTGCCACCAGGTGACGTCAGAGACTCCTGCTGATAGGCTCCTTCAGGTGTTAGTAGCCTATCCTCTCTCCTAGGTAGCCAAACCCTCTTTTCTGGCGATTTAGGGTCTCTGTCTCTGGGGAAACTTTAGATAACGAATGCATGAGCTCAGCCGAGTTCCTCTGCATCTCTCTCTTCACCTTCTGATAAGGAATCGACTGCTGACCGCGCTGGAAGCCTGCAAACCTGTAACATAGTAGCAAAGACGACTACTGCAACTCTGTAACGCTGATCCTGCCGCCTTCTCGACTGTTTTCCTGCTTGTGCATGCTGTGGGGGTAGCCTGCCTCCTCTCTGTACCAGAAGCTCCGAAGAAATCTCCCGTGGGTCGACGGAATCTTCCCCCTGCAACCGCAGGCACCAAAAAGCTGCATTACCGGTCCCTTGGGTCTCCTCTCAGCACGACGAGCGAGGTCCCTCGAATCCAGCGACTCTGTCCAAGTGACCCCCACAGTCCAGTGACTCTTCAGCCCAAGTTTGGTGGAGGTAATTCCTTGCCTCACCTCGCTGGGCTGCATTGCTGGGAACCGCTTCTTTGCAGCTACTCCGGCCCCTGTGCACTTCCGGCGGAAATCCTTTGTGCACAGCCAAGCCTGGGTCCACGGCACTCTAACCTGCATTGCACGACTTTCTAAGTTGGTCTCCGGCGACGTGGGACTCCTTTGTGCAACTTCGGCGAGCACCGTTTCACGCATCCTCGTAGTGCCTGTTTCTGGCACTTCTCCGGGTGCTACCTGCTTCATTGAGAGCTCTTTGTCTTGCGCGATGTCCCCTCTCTCTTTAGGTCCAATTTGCGACCTCCTGATCCCTCCTGGGCCCCAGCAGCGTCCAAAAACGCCAAACGCACGATTTGCGACTAGCAAGGCTTGTTGGTGTCCTTTTGGCGGGAATTTACTTTTGCACGACTCTCCACGGCGAGTGGGATCCGTCTACCAAAGGGGAAGTCTCTACCCGATTTCGTTCCTGCAGAAACCTCAGCTTCTTCTGTCCAGTAGAAGCTTCTTTGCACCCGCAGCTGGCATTTCCTGGGCATCTGCCCATCTCCGACTTGCTTGTGACTTTTGGACTTGGTCCCCTTGTTCCACAGGTATCCTAGATTGGAAATCCACAGTTGTTGCATTGCTGGTTTGTGTCTTTCCTGCATTATTCCTCTAACACGACTTCTTTGTCCTTAGGGGAACTTTAGTGCACTTTGCACTCACTTTTCAGGGTCTTGGGGAGCGTTATTTTTCTAACTCTCACTATTTTCTAATAGTCCCAGCGACCCTCTACAAGGTCACATAGGTTTGGGGTCCATTCGTGGTTCGCATTCCACTTTTGGAGTATATGGTTTGTGTTGCCCCTATCCCTATGTTTCCCCATTGCATCCTATTGTAACTATACATTGTTTGCACTGTTTTCTAAGACTATACTGCATATTTTTGCTATTGTGTATATATATCTTGTGTATATTTCCTATCCTCTCACTGAGGGTACACTCTAAGATACTTTGGCATATTGTCATAAAAATAAAGTACCTTTATTTTTAGTATAACTGTGTATTGTGTTTTCTTATGATATTGTGCATATGACACTAAGTGGTACTGTAGTAGCTTCACACGTCTCCTAGCTCAGCCTAAGCTGCTCTGCTAAGCTACCATTATCTATCAGCCTAAGCTGCTAGACACCCTATACACTAATAAGGGATAACTGGGCCTGGTGCAAGGTGCAAGTACCCCTTGGTACTCACTACAAGCCAGTCCAGCCTCCTACATTGGTTGTGCAGTGGTGGGATAAGTGCTTGAGACTACTTACCACTCTTGTCATTGTACTTTTCATAAGAGAAAAGTATACAAAACAAGGTCAGTGTATATACACATAGCCAAATAATTTAGCATTTCCTCTTTTCACTCTTTTCTAAGTGCTGAAAAGTACTTCTAAACTTTCAAAAAGTTCTTAAAAGTTTAAAAAGTTTTTTTCTGTCTTTCCAAAAAGTTCTGAAAACTTTTTTCTCTTTTTCTATCACTTTAACTCTCTCTAAAAATGTCTGGCACAGGCCAAAATGTTGATCTGTCCAAACTTGCATATGACAACCTTAGCTGGAAAAGAGCAAGTAGTCTCTGTATAGAGAGAGGTTTGAGTGTAGGGAAGAATCCTTCCTTGGAACTGTTACTTAACATGCTTAGAGAACAGGATAAGGCCATAGGTGCCTCATCTGTTGAAAAAGTACCTAATAGTTCTCAATCTGATTCAGGGACTCCCCCAGGAAAAGATTCAGGAAAGAAACTTCCTAGCCTGCCCATTACTAGACAATCTAGTATAGTTGGTAATGATGATGAGCCACACCATATAAATAGTGTTGTCTCACATCATAGCAAAAGCATTTATTCTCACCATACTGGTAGTAATGTTTCTGTTAACCAAGCTGTTAGGGTGGCTTCTATAAGGGACAGGTCTCCTTCTGTTCATTCCCATCATAGCTCTGTTTCTAGGAATGTCCCTCCCACCAACCCTGATGACAGAATGTTAGAGAGGGAACTCAATAAGTTGAGGGTGGAACAAACCAGACTGAAGCTTAAAAAGCAACAGCTGGATTTGGATAGACAGTCTTTTGAATTAGAGAAGGAAAGACAGAAGTTGGGTTTAGACACCCATGGTGGCAGCAGCAGTATTCCCCATAGTCATCCTGCAAAAGAGCATGATTCCAGGAATCTGCACAAGATAGTTCCCCCTTATAAGGAGGGGGATGACATTAACAAGTGGGTTGCTGCACTTGAGAGGGCCTGTGTTGTACAGGATGTCCCTCAAAGGCAGTGGGCTGCTATCCTATGGCTATCATTTAGTGGAAAAGGTAGGGATAGGCTCCTTACTGTGAAAGAAAATGATGCTAATAATTTCCAAGTTCTTAAGAATGCACTCCTGGATGGTTATGGCTTAACCACTGAACAGTACAGGATAAAGTTCAGAGAGACCAAAAAGGAGTCTTCACAAGACTGGGTTGATTTCATTGACCATTCAGTGAAGGCCTTGGAGGGGTGGTTACATGGCAGTAAAGTTACTGATTATGACAGCCTGTATAACTTAATCCTGAGAGAGCATATTCTTAATAATTGTGTGTCTGATTTGTTGCACCAGTACTTGGTGGACTCTGATCTGACCTCTCCCCAAGAATTGGGAAAGAAGGCAGACAAATGGGTCAGAACAAGAGTGAACAGAAAAGTTCATACAGGGGGTGACAAAGATGGCAACAAAAAGAAGGATGGTAAGTCTTCTGACCAGGGTGGGGACAAATCTAAAAATGAGTCTTCATCAGGCCCACAAAAACACTCTGGTGGGGGTGGTGGGTCCAAATCCTCCTTTAATCAGAACAAGGAAAAGAAACCATGGTGCTATTTATGTAAAATAAAAGGCCATTGGACAACAGATCCCAGTTGTCCAAAGAAAGGCACCACTGCTCCTACCACTACAACCCCTACTGCTACACCTAGTGTCCCTACTAATAGCAGTGGTGGTGGGAGCAAACCTACTAATAGCCAATCCAAGGGAGTAGCTGGGCTCACTTTTGGTAATTTAGTTGGGGTTGGCCTTGTTAGGGAGGCCACGGAGGCTGTGTTAGTCTCTGAGGGGGCAATTGATTTAGCCACCTTAGTTGCTTGTCCCCTTAATATGGATAAGTGCAAGCAGCTACCCCTAATAAATGGTGTTGAGGTTCAGGCCTACAGGGACACTGGTGCCAGTGTGACTATGGTCATAGAGAAACTGGTCCACCCTGAACAACACCTACTTGGTCACCAGTACCAAGTAACCGATGCTCACAGCAACACACTTAGCCACCCCATGGCTGTTGTTAATCTCAACTGGGGGGGGGTTACTGGTCCAAAGAAAGTTGTGGTAGCCACAGATTTACCTGTAGACTGTCTACTAGGAAATGATTTGGAGACATCAGCTTGGTCAGATGTGGAGTTGGAGGCCCATGCAGCAATGCTTTGCATCCCAGGGCATATTTTTGCTTTAACAAGGGCTCAGGCCAAAAAGCAAAAAGGACAGGGAAGCTTGGATCCTGGAACAATGGACCAAGTGCTCCCTAAAGCTAGGGCTAGTAGAAGCAAACCACTTCCTACTATCCCTCCCTCTACAGTGGATTCTACTTCTGAGGAAGAAGAATTCCCTCCCTGTGCAGAACCTACAACAGAGGAGCTGGAAGCAGAAACTGCTGAGCTTTTGGGTGAAGGGGGGCCTGCCAGAGAGGAGCTGAGTGTGGCACAGCAAACCTGTCCCACATTAGAGGGTCTCAGACAGCAAGCTGTCAGACAGGCTAATGGGGATGTCAGTGACTCTCACAGAGTTTACTGGGAGGACAACCTCTTGTACACTGAGCATAGGGATCCTAAACCTGGAGCTGCCAGGAGATTAGTGATTCCTCAGGAGTACAGAAAGTTCCTCCTAACACTGGCACATGACATTCCCTTAGCTGGGCATCTAGGACAAATGAAAACTTGGGACAGGCTTGTTCCCCTGTTTCATTGGCCTAGGATGTCTGAGGACACAAAGGAATTTTGTAAGTCCTGTGAAACCTGTCAAGCCAGTGGCAAGACAGGTGGCACCCCAAAGGCACCCCTTATTCCACTGCCTGTGGTTGGGGTTCCCTTTGAAAGGGTAGGGGTTGACATAGTTGGCCCCCCTGACCCTCCTACTGCTTCAGGCAATAGGTTTATCTTGGTGGTAGTGGACCATGCCACAAGATATCCTGAAGCTATTCCTTTAAGGACCACTACAGCACCTGCAGTGGCAAAGGCCCTCCTGGGAATATTTTCCAGGGTGGGCTTCCCAAAGGAAGTGGTATCAGACAGGGGAAGCAATTTCATGTCTGCATACTTAAAGGCCATGTGGAAGGAGTGTGGTGTAACGTACAAGTTCACAACACCCTATCATCCACAAACAAATGGACTGGTGGAGAGATTTAATAAAACTCTCAAAGGCATGATTATGGGTCTCCCTGAAAAACTCCGCAGGAGATGGGATATCCTTCTACCATGCCTTCTTTTTGCCTACAGGGAGGTACCCCAGAAAGGAGTGGGCTTCAGCCCCTTTGAACTTCTTTTTGGACACCCTGTTAGGGGTCCACTCACACTTGTAAAGGAGGGTTGGGAACAACCTTTAAAAACTCCTAAGCAGAATATTGTGGATTATGTACTTGGCCTCAGATCAAGGATGGCTGAGTACATGAAAAAGGCCAGTAAAAACCTTCAGGCCAGCCAAGAGCTCCAGAAGCAATGGCATGATCAGAAGGCTGTTTTGGTTCAGTACCAACCAGGGCAGGAAGTGTGGGTCTTGGAGCCTGTGGCCCCAAGAGCACTCCAAGATAAATGGAGTGGTCCCCACACAATTGTTGAAAAGAAGGGAGAAGTCACCTATTTAGTTGACTTAGGCACTGCCAGGAGTCCCCTTAGGGTGCTCCATGTCAACCGCCTGAAACCCTACTATGACAGGGCTGATCTCACCCTGCTCATGGCAACTGATGAGGGACAGGAAGAAGACAGTGATCCTCTACCTGATCTCTTCTCTTCCACAGATCAAGATGCTCTTGTGGAAGGTGTAGTTTTGGCTGATTGTCTTACTGCTGAGCAGAAAGACAATTGCATAAATCTCCTAGATCAATTCTCTGAACTCTTCTCTACTGTGCCAGGTACCACTTCTTGGTGTGAGCACACTATAGATACTGGAGACAGTTTACCTGTCAAAAGTAAGATCTATAGGCAGCCTGACCATGTCAGGGACTGCATAAAGCAAGAGGTCCAAAAAATGTTAGAACTAGGAGTGGTTGAGCACTCTGACAGTCCATGGGCTTCTCCTGTGGTACTGGTACCAAAACCCCATTCCAAAGATGGAAAGAAGGAAATGCGGTTTTGTGTAGACTATAGAGGTCTCAACTTGGTAACCAAAACTGATGCTCACCCTATACCCAGGGCAGATGAGCTCATAGATACACTGGCATCTGCCAAGTATCTAAGCACTTTTGATTTGACTGCAGGGTATTGGCAGATCAAATTGTCAGAAGATGCTAAACCTAAGACTGCATTTTCTACCATTGGAGGACATTACCAGTTTACTGTAATGCCTTTTGGTTTGAAAAATGCACCTGCCACTTTTCAGAGGTTGGTGAACACAGTCCTGCAAGGGCTGGAAGTTTTCAGTGCAGCATATTTGGACGATATAGCTGTCTTTAGCTCCAGCTGGGATGATCACCTGGTCCACCTATAGAAAGTTTTGGAGGCCCTGCAAAAGGCAGGCCTCACTATCAAGGCTTCAAAGTGCCAGATAGGGCAGGGTAAGGTGGTTTATCTTGGACACCTTGTTGGTGGGGAACAGATTGCACCACTTCAGGGGAAAATCCAAACTATTATTGATTGGGTTCCCCCTGCCACTCAGACTCAGGTGAGAGCCTTCCTAGGCCTCATTGGGTATTACAGGAGGTTCATTAAGAACTATGGCTCCATTGCAGCCCCTCTTAATAACCTCACATCCAAGAAAATGCCTAAAAAGGTATTATGGACAGCAAACTGTCAGAAAGCTTTTGAGGAGCTGAAGCAGGCCATGTGCTCTGCACCTGTCCTGAAAAGCCCTTGTTACTCTAAAACATTCTATGTCCAAACTGATGCATCTGAATTAGGAGTAGGGGCAGTCCTATCACAACTTAATTCTGAGGGCCAGGATCAACCTGTTGCTTTTATTAGTAGGAGGTTGACCCCTAGAGAAAAGCGTTGGTCTGCCATTGAGAGGGAGGCCTTTGCTGTGGTCTGGGCTCTGAAGAAGTGGAGGCCATACCTGTTTGGCACTCACTTCATTGTTCAGACAGACCACAAACCTCTACTTTGGCTAAAACAAATGAAAGGTGAAAATCCTAAATTGTTGAGGTGGTCCATATCCCTACAGGGAATGGACTATACAGTGGAACATAGACCTGGGAGTAGCCACTCCAATGCAGATGGACTCTCCAGATATTTCCACTTAGACAATGAAGACTAATCAGGTCATGGCTAGTCTTATTGTCCTTCGTTTGGGGGGGGGGGGGGTTGTGTAGGAAAGTACCATCTTGCCTGGCATGTTACCCCCATTTTTCACTGTATATATGTTGTTTTAGTTGTATGTGTCACTGGGACCCTGGTAACCCAGGGCCCCAGTGCTCATAAGTGTGCCTGAATGTGTTACCTGTGTAGTGACTAACTGTCTCACTGAGGCTCTGCTAATCAGAACCTCAGTGGTTATGCTCTCTCATTTATTTCCAAATTGTCACTGACAGGCTAGTGACCATTTTTACCAATTTACATTGGCTTACTGGAACACCCTTATAATTCCCTAGTATATGGTACTGAGGTACCCAGGGTATTGGGGTTCCAGGAGATCCCTATGGGCTGCAGCATTTCTTTTGCCACCCATAGGGAGCTCTGACAATTCTTACACAGGCCTGCCACTGCAGCCTGAGTGAAATAACGTCCACGTTATTTCACAGCCATTTTACACTGCACTTAAGTAACTTATAAGTCACCTATATGTCTAACCTTTACCTGGTAAAGGTTAGGTGCAAAGCTACTTAGTGTGAGGGCACCCTGGCACTAGCCAAGGTGCCCCCACATGGTTCAGAGCCAATTCCCTGAACTTTGTGAGTGCGGGGACACCATTACACGCGTGCACTACATATAGGTCACTACCTATATGTGGCTTCACAATGGTAACTCCGAATATGGCCATGTAACATGTCTATGATCATGGAATTGCCCCCTCTATGCCATCCTGCCATAGTTGGCACAATCCCATGATCCCAGTGGTCTGTAGCACAGACCCTTGTACTGCCAAACTGCCCTTCCTGGGGTTTCACTGCAGCTGCTGCTGCTGCCAACCCCTCAGACAGGCATCTGCCCTCCTGGGGTCCAGCCAGGCCTGGCCCAGGATGGCAGAACAAAGAACTTCCTCTGAGAGAGGGTGTGACACCCTCTCCCTTTGGAAAATGGTGTGAAGGCAGGAGAGGAGTAGCCTCCCCCAGACTCTGGAAATGCTTTCTTGGGCACAGATGTGCCCAATTCTGCATAAGCCAGTCTACACCGGTTCAGGGGACCCCTTAGCCCTGCTCTGGCGCGAAACTGGACAAAGGAAAGGGGAGTGACCACTCCCCTGACCTGCACCTCCCCTGGGAGGTGTCCAGAGCTCCTCCAGTGTGCTCCAGACCTCTGCCATCTTGGAAACAGAGGTGCTGCTGGCACACTGGACTGCTCTGAGTGGCCAGTGCCACCAAGTGACGTCAGAGACTCCTTGTGATAGGCTCCTTCAGGTGTTGCTAGCCTATCCTCTCTCCTAGGTAGCCAAACCCTCTTTTCTGGCTATTTAGGGTCTCTGTCTCTGGGGAAACTTTAGATAACGAATGCAAGAGCTCAGCCGAGTTCCTCTGCATCTCTCTCTTCACCTTCTGATAAGGAATCGACTGCTGACCGCGCTGGAAGCCTGCAAAACTGCAACAAAGTAGCTAAGACGACTACTGCAACTCTGTAACGCTGATCCTGCCGCCTTCTCGACTGTTTTCCTGCTTGTGCATGCTGTGGGGGTAGTCTGCCTCCTCTCTGCACCAGAAGCATCGAAGAAATCTCCCGTGGGTCGACTGAATCTTCCCCCTGCAACCGCAGGCACCAAAAAGCTGCATTACCGGTCACTTGGGTCTCCTCTCAGCACGACGAGCGAGGTCCCTCGAATCCAGCAACTCTGTCCAAGTGACCCCCACAGTCCAGTGACTCTTCAGTCCAAGTTTGGTGGAGGTAAGTCCTTGCCTCACCTCGCTAGACTGCATTGCTTGGAAAAGCGACTTTTGCAGCTACTCCGGCCTCCGTGCACTTCCGGTGGAAATCTTTTGTGCACAGTCCAGCCTGGGTCCACGGCACTCTAACCTGCATTGCACGACCTCCTAAGTTGTTCTCCGGCGACGTGGGACTTCTTTGTGCGACTTCGAGTGAGCACCATTTCACGCATCCTCGTAGTGCCTGTTTCTGGCACTTCTCCGGGAGCTACCTGCTGTTGATAGGGCTGCTTGTCTTGCTCGATGTCCCCTCTCTCTCCTGGTCAAATTTGCGACCTCCTGGTCCCTCCAGGGCCACAGCAGTGTCCAAAAATGCTAACCGCACGATTTGCAGCTAGCAAGGCTTGTTTGCGTTCTTTCGGCGGGAAAACACTTCTGCACATCTTCCACGGTGAGATGCATCCGTCCACCAAAGGGAAAGTCTCTAGCCCTTTTCGTTCCTGCAGAAACCGCAGCTTCTTCTGTCCAGTAGAAGCTTCTTTGCACCCGCAGCTGGCATTTCCTGGGCATCTGCCCATCTCCGACTTGCTTGTGACTTTTGGACTTGATCCCCTTGTTCCACAGGTACCCTAGATTGGAAATCCACAGTTGTTGCATTGTTGGTTTGTGTCTTTCCTGCATTATTCCTCTAACACGACTTCTTTGTGCTTAGGGGAACTTCAGTGAACTTTGCACTCACTTTTCAGGGTCTTGGGGAGGGTTATTTTTCTAACTCTCACTATTTTCTAATAGTCCCAGCGACCCTCTACAAGGTCACATAGGTTTGGGGTCCATTCGTGGTTCACATTCCACTTTTGGAGTATATGGTTTGTGTTGACCCTATCCCTATGTTTCCCCATTGCATCCTATTGTAACTATACATTGTTTGCACTGTTTTCTAAGACTATACTGCATATTTTTGCTATTGTGTATATATATCTTGTGTATATTTCCTATCCTCTCACTGAGGGTACACTCTAAGATACTTTGGCATATTGTCATAAAAATAAAGTACCTTTATTTTTAGTATAACTGTGTATTGTGTTTTGTGTATTGTGTGCATATGACACTAAGTGGTACTGTAGTAGCTTCACACGTCTCCTAGTTCAGCCTAAGCTGCTCTGCTAAGCTACCATTATCTATCAGCCTAAGCTGCTAGACACCCTATACACTAATAAGGGATAACTGGGCCTGGTGCAAGGTGCAAGTACCCCTTGGTACTCACTACAAGCCAGTCCAGCCTCCTACAAGTGGTCCTTAGAGGAATAGCTTCAGGATATCTTGTGGCTTGGTCCACTACCACCAAGATAAACCTATTGCCTGAAGCAGTAGGAGTGTCAAGGGGGCCAACTATATCAACCCCTACCCTTTCAAAGGGAGCCCCAACCACAGGCATTGGAATAAGGGGTGCCTTTGGGGTGCCACCTGTCTTGCCACTGGCTTGACAGGTTTCACAGGACTTGCAAAATTCTTTTGTGTCCTCTGACATTCTAGGCCAATGAAACAAGGGAACAAGTCTGTCCCAAGTTTTCATTTGTCTTAAATGTCCAGCTAGGGGAATGTTGTGGGCTAGAGTTAGGAGGAACTTTCTGTACTCCTGAGGAATCACTAACCTCCTGGCAGTTCCAGGTTTAGGATCCCTTGCTTCAGTGTACAAGAGGTTGTCCTCCCAGTAAACTCTGTGAGAGTCACTGACATCCCCATTAGCTTGTTTGACAGCTTGCTGTCTTAGACCCTCTAGTGTGGGACAGGTTTGCTGTGCCACACTCAGCTCCTCCCTGGCAGGCCCCCCTTCACCCAAAAGCTCAGCAGTGTCTGCTTCCAGCTCCTCTGGTGTAGGTTCTGCACAGGGTGGAAATTCTTCTTCCTCAGAAGTAGAATCCACTGTAGAGGGAGGGATAGTAGGTAGTGCTTTACTTCTACTCACCCTAGCTTTAGGGAGCACTTGGTCCATTGTTCCAGGATCCAAGTCACCCTGTCCTTTTTGCTTTTTGGTCTGAGCCCTGGTTAAAGCATAAATATGCCCTGGGATGCCCAGCATTGCTGCATGGGCCTCCAACTCCACATCTGACCAAGCTGATGTCTCCAAATCATTTCCTAGTAGACAGTCTACAGGTAAATCTGAGGCTACCACAACTTTCTTTGGACCAGTAACCCCCCCCCCCAGTTGAGATTTACAACAGCCATGGGGTGGCTAAGTGTGTTGTTGTGAGCATCGGTTACTTGGTACTGGTGACCAAGTAGGTGTTGTTCAGGGTGGACCAGTTTCTCTATTACCATAGTAACACTGGCACCAGTGTCCCTGTAGGCCTGAACCTCAACACCATTTATTAGGGGTAGTTGCTTGTACTTATCCATGTTAAGGGGACAAGCAACTAAGGAGGCTAAATCAATAGCCCCCTCAGAAACTAACACAGCCTCTGTGGTCTCCCTAACAAGACCAACCCCAACTAAGTTACCAAAAGTGAGCCCAGCTACTCCCTTGGATTGGCTATTAGTAGGTTTGCTCCCACCACCAATGCTATTAGTAGGGACACTAGGTGTAGCAGTAGGGGTTGTAGTGGTAGGAGGCTTGGGGCTTTTCTTTGGACAACTGGGATCTGTTGTCCAATGGCCTTTTATTTTACATAAATAGCACCATGGTTTCTTTTCTTTGTTTTGATTAGAAGAGGATTTGAGACCCCCACCCCTACCAGAGTGTTTTTGTGGGCCTGATGAAGACTCATTTTTAGATTTGTCCCCACCCTTGTCAGAAGACTTACCATCCTTCTTCTTGTTGCCATCTTTGTCACCCCCTGTATGAATTTTTCTGTTCACCCTTGTTCTGACCCATTTGTCTGCCTTCTTTCCCAATTCTTGGGGAGAGGTCAGATCAGAGTCCACCAAGTACTGGTGCAACAAATCAGACACACAATTATTAAGAATATGCTCTCTCAGGATCAAGTTATACAGGCTGTCATAATCAGTAACTTTACTGCCATGTAACCACCCCTCCAAGGCCTTCACTGAACGGTCAATGAAATCAACCCAGTCTTGTGAAGACTCCTTTTTGGTCTCTCTGAACTTTATCCTGTACTGTTCAGTGGTTAAGCCATAACCATCCAGGAGTGCATTCTTAAGAATTTTGAAATCATTGGCTTCACTTTCTTTCACAGTAAAGAGCCTATCCCTACCTTTTCCACTAAATGATCGCCATAGGATAGCAGCCCACTGCCTTTGAGGGACATCCTGTACAACACAGGCCCTCTCAAGTGCAGCAAACCACTTGTTAATGTCACCCCCCTCCTTATAAGAGGGAACTATCTTGTGCAGATTCCTGGAATCATGCTCTTTTGCAGGATGACTATGAGGAATACTGCTGCTTCCACCATGGGTTTCTAAACCCAACTTCTGTCTTTCCTTCTCTAGTTCTAAGGACTGTCTATCCAAATCCAGCTGTTGCTTCTTAAGCTTCAGTCTGGTTTGTTCCACTCTCAATTTATTTAGCTCCCTTTCTAACAATCTGTCATCAGGGTGGGAGGGCGGGACATGTCTTGAAACAGAGGTATGGTGAGAATTGACAGAAGGAGACCTATCCCTTACAGAAGGCACCCTAACAGCTTGGTTAATAGAAACCTCACTTCTACTGTGGTGAGAAGGAATACTCTTGTTATGATGTGAGACATCACTATCTGTATGGTGTGACTCTATGTAGGAGGCTGCACTGGCTTGTAGTGAGTACCAAGGGGTACTTACACCTTGCACCAGGCCCAGTTATCCCTTATTAGTGTATAGGGTGTCTAGCAGCATAGGCTGATAGATAATGGTAGCTTAGCAGAGCAGCTTAGGCTGAACTAGGAGACGAGTGAAGCTCCTACAGTACCACTAGTGTCATATGCACAATATCATAGGAAAACACAATACACAGATATACAAAAAAAAAAGGTACTTTATTTTTATGACAATATGCCAAAAGTATCTCAGTGAGTACCCTCAGTATGAGGATAGCAAATATACACAAGATATATGTACACAATACCAAAATATGCAGTAATAGTATTAGAAAACAGTGCAAACAATGTATAGTTACAATAGGATGCAATGGAGACACATAGGGATAGGGGCAACACAAACCATATACTCCAAAAGTGGAATGGGAACAACGAATGGACCCCAAACCTATGTGACCTTGTAGAGGGTCGCTGGGACTATTAGAAAATAGTAAGGGTTAGAAAAATAGCCCACCCCAAGACCCTGAAAAGTGAGTGCAAAGTCCACTAAAGTTCCCCAAAGGACATAGAAGTCGTGATAGGGGAATTCTGCAGGAAAGACACAAACCAACAATGCAACAATGATGGATTTCCAGTCGTGGGTACCTGTGGAACAAGGGGACGAAGTCCAAAAGTCACAAGCAAGTCGGAGATGGGCTGATGCCCAGGAAATGCCAGCTGTGGGTGCAAAGAAGCTGCAACTGGGCAGTAGAAGCTTAGGTTTCTGCAGGAACGACAAGGGCTAGAGACTTCCCCTTTGGAGGACGGATCCCACACGCCGTGGAGAGTCGTGCAGAAGTGTTTTTCCGCCGATAGATTGCCAACAAGCCTTGCTAGCTGCAAATCGTGTGGTTAGTGTTTTTGGATGCTGCTGTGGCCCAGGAGGGACCAGGATGTCGCCAATTGCGTTAGGGGACAGAGGGGGCGTCGAGCAAGACAAAGAGCCCTCTCAGTAGCAGGCAGCACCCGCAGAAGTGCCAGAAACAGGCACTACAAGGATGCGTGAAATGGTGCTCACCCAAAGTCGCACAAAGGAGTCCCACGTCGCCGGAGAACAACTTAGGAGGTCGTGCAATGCAGGTTAGAGTGCCGTGGACCCAGGCTGGACTGTGCACAAAGGATTTCCACCGGAAGTGCACGGAGGCCGGAGTAGCTGCAAAAGTCGCGGTTCCCAGCAATGCAGTCTGGCGTTGGGAGGCAAGGACTTACCTCCACCAAACTTGGACTGAAGAGTCACTGGACTGTGGGAGTCACTTGGACAGAGTTGCTGGATTCAAGGGACCTCGCTCGTTTTGCTGAGAGGAGACCCAGGGGACCGGTTGTAGGAGGCTGGACTGGCTTGTAGTGAGTACCAAGGGGTACTTGCACCTTGCACCAGGCCCAGTTATCCCTTATTAGTGTATAGGGTGTCTAGCAGCATAGTGTAGGAGGCTGGACTGGCTTGTAGTGAGTACCAAGGGGTACTTGCACCTTGCACCAGGCCCAGTTATCCCTTATTAGTGTATAGGGTGTCTAGCAGCTTAGGCTGATAGATAATGGTAGCTTAGCAGAGCAGCTTAGGCTGAACTAGGAGACGTGTGAAGCTACTACAGTACCACTTAGTGTCATATGCACAATATCATAAGAAAACACAATACACAGTTATACTAAAAATAAAGGTACTTTATTTTTATGACAATATGCCAAAGTATCTTAGAGTGTACCCTCAGTGAGAGGATAGGAAATATACACAAGATATATATACACAATAGCAAAAATATGCAGTATAGTCTTAGAAAACAGTGCAAACAATGTATAGTTACAATAGGATGCAATGGGGAAACATAGGGATAGGGGCAACACAAACCATATACTCCAAAAGTGGAATGCGAACCACGAATGGACCCCAAACCTATGTGACCTTGTAGAGGGTCGCTGGGACTATTAGAAAATAGTGAGAGTTAGAAAAATAACCCTCCCCAAGACCCTGAAAAGTGAGTGCAAAGTGCACTAAAATTCCCCTAAGGACAAAGAAGTCGTGTTAGAGGAATAATGCAGGAAAGACACAAACCAACAATGCAACAACTGTGGATTTCCAATCTAGGGTACCTGTGGAACAAGGGGACCAAGTCCAAAAGTCACAAGCAAGTCGGAGATGGGCAAATGCCCAGGAAATGCCAGCTGCGGGTGCAAAGAAGCTTCTACTGGACAGAAGAAGCTGAGGTTTCTGCAGGAACGAAAAGGGCTAGCAACTTCTCCTTTGGTGGACGGATCCGTCTAGCCGAGGAGAGTCGTGCAGAAGTATTTTCCCGCCGAAAGAACGCCAACAAGCCTTGCTAGTTGCAAATCGTTCGGTTAGTGTTTTTGGACGCTGCTGTGGCCCTGGAGGGACCAGGAGGTCGTAAATTGGACCAGGAGAGAGAGGGGACGTAGAGCAAGACAAGTAGTCCTATCAGCAGCAGGTAGCACCCGGAGAAGTGCCAGAAACAGGCACTACGAGGATGCGTGAAACGGTGCTCACCCGAAGTCGCACAAAGGAGTCCCACGTCGCCGGAGACCAACTTAGAAAGTCGTGCAATGCAGGTTAAAGTGCCGTGGACCCAGGCTTGGCTGTGCACAAAGGATTTCCGCCGGAAGTGCACAGGGGCCGGAGTAGCTGCAAAAGTCGCGGTTCCCAGCAATGCAGCCCAGCGAGGTGAGGCAAGGACTTACCTCCACCAAACTTGGACTGAAGAGTCACTGGACTGTGGGGGTCACTTGGACAGAGTTGCTGGATTCGAGGGACCTCGCTCGTCGTGCTGAGAGGAGACCCAAGGGACCGGTAATGCAGCTTTTTGGTGCCTGCGGTTGCAGGGGGAAGATTCCGTCGACCCACGGGAGATTTCTTCGGAGCTTCTGGTGCAGAGAGGAGGCAGACTACCCCCACAGCATGCACAAGCAGGAAAACAGTCGAGAAGGCGGCAGGATCAGCGTTACAGAGTTGCAGTAGTCGTCTTTGCTACTATGTTGCAGGTTTGCAGGCTTCCAGCGCGGTCAGCAGTCGATTCCTTGGCAGAAGGTGAAGAGAGAGATGCAGAGGAACTCGGATGAGCTCTTGCATTCGTTATCTAAAGTTTCCCCAGAGACAGAGACCCTAAATAGCCAGAAAAGAGGGTTTGGCTACCTAGGAGAGAGGATAGGCTACTAACACCTGAAGGAGCCTATCAGAAGGAGTCTCTGACGTCACCTGGTGGCACTGGCCACTCAGAGCACTCCAGTGTGCCAGCAGCACCTCTGTTTCCAAGATGGCAGAGGTCTGGAGCACACTGGAGGAGCTCTGGACACCTCCCAGGGGAGGTGCAGGTCAGGGGAGTGGTCACTCCCCTTTCCTTTGTCCAGTTTCGCGCCAGAGAAAACAGTGCAAACAATGTATAGTTACAATAGGATGCAATGGGGACACATAGGGATAGGGGCAACACAAACCATATAGTCCAAAAGTATAATGCGAACCACGAATGGACCCCAAACCTATGTGACCTTGTAGAGGGTCGCTGGGACTATTAGAAAATAGTTAGGGTTAGAAAAATAGCCCACCCCCAGACCCTGAAAAGTGAGTGCAAAGTGCACTAAAGTTCCCCAAAGGACATAGAAGTCGTGATAGGGGAATTCTGCAGGAAAGACACAAACCAGCAATGCAACAACGATGGATTTCCAGTCGAGGGTACCTGTGGAAGAAGGGGACCAAGTCCAAAAGTCACAAGCAAGTTGGAGATGGGCAGATGCCTAGGAAATGCCAGCTGTGGGTGCAAAGAAGCTGCTACTGGACAGTAGAAGCTTAGGTTTCTGCAAGAACGACAAGGGCTAGAGACTTCCCCTTTGGAAGACGGATCCCACACGCCGTGGAGAGTTGTGCAAAAGTGTTTTCCCGCCGAAAGACCGCCAACAAGCCTTGCTAGCTGCAAATCATGCAGTTAGTGTTTTTGGATGCTGCTGTAGCCCAGGAGAGACCAGAATGTCGCAAGTTGCGTCAGGAGACAGAGTGGACGTCGTGCAAGACAAAGAGCTGTATCAACAGCAGGTAGCACCCGGAGAAGTGCCAGAAACAGGCACTACAAGGATGCGTGAAACATTGCTCACCCGAAGTTGCACAAAAGAGACCCACGTCGCCGGAGACCAACTTAGAAAGTCGTGCAATGCAGGTTGGAGTGCGGTGGACCCAGGCTTGGCTGTGCACAAAGGATTTCTGCCGGAAGTGCACGGAAGCCGGAGTAGCTGCAAAAGTCGCGGTTCCCAGCAATGCAGTCTGGCGTGGGGAGGCAAGGACTTACCTTCCCCAAACTTGGACTGAAGAGTCACTGGACTATTGGGGTCACTTGGACACAGTTGCTGGATTCGAGGGACCTCGCTCGTCGTGCTGAGAGGAGACCCAAGGGACCGGTGATGCAGTTCTTTGGTGCCTGCGGTTGCAGGGGGACGATTCCGTCGACCCACGGGAGATTTCTTCGGAGCTTCTAGTGCAGAGAGGAGGCAGACTACCCCCACAGCATGCAGAAGTCGATTCCTTGGCAGAAGGTGAAGAGAGAGATGCAGAGGAACTCGGATGAGCTCTTTCATTCGTTATCTAAAGTTTCCCCAGAGACAGAGACCCTAAATAGCCAGAAAAGAGGGTTTGGCTACCTAGGAGAGAGGATAGGCTAGCAACACCTGAAGGAGCCTATCAGAAGGAGTGTCTGACGTCACCTGGTGGCACTGGCCACTCAGAGCAGTCCAGTGTGCCAGCAGCACCTCTGTTTCCAAGATGGCAGAGGTCTGGAGCACACTGGAGGAGCTCTGGACACCTCCCAGGGGAGGTGCAGGTCAGGGGAGTGGTCACTCCCCTTTCCTTTGTCCAGTTTCACGCCAGAGCAGGGCTAAGGGGTCCCTGAACTGGTGTAGACTGGCTTATGCAGAAATGGGCACCAAATGTGCCCATGAAAGCATTTCCAGAGGCTGGGGGAGGCTACTCCTCCCCTGCCTTCACACCATTTTCCAAAGGGAGAGGGTGTAACACCCTCTCTCAGAGGAAGTCCTTTGTTCTGCCATCCTGGGACTAGCCTGGCTTGACCCCAGGAGGGCAGAAACCTGTCTGAGGGGTTGGCAGCAGCAGCAGCAGCAGCTGCATGAAACCCCGGGAAAGGCAGTTTGGCAGTACCAGGGTCTGTGCTACAGACCACTGGGATCATGGGATTGTGCCAACTATGCCAGGATGGCATAGAGGGGGCAATTCCATGATCATAGACATGTTACATGGCCATATTCGGAGTTACCATTGTGAAGCTACATATAGGTAGTGACCTATATGTAGTGCACGCGTGTAATGGTGTCCCCGCACTCACAAAGTCCGGGGAATTGGCCCTGAACAATGTGGGGGCACCTTGGCTAGTGCCAGGGTGCCCTCACACTAAGTAACTTTGCACCTAACCTTTACCAGGTAAAGGTTAGACATATAGGTGACTTATAAGTTACTTAAGTGCAGAGTAAAATGGCTGTGAACTAACGTGGACGTTATTTCACTCAGGCTGCAGTGGCAGGCCTGTGTAAGAATTGTCAGAGCTCCCTATGGGTGGCAAAAGAAATGCTGCAGCCCATGGGGATCTCCTGGAACCCCAATACCCTGGGTACCTCAGTACCGTTTACTAGGGAATTTTAAGGGTGTTCCAGTAAGCCAATGTAAATTGGTAAAATTGGTCAATAGCCTGTTAGTGACAATTTGAAAGAAATGAGAGAGCATAACCACTGAGGTTCTGGTTAGCAGAGCCTCAGTGAGACAGTTAGGCACCACACAGGGAACACATACATATAGGCCATAAACTTATGAGCACTGGGGTCCTGACTAGCAGGGTCCCAGTGACAAATAACAATCATACTGAAAACATAGGGTTTTCACTATGAGCACTGGGCCCTGGCTAGCAGGATCCCAGTGAGACAGTGAAAACACCCTGACATACACTCACAAACAGGCCAAAAGTGGGGGTAACAAGGCTAGAAAGAGGCTACTTTCTCACACAACCCCCCCCCCAAACGAAGGACAATAAGGCTAACCTTGGCCAGTTGAGACTTTATTGTCTAAGTGGTGATAAGTAGAGAGTAGCTCTGCAATAGACTGGTTACTCCCTTTATCATCCACTATATGGTTACTTCCCTGTGGGGATGTAAACCACCCTGTTTGAAGTTTTTTAGCTAAGCAACAATGTGAAGTTGTATTTTCAGAGTTTCTATCAGTAAGTTTTAGTTTAGAGCAGTGGGAATTGTCCACTGAACCTATTTGTAGTGATGGAAATGCCAGACAGGGATGCTGTCTCAGAAAAGCCATAGCTGGGCAAAAACTTTGTCCATATGGCCGGAAGAGAGAACAGGGATGCTGTTTCTCTTGAGTTGGAGCAGGGATGCTGTCCTATGAGCTCCACACTAGGGCAGGGATGCTGTCCTAAGTGTTGTGAGGCAGTGCAGGTTTTCTGCACTAAAGTTTCTCTGGGAGGGTTGGAGGGATGCTCCATGTTAACTAAAATGGTGCTCTTTTTCTCACCAATGTTAGTTATCCCACAGAGAGGTACTTCTTCCTCAGGGAGTACAGTTTTGCCAACTGATGATTCCCTTGGAACAGGTGCCACCCCAGGAGAGGTTTCTCCCACCACAGGAATGGCATCCTGAATGGCAGGGTGTAGGAGGCTGGACTGGCTTGTAGTGAGCACCAAGGGGTACTTGCACCTTGCACCAGGCCCAGTTATCCCTTATTAGTGTATAGGGTGTCTAGCAGCATAGGCTGATAGATAATGGTAGCTTAGCAGAGCAGCTTAGGCTGAACTAGGAGACGAGTGAAGCTCCTACAGTACCACTTAGTGTCATATGCACAATATCATAAGAAAACACAATACACAGTTATACTAAAAATAAAGGTACTTTATTTTTATGACAATATGCCAATGTATCTCAGAGTGTACCCTCAGTATGAGGATAGGAAATATACACAAGATATATATACACAATACCAACATATGCAGTAATAGTCTTAGAAAACAGTGCAAACAATGTATAATTACAATAGGATGCAATGGAGACACATAGGGATAGGGGCAACACAAACCATATACTCCAAAAGTGGAATGCGAACCACGAATGGACCCCAAACCTATGTGACCTTGTAGAGGGTCGCTGGGACTATTAGAAAATAGTAAGGGTTAGAAAAATAGCCCACCCCAAGACCCTGAAAAGTGAGTGCAAAGTGCACTAAAGTTCCCCAAAGGACATTGAAGTCGTGATAGTGGAATTCTGCAGGAAAGACACAAACCAACAATGCAACAACGATGGATTTCCAGTCGAGGGTACCTGTGGAACAAGGGGACCAAGTCCAAAAGTCACAAGCAAGTCGGAGATGGGCAGATGCCCAGGAAATGCCAGCTGTGGGCGCAAAGATGCTGCTACTGGATTGTAGAAGCGTAGGTTTCTGCAAGAACGACAAGGGCTAGAGACTTCCCCTTTAGAGGACTGATCCCTCACGCCATGGAGAGTTGTGCAGAAGTGCTTTCCCGCCGAAAGACCGCCTTGCTAGCTGCACAATCGTGCGGTAAGGCTTTTTGGATGCTGCTGTGGCCCAGGAGGGACCAGGATGTCGCAAATTGTGTCAGGGTACAGAGGGGACGTCGTGAAAGACAAGGAGCCCTCTCAGCAGCAGGCAGCACCCGCAGAAGTGCCAGAAACTGGCACTACGAGGATGCGTGAAACGGTGCTCACCCGAAGTTGCACAAAGGAGTCCCACGTCGCCGGAGAACATCTTAGGAGGTTGTGCAATGCAGGTTAGAGTGCCGTGGACCCAGGCTGGACTGTGCACAAAGGATTTCCGCCGGAAGTGCATGAAGGCCGGAGTAGCTGCAAAAGTCACGATTTCCTACAATGCAGTCTGGTGTGGGGAGGCAAGGACTTACCTCCACCAAACTTGGACTGAAGAGTCACTGGACTGTGGGAGTCACTTGGACAGAGTTGCTGGATTCAAGGGACCTCGCTCGTCGTGCTGAGAGGAGACCCAAGGTACCGGTGATGCAGTTCTTTGGTGCCTGCGGTTGCAGGGGGACGATTCCGTCGACCCACGGGAGATTTCTTCGGAGCTTCTAGTGCAGAGAGGAGGCAGACTACCCCAACAGCATGCACCACCAGGAAAACAGTCGAGAAGGCGGCAGGATCAGCGTTACAGAGTTGCTGTAGTCGTCTTCGCTACTATGTTGCAGTTTTGCAGGCTTCCAGCGCGGTCAGCAGTCGATTCCTTGGCAGAAGGTGAAGAGAGAGATGCAGAGGAACTCGGATGAGCTCTTGCATTCGTTATCTGAGGAATCCCAAGAGACAGAGACCCTAAATAGCCAGAAAAGAGGGTTTGGCTACCTAGGAGAGAGGATAGGCTAGCAACACCTGAAGGAGCCTATCAGGAGGAGTCTCTGACATCACCTGCTGGCACTGGCCACTCAGAGCAGTCCAGTGTGCGAGCAGCACCTCTGTTTCCAAGATGGCAGAGGTCTGGAGCACACTGGAGGACCCCTGGGCACCTCCCAGGGGAGGTACAGGTCAGGGGAGTGGTCACTCCCCTTTCCTTTGTCCAGTTTCGCGCCAGAGCAGGGCTAAGGGGTCCCTGAACCGGTGTAGACTGGCTTATGCAGAAATGGGCACCAAATGTGCCCACGAAAGCATTTCCAGAGGCTGGGCGAGGCTACTCCTCCCCTGCCTTCACACCATTTTCCAAAGGGAGAGGGTGTAACACCCTCTCTCAGAGGAAGTCCTTTGTTCTGCCATCCTGGGCCAGGCCTGGCTGGACCCCAGGAGGGCAGATGCCTGTCTGAGGGGTTGGCAGCAGCAGCAGCTGCAGTGAAACCCCGGGAAAGGTCATTTTGACAGTACCAGGGTCTGTGCTACAGACCACTGGGATCATGGGATTGTGCCAACTATGCCAGGATGGTATAGAGGGGGCAATTCCATGATCATAGACATGTTACATGGCCATATTTGGAGTTACCATTGTGAAGCTACATATAGGTAGTGACCTATATGTAGTGCACGCGTGTAATGGTGTCCCCGCACTCACAAAGTCCGGGGAATTGGCCCTGAACAATGTGGGGGCACCTTGGCTAGTGCCAGGGTGCCCTCACACTAAATAACTTTGCACCTAACCTTTACCAGGTAAAGGTTAGACATATAGGTGACTTATAAGTTACTTAAGTGCAGTGTAAAATGGCTGTGAAATAATGTGTGCGTTACTTCACTCAGGCTGCAGTGGCAGGCCTGTGTAAGAATTGTCAGAGCTCCCTATGGGTGGCAAAAGAAATGCTGCAGTCCATAGGGATCTCCTGGAACCCCGAATTATAAGGGTGTTCCAGTAAGCCAATGTAAATTGGTAAAATTGGTCACTAGCCTGTCAGTGACAATTTGAAATAAATGAGAGAGCATAACCACTGAGGTTCTGGTTAGCAGAGCCTCAGTGAGACAGTTAGGCACCACACAGGGAACACATACATATAGGCCTCAAACTTATGAGCACTGGGGTCCTGACTAGCAGGGTCCCAGTGACACATAACAAATATACTGAAAACATAGGTTTTTCACTATGAGCACTGGGCCCTGGCTAGCAGGATCCCAGTGAGACAGTGAAAACACCCTGACATACACTCACAAACAGGCCAAAAGTGGGGGTAACAAGGCTAGAAAGAGGCTACATTCTCACACAACCCCCCCCCAAACGAAGGACAATAAGGCTAACCTTGGCCAGTTGAGACTTTATTGTCTAAGTGGTGATAAGTAGAGAGTAGCTCTGCAATAGACTGGTTACTCCCTTTATCATCCACTATATGGTTACTTCCCTGTGGGGATGTAAACCACCCTGTTTGAAGTTTTTTAGCTAAGCAACAATGTGAAGATGTATTTTCAGAGTTTCTATCAGTAAGTTTTAGTTTAGAGCAGTGGGAATTGTCCACTGAACCTATTTGTAGTGATGGAAATGCCAGACAGGGATGCTGTCTCAGAAAAGCCATAGCTGGGCAAAAACTTTGTCCATATGGCTGGAAGAGAGAACAGGGATGCTGTTTCTCTTGAGTTGGAGCAGGGCCGGGATGCTGTCCTATGAGCTCCACACTAGGGCAGGGATGCTGTCCTAAGTGTTGTGAGGCAGTGCAGGGTTTCTGCACTAAAGTTTCTCTGGGAGGGTTGGAGGGATGCTCCATATTAACTAAAATGGTGCTCTTTTTCTCACCAATGTTAGTTATCCCACAGAGAGGTACTTCTACCTCAGGGAGTCCAGCTTTGCCAGCTGATGATTCCCTTGGAACAGGTGCCACCCCAGGAGAGGTTTCTCCCACCACAGGAATGGTATCCTGAATGGTAGGGTGGTTAGGGGATACTGTGATACCCTTTTTACCTGTTGATGGAGAGGGATCCTGAGTTTTCAGGCCTTCTCTCCTTTGCTTTTTCATTTCAGTAGAAATGAGAGGGAACAATTCCTCAGGGATGCCCAGCATGGCTGCATGGGCATAAAACTCTACATCAGCCCAACCTGAGGCCTCTAGGTCATTACCTAAGAGACAGTCTACAGGTAAGCTAGGTGATACCACCACCTGCTTAGGGCCAGTAACTCCACCCCAACTAAACTGAATTATAGCTAAGGGAAGAAACTTAGTGGAGTTATGGACATCAATAATCTTATACTGTTGTCCAATGATGTGTTGATCAGGGTGCACTAGGTTTTCAGTCACCAAAGTGATACTGGCACCTGTGTCCCTGTAGGCCAAGGCCTCAACACCATTTATTGAAACTGTCTGCCTGTACTTATCCATTGTAAGGGGACAAGCAGCCAGTGTGGCAAGGCCAATGCCACTAGGTGTGACAGAAACTGTCTTGGGACTGACTACCCCAGTTTCTATGATGGACCCATAAGTGAACCCAGCTACACCCTTTGCTTGACTGTTGCCAGCAGTCCCACCACTAGTACAACTACTGCTAGGGGCACTAGAGCTTGATGTATTAGTGGTGGTAGGCTCAGGGGGTTTACCTGGACAGGACTTATCCCCTGGCCTATGGCCTCTGTTTTTACACACAAAGCACCAAGGCTTTTTAATGTGTGTGGGTTGAGAAGAAGAGGAAGAATTTGTTTTATCCCCACCCTCTGAAGAGTGTTTAAGATTTGAAGTGGGATCTTTGGTTTTACCCTTATCCCCATGCTTATCTTGAGATTTTTCACCATCTTTCTTCTTATTGCCATCTTTGTCACCCCCTGTATGAACTTTTCTGTTCACCCTTGTTCTGACCCATTTGTCTGCCTTCTTTCCCAATTCTTGGGGAGAGGTCAGATCAGAGTCTACCAGGTACTGGTGCAACAAATCAGACACACAATTATTAAGAATATGCTCTCTCAGGATCAAGTTATACATGCTGTCATAATCAGTAACTTTACTGCCATGTAACCACCCCTCCAAGGCCTTCACTGAATGGTCAATGAAATCAACCCAGTCTTGTGAGGACTCCTTTTTGGTCTCTCTGAACTTTGTCCTGTATTGTTCAGTGGTTAAGCCATAACCATCCAGGAGTGCATTCTTAAGAACTTGGAAATTATTAGCATCATTTTCTTTCACAGTAAGGAGCCTATCCCTACCTTTTCCACTAAATGATAGCCATAGGATAGCAGCCCACTGCCTTTGAGGGACATCCTGTACAACACAGGCCCTCTCAAGTGCAGCAAACCACGTGTTAATTGTAGAAGGCTGGACTGGCTTGTAGTGATTACCAAGGGGTACTTGCACCTTGCACCAGGCCCAGTTATCCCTTATTAGTGTATAGGGTGTCTAGCAGCTTAGGCTGATAGATAATGGTAGCTTAGCAGAGCAGCTTAGGCTGAACTAGGAGACGTGTGAAGCTACTACAGTACCACTTAGTGTCATATGCACAATATAATAAGAAAACACAATACACAGTTATACTAAAAATAAAGGTACTTTATTTTTATGACAATATGCCAAAGTATCTTAGAGTGTACCCTCAGTGAGAGGATAGGAAATATACACAAGATATATATACACAATAGCAAAAATATGCAGTATAGTCTTAGAAAACAGTGCAAACAATGTATAGTTACAATAGGATGCAACAGGGAAACATAGGGATAGGGGCAACACAAACCATATACTCCAAAAGTGGAATGCGAACCACGAATGGACCCCAAACCTATGTGACCTTGTAGAGGGTCGCTGGGACTATTAGAAAATAGTGAGAGTTAGAAAAATAACCCTCCCCAAGACCCTGAAAAGTGAGTGCAAAGTGCACTAAAGTTCCCCTAAGGACAAAGAAGTCGTGTTAGAGGAATAATGCAGGAAAGACACAAACCAACAATGCAACAACTGTGGATTTCCAATCTAGGGTACCTGTGGAACAAGGGGACCAAGTCCAAAAGTCACAAGCAAGTCGGAGATGGGCAAATGCCCAGGAAATGCCAGCTGCGGGTGCAAAGAAGCTTCTACTGGAAAGAAGAAGCTGAGGTTTCTGCAGGAACGAAAAGGGCTAGAGACTTCTTCTTTTGTGGACAAATCCAGCTCGCCGTGAAGAGTCGTGCAGAAGTGTTTTCCCGCCGAAAAAACGCCAACAAGCCTTGCTAGCTGCAAATTGTGCAATTATCGTTTTTGGACACTGCTATGGCACTGGAGGGACCAGGAGGTCGCAAATTGGACCAGGAGAGAGAGGGGACGTCGATCAGGACAGCGAGTCCTCACTGAAGCAGGTAGCACCCGGAGAAGTGCCATAAACAGGCACTACAAGGATGCGTGAAATGGTGCTCACCCGAAGTCGCACAAAGGAGTCCCACGTCGCCGGAGACCAACTTAGAAAGTCGTGCAATGCAGGTTAGAGTGCCGTGGACCCAGGCTTGGCTGTGCACAAAGGATTTCCGCCGGAAGTGCACAGGGGCCGGAGTAGCTTGCAAAGTCGCGGTTCCCAGCAATGCAGCCCAGCGAGGTGAGGCAAGGACTTACCTCCACCAAACTTGGACTGAAGAGTCACTGGACTGTGTGGGTCACTTGGACAGAGTCGCTGGATTCAAGGGACCTCGCTCGTCATGCTGAGAGGAGACCCAAGGGACCGGTAATGCAGCTTTTTGGTGCCTGCGGTTGCAGGGGGAAGATTCCGTCGACCCACGGGAGATTTCTTCGGAGCTTCTGGTGCAGAGAGGAGGCAGGCTACCCCCACAGCATGCACAAGCAGGAAAACAGTCGAGAAGGCGGCAGGATCAGCGTTACAGAGTTGCAGTAGTCGTCTTTGCTACTATGTTGCAGGTTTGCAGGCTTCCAGCGCGGTCAGCGGTCGATTCCTTATCAGAAGGTGAAGAGAAAGATGCAGAGGAACTCGGCTGAGCTCATGCATTCGTTATCTAAAGTTTCCCCAGAGACAGAGACCCTAAATAGCCAGAAAAGAGGGTTTGGCTACCTAGGAGAGAGGATAGGCTACTAACACCTGAAGGAGCCTATCAGCAGGAGTCTCTGACGTCACCTGGTGGCACTGGCCACTCAGAGCAGTCCAGTGTGCCAGCAGCACCTCTGTTTCCAAGATGGCAGAGGTCTGGAGCACACTGGAGGAGCTCTGGACACCTCCCAGGGGAGGTGCAGGTAAGGGGAGTGGTCACTCCCCTTTCCTTTGTCCAGTTTCGCGCCAGAGCAGGGGCTAAGGGGTCCCTGAACCGGTGTAGACTGGCTTATGCAGAATTGGGCACATCTGTGCCCAACAAAGCATTTCCAGAGGCTGGGGGAGGCTACTCCTCCCCTGCCTTCACACCATTTTCCAAAGGGAAAGGGTGTCACACCCTCTCTCAGAGGAAGTTCTTTGTTCTGCCATCCTGGGCCAGGCCTGGCTGGACCCCAGGAGGGCAGATGCCTGTCTAAGGGGTTGGCAGCAGCAGCAGCTGCAGTGAAACCCCAGGAAGGGCAGTTTGGCAATACCAGGGTCTGTGCTACAGACCACTGGGATCATGGGATTGTGCCAACTATGCCCGGATGGCATAGAGGGGGCAATTCCATGATCATAGACATGTTACATGGCCATATTCAGAGTTACCATTGTGAAGCTACATATAGGTAGTGACCTATATGTAGTGCACGCGTGTAATGGTGTCCCCGCACTCACAAAGTTCAGGGAATTGGCTCTGAACAATGTGGGGGCACCTTGGCTAGTGCCAGGGTGCCCTCACACTAAGTAACTTTGCACCTAACCTTTACCAGGTAAAGGTTAGACATATAGGTGACTTATAAGTTACTTAAGTGCAGTGTAAGATGGCTGTGAAATAACGTTTACGTTATTTCACTCAGGCTGCAGTGGCAGGCCTGTGTAAGAATTGTCAGAGCTCCCTATGGGTGGCAAAAGAAATGCTGCAGCCCATAGGGATCTCCTGGAACCCCAATACCCTGGGTACCTTAGTACCATATACTAGGGAATTATAAGGGTGTTCCAGTAAGCCAATGTGAATTGGTAAAATTGGTCACTAGCTTGTTAGTGACAATTTAAAAGTAATGAGAAAGCATAACCACTGAGGTTCTGGTTAGCAGAGCCTCAGTGAGACAGTTAGGCACCACACAGGGAACATATACATGCACACCTATGAGCACTGGGGCCCTGTGTGACAGGGTCCCAGTGACACATACATATAGGCCACAAACCTATGAGCACTGGGGTCCTGACCAGCAGGATCCCAGTGACACATAACAAACATACTGAAAACATAGTGTCTTCACTATGAGCACTGGGGCCTGGCTATCAGGATCCCAGTGAGACAGTGAAAACAGTGACAAACACCCTGACATACACTCACAAACAGGCCAAAAGTGGGGGTAACAAGGCTAGAAAGAGGCTACCTTCTCACACAACCCCCCCCAAACGAAGGACAATAAGGCTAACCTTGGCCAGTTGAGACTTTATTGTCTAAGTGGTGATAAGTAGAGAGTAGCTCTGCAATAGACTGGTTACTCCCTTTATCATCCACTATATGGTTACTTCCCTGTGGGGATGTAAACCACCCTGTTTGAAGTTTTTTAGCTAAGCAACAATGTGAAGATGTATTTTCAGAGTTTCTATCAGTAAGTTTTAGTTTAGAGCAGTGGGAATTGTCCACTGAACCTATTTGTAGTGATGGAAATGCCAGACAGGGATGCTGTCTCAGAAAAGCCATAGCTGGGCAAAAACTTTGTCCATATGGCTGGAAGAGAGAACAGGGATGCTGTTTCTCTTGGGTTGGAGCAGGGCAGGGATGCTGTCCTATCAGCTCCACACTAGGGCAGGGATGCTGTCCTAAGTGTTGTGAGGCAGTGCAGAGTTTCTGCACTAAAGTTTCTCTGGGAGGGTTGGAGGGATGCTCCATGTTAACTAAAATGGTGCTCTTTTTGTCACCAATGTTAGTTATCCCACAGAGAGGTACTTCTACCTCAGGGAGTCCAGCTATGCCAGCTGATGATTCCCTTGGAACAGGTGCCACCCCAGGAGAGGTTTCTCCCACCACAGGAATGGTATCCTGAATGGTAGGGTGGTTAGGGGATACTGTGATACCCTTTTTACCTGTTGATGGAGAGGGATCCTGAGTTTTCAGGCCTTCTCTCCTTTGCTTTTTCATTTCAGTAGAAATGAGAGGGAACAATTCCTCAGGGATGCCCAGCATGGCTGCATGGGCATAAAACTCTACATCAGCCCAACCTGAGGCCTCTAGGTCATTACCTAAGAGAAAGTCTACAGGTAAGCTAGGTGATACCACCACCTGCTTAGGGCCAGTAACTCCACCCCAACTAAACTGAATTATAGCTAAGGGAAGAAACTTAGTGGAGTTATGGACATCAATAATCTTATACTGTTGTCCAATGATGTGTTGATCAGGGTGCACTAGGTTTTCAGTCACCAAAGTAAAACTGGCACCTGTGTCCCTGTAGGCCAAGGCCTCAACACCATTTATTGAAACTGTCTGCCTGTATTTATCCGTTGTAAGGGGACAAGCAGCCAGTGTGGCAAGGCCAATGCCACTAGGTGTGACAGAAACTGTCTTGGGACTGATTACATCAGTTTCCACTATGGACCCATAAGTGAACCCAACTACACCCTTTGCTTGACTGTTGCCAGCAGTCCCACCACTAGTACCACTACTGCTAGGGGCACTAGAGCTTGATGTATTAGTGGTGGTAGGCTCAGGGGGTTTACCTGGACAGGACTTATCCCCTGGCCTATGGCCTCTGTTTTTACACACAAAGCACCAAGGCTTTTTAATGTGTGCAGGTTGAGAAGAAGAGGAAGAATTAGTTTTATCCCCACCCTCTGAAGAGTGTTTAAGATTTGAAGTGGGATCTTTGGTTTTACCCTTATCCCCATGCTTATCTTGAGATTTTTCACCATCTTTCTTCTTATTGCCATCTTTGTCACCCCCTGTATGAACTTTTCTGTTCACCCTTGTTCTGACCCATTTGTCTGCCTTCTTTCCCAATTCTTGGGGAGAGGTCAGATCAGAGTCTACCAGGTACTGGTGCAACAAATCAGACACACAATTATTAAGTATATGCTCTCTCAGGATTGTGTTATACAGGCTTTCATAATCAGTAACTTTACTGCCATGTAACCACCCCTCCAAGGCCTTCACTGAATGGTCAATGAAATCAACCCAGTCTTGTGAAGACTCCTTTTTGGTCTCTGAACTTTATCCTGTACTGTTCAGTGGTTAAGCCATAACCATCCAGGAGTGCATTCTTAAGAAATTGGAAATTATTAGCATCATTTTCTTTCACAGTAAGGAGCCTATCCCTACCTTTTCCACTAAATGATAGCCATAGGATAGCAGCCCACTGCCTTTGAGGGACATCCTGTACAACACAGGCCCTCTCAAGTGCAGCAAACCACTTGTTAATGTCATCCCCCTCCTTATAAGGGGGAACTATCTTGTGCAGATTCTTGGAATCATGCTCTTTTGCAGGATGACTATGGGGAATACTGCTGCTGCCACCATGGGTATCTAAACCCAACTTATGTCTTTCCTTCTCTAATTCAAAAGACTGTCTATCCAAATCCAGCTGTTGCTTTTTAAGCTTCAGTCTGGTTTGTTCCACCCTCAACTTATTGAGTTCCCTCTCTAACATTCTGTCATCAGGGTTGGTGGGAGGGACATTTCTAGAAACAGAGCTATGAAGGGAATGAACAGAAGGAGACCTGTCCCTTACAGAAGCCAACTTAACAGCTTGGTTTACAGAAACATTACTACCAGTATGGTGAGAATAAATGCTTTTGCTATGATGTGAGACAACACTACTTATTTGGTGTGGCTCATCATCATTACCATCTATGCTAGATTGTCTAGTAATGGGCAGGCTAGGAAGTTTCTTTCCTGAATCTTTTCCTGGGGGAGTCCCTGAATCAGATTGGGAACTATTAGGTACTTTTTCAACAGATGGGGCACCTCTGGCCTTATCCTGTTCTCTAAGCATGTTAAGTAATAGTTCCAAGGCAGGATTCTTCCCTACACTCAAACCTCTCTCTATACAGAGACTCCTTGCTCTTTTCCAGCTAAGGTTGTCATATGCAAGTTTGGACAGATCAACACTTTGGCCTGTGCCAGACATTTTTTAGAGAGAGTTAAAGTGATAGAAAAAGAGAAAAATGTTTTCAGAACTTTTTGCAAAGACAGAAAAAAACTTTTTTTAAATTTTAAGAACTTTTTGAAAGTTTAGAAGTACTTTTCAGGACTTAGAAAAGAGTGAAAAGAGGAAATGCCAAACGTTTTGGCTATGTGTATATACACTGACCTTGTTTTGTATATTTTTCTCTTATGAAAAGTACAATGACAAGAGTGGTAAGTAGTCTCAAGCACTTATCCCACCACTGCACAACCAATGTAGGAGGCTGGACTGGCTTGTAGTGAGTACCAAGGGGTACTTGCACCTTGCACCAGGCCCAGTTATCCCTTATTAGTGTATAGGGTGTCTAGCAGCTTAGGCTGATAGATAATGGTAGCTTAGCAGAGCAGCTTAGGCTGAACTAGGAGACGTGTGAAGCTACTACAGTACCACTTAGTGTCATATGCACAATATCATAAGAAAACACAATACACAGTTATACTAAAAATAAAGGTACTTTAATTTTATGACAATATGCCAAAGTATCTTAGAGTGTACCCTCAGTGAGAGGATAGGAAATATACACAAGATATATATACACAATAGCAAAAATATGCAGTATAGTCTTAGAAAACAGTGCAAACAATGTATAGTTACAATAGGATGCAACGGGGAAACATAGGGATAGGGGCAACACAAACCATATACTCCAAAAGTGGAATGCGAACCACAAATGGACCCCAAACCTATGTGACCTTGTAGAGGGTCGCTGGGACTATTAGAAAATAGTGAGAGTTAGAAAAATAACCCTCCCCAAGACCCTGAAAAGTGAGTGCAAAGTGCACTAAAGTTCCCCTAAGGACAAAGTAGTCGTGTTAGAGGAATAATGCAGGAAAGACACAAACCAGCAATGCAACAACTGTGGATTTCCAATCTAGGGTACCTGTGGAACAAGAGGACCAAGTCCAAAAGTCACAAGCAAGTCGGAGATGGGCAGATGCCCAGGAAATGCCAGCTGCGGGTGCAAAGAAGCTTCGACTGGACAGAAGAAGCTGAGGTTTCTGGAGAAACAAAAGGGGCTAGAGACTTCCCCTTTGGTGGACGGATCCCACTCGCCTTGGAGAGTCGTGCAGAAGTGTTTTCCCGCCGGAAGGACGCCAACAAGCCTTGCTAGGCGCAAATCGTGCGTTGGGCGTTTTTGGACGCTGCTGGGGTCCAGGAGGGACCAGGAGGTCGCAAATTGGACCTGAAAAGAGAGGGGACGTAGAGCAAGACAAAGAGCTCTCACTAAAGCAGGTAGCACCCGGAGAAGTGCCAGAAACAGGCACTAGGAGGATGCGTGAAACGGTGCTCGCCGAAGTTGCACAAAGGAGTCCCACGTCGCCGGAGACCAACTTAGAAAGTCGTGCTATGCAGGTTAGAGTGCCGTGGACCCAGGCTTGGCTGTGCACAAAGGATTTCCGCCGGAAGTGCACAGGGGCCGGAGTAGCTTGCAAAGTCGCGGTTCCCAGCAATGCAGCCCAGCGAGGTGAGGCAAGGACTTACCTCCACCAAACTTAGGCTGAAGAGTCACTGGACTGTGGGGGTCACTTGAACAGCGTCGCTGGATTCGAGGGACCTCGCTCGTCGTGCTGAGAGGAGACCCAAGGGACCGGTAATGCAGCTTTTTGGTGCCTGCGGTTGCAGGGGGAAGATTCTGTCGACCCACGGGAGATTTCTTCGGAGCTTCTGGTGCAGAGAGGAGGCAGGCTACCCCCACAGCATGCACAAGCATGAAAACAGTCGAGAAGGCGGCAGGATCAGCGTTACAGAGTTGCAGTAGTCGTCTTTGCTACTATGTTGCACGTTTGCAGGCTTCCAGCGCGGTCAGCGGTCGATTCCTTATCAGAAAGTGAAGAGAGAGATGCAGAGGAACTCGGCTGAGCTCATGCATTCGTTATCTAAAGTTTCCCCAGAGACAGAGACCCTAAATAGCCAGAAAAGAGGGTTTGGCTACCTAGGAGAGAGGATAGGCTACTAACACCTGAAGGAGCCTATCAGCAGGAGTCTCTGACGTCACCTGGTGGCACTGGCCACTCAGAGCAGTCCAGTGTGCCAGCAGCACCTCTGTTTCCAAGATGGCAGAGTTCTGGAGCACACTGGAGGAGCTCTGGACACCTCCCAGGGGAGGTGCAGGTCAGCGGAGTGGTCACTCCCCTTTCCTTTGTCCAGTTTCGCGCCAGAGCAGGGGCTAAGGGGTCCCTGAACCGGTGTAGACTGGCTTATGCAGAATTGGGCACATCTGTGCCCAAGAAAGCATTTCCAGAGGCTGGGGGAGGCTACTCCTCCCCTGCCTTCACACCATTTTCCAAAGGGAGAGGGTGTCACACCCTCTCTCAGAGGAAGTTCTTTGTTCTGCCATCCTGGGCCAGGCCTGGCTGGACCCCAGGAGGGCAGATGCCTGTCTAAGGGGTTGGCAGCAGCAGCAGCTGCAGAGAAACCCCAGGAAGGGCAGTTTGGCAGTACCAGGGTCTGTGCTACAGACCACTGGGATCATGGGATTGTGCCAACTATGCCAGGATGGCATAGAGGGGGCAATTCCATGATCATAGACATGTTACATGGCCATATTCGGAATTACCATTGTGAAGCTACATATAGGTAGTGACCTATATGTAGTGCACGCGTGTAATGGTGTCCCCGCACTCACAAAGTTCAGGGAATTGGCTCTGAACAATGTGGGGGCACCTTGGCTAGTGCCAGGGTGCCCTCACACTAAGTAACTTTGCACCTAACCTTTACCAGGTAAAGGTTAGACATATAGGTGACTTATAAGTTACTTAAGTGCAGTGTAAAATGGCTGTGAAATAACGTGGACGTTATTTCACTCAGGCTGCAGTGGCAGGCCTGTGAAAGAATTGTCAGAGCTCCCTATGGGTGGCAAAAGAAATGCTGCAGCCCATAGGGATCTCCTGGAACCCCAATACCCTGGGTACCTTAGTACCATATACTAGGGAATTATAAGGCTGTTCCAGTAAGCCAATGTGAATTGGTAAAATTGGTCACTAGCTTGTTAGTGACAA
Source organism: Pleurodeles waltl (assembly GCF_031143425.1). Lineage (NCBI taxonomy): Eukaryota > Metazoa > Chordata > Amphibia > Caudata > Salamandridae > Pleurodeles > Pleurodeles waltl. The sequence continues at coordinate 1,201,560,924 of NC_090439.1, forward strand.
TTTAAAAGTAATGAGAGAGCATAACCACTGAGGTTCTGGTTAGCAGAGCCTCAGTGAGACAGTTAGGCACCACACAGGGAACATATACATGCACACCTATGAGCACTGGGGCCCTGTGTGACAGGGTCCCAGTGACACATACATATAGGCCACAAACCTATGAGCACTGGGGTCCTGACCAGCAGGATTCCAGTGACACATAACAAACATACTGTAAACATAGTGTCTTCACTATGAGCACTGGGGCCTGGCTATCAGGATCCCAGTGAGACAGTGAAAACAGTGACAAACACCCTGACATACACTCACAAACAGGCCAAAAGTGGGGGTAACAAGGCTAGAAAGAGGCTACCTTCTCACATTAATGTCATCCCCCTCCTTATAAGGGGGAACTATCTTGTGCAGATTCCTGGAATCATGCTCTTTTGCAGGATGACTATGGGGAATACTGCTGCTGCCACCATGGGTATCTAAACCCAACTTCTGTCTTTCCTTCTCTAATTCTAAAGACTGTCTATCCAAATCCAGCTGTTGCTTTTTAAGCTTCAGTCTGGTTTGTTCCACCCTCAACTTATTGAGTTCCCTTTCTAACAATCTGTCATCAGGGTTGGTGGGAGGGATATTTCTAGATACAGAGGTATGATGGGAATGAACAGAAGGAGACCTGTCCCTTACAGAGGGCACCCTAACAGCTTGGCTGACAGTGTAATGTGAGAGCACATCATCTGGATGATGAGACTCCACCTCAGTACCAACTATGCTAGACTGTCTTGTAATGGGAAGGCTAAGAAGTTTCTTTCCTGAACCTTTACCTGGGGGAGTCCCTGGATCAGATTGAGAACCATTAGCTACTTTTTCAACAGATGGGGCACTTTTAGCCTTATCCTGTTCTCTAAGCATATTAAGTAACAATTCCAAGGAAGGATTCTTCCCTACACTCAAACCTCTCTCTATACAGAGACTCCTTGCTCCTTTCCAGCTAAGGTGGTCATATGCAATCTTAGACAGGTCAACATTTTGGCCTGTGCCAGACATTTTTAGAGAGAGTTAAAGTGATAGAAAAAGTGAAAAAAGTTTGTCAGAGCTTTTAGAAAGAAAGAGAAAAAAACTTTTTAAACTTTTTAGAACTTTTTAGAAAGTTAGAAGTACTTTTCAGCACTTAGAAAAGAGTGAAAAGAGGAAATGCAAAACTTTTTGGCTATGTGTATATACACTGACCTTGTTTTGTATATTTTTCTCTTATGAAAAGTACAATGACAAGAGTATTAAGTAGTCTCAAAGCACTTATCCCACCGCTGCACAACCAATGTAGGAGGCTGGACTGGCTTGTAGTGAGTACCAAGGGGTACTTGCACCTTGCACCAGGCCCAGTTATCCCTTATTAGTGTATAGGGTGTCTAGCAGCTTAGGCTGATAGATAATGGTAGCTTAGCAGAGCAGCTTAGGCTGAACTAGGAGACGTGTGAAGCTTCTACAGTACCACTTAGTGTCATATGCACAATATCATAAGAAAACACAATACACAGTTATACTAAAAATAAAGGTACTTTATTTTTATGACAATATGCCAAAGTATCTCAGAGTGTACCCTCAGTGAGAGGATAGGAAATATACACAAGATATATATACACAATAGCAAAAATATGCAGTATAGTCTTAGAAAACAGTGCAAACAATGTATAGTTACAATAGGATGCAATAGGGAAACATAGGGATAGGGGCAACACAAACCATATACTCCAAAAGTGGAATGCGAACCACAAATGGACCCCAAACCTATGTGACCTTGTAGAGGGTCGCTGGGACTATTAGAAAATAGTGACAGTTAGAAAAATAACCCTCCCCAAGTCCCTGAAAAGTGAGTGCAAAGTGCACTAAAGTTCCGCTAAGGACAAAGAAGTCGTGTTAGAGGAATAATGCAGGAAAGACACAAACCAACAATGCAACAACTGTGGATTTCCAATCTAGGGTACCTGTGGAACAAGGGGACCAAGTCCAAAAGTCACAAGCAAGTCTGAGATGGGCAAATGCCCAGGAAATGCCAGCTGCGGGTGCAAAGAAGCTTCTACCGGACAGAAGAAGCTGAGGTTTCTGCAGGAAAGAAAAGGGATAGAGACTTCCCCTTTGGTGGACGGATCCCTCTCGCCGAGGAGAGTCGTGCAGAAGTGTTTTCCCGCCGAAAGAACGCCAACAAGCCTTGCTAGCTGCAAATCGTGCTGTTAGCATTTTTGGACGCTGCTGTAGCCCTGGAGGGACCAGGAGGTCGCAAATTGGACCAGAAGAGAGAGGGGACGTCGAGAAAAACAAGGAGCCCTCTCAGCAGCAGGTAGCACCCGGAGAAGTGCCAGAAACAGGCACTACGAGGATGCGTGGAATGGTGCTCACCCGAAGTCGCACAAAGGAGTCCCACGTCGCTGGAGACCAACTTAGAAAGTCGTGCAATGCAGGTTAGAGTGCCGTGGACCCAGGCTTGGCTGTGCACAAAGTATTTCCACCGGAAGTGCACAGGGGCCGGAGTAGCTGCAAAAGTCGCGGTTCCCAGCAATGCAGCCCAGCGAGGTGAGGCAAGGACTTACCTCCACCAAACTTGGACTGAAGAGTCACTGGACTGTGGGGGTCACTTGGACAGAGTCGCTGGATTCGAGGGACCTCGCTCGTCGTGATGAGAGGAGACCCAAGGGACGGGTAATGCAGCTTTTTGGTGCCTGCGGTTGCAGGGGGAAGATTCCGTCGACTCACTGGAGATTTCTTCGGAGCTTCTGGTGCAGAGAGGAGGCAGACTACCCCCACAGCATGCACAAGCAGGAAAACAGTCGAGAAGGCGGCAGGATCAGCGTTACAGAGTTGCAGTAGTCGTCTTTGCTACTATGTTGCAGGTTTGCAGGCTTCCAGCACGGTCAGCAGTTGATTCCTTAGCAGAAGGTGAAGAGAGAGATGCAGAGGAACTCGGATGACCTCTTGCATTCGTTATCTAAAGTTTCCCCAGAGACAGAGACCCTAAATAGCCAGAAAAGAGGGTTTGGCTACCTAGGAGAGAGGATAGGCTAGCAACACCTGAAGAAGCCTATCACAAGGAGTCTCTGACGTCACCTGGTGGCACTGGCCACTCAGAGCAGTCCAGTGTGCCAGCAGCACCTCTGTTTCCAAGATGGCAGAGGTCTGGAGCACACTGGAGGAGCTCTGGACACCTCCCAGGGGAGGTGCAGGTCAGGGGAGTGGTCACTCCCCTTTCCTTTGTCCAGTTTCGCGCCAGAGCAGGGCTAAGGGGTCCCCTGAACCGGTGTAGACTGGCTTATGCAGAATTGGGCACATCTGTGCCCAAGAAAGCATTTCCAGAGGCTGAGGGAGGCTACTCCTCCCCTGCCTTCACACCATTTTCCAAAGCTAGAGGGTGTCACACCCTCTCTCAGAGGAAGTCCTTTGTTCTGCCATCCTGGGCCAGGCCTGGCTGGACCCCAGGGGGGCAGATGCCTGTCTGAGGGGTTGTCAGCAGCAGCAGCTGCAGTGAAACCCCAGGAAGGGCAGTTTGGCAGTACCAGGGTCTGTGCTACAGACCACTGGGATCATGGGATTGTGCCAACTATGCCAGGATGGTATAGAGGGGGCAATTCCATGATCATAGACATGTTACATGGCCATATTCGGAGTTACCATTGTGAAGCTACATATAGGTAGTGACCTATATGTAGTGCACGCGTGTAATGGTGTCCCCGCACTCACAAAGTTCAGGGAATTGGCTCTGAACAATGTGGGGTCACCTTGGCTAGTGCCAGGGTGCCCTCACACTAAGTAACTTTGCACCTAACCTTTACCAGGTAAAGGTTAGACATATAGGTGACTTATAAGTTACTTAAGTGCAGTGTAAAATGGCTGTGAAATAACGTGGACGTTATTTCACTCAGGCTGCAGTGGCAGGCCTGTGTAAGAATTGTCAGAGCTCCCTATGGGTGGCAAAAGAAATGCTGCAGCCCATAGGGATCTCCTGGAACCCCAATACCCTAGGTACCTCAGTACTATATACTAGGGAATTATAAGGGTGTTCCAGTAAGCCAATGTAAATTGGTAAAATTGGTCACTAGCCTGTCAGTGACAATTTGAAATAAATGAGAGAGCATAACCACTGAGGTTCTGGTTAGCAGAGCCTCAGTGAGACAGTTAGGCACCACACAGGGAACACATACATATAGGCCACAAACTTATGAGCACTGGGGTCCTGACTAGTAGGGTCCCAGTGACACATAACAAACATACTGAAAACATAGGTTTTTCACTATGAGCACTGGGCCCTGGCTAGCAGGATCCCAGTGAGACAGTGAAAACACCCTGACATACACTCACAAACAGGCCAAAAGTGGGGGTAACAAGGCTAGAAAGAGGCTACTTTCTCACAACCCACGGGAGATTTCTTCGGAGCTTCTAGTGCAGAGAGGAGGCAGACTACCCCCACAGCATGCACCACCAGGAAAACAGTTGAGAAGGCGGCAGGATCAGCGTTACAGAGTTGCAGTAGTCGTCTTAGCTACTTTGTTGCAGTTTTGCAGGCTTCCAGCGCGGTCAGCAGTCGATTCCTTGGCAGAAGGTGAAGAGAGAGATGCAGAGGAACTCGGATGAGCTCTTGCATTCGTTATCTAAGGAATCCCAAGAGACAGAGACCCTAAATAGCCAGAAAAGAGGGTTTGGCTACCTAGGAGAGAGGATAGGCTAGCAACACCTGAAGGAGCCTATCAGGAGGAGTCTCTGACGTCACCTGGTGGCACTGGCCACTCAGAGCAGTCCAGTGTGCCAGCAGCACCTCTGTTTCCAAGATGGCAGAGGTCTGGAGCACACTGGAGGGGCTCAGGGCACCTCCGAGGGGAGGTACAGGTCAGGGGAGTGGTCACTCCCCTTCCCTTTGTCCAGTTTCGCGCCAGAGCAGGGCTAAGGGGTCCCTGAACCGGTGTAGACTGGCTTATGCAGAAATGGGCACCATGTGTGCCCATGAAAGCATTTCCAGAGGCTGGGGGAGGCTACTCTTCCCCTGCCTTCACACCATTTTCCAAAGGTAGAGGGTGTAACACCCTCTCTCAGAGGAAGTCCTTTGTTCTGCCATCCTGGGCCAGGCCTGGCTGGACCCCAGGGGGGCAGATGCCTGTCTGAGGGGTTGGCAGCAGCAGCAGCTGCAGTGAAACCCCAGGAAGGGCAGTTTGGCAGTACCAGGGTCTGTGCTACAGACCACTGGGATCATGGGATTGTGCCAACTATGCCAGGATGGTATAGAGGGGGCAATTCCATGATCATAGACATGTTACATGGCCATATTCGGAGTTACCATTGTGAAGCTACATATAGGTAGTGACCTATATGTAGTGCACGCGTGTAATGGTGTCCCCGCACTCACAAAGTTCAGGGAATTGGCTCTGAACAATGTGGGGTCACCTTGGCTAGTGCCAGGGTGCCCTCACACTAAGTAACTTTGCACCTAACCTTTACCAGGTAAAGGTTAGACATATAGGTGACTTATAAGTTACTTAAGTGCAGTGTAAAATGGCTGTGAAATAACGTGGACGTTATTTCACTCAGGCTGCAGTGGCAGGCCTGTGTAAGAATTGTCAGAGCTCCCTATGGGTGGCAAAAGAAATGCTGCAGCCCATAGGGATCTCCTGGAACCCCAATACCCTAGGTACCTCAGTACTATATACTAGGGAATTATAAGGGTGTTCCAGTAAGCCAATGTAAATTGGTAAAATTGGTCACTAGCCTGTCAGTGACAATTTGAAATAAATGAGAGAGCATAACCACTGAGGTTCTGGTTAGCAGAGCCTCAGTGAGACAGTTAGGCACCACACAGGGAACACATACATATAGGCCACAAACTTATGAGCACTGGGGTCCTGACTAGTAGGGTCCCAGTGACACATAACAAACATACTGAAAACATAGGTTTTTCACTATGAGCACTGGGCCCTGGCTAGCAGGATCCCAGTGAGACAGTGAAAACACCCTGACATACACTCACAAACAGGCCAAAAGTGGGGGTAACAAGGCTAGAAAGAGGCTACTTTCTCACAACCCACGGGAGATTTCTTCGGAGCTTCTAGTGCAGAGAGGAGGCAGACTACCCCCACAGCATGCACCACCAGGAAAACAGTTGAGAAGGCGGCAGGATCAGCGTTACAGAGTTGCAGTAGTCGTCTTAGCTACTTTGTTGCAGTTTTGCAGGCTTCCAGCGCGGTCAGCAGTCGATTCCTTGGCAGAAGGTGAAGAGAGAGATGCAGAGGAACTCGGATGAACTCTTGCATTCGTTATCTAAGGAATCCCAAGAGACAGAGACCCTAAATAGCCAGAAAAGAGGGTTTGGCTACCTAGGAGAGAGGATAGGCTAGCAACACCTGAAGGAGCCTATCAGGAGGAGTCTCTGACGTCACCTGGTGGCACTGGCCACTCAGAGCAGTCCAGTGTGCCAGCAGCACCTCTGTTTCCAAGATGGCAGAGGTCTGGAGCACACTGGAGGGGCTCAGGGCACCTCCCAGGGGAGGTACAGGTCAGGGGAGTGGTCACTCCCCTTCCCTTTGTCCAGTTTCGCGCCAGAGCAGGGCTAAGGGGTCCCTGAACCGGTGTAGACTGGCTTATGCAGAAATGGGCACCATGTGTGCCCATGAAAGCATTTCCAGAGGCTGGGGGAGGCTACTCTTCCCCTGCCTTCACACCATTTTCCAAAGGTAGAGGGTGTAACACCCTCTCTCAGAGGAAGTCCTTTGTTCTGCCATCCTGGGCCAGGCCTGGCTGGACCCTGGGGGGGCAGAAACCTGTCTGTGGGGTTGGCAGCAGCAGCAGCTGCAGTGAAAGCCCAGGAAAGGCAGTTTGGCAGTACCAGGGTCTATGCTACAGGCCACTGGGATCATGGGATTGTGCCAACTATGCCAGGATTGTATAGAGGGGGCAATTCCATGATCATAGACATGTTACATGGCCATATTCGGAGTTACCATTGTGACGCTACATATAGGTAGTGACCTATATGGAGTGCACGCGTGTAATGGTGTCCCCGCACTCACAAAGTCCGGGGAATTGGCCCTGAACAATGTAGGGGCACCTTGGCTAGTGCCAGGGTGCCCTCACACTAAGTAACTTAGCACCCAACCTTTACCAGGTAAAGGTTAGACATATAGGTGACTTATAAGTTACTTAAGTGCAGTGTAAAATGGCTGTGAAATAACGTGGACGTTATTTCACTCAGGCTGCAGTGGCAGGCCTGTGTAAGAATTGTCAGAGCTCCCTATGGGAGGCAAAAGAAATGCTGCAGCCCATAGGGATCTCCTGGAACCCCAATACCCTGGGTACCTCAGTACCATATACTAGGGAATTATAAGGGTGTTCCAGTAGGCCAATGTAAATTGGTAAAATTAGTCACTGTAGGAAAGTACCATCTTGCCTGGCATGTTACCCCCATTTTTCACTGTATATATGTTGTTTTAGTTGTATGTGTCACTGGGACCCTGTTCTCCAGGGCCCCAGTGCTCATAAGTGTGCCTGAATGTGTTACCTGTGTAGTGACTAACTGTCTCACTGAGGCTCTGCTAATCAGAACCTCAGTGGTTATGCTCTCTCATTTCTTTCAAATTGTCACTGACAGGCTAGTGACCAATTTTACCAATTTACATTGGCTTACTGGAACACCCTTATAATTCCCTAGTATATGGTACTGAGGTACCCAGGGTATTGGGGTTCCAGGAGATCCCTATGGGCTGCAGCATTTCTTTTGTCACCCATAGGGAGCTCTGACAAATCTTACACAGGCCTGCCACTGCAGCCTGAGTGAAATAACGTCCACGTTATTTCACAGCCATTTTTCACTGCACTTAAGTAACTTATAAGTCACCTGTATGTCTAACCTTTACCTAGTAAAAGTTGGGTGCTAAGTTACCTAGTGTGTGGGCACCCTGGCACTAGCCAAGGTGCCCCCACATTGTTCAGGGCCAATTCCCCGGACTTTGTGAGTGCGGGGACACCATTACACTCGTGCACTACATATAGGTCACTACCTATATGTAGCTTCACAATGGTAACTCCGAATATGGCCATGTAATATGTCTATGATCATGGAATTGCCCCCTCTATACCATCCTGGCATAGTTGGCACAATCCCATTATCCCAGTGGTCTGTAGCACAGACCCTGGTACTGCCAAACTGCCTTTCCCGGGGTTTCACTGCAGCTGCTGCTGCTGCCAACCCCTCAGACAGGCATCTGCCCTCCTGGGGTCCAGCCAGGCCTGGCCCAGGATGGCAGAACAAAGGACTTCCTCTGAGAGAGGGTGTTACACCCTCTCCCTTTGGAAAATGGTGTGAAGGCAGGGGAAGAGTAGCCTCCCCCAGCCTCTGGAAATGCTTTCTTGGGCACAGATGTGCCCAATTCTGCCTAAGCCAGTCTACACCGGTTCAGGGGACCCCTTAGCCCTGCTCTGGCGCGAAACTGGACAAAGGAAAGGGGAGTGACCACTCCCCTGACCTGCACCTCCCCTGGGAGGTGCCCAGAGCTCCTCCAGTGTGCTCCAGACCTCTGCCATCTTGGAAACAGAGGTGCTGCTGGCACACTGGACTGCTCTGAGTGGCCAGTGCCACCAGGTGACGTCAGAGACTCCTTGTGATACGCTCCTTCAGGTGTTGCTAGCCTATCCTCTCTCCTAGGTAGCCAAACCCTCTTTTCTGGCTATTTAGGGTCTCTGTCTCTTGGGATTCCTTAGATAACGAATGCAAGAGCTCATCCGAGTTCCTCTGCATCTCTCTCTTCACCTTCTGCCAAGGAATCGACTGCTGACCGCCCTGGAAGCCTGCAAAACTGCAACATAGTAGCAAAGACGACTACTGCAACTCTGTAACGCTGATCCTGCCGCCTTCTCGACTGTTTTCCTGGTGGTGCATGCTGTGGGGGTAGTCTGCCTCCTCTCTGCACTAGAAGCTCCGAAGAAATCTCCTGTGGGTCGACGGAATCGTCCCCCTGCAACCGCAGGCACCAAAAAGCTGCATTAACGGTACCTTGGGTCTCCTCTCAGCACGACGAGCGAGGTCCCTCGAATCCCGCAACTCTGTCCAAGTGACTCCCACAGTCCAGTGACTCTTCAGTCCAAGTTTGGTGGAGGTAAGTCCTTGCCTCACCTCTCTAGACTGCATTGTTGGGAACTGCGACTTTTGCAGCTACTCCGGCCCCTGTACACTTCTTGCGGAAATCCTTTGTGCACAGCCAAGCCTGGGTCCTCGGCACTCTAACCTGCATTGCACGACTTTCTAAGTTGGTCTCCGGCGACGTGGGACTCCTTTGTGCGACTTCGGGTGAGCACCGTTTCACGCGTTCTCGTAGTGCCTGTTTCTGGCACTTCTCCGGGAGCTACCTGCTGCTAACAGGGCTCCTTGTCTTGCTCCACGTCTCCTCTTCTCCTGGTCCAATTTGCGACCTCCTGGACCCTCCTGGGCCACAGCAGCGTCCAAAAACGCTAACCGCACGATTTGCAGCTAGCAAGGCTTGTTGGCATTCTTTTGGCGGGAAAGCACTTCTGCACGACTCTCCAAAGCGAGTGGGATCAGTCCTCCAAAGGGGAAGTCTCTAGCCCTTTGCGTTCCTGCAGAAACCGCAGCTTCTTCTGTCCAGTAGAAGCTTCTTTGCACCCGCAGCTGGCATTTCCTGGGCATCTGCCCATCTCCGACTTGCTTGTGACTTTTGGACTTGGTCCCCTTGTTCCACAGGTACCCCAGATTGGAAATCCAGCGTTGTTGCATTGTTGGTTTGTGTCTTTCCTGCCTTATTCCCCTATCACGACTTCTTTGTCCATTGGGGAACTTTAGTGCACTTTGCACTCACTTTTCAGGGTCTTGGGGTGGGCTATTTTTCTAACCCTAACTATTTTCTAATAGTCCCAGCGACCCTCTACAAGGTCACATAGGTTTGGGGTCCATTCGTGGTTCGCATTCCACTTCTGGAGTATATGGTTTGTGTTGCCCCTATCCCTATGTGTCTCCATTGCATCCTATTGTAACTATAAATTGTTTGCACTGTTTTCTAAGACTATACTGCATATTTTTGCTATTGTGTATATATATCTTGTGTATATTTCCTATCCTCTCACTGAGGGTACACTCTGAGATACTTTGGCATATTGTCATAAAAATAAAGTACCTTTTTTTTTAGTATAACTGTGTATTGTGTTTTCTTATGATATTGTGCATATGACACTAGGTGGTACTGTAGTAGCTTCACACGTCTCCTAGTTCAGCCTAAGCTGCTCTGCTAAGCTACCATTATCTACCAGCCTAAGCTGCTAGACACCCTATACACTAATAAGGGATAACTGGGCCTGGTGGAAGGTGCAAGTACCCCTAGGTACTCACTACAAGCCAGTCCAGCCTCATACAGTCACTAGCCTGTTAGTGACAATTTGTAAAGAGAGAGCATAACCACTGAGGTTCTGGTTAGCAGAGCCTCAGTGTAGGAAAGTACCATCTTGCCTGGCATGTTACCCCCATTTTTCACTGTATATATGTTGTTTTAGTTGTATGTGTCACTGGGACCCTGGTAACCCAGGGCCCCAGTGCTCATAAGTGTGCCTGAATGTGTTACCTGTGTAGTGACTAACTGTCTCACTGAGGCTCTGCTAATCAGAACCTCAGTGGTTATGCTCTCTCATTTCTTTCTAAATTGTCACTAACAGGCTAGTGACCACTTTTACCAATTTACATTGGCTTACTGGAACACCCTTATAATTCCCTAGTATATGGTACTGAGGTACCCAGGGTATTGGGGTTCCAGGAGATCCCTATGGGCTGCAGCATTTCTTTTGCCACCCATAGGGAGCTCTGACAATTCTTACACAGGCCTGCCACTGCAGCCTGAGTGAAATAACGTCCACGTTATTTCACAGCCATTTTACACTGCACTTAAGTAACTTATAAGTCACCTATATGTCTAACCTTTACCTGGTAAAGGTTAGGTGCAAAGTTACTTAGTGTGAGGGCACCCTGGCACTAGCCAAGGTGCCCCCACATTGTTCAGAGCCAATTCACTGAACTTTGTGAGTGCGGGGACACCATTACACGTGCGCACTACATATAGGTCACTACCTATATGTAGCTTCACCATGGTAACTCCGAATATGGCCATGTAACATGTCTATGATCATGGAATTGCCCCCTCTATGCCATCCTGGCATTGTTGGTACAATTCCATGATCCCAGTGGTCTGTAGCACAGACCCTGGTACTGCCAAACTGCCCTTCCTGGGGTTTCTCTGCAGCTGCTGCTGCTGCCAACCCCTCAGACAGGCAGCTGCCCTCCTGGTGTCCAGCCAGGCCTGGCCCAGGATGGCAGAACAAAGAACTTCCTCTGAGAGATGGTGTGACACCCTCTCCCTTTGGAAAATGGTGTGAAGGCAGGGGAGGAGTAGCCTCCCCCAGCCTCTGGAAATGCTTTGTTGGGCACAGATGTGCCCAATTCTGCATAAGCCAGTCTACACCGGTTCAGGGACCCCTTAGCCCCTGCTCTGGCGCGAAACTGGACAAAGGAAAGGGGAGTGACCACTCCCCTGACCTGCACCTCCCCTGGGAGGTGTCCAGAGCTCCTCCAGTGTGCTCCAGACCTCTGCCATCTTGGAAACAGAGGTGCTGCTGGCACACTGGACTGCTCTGAGTGGCCAGTGCCACCAGGTGACGTCAGAGACTCCTTGTGATAGGCTCCTTCAGGTGTTAGTAGCCTTTCCTCTCTCCTAGGTAGCCAAACCCTCTTTTCTGGCTATTTAGGGTCTCTGTCTCTGGGGAAACTTTAGATAACGAATGCATGAGCTCAGCCGAGTTCCTCTGCATCTCCCTCTTCACCTTCTGATAAGGAATCGACCGCTGACCGCGCTGGAAGCCTGCAAACCTGCAACATAGTAGCAAAGACGACTACTGCAACTCTGTAACGCTGATCCTGCCGCCTTCTCGACTGTTTTCCTGCTTGTGCATGCTGTGGGGGTAGTCTGCCTCCTCTCTGCACCAGAAGCTCCGAAGAAATCTCCCGTGGGTCGACGGAATCTTCCCCCTGCAACCGCAGGCACCAAAAAGCTGCATCTCCGGTCCCTTGGGTCTCCTCTCAGCACGACGAGCGAGGTCCCTCGAATCCAGCGACACCGTCCAAGTGACCCGCACAGTCCAGTGACTCTTCAGCCCAAGTTTGGTGGAGGTAAGTCCTTGCCTCACCTCGCTGGGCTGCATTGCTGGGAAACGCGACTTTGCAAGCTAATCCGGCCCCTGTGCACTTCCGGCGGAAATCCTTCGTGCACAGCCAAGCCTGGGTCCACGGCACTCTAACCTGCATTGCACGACTTTCTAAGTTGGTCTCCGGCGACGTGGGACTCCTTTGTGCAACTTCGGCGAGCACCGTTTCACGCATCCTCGTAGTGCCTGTTTCTGGCACTTCTCCGGGTGTTACCTGCTTCAGTGAGGGCTCTTTGTCTTGCTCGACGTCCCCTCTCTCGGCAGGTCCAATTTGCGACCTTCTGGTCCCTCCTGGGCCCCAGCAGCGTCCAAAAACGCCAAACGCACGATTTGCGTGTAGCAAGGCTTGTTGGCGTCCATCCGGCGGGAAAACACTTCTGCACGACTCTCCAAGGCGTGGGGGATCCGTCCTCCGAAGGGGAAGTCTCTAACCCTTGTCGTTCCTGCAGTATTCACAGTTCTTCAGCCTAGTAAGAGCTTCTTTGCACCAACCGCTGGCATTTCTTGGGCATCTGCCCATCTCCGAGCTGCTTGTGACTTTTGGACTTGGTCCCCTTGTTCCACAGGTACCTTCAGACAGGAATCCATCGTTGTTGCATTACTGATTTGTGTTTTCCTTGCATTCTCCCTCTAACACGACTATTTTGTCCTTAGGGGAACTTTAGTGCACTTTGCACTCACTTTTCAGGGTCTTGGGAGGGTTATTTTTCTAACTGTCACTATTTTCTGATAGTCCCAGCGACCCTCTACAAGGTCACATAGGTTTGGGGTCCATTTGTGGTTCGCATTCCACTTCTGGAGTATATGGTTTGTGTTGCCCCTATCCCTATGTTTCCCCATTGCATCCTATTGTAACTATACATTGTTTGCACTGTTTTCTAAGACTATACTGCATATTTTTGCTATTGTGTATATATATCTTGTGTATATTTCCTATCCTCTCACTGAGGGTACACTCTAAGATACTTTGGCATATTGTCATAAAAATAAAGTACCTTTATTTTTAGTATAACTGTGTATTGTGTTTTCTTATGATATTGTGCATATGACACTAAGTGGTACTGTAGTAGATTCACACGTCACCTAGTTCAGCCTGAGCTGCTTTGCTAAGCTACCATTATCTATCAGCCTAAGCTGCTAGACACCCTATACACTAATAAGGGATAACTGGGCCTGGTGCAAGGTGCAAGTACCCCCTTGGTACTCACTACAAGCCAGTCCAGCCTCCTACATTGGTTGTGCAGCGGTGGGATAAGTGCTTTGAGACTACTTACCACTCTTGTCATTGTACTTTTCATAAGAGAAAAATATACAAAACAAGGTCAGTGTATATACACATAGCCAAAAAGTTTTGCATTTCCTCTTTTCACTCTTTTCTAAGTGCTGAAAAGTACTTCTAAACTTTCAAAAAGTTCTTAAAAGTTTAAAAAGTTTTTTCTGTCTTTCCAAAAAGTTCTGAAAACTTTTTTCTCTTTGTCTATCACTTTAACTCTCTCTAAAAATGTCTGGCACAGGCCAAAAAGTTGAACTGTCCAAACTTGCATATGATCACCTTAGCTGGAAAGGAGCAAGGAGTCTCTGCATAGAGAGAGGTTTGAGTGTAGGGAAGAATCCTTCCTTAGAACTGTTAATTAATATGCTTAGAGTACAGGATAAGGCCATAAGTGCCCAATCTGTAGAAAAAGTAGCTAATGGTTCTCAATCTGATCCAGGGACTCCCCCAGGAAAAGGTTCAGGAAAGAAACTTCTCAGCCTGCCCATTACTAGACAGTCTAGCATAGTTGGTACAGAGGTTGAATCACACCATACTGATGGTGTGCTCTCACATTATACTGGTAGCCAAGCTGTTAGGGTGCCCTCTGTAAGGGACAGGTCTCCTTCTGTTCATTCCCATCATACCTCTGTATCTAGAAATGTCCCTCCCACCCACCCTGATGACAGATTGGTAGAAAGGGAGCTCAATAGATTGAGAGTGGAGCAAACCAGACTGAAGCTCAAGAAGCAACAGCTGGATTTGGATAGACAGTCTTTAGAAATAGAGAGGGAAAGACAGAAAATGGGTTTAGATACCCATGGTGGCAGCAGCAGTATTCCCCATAGTCATCCTGCAAAAGAGCATGATTCCAGGAATCTGCATAAGATAGTTCCCCCTTACAAGGAGGGGGATGACATTAACAAGTGGTTTGCTGCACTTGAGAGGGCCTGTGCTGTACAGGATGTCCCTCAAAAGCAGTGGGCTGCTATCCTATGGCTATCATTTACTGGAAAAGGTAGGGATAGGATCCTTACTGTGAAAGAAAATGATGCCAATAATTTTACAGTTCTTAAGAATGCACTCCTGGATGGTTATGGCTTAACCACTGAACAGTACAGGATAAAGTTCAGAGATACCAAAAAGGAGTCTTCACAAGACTGGGTTGATTTCATTGACCAGGCAGTGAAGGCCTTGGAGGGGTGGTTACATGGCAGTAAAGTTACTGATTATGACAGCCTGTATAACTTGATCCTGAGAGAGCATATTCTTAATAATTGTGTGTCTGATTTGTTGCACCAGTACTTGGTGGACTCTGATCTGACCTCTCCCCAAGAATTGGGAAAGAAGGCAGACAAATGGGTCAGAACAAGAGTGAGCAGAAAAGTTCATACAGGGGGTGACAAAGATGGCAACAAAAAGAAGGATGGTAAGTCTTCTGACAAGGGTGGGGACAAATCTAAAAATGAGTCTTCATCAGGCCCACAAAAACACTCTGGTGGGGGTGGTGGGCCCAAATCCTCCTTTAATCAGAACAAGGAAAAGAAACCATGGTGCTATTTATGTAAAATAAAAGGCCATTGGACAACAGATCCCAGTTGTCCAAAGAAAAGCACCACAGCTCCTACCACTACAACCCCTACTGCTACTCCTAGTGTCCCTACTAATAGCAGTGGTGGTGGGAGCAAACCTACTAATAGCCAATCCAAGGGAGTAGCTGGGCTCACTTTTGGTAATTTAGTTGGGGTTGGTCTAATTAGGGAGACCACAGAGGCTACTTTAGTCTCTGAAGGGGCTATTGACTTAGCCACTTTGGTTGCTTGCCCCCATAACTTGGAGAAGTACAAGCAACTAACCCTAATAAATGGTGTTGAGGTCCAGGCCTACAGGGACACAGGTGCCAGTGTCACAATGGTGATTGAGAAACTGGTGCACCCTGAACAACACATACTTGGACACCAGTACCAAGTAACCGATGCTCACAACATAACACAAAGCCACCCCATGGCTGTTGTAAATCTCAACTGGGGGGGGGTATCTGGTCCAAAGAAAGTTGTGGTAGCTTCAGATTTACCTGTAGACTGTCTATTAGGGAATGATTTGGAGACATCAGCTTGGTCAGATGTGGAGTTGGAGGCCCATGCAGCAATGCTGGGCATCCCAGGGCATATTTTTGCTTTGACAAGGGCTCAGGCCATAAAGCAAAAAGGACAGGGAAGCTTGGATCCTGGAACAATGGACCAAGTGCTCCCTAAAGCTAGGGCTAGTAGAAGTAAATCACTTCCTACTATCCCTCCCTCTACAGTGGATTCTACTTCTGAGGAAGAAGAATTCCCTCCCTGTGCAGAACCTACACCAGAGGAGCTGGAAGCAGACACTGCTGAGCTTTTGGGTGAAGGGGGGCCTGCCAGAGAGGAGCTGAGTGTGGCACAGCAAACCTGTCCCACATTAGAGGGTCTCAGACAGCAAGCTGTCAAACAGGCTAATGGGGATGTCAGTGACTCACACAGAGTTTACTGGGAGGACAACCTCTTGTACACTGAGCATAGGGATCCTAAACCTGGAGCTGCCAGGAGATTAGTGATTCCTCAGGAGTACAGAAAGTTCCTCCTAACACTGGCACATGACATTCCCTTAGCTGGGCACCTGGGTCAAATGAAAACTTGGGACAGATTGGTACCACTGTTTCATTGGCCTAGGATGTCTGAGGACACAAAAGAATTTTGTAAGTCCTGTGAAACCTGTCAAGCCAGTGGCAAGACAGGTGGCACTCCAAAGGCACCCCTTATCCCACTGCCTGTGGTTGGGGTTCCCTTTGAAAGGGTAGGGGTTGACATAGTTGGCCCCCTTGACCCTCCTACTGCTTCAGGCAATAGGTTTATCTTGGTGGTAGTGGACCATGCCACAAGATATCCTGAAGCTATTCCTTTAAGGACCACTACAGCTCCTGCAGTGGCAAAGGCCCTCCTGGGAATATTTTCCAGGGTGGGCTTCCCAAAGGAAGTAGTATCAGACAGAGGAAGCAATTTCATGTCTGCATACTTAAAGGCCATGTGGAAGGAGTGTGGTGTAACGTACAAGTTCACAACACCCTATCATCCACAAACAAATGGACTGGTGGAGAGATTTAATAAAACTCTCAAAGGCATGATTATGGGACTCCCTGAAAAACTCCGCAGGAGATGGGATATCCTTCTACCATGCCTCCTTTTTGCCTACAGGGAGGTACCCCAGAAAGGAGTGGGCTTCAGCCCCTTTGAACTTCTTTTTGGACACCCTGTTAGGGGTCCACTCACACTTGTAAAGGAGGGTTGGGAACAACCTTTAAAAGCTCCTAAGCAGGATATTGTGGATTATGTACTTGGCCTCAGATCAAGGATGGCTGAGTACATGAAAAAGGCCAGTAAAAACCTTCAGGCCAGCCAAGAGCTCCAGAAGCAATGGCATGATCAGAAGGCTGTTTTGGTTCAGTACCAACCAGGGCAGAAAGTGTGGGTCTTGGAGCCTGTGGCCCCAAGAGCACTCCAAGATAAATGGAGTGGACCCCACACAATTGTTGAAAAGAAGGGTGAAGTCACCTACTTGGTTGACTTAGGCACTGCCAGGAGTCCCCTTAGGGTGCTCCATGTCAACCGCCTGAAACCCTACTATGACAGGGCTGATCTCACCCTGCTCATGGCAACAGATGAGGGACAGGAAGAAGACAGTGATCCTCTACCTAATCTCTTCTCTTCCACAGAACAAGATGCTCTTGTGGAAGGTGTAGTTTTGGCTGATTGTCTTACTGCAGACCAGAAAGATAATTGCATAAATCTCCTAGGACAATTTTCAGAACTCTTCTCCATTGTGCCAGGCACCACTTCTTGGTGTGAGCACACTATAGATACTGGAGACAGTTTACCTGTCAAAAGTAAGATCTATAGGCAGCCTGACCATGTCAGGGACTGCATAAAGCAAGAAGTTCAGAAGATGTTGGAACTAGGAGTGGTTGAGCACTCTGACAGTCCATGGGCTTCTCCTGTGGTACTGGTACCAAAACCCAATTCTAAAGATGGAAAGAAGGAAATGAGGTTTTGTGTAGACTATAGAGGTCTCAACTTGGTAACCAAAACTGATGCTCACCCTATACCCAGGGCAGATGAGCTAATAGATACACTGGCATCTGCCAAGTATCTAAGCACTTTTGATTTGACTGCAGGGTATTGGCAGATCAAAATGTCAGAAGATGCTAAACCTAAGACTGCATTTTCTACCATTGGAGGACATTACCAGTTTACTGTAATGCCTTTTGGGTTGAAAAATGCACCTGCCACTTTTCAGAGGTTGGTGAACACAGTCCTGCAAGGGCTGGAAGCTTTCAGTGCAGCATATTTGGATGATATAGCTGTCTTTAGCTCCAGCTGGGATGATCACCTGGTCCACCTTTGGAAAGTTTTGGAGGCTCTGCAAAAGGCAGGCCTCACTATCAAGGCTTCAAAGTGCCAGATAGGGCAGGGTAAGGTGGTTTATCTGGGACACCTTGTTGGTGGGGAACAGATTGCACCACTTCAGGGGAAAATCCAAACTATTATTGATTGGGTTCCCCCTACCACTCAGACTCAGGTGAGAGCCTTCCTAGGCCTCACTGGGTATTACAGGAGGTTCATTAAAAACTATGGCTCCATTGCAGCCCCTCTTAATGACCTCACATCCAAGAAAATGCCTAAAAAGGTATTATGGACAGCAAACTGTCAGAAAGCTTTTGAGGAGCTGAAGCAGGCCATGTGCTCTGCACCTGTCCTGAAAAGCCCTTGTTACTCTAAAAAATTCTATGTCCAAACTGATGCATCTGAATTAGGAGTAGGGGCAGTCCTATCACAACTTAATTCTGAGGGCCAGGATCAACCTGTTGCTTTTATTAGTAGAAGGTTGACCCCTAGAGAAAAGCGTTGGTCTGCCATTGAGAGGGAGGCCTTTGCTGTGGTCTGGGCTCTGAAGAAGTTGAGGCCATACCTGTTTGGCACTCACTTCATTGTTCAGACAGACCACAAACCTCTACTTTGGCTAAAACAAATGAAAGGTGAAAATCCTAAATTGTTGAGGTGGTCCATATCCCTACAGGGAATGGACTATACAGTGGAACATAGACCTGGGAGTAGCCACTCCAATGCAGATGGACTCTCCAGATATTTCCACTTAGACAATGAAGACTCATCAGGTAATGGCTAGTCTTATTGTCCTTCGTTTGGGGGGGGGTTGTGTAGGAAAGTACCATCTTGCCTGGCATGTTACCCCCATTTTTCACTGTATATATGTTGTTTTAGTTGTATGTGTCACTGGGACCCTGGTAACCCAGGGCCCCAGTGCTCATAAGTGTGCCTGAATGTGTTACCTGTGTAGTGACTAACTGTCTCACTGAGGCTCTGCTAATCAGAACCTCAGTGGTTATGCTCTCTCATTTCTTTTTAATTGTCACTAACAGGCTAGTGACCACTTTTACCAATTTACATTGGCTTACTGGAACACCCTTATAATTCCCTAGTATATGGTACTGAGGTACCCAGGGTATTGGGGTTCCAGGAGATCCCTATGGGCTGCAGCATTTCTTTTGCCACCCATAGGGAGCTCTGACAATTCTTACACAGGCCTGCCACTGCAGCCTGAGTGAAATAACGTCCACGTTATTTCACAGCCATTTTACACTGCACTTAAGTAACTTATAAGTCACCTATATGTCTAACCTTTACCTGGTAAAGGTTAGGTGCAAAGTTACTTAGTGTGAGGGCACCCTGGCACTAGCCAAGGTGCCCCCACATTGTTCAGAGCCAATTCACTGAACTTTGTGAGTGCGGGGACACCATTACACGCGTGCACTACATATAGGTCACTACCTATATGTAGCTTCACCATGGTAACTCCGAATATGGCCATGTAACATGTCTATGATCATGGAATTGCCCCCTCTATGCCATCCTGGCATTGTTGGTACAATTCCATGATCCCAGTGGTCTGTAGCACAGACCCTGGTACTGCCAAACTGCCCTTCCTGGGGTTTCTCTGCAGCTGCTGCTGCTGCCAACCCCTCAGACA
This sequence comes from Pleurodeles waltl, assembly GCF_031143425.1. Taxonomy (NCBI): domain Eukaryota; kingdom Metazoa; phylum Chordata; class Amphibia; order Caudata; family Salamandridae; genus Pleurodeles; species Pleurodeles waltl. The sequence goes on from NC_090439.1 coordinate 1,201,580,464, forward strand.
GGCAGCTGCCCTCCTGGGGTCCAGCCAGGCCTGGCCCAGGATGGCAGAACAAAGAACTTCCTCTGAGAGAGGGTGTGACACCCTCTCCCTTTGGAAAATGGTGTGAAGGCAGGGGAGGAGTAGCCTCCCCCAGCCTCTGGAAATGCTTTGTTGGGCACAGATGTGCCCAATTCTGCATAAGCCAGTCTACACCGGTTCAGGGACCCCTTAGCCCCTGCTCTGGCGCGAAACTGGACAAAGGAAAGGGGAGTGACCACTCCCCTGACCTGCACCTCCCCTGGGAGGTGTCCAGAGCTCCTCCAGTGTGCTCCAGACCTCTGCCATCTTGGAAACAGAGGTGCTGCTGGCACACTGGACTGCTCTGAGTGGCCAGTGCCACCAGGTGACGTCAGAGACTCCTTGTGATAGGCTCTGTGAGAAGGTAGCCTCTTTCTAGCCTTGTTACCCCCACTTTTGGCCTGTTTGTGAGTGTATGTCAGGGTGTTTGTCACTGTTTTCACTGTCTCACTGTGATCCTGATAGCCAGGCCTCAGTGCTCATAGTGAAAACACCATGTTTTCAGTATGGTTGTTATGTGTCACTGGGATCCTGCTGGTCAGGACCCCAGTGCTCATAGGTTTGTGGCCTATATGTATGTGTCACTGGGACCCTGTCACACAGGGCCCCAGTGCTCATAGGTGTGCATGTGTATGTTCCCTGTGTGGTGCCTAACTGTCTCACTGAGGCTCTGCTAACCAGAACCTCAGTGGTTATGCTCTCTCATTACTTTCAAATTGTCACTGACAGGCTAGTGACCATTTTTACCAATTTACATTGGCTTACTGGAACACCCTTATAATTCCCTAGTATATGGTACTGAGGTACCCAGGGTATTGGGGTTCCAGGAGATCCCTATGGGCTGCAGCATTTCTTTTGCCACCCATAGGGAGCTCTGACAATTCTTACACAGGCCTGCCACTGCAGCCTGAGAGAAATAACGTCCACGTTATTTCACAGCCATTTTACACTGCACTTAAGTAACTTATAAGTCACCTGTATGTCTAACCTTTACCTGGTAAAGGTTAGGTGCAAAGTTACTTAGTGTGAGGGCACCCTGGCACTAGCCAAGGTGCCCCCACATTGTTCAGAGCCAATTCACTGAACTTTGTGAGTGCGGGGACACCATTACACGCGTGCACTACATATAGGTCACTACCTATATGTAGCTTCACCATGGTAACTCCGAATATGGCCATGTAACATGTCTATGATCATGGAATTGCCCCCTCTATGCCATCCTGGCATTGTTGGTACAATTCCATGATCCCAGTGGTCTGTAGCACAGACCCTGGTACTGCCAGACTGCCCTTCCTGGGGTTTCACTGCAGCTGCTGCTGCTGCCAACCCCTCAGACAGGCAGCTGCCCTCCTGGGGTCCAGCCAGGCCTGGCCCAGGATGGCAGAACAAAGAACTTCCTCTGAGAGAGGGTGTAACACCCTCTCCCTTTGGAAAATGGTGTGGAGGCAGGGGAGGAGTAGCCTCCCCCAGCCTCTGGAAATGCTTTGTTGGGCACAGATGTGCCCAATTCTGCATAAGCCAGTCTACACCGGTTCAGGGACCCCTTAGCCCCTGCTCTGGCACGAAACTGGACAAAGGAAAGGGGAGTGACCACTCCCCTGACCTGCACCTCCCCTGGGAGGTGTCCAGAGCTCCTCCAGTGTGCTCCAGACCTCTGCCATCTTGGAAACAGAGGTGCTGCTCGCACACTGGACTGCTCTGAGTGGCCAGTGCCACCAGGTGACGTCAGAGACTCCTGCTGATAGGCTCCTTCAGGTGTTAGTAGCCTTTCCTCTCTCCTAGGTAGCCAAACCCTCTTTTCTGGCTATTTAGGGTCTCTGTCTCTGGGGAAACTTTAGATAACGAATGCATGAGCTCAGCCGAGTTCCTCTGCATCTCCCTCTTCACCTTCTGATAAGGAATCGACCGCTGACCGCGCTGGAAGCCTGCAAACCTGCAACATAGTAGCAAAGACGACTACTGCAACTCTGTAACGCTGATCCTGCCGCCTTCTCGACTGTTTTCCTGCTTGTGCATGCTGTGGGGGTAGTCTGCCTCCTCTCTGCACCAGAAGCTCCGAAGAAATCTCCCGTGGGTCGACGGAATCGTCCCCCTGCAACCGCAGGCACCAAAAAGCTGCATCTCCGGTCCCTTGGGTCTCCTCTCAGCACGACGAGCGAGGTCCCTCGAATCCAGCGACACCGTCCAAGTGACCCCCACAGTCCAGTGACTCTTCAGCCCAAGTTTGGTGGAGGTAAGTCCTTGCCTCACCTCGCTGGGCTGCATTGCTGGGAACCGCGACTTTGCAAGCTTCTCCGGCCCCTGTGCACTTCCGGCGGAAATCCTGTGTGCACAGCCAAGCCTGGGTCCACGGCACTCTAACCTGCATTGCACGACTTTCTAAGTTGGTCTCCGGCGACGTGGGACTCCTTTGTGCAACTTCGGCGAGCACCGTTTCACGCATCCTCGTAGTGCCTGTTTCTGGCACTTCTCCGGGTGCTACCTGCTTCAGTGAGGGCTCTTTGTCTTGCTCGACGTCCCCTCTCTCTGCAGGTCCAATTTGCTACCTTCTGGTCCCTCCTGGGCCCCAGCAGCGTCTAAAAACGCCAAACGCACGATTTGCGTGTAGCAAGGCTTGTTGGCGTCCATCCGGCGGGAAAACACTTCTGCACGACTCTCCTAGGCGTGGGGGATCCGTCCTCCAAAGGGGAAGTCTCTAACCCTTGTCGTTCCTGCAGTATTCACAGTTCTTCAGCCTAGTAAGAGCTTCTTTGCACCAACCGCTGGCATTTCTTGGGCATCTGCCCATCTCCGAGCTGCTTGTGACTTTTGGACTTGGTCCCCTTGTTCCACAGGTACCTTCAGACAGGAATCCATCGTTGTTGCATTGCTGATTTGTGTTTTCCTTGCATTCTCCCTCTAACACGACTATTTTGTCTTTAGGGGAACTTTAGTGCACTTTGCACTCACTTTTCAGGGTCTTGGGGAGGGTTATTTTTCTAACTCTCACTATTTTCTGATAGTCCCAGCGACCCTCTACAAGGTCACATAGGTTTGGGGTCCATTCGTGGTTCGCATTCCACTTTTGGAGTATATGGTTTGTGTTGCCCCTATCCCTATGTTTCCCCATTGCATCCTATTGTAACTATACATTGTTTGCACTATTTTCTAAGACTATACTGCATATTTTTGGTATTGTGTACATATAACTTGTGTATAATTGCTATCCTCATACTGAGGGTAATACCAAGTGTAGTGAGTACCAAGGGGTACTTGCACCTTGCACCAGGCCCAGTTATCCCTTATTAGTGTATAGGGTGTCTAGCAGCTTAGGCTGATAGATAATGGTAGCTTAGCAAAGCAGCTCAGGCTGAACTAGGAGACGTGTGAAGCTACTACAGTACCACCTAGTGTCATATGCACAATATCATAAGAAAACACAATACACAGTTATACTAAAAATAAAGGTACTTTATTTTTATGACAATATGCCAAAGTATCTTAGAGTGTACCCTCAGTGAGAGGATAGGAAATATACACAAGATATATATACACAATAGCAAAAATATGCAGTATAGTCTTAGAAAACAGTGCAAACAATGTATAGTTACAATAGGATGCAATGGGGAAACATAGGGATAGGGGCAACACAAACCATATACTCCAGAAGTGGAATGCGAACCACGAATGGACCCCAAACCTATGTGACCTTGTAGAGGGTCGCTGGGACTATTAGAAAATAGTGAGAGTTAGCAAAATAACCCACCCCAAGACCCTGAAAAGTGAGTGCAAAGTGCACCAAAGTTCCCCTAAGGACAAAATAGTCGTGTTAGAGGGAGGATGCAAGGAAAACACAAATCAGCAATGCAACAACGATGGATTCCTGTCTGAAGGTACCTGTGGAACAAGGGGACCAAGTCCAAAAGTCACAAGCAGCTCGGAGATGGGCAGATGCCCAAGAAATGCCAGCGGTTGGTGCAAAGAAGCTCTTACTAGGCTGAAGAACTGTGAATACTGCAGGAACGACAAGGGCTAGAGACTTCCCCTTTGGAGGATGGATCCCACACGCCTTGGAGAGTCGTGCAGAAGTGTTTTCCCGCCGGATGGACGCCAACAAGCCTTGCTACACGCAAATCGTGCGTTTGGCGTTTTTAGACGCTGCTGGGGCCCAGGAGGGACCAGAAGGTCGCAAATTGGACCTGCAGAGAGAGGGGACGTCGAGCAAGACAAAGAGCCCTCACTGAAGCAGGTAGCACCCGGAGAAGTGCCAGAAACAGGCACTACGAGGATGCGTGAAACGGTGCTCGCCGAAGTTGCACAAAGGAGTCCCACGTCGCCGGAGACCAACTTAGAAAGTCGTGCAATGCAGGTTAGAGTGCCGTGGACCCAGGCTTGGCTGTGCACGAAGGATTTCCGCCGGAAGTGCACAGGGGCCGGAGAAGCTTGCAAAGTCGCGGTTCCCAGCAATGCAGCCCAGCGAGGTGAGGCAAGGACTTACCTCCACCAAACTTGGGCTGAAGAGTCACTGGACTGTGGGGGTCACTTGGACGGTGTCGCTGGATTCGAGGGACCTCGCTCTTCGTGCTGAGAGGAGACCCAAGGGACCGGAGATGCAGCTTTTTGGTGCCTGCGGTTGCAGGGGGACGATTCCGTCGACCCACGGGAGATTTCTTCGGAGCTTCTGGTGCAGAGAGGAGGCAGACTACCCCCACAGCATGCACAAGCAGGAAAACAGTCGAGAAGGCGGCAGGATCAGCGTTACAGAGTTGCAGTAGTCGTCTTTGCTACTATGTTGCAGGTTTGCAGGCTTCCAGCGCGGTCAGCGGTCGATTCCTTATCAGAAGGTGAAGAGGGAGATGCAGAGGAACTCGGCTGAGCTCGTGCATTCGTTATCTAAAGTTTCCCCAGAGACAGAGACCCTAAATAGCCAGAAAAGAGGGTTTGGCTACCTAGGAGAGAGGAAAGGCTACTAACACCTGAAGGAGCCTATCACTAGGAGTCTCTGACGTCACCTGGTGGCACTGGCCACTCAGAGCAGTCCAGTGTGCCAGCAGCACCTCTGTTTCCAAGATGGCAGAGGTCTGGAGCACACTGGAGGAGCTCTGGACACCTCCCAGGGGAGGTGCAGGTCAGGGGAGTGGTCACTCCCCTTTCCTTTGTCCAGTTTCGCGCCAGAGCAGGGGCTAAGGGGTCCCTGAACCGGTGTAGACTGGCTTATGCAGAATTGGGCACATCTGTGCCCAACAAAGCATTTCCAGAGGCTGGGGGAGGCTACTCCTCCCCTGCCTTCACACCATTTTCCAAAGGGAGAGGGTGTCACACCCTCTCTCAGAGGAAGTTCTTTGTTCTGCCATCCTGGGCCAGGCCTGGCTGGACCCCAGGAGGGCAGCTGCCTGTCTGAGGGGTTGGCAGCAGCAGCAGCTGCAGAGAAACCCCAGGAAGGGCAGTCTGGCAGTACCAGGGTCTGTGCTACAGACCACTGGGATCATGGAATTGTACCAACAATGCCAGGATGGCATAGAGGGGGCAATTCCATGATCATAGACATGTTACATGGCCATATTCGGAGTTACCATGGTGAAGCTACATATAGGTAGTGACCTATATGTAGTGCACGCGTGTAATGGTGTCCCCGCACTCACAAAGTTCAGTGAATTGGCTCTGAACAATGTGGGGGCACCTTGGCTAGTGCCAGGGTGCCCTCACACTAAGTAACTTTGCACCTAACCTTTACCAGGTAAAGGTTAGACATATAGGTGACTTATAAGTTACTTAAGTGCAGTGTAAAATGGCTGTGAAATAACGTGGACGTTATTTCACTCAGGCTGCAGTGGCAGGCCTGTGTAAGAATTGTCAGAGCTCCCTATGGGTGGCAAAAGAAATGCTGCAGCCCATAGGGATCTCCTGGAACCCCAATACCCTGGGTACCTCAGTACCATATACTAGGGAATTATAAGGGTGTTCCAGTAAGCCAATGTAAATTGGTAAAAATGGTCACTAGCCTGTTAGTGACAATTTGAAAGTAATGAGAGAGCATAACCACTGAGGTTCTGGTTAGCAGAGCCTCAGTGAGACAGTTAGGCACCACACAGGGAACATATACATGCACACCTATGAGCACTGGGGCCCTGTGTGACAGGGTCCCAGTGACACATACATATAGGCCACAAACCTATGAGCACTGGGGTCCTGACCAGCAGGATCCCAGTGACACATAACAAACATACTGAAACCATAGTGTCTTCACTATGAGCACTGAGGCCTGGCTATCAGGATCCCAGTGAGACAGTGAAAACAGTGACAAACACCCTGACATACACTCACAAACAGGCCAAAAGTGGGGGTAACAAGGCTAGAAAGAGGCTACCTTCTCACACAACCCCCCCCCAAACGAAGGACAATAAGGCTAACCTTGGCCAGTTGAGACTTTATTGTCTAAGTGGTGATAAGTAGAGAGTAGCTCTGCAATAGACTGGTTACTCCCTTTATCATCCACTATATGGTTACTTCCCTGTGGGGATGTAAACCACCCTGTTTGAAGTTTTTTAGCTAAGCAACAATGTGAAGATGTATTTTCAGAGTTTCTATCAGTAAGTTTTAGTTTAGAGCAGTGGGAATTGTCCACTGAACCTATTTGTAGTGATGGAAATGCCAGACAGGGATGCTGTCTCAGAAAAGCCATAGCTGGGCAAAAACTTTGTCCATATGGCTGGAAGAGAGAACAGGGATGCTGTTTCTCTTGGGTTGGAGCAGGGCAGGGATGCTGTCCTATCAGCTCCACACTAGGGCAGGGATGCTGTCCTAAGTGTTGCGAGGCAGTGCAGAGTTTCTGCACTAAAGTTTCTCTGGGAGGGTTGGAGGGATGCTCCATGTTAACTAAAATGGTGCTCTTTTTCTCACCAATGTTAGTTATCCCACAGAGAGGTACTTCCACCTCAGGGAGTCCAGCTTTGCCAGCTGATGATTCCCTTGGAACAGGTGCCACCCCAGGAGAGGTTTCTCCCACCACAGGAATAGTATCCTGAATGGTAGGGTGGTTAGGGGATACTGTGATACCCTTTTTACCTGTTGATGGAGAGGGATCCTGAGTTTTCAGGCCTTCTCTCCTTTGCTTTTTCATTTCACTTGAAATGAGAGGGAACAATTCCTCAGGGATGCCCAGCATGGCTGCATGGGCATAAAACTCTACATCAGCCCAACCTGAGGCCTCTAGGTCATTACCTAAGAGACAGTCTACAGGTAAGCTAGGTGATACCACCACCTGCTTAGGGCCAGTAACTCCACCCCAACTAAACTGAATTATAGCTAAGGGAAGAAACTTAGTGGAGTTATGGACATCAATAATCTTATACTGTTGTCCAATGATGTGTTGTTCAGGAGGCACTAGGTTTTCAGTCACCAAAGTGAAACTGGCACCTGTGTCCCTGTAGGCCAAGGCCTCAACACCATTTATTGAAACTGTCTGCCTGTACTTATCCATTGTAAGGGGACAAGCAGCCAGTGTGGCAAGGCCAATGCCACTAGGTGTGACAGAAACTGTCTTGGGACTGATGACATCAGTTTTCACTATGGACCCATAAGTGAACCCAACTACACCCTTTGCTTGACTGTTGCCAGCAGTCCCACCACTAGTACCACTACTGCTAGGGGCACTAGAGCTTGATGTATTAGTGGTGGTAGGCTCAGGGGGTTTACCTGGACAGGACTTATCCCCTGGCCTATGGCCTCTATTTTTACACACAAAGCACCAAGGCTTTTTAATGTGTGCAGGTTGGGAAGAAGAGGAAGAATTTGTTTTATCCCCACCCTCTGAAGAGTGTTTAAGATTTGAAGTGGGATCTTTGGTTTTACCCTTATCCCCATGCTTATCTTGAGATTTTTCACCATCTTTCTTCTTATTGCCATCTTTGTCACCCCCTGTATGAACTTTTCTGTTCACCCTTGTTCTGACCCATTTGTCTGCCTTCTTTCCCAATTCTTGGGGAGAGGTCAGATCAGAGTCTACCAGGTACTGGTGCAACAAATCAGACACACAATTATTAAGTATATGCTCTCTCAGGATTGTGTTATACAGGCTTTCATAATCAGTAACTTTACTGCCATGTAACCACCCCTCCAAGGCCTTCACTGCCTGGTCAATGAAATCAACCCAGTCTTGTGAAGACTCCTTTTTGGTATCTGTGAACTTGATCCTGTACTGTTCAGTGGTTAAGCCATAACCATCCAGGAGTGCATTCTTAAGAACTTGGAAATTGTTAGCATCATTTTCTTTTACAGTAAGGAGCCTATCCCTACCTTTTCCAGTAAATGATAGCCATAGGATAGCAGCCCACTGCCTTTGAGGGACATCCTGTACAGCACAGGCCCTCTCAAGTGCAGCAAACCACTTGTTAATGTCATCCCCCTCCTTGTAAGGGGGAACTATCTTATGCAGATTCCTGGAATCATGCTCTTTTGCAGGATGACTATGGGGAATACTGCTGCTGCCACCATGGGTATCTAAACCCATTTTCTGTCTTTCCCTCTCTATTTCTAAAGACTGTCTATCCAAATCCAGCTGTTGCTTCTTGAGCTTCAGTCTGGTTTGCTCCACTCTCAATCTATTGAGCTCCCTTTCCAACAATCTGTCATCAGGGTGGGTGGGGGGGACATTTCTAGATACAGAGGTATGATGGGAATGAACAGAAGGAGACCTGTCCCTTACAGAGGGCACCCTAACAGCTTGGCTACCAGTATAATGTGAGAGCACATCATCAGTATGATGTGATTCAACCTCTGTACCAACTATGCTAGACTGTCTAGTAATGGGCAGGCTGAGAAGTTTCTTTCCTGAACCTTTTCCTGGGGGAGTCCCTGGATCAGATTGAGAACCATTAGCTACTTTTTCTACAGATTGGGCACTTATGGCCTTATCCTGTACTCTAAGCATATTAATTAACAGTTCTAAGGAAGGATTCTTACCTACACTCAAACCTCTCTCTATGCAGAGACTCCTTGCTCCTTTCCAGCTAAGGTGATCATATGCAAGTTTGGACAGTTCAACTTTTTGGCCTGTGCCAGACATTTTTAGAGAGAGTTAAAGTGATAGACAAAGAAAAAAAAAAAGTTTTCAGAACTTTTTGGAAAGACAGAAAAAACTTTTTAAACTTTTAAGAACTTTTTGAAAGTTTAGAAGTACTTTTCAGCACTTAGAAAAGAGTGAAAAGAGGAAATGCAAAACTTTTTGGCTATGTGTATATACACTGACCTTGTTTTGTATATTTTTCTCTTATGAAAAGTACAATGACAAGAGTGGTAAGTAGTCTCAAAGCACTTATCCCACCACTGCACAACCAATGTAGGAGGCTGGACTGGCTTGTAGTGAGTACCAAGGGGTACTTGCACCTTGCACCAGGCCCAGTTATCCCTTATTAGTGTATAGGGTGTCTAGCAGCTTAGGCTGATAGATAATGGTAGCTTAGCAAAGCAGCTCAGGCTGAACTAGGAGACGTGTGAAGCTACTACAGTACCACCTAGTGTCATATGCACAATATCATAAGAAAACACAATACACAGTTATACTAAAAATAAAGGTACTTTATTTTTATGACAATATGCCAAAGTATCTTAGAGTGTACCCTCAGTGAGAGGATAGGAAATATACACAAGATATATATACACAATAGCAAAAATATGCAGTATAGTCTTAGAAAACAGTGCAAACAATGTATAGTTACAATAGGATGCAATGGGGAAACATAGGGATAGGGGCAACACAAACCATATACTCCAGAAGTGGAATGCGAACCACGAATGGACCCCAAACCTATGTGACCTTGTAGAGGGTCGCTGGGACTATTAGAAAATAGTGAGAGTTAGCAAAATAACCCACCCCAAGACCCTGAAAAGTGAGTGCAAAGTGCACCAAAGTTCCCCTAAGGACAAAATAGTCGTGTTAGAGGGAGGATGCAAGGAAAACACAAATCAGCAATGCAACAACGATGGATTCCTGTCTGAAGGTACCTGTGGAACAAGGGGACCAAGTCCAAAAGTCACAAGCAGCTCGGAGATGGGCAGATGCCCAAGAAATGCCAGCGGTTGGTGCAAAGAAGCTCTTACTAGGCTGAAGAACTGTGAATACTGCAGGAACGACAAGGGCTAGAGACTTCCCCTTTGGAGGATGGATCCCCCACGCCTTGGAGAGTCGTGCAGAAGTGTTTTCCCGCCGGATGGACGCCAACAAGCCTTGCTACACGCAAATCGTGAGTTTGGCGTTTTTAGACGCTGCTGGGGCCCAGGAGGGACCAGAAGGTCGCAAATTGGACCTGCAGAGAGAGGGGACGTCGAGCAAGACAAAGAGCCCTCACTGAAGCAGGTAGCACCCGGAGAAGTGCCAGAAACAGGCACTACGAGGATGCGTGAAACGGTGCTCGCCGAAGTTGCACAAAGGAGTCCCACGTCGCCGGAGACCAACTTAGAAAGTCGTGCAATGCAGGTTAGAGTGCCGTGGACCCAGGCTTGGCTGTGCACGAAGGATTTCCGCCGGAAGTGCACAGGGGCCGGAGAAGCTTGCAAAGTCGCGGTTCCCAGCAATGCAGCCCAGCGAGGTGAGGCAAGGACTTACCTCCACCAAACTTGGGCTGAAGAGTCACTGGACTGTGGGGGTCACTTGGACGGTGTCGCTGGATTCGAGGGACCTCGCTCGTCGTGCTGAGAGGAGACCCAAGGGACCGGAGATGCAGCTTTTTGGTGCCTGCGGTTGCAGGGGGACGATTCCGTCGACCCACGGGAGATTTCTTCGGAGCTTCTGGTGCAGAGAGGAGGCAGACTACCCCCACAGCATGCACAAGCAGGAAAACAGTCGAGAAGGCGGCAGGATCAGCGTTACAGAGTTGCAGTAGTCGTCTTTGCTACTATGTTGCAGGTTTGCAGGCTTCCAGCGCGGTCAGCGGTCGATTCCTTATCAGAAGGTGAAGAGGGAGATGCAGAGGAACTCGGCTGAGCTCGTGCATTCGTTATCTAAAGTTTCCCCAGAGACAGAGACCCTAAATAGCCAGAAAAGAGGGTTTGGCTACCTAGGAGAGAGGAAAGGCTACTAACACCTGAAGGAGCCTATCACTAGGAGTCTCTGACGTCACCTGGTGGCACTGGCCACTCAGAGCAGTCCAGTGTGCCAGCAGCACCTCTGTTTCCAAGATGGCAGAGGTCTGGAGCACACTGGAGGAGCTCTGGACACCTCCCAGGGGAGGTGCAGGTCAGGGGAGTGGTCACTCCCCTTTCCTTTGTCCAGTTTCGCGCCAGAGCAGGGGCTAAGGGGTCCCTGAACCGGTGTAGACTGGCTTATGCAGAATTGGGCACATCTGTGCCCAACAAAGCATTTCCAGAGGCTGGGGGAGGCTACTCCTCCCCTGCCTTCACACCATTTTCCAAAGGGAGAGGGTGTCACACCCTCTCTCAGAGGAAGTTCTTTGTTCTGCCATCCTGGGCCAGGCCTGGCTGGACCCCAGGAGGGCAGCTGCCTGTCTGAGGGGTTGGCAGCAGCAGCAGCTGCAGAGAAACCCCAGGAAGGGCAGTCTGGCAGTACCAGGGTCTGTGCTACAGACCACTGGGATCATGGAATTGTACCAACAATGCCAGGATGGCATAGAGGGGGCAATTCCATGATCATAGACATGTTACATGGCCATATTCGGAGTTACCATGGTGAAGCTACATATAGGTAGTGACCTATATGTAGTGCACGCGTGTAATGGTGTCCCCGCACTCACAAAGTTCAGTGAATTGGCTCTGAACAATGTGGGGGCACATTGGCTAGTGCCAGGGTGCCCTCACACTAAGTAACTTTGCACCTAACCTTTACCAGGTAAAGGTTAGACATATAGGTGACTTATAAGTTACTTAAGTGCAGTGTAAAATGGCTGTGAAATAACGTGGACGTTATTTCACTCAGGCTGCAGTGGCAGGCCTGTGTAAGAATTGTCAGAGCTCCCTATGGGTGGCAAAAGAAATGCTGCAGCCCATAGGGATCTCCTGGAACCCCAATACCCTGGGTACCTCAGTACCATATACTAGGGAATTATAAGGGTGTTCCAGTAAGCCAATGTAAATTGGTAAAAATGGTCACTAGCCTGTTAGTGACAATTTGAAAGTAATGAGAGAGCATAACCACTGAGGTTCTGGTTAGCAGAGCCTCAGTGAGACAGTTAGGCACCACACAGGGAACATATACATGCACACCTATGAGCACTGGGGCCCTGTGTGACAGGGTCCCAGTGACACATACATATAGGCCACAAACCTATGAGCACTGGGGTCCTGACCAGCAGGATCCCAGTGACACATAACAAACATACTGAAACCATAGTGTCTTCACTATGAGCACTGAGGCCTGGCTATCAGGATCCCAGTGAGACAGTGAAAACAGTGACAAACACCCTGACATACACTCACAAACAGGCCAAAAGTGGGGGTAACAAGGCTAGAAAGAGGCTACCTTCTCACACCAAGGGGTACTTACACCTTGCACCAGGCCCAGTTATCCCTTATTAGTGTATAGGGTGTCTAGCAGCATAGGCTGATAGATAATGGTAGCTTAGCAGAGCAGCTTAGGCTGAACTAGGAGACGAGTGAAGCTCCTACAGTACCACAAGTGTCATATGCACAATATCATAAGAAAACACAATACACAGATATACTAAAAATAAAGGTACTTTATTTTTATGACAATATGCCAAAGTATCTCAGAGTGTACCCTCAGTATGAGGATAGCAAATATACACCAGATATATGTACACAATACCAAAATATGCAGTAATAGTATTAGAAAACAGTGCAAACAATGTATAGTTACAGTAGAATGCAATGTGGACACATAGGGATAGGGGCAACACAAACCATATACTCCAAAAGTGGAATGCGAACCACGAATGGACCCCAAACCTATGTGACCTTGTAGAGGGTCGCTGGGACTATTAGAAAATAGTAAGGGTTAGAAAAATAGCCCACCCCAAGACCCTGAAAAGTGAGTGCAAAGTGCACTAAAGTTCCCCAAAGGACATAGAAGTGATAGGGGAATTCTGCAGGAAAGACACAAACCAGCACTGCAACAACAATGGATTTCCAGTCGAGGGTACCTGTGGAACAAGGGGACCAAGTCCAAAAGTCACAAGCAAGTCGGAGATGGGCAGATGCCCAGGAAATGCCAGTTGTGGGTGCAAAGAAGCTGCTACTGGACAGTAGAAGCTGAAGGTTCTGCAGGAACGACAATGGCTAGAGACTTCCCCTTTAGAGGATGGATCCGGCACGCCATGGGGAGTCGTGCAGAAGTGTTTTTCTGAAGAATGACCGCCAACAAGCCTTGCTAGCTGCAAATAGTGCGGATAGGGTTTTTGTATGCTGCTGTGGCCCAGAAGGGACCAGGATGTCGCCACTTGCGTCTGGGGACAGAAGGAGCGTCGAGCAAGACAAGGAGCTCTCTCAGAAGCAGGCAGCACCCGCAGAAGTGCCGGAACTGGCACTACGAAGTGGAGTGAAATGGTGCTCACCCAAAGTTGCACAAAGGAGTCCCACGCCGCCAGAAGACAACTTAGGAGGTCGTGCAATGCAGGTTAGAGTGCCGTGGACCCAGGCTGGACTGTGCACAAAGGATTTCCACCGGAAGTGCACGGAGGCCGGAGTAGCTGCAAAAGTCGCGATTTCCAGCAATGCAGTCTGGCATGGAGAGGCAAGGACTTACCTCCACCAAACTTGGACTGAAGAGTCACTGGACTGTGGGAGTCCCTTGGACAGAGTTGCTGGATTCAAGGGACCTCGCTCGTCATGCTGAGAGGAGACCCAGGGTACCAGTGATGCAGTTCTTTGGTGCCTGCGGTTGCAGGGGGACGATTCCGTCGACCCACGGGAGATTTCTACGGAGCTTCTAGTGCAGAGAGGAGGCAGTCTACCCCCACAGCATGCACCACCAGGAAAACAGTCGAGAAGGCGGCAGGATCAGCGTTACAGAGTTGCAGTAGTCGTCTTTGCTACTATGTTGCAGTTTTGCAGGCTTCCAGCGCGGTTAGCAGTCGATTCCTTGGCAGAAGGTGAAGAGAGAGATGCAGAGGAACTCGGATGAGCTCTTGCATTCGTTATCTAAGGAAATCCCCAAAGCAGAGACCCTAAATAGCCAGAAAAGAGGGTTTGGCTACTTAGGAGAGAAGATAGGCTAGCAACACCTGAAGGAGCCTATCAGAAGGAGTCTCTGACGTCACCTGCTGGCACTTGCCACTCAGAGCAGTCCAGTGTGCCAGCAGCACCTCTGTTTCCAAGATGGCAGAGGTCTGGAGCACACTGGAGGAGCTCTGGGCACCTCCCAGGGGAGGTGCAGGTCAGGGGAGTGGTCACTGCCCTTTCCTTTGTCCAGTTTCGCGCCAGAGCAGGGCTGAGGGGTCCTTGAACCGGTGTAGACTGGCTTATGCAGAAATGGGCACCATGTGTGCCCGTGAAAGAATTTCCAGAGGCTGGGGGAGGCTACTCCTCCCCTGCCTTCACACCATTTTCCAAAGGGAGAGGGTGTAACACCCTCTCTCAGAGGAAGTCCTCTGTTCTGCCATCCTGGGCCAGGCCTGGCTGGACCCCAGGAGGGCAGAAGCCTGTCTGAGGGGTTGGCAGCAGCAGCAGCTGCAGTGAAACCCCGGGAAAGGCAGTTTGGCAGTACCAGGGTCTGTGCTACAGACCACTGGGATCATGGGATTGTGCCAACTATGCCAGGATGGTATAGAGGGGGCAATTCCATGATCATAGACATGTTACATGGCCATATTCGGAGTTACCATTGTGAAGCTACATATAGGTAGTGACCTATATGTAGTGCACGTGTGTAATGGTGTCCCACACTCACAAAGTCCGGGGAATTGGCCCTGAACAATGTGGGGGCACCTTGGCTAGTGCCAGGGTGCCCACACACTAAGTAACTTAGCACCCAACCTTTACCAGGTAAAGGTTAGACATATAGGTGACTTATAAGTTACTTAAGTGCAGTGTAAAATGGCTGTGAAATAACGTGGACGTTATTTCACTCAGGCTGCAGTGGCAGGCCTGTGTAAGAATTGTCAGAGCTCCCTATGGGTGGCAAAAAAAATGCTGCAGCCCATAGTGATCTCCTGGAACCCCAATACCCTGGGTACCTCAGAACCATATACTAGGGAATTATAAGGGTGTTCCAGTATGCCAATGTAAATTGGTAAAATTGGTCACTAGCCTGTTAGTGACAATTTGAAAGAAATGAGAGAGCATAACCACTGAGGTTCTGATTAGCAGAGCCTCAGTGAGACAGTTAGGCATAACACAGGGAACACATACCTATAGGTCACAAACTTATGAGCACTGGGGTCCTGACTAGCAGGGTCACAGTGACACATAACAAACATACTGAAAACATAGGGTTTTCACTATGAGCACTGGGCCCTGGCTAGCAGGATCCCAGTGAGACAGTGAAAACACCCTAACATACACTCACAAACAGGCCAAAAGTGGGGGTAGCAAGGATAGAAAGAGGCTACTTTCTCACACTCTACATCAGTACCAACTATGCTAGGCTGTCTAGTAATGGGCAGGCTAGGAAGTTTCTTTCCTGAATCATTTCCTAGGGGAGTCCCTGGATCAGATTGGGAACCATTAGCTACTTTTTCAACAGATGGGGCCCTTCTGGCCTTATCTTGTTCTTTAAGCATGTTAAGCAATAATTCCAAAGAAGGATTCTTCCCTACACTCAAACCTCTCTCTATGCAGAGACTCCTTGCTCCTTGCCAGCTAAGGTGATCATATGCAAGTTTGGACAGATCAACAGTTTGGCCTGTGCCAGACATTTTTAGAAAGTGTTTAAGTGACAGAAAAAGAGAAAAAGTTTTTCAGAACTGTAGGAGGCTGGACTGGCTTGTAGAGAGTACCAAGTGGTACTTGCACCTTGCACCAGGCCCAGTTATCCCTTTTTAGTGTATAGGGTGTCTAGCAGCATAGGCTGATACATAATGGTAGCTTAGCAGAGCAGCTTAGGCTGAACTAGGAGACGAGTGAAGCTCCTACAGTACCACTTAGTGTCATATGCACAATATCAAAAGAAAACACAATACACAGTTATACTAAAAATAAAGGTACTTTATTTTTATGACAATATGCCAAAAGTATCTCAGTGAGTACCCTCAGTATGAGGATAGCAAATATACACAAAATATATGTACACAATACCAAAATATGCAGTAATAGTATTAGAAAACAGTGCAAACAATGTATAGTTCCAATAGGATGCAATGGGGACACATAGGGATAGGGGCAACACAAACCATATACTCCAAAAGTGGAATGCGAACCACGAATGGACCCCAAACCTATGTGACCTTGTAGAGGGTCGCTGGGACTATTAGAAAATAGTAAGGGTTAGAAAAATAGCCCACCCCAAGACCCTGAAAAGTGAGTGCAAAGTGCACTAAAGTTCCCCAAAGGACATAGAAGTCGTGATAGGGGAATTCTGCAGGAAAGACACAAACCAGCAGTGCAACAACGATGGATTTCCAGTCTAGGGTACCTGTGGAACAAGGGGACCAAGTCCAAAAGTCACAAGCAAGTCGGAGATGGGCAGATGCCCAGGAAATGCCAGCTGTGGGTGCAAAGAAGCTGCTACTGGACAATAGAAGCTTAGGTTTCTGCAGGAACGACAAGGGCTAGAGACTTTCCCTTTGGAGGACTAATCAGACATACCACGGAGAGTTGTGCAGAAGTATTTTCCCGCCGAAAGACCGCCAACAAGCCTTGCTAGATGCAAATCGTGCGGTAAAGGTTTTTGGATGCTGCTGTGGCCCAGGAGGGACCAGGATGTCGCCAATTGCGTCAGAGGACAGAGGGGGCGTCGAGCAAGAAAAGGAACCCTCTCAGCAGCAGGCAGCACCCGCAGAAGTGCCAGAAACAGGCACTACAAAGAGGCATGAAACAGTGCTCACCCGAAGTCGCAGAAAGGAGTCCCACGTCGCCGGAGAACAACTTAGGAGGTCGTGCAATGCAGGTTAGAGTGCCGTGGACCCAGGATGGACTGTGCACAAAGGATTTCCGGCGGAAATTCACGGAGGCCGGAGTAGCTGCAAAAGTCGTTGTTCCCAGCAATGCAGTCTGGCGTGGGGAGGCAAGGACTTACCTCCACCAAACTTGGACTGAAGAGTCACTGGACTGTGGGAGTCACTTGGACAGAGTTGCTGGATTCAAAGGACCTCGCTCGTCGTGCTGAGAGGAGACCCAGGGGACCGGTGATGCAGTTCTTTGCTGCCTGCGGTTGCAAGGGGACGATTCCGTCGACCCACGGGAGATTTCTTCGGAGCTTCTAGTGCAGAGAGGAGGCAGACTACCCCCACTGCATGCACCACCAGGAAAACAGTCGATAAGGCAGCAGGATCAGCGTTACAGAGTTGCAGTAGTCGTCTTAGCTACTTTGTTGCAGTTTTGCAGGCTTCCAGCGCGGTCAGCAGTCGATTCCTTGGCAGAAGGTGAAGAGAGAGATGCAGAGGAACTTGGATGAGCTCTTGGCATTCGTTATCTAAGGAATCCCAAGAGACAGAGACCCTAAATAGCCAGAAAAGAGGGTTTGGCCACCTGGGAGAGAGGATAGGCTACCAACACCTGAAGGAGCCTATCAGGAGGAGTCTCTGACGTCACCTGATGGCACTGGCCACTCAGAGCAGTCCAGTGTGCCAGCAGCACCTCTGTTTCCAAGATGGCAGAGGTCTGGAGCACACTGGAGGAGCTCTGGGCACCTCCCAGGGGAGGTACAGGTCAGGGGAGTGGTCACTCCCCTTTCCTTTGTCCAGTTTCGCGCCAGAGCAGGGCTAAGGGGTCCCTGAACCGGTGTAGACTGGCTTATGCAGAAATAGGCACCATGTGTGCCCATGAAAGCATTTCCAGAGGCTGGGGGAGGCTACTCCTCCCCTGCCGTCACACCATTTTCCAAAGGGAGAGGGTGTAACACCCTCTCTCAGAGGAAGTCCTTTGTTCTGCCATCCTGGGCCAAGCCTGGCTGGACCCCAGGAGGGCAGAAACCTGTCTGAGGGGTTGGCAGCAGCAGCAGCTGCAGTGAAACCCCAGGAAAGGCAGTTTGGCAGTACCAGGGTCTGTGCTACAGACCACTGGGATCATGGGATTGTGCCAACTATGCCAGGATGGCATAGAGGGGGCAATTCCATGATCATAGACATGTTACATGGCCATATTCGGAGTTACCATTGTGAAGCTACATATAGGAAGTGACCTATATGTAGTGCACGCGTGTAATGGTGTCCCCGCACTCAAAAAGTCCGGGGAATTGGCCCTGAACAATGTGGGGGCACCTTGGCTAGTGCCAGGGTGCCCTCACACTAAGTAACTTTGCACCTAACCTTTACCAGGTAAAGGTTAGACAAATAGGTGACTTATAAGTTACTTAAGTGCAGTGTAAAATGGCTGTGAAATAACGTGGACGTTATTTCACTCAGGCTGCAGTGGCAGGCCCATGTAAGAATTGTCAGAGCTCCCTATGGGTGGCAAAAGAAATGCTGCAGCCCATAGGGATCTCCTGGAACCCCAATACCCTGGGTACCTCAGTACCATATACTAGGGAATTATAAGGGTGTTCCAGTAAGCCAATGTAAATTGGTAAAATTGGTCACTAGCCTGTTAGTGACAATTTGAAAGAAATGAGAGAGCATAACCACTGAGGTTCTGAGCCTCAGTGAGACAGTTAGTCACTACACAGGTAACACATTCAGGCACACTTATGAGCACTGGGGCCCTGGATGACAGGGTCCCAGTGACACATACAACTAAAACAACATATATACAGTGAAAAATGGGGGTAATATGCCAGGCAAGATGGTACTTTCCTACACAACCCCCCCCAAACGAAGGACAATAAGACTAGCCATGACCTGATGAGTCTTCATTGTCTAAGTGGAAATATCTGGAGAGTCCATCTGCATTGGAGTGGCTACTGCCAGGTCTATGTTCCACTGTATAGCCCATTCCCTGTAGGGATATGGACCACCTCAACAATTTAGGATTTTCACCTTTCATTTGTTTTAGCCAAAGTAGAGGTTTGTGGTCTGTCTGAACAATGAAGTGAGTGCCAAACAGGTATGGCCTCAACTTCTTCAGTGCCCAGACCATAGCAAAGGCCTCCCTCTCAATGTCAGACCAACGCTTTTCTCTAGGGGTCAACCTCCTACTAATAAAAGCAACAGGTTGATCTTGGCCCTCAGAATTAAGTTGTGATAGGACTGCCCCTACTCCTAATTCAGATGCATCAGTTTGGACATAGAATTTGTTAGAGTAACAAGGGCTTTTCAGGACAGGTGCAGAGCACATGGCCTGCTTCAGCTCCTCAAAAGCTTTCTGACAGTTTGCTGTCCATAATACCTTTTTAGGCATCTTTTTGGATGTGAGGTCATAAAGAGGGGCTGCAATGGAGCCATAGTTCTTAATGAACCTCCTGTAATACCCAGTGAGGCCTAGGAAGGCTCTCACCTGAGTCTGAGTAGTAGGGGGAACTCAATCTATAATAGTTTGAATTTTCCCCTGTAGTGGTGCAATCTGTTCCCCACCAACAAGGTGTCCCAGATAAACCACCTTCCCCTGCCCTATCTGGCACTTTGAAGCCTTGATAGTGAGGCCTCCAAAACTTTCCATAGGTGGACCAGGTGATCATCCCATCTGGAGCTAAAGACAGCTATATCGTACAAATATGCTGCACTAAAAGCTTCCAGCCCTTGCAGGACTGTGTTCACCAACCTCTGAAAAGTGGCAGGTGCATTTTTCAATCCAAAAGGCATTACTGTGAATTGGTAATGGCCTCCAATGGTTGAAAATGCAGTTTTAGGTTTAGCATCTTCTGATAATTTGATCTGCCAATACCCTGCAGTCAAATCACAAGTGCTTAGATACTTGACAGATGCCAGTGTATCTATGAGCTCATCTGCCCTGGGTATAGGGTGAGCATCAGTTTTGGTTACCTGGTTGAGACCTCTGTAGTCAACACAAAACCGCATTTCCTTCTTTCCATCCTTGGAATGAGGTTTTGGTACAAGTACCACAGGAGAAGCCCATGGACTTTCAGAGTGCTCAACCACTCCCAGTTCTAACATTTTCTGCACCACTTGCTTTATGCAGTCTCTGACATGGTGAGGCTGCCTATAGATCTTATTTTTGAAAGGCAAGCTGTCTCCGGTATCTATAGTGTGCTCACACCAAGAAGTGGTACCTGGCACAGTAGAAAAGAGTTCAGAAAACTGACCCAGGAGATTTATGCAATGGTCTTTCTGCTCAGCAGTAAGACAATCAGCCAAAACTACACCTTCCACAAGAGCATCTTGTTCTGTGGAAGAGAAGAGATCAGGTAGAGGATCACTGTCTTCTTCCTGTCCCTCATCAGTTGCCATGAGCAGGGTGAGATCAGCCCTGTCATAGTAGGGTTTCAGGCGATTGACATGGAGCACCCTAAGGGGACTCCTGGCAGTGCCTAAGTCAACTAAGTAGGTGACTTCACCCTTTTTCTCAACAATTGTGTGGGGTCCACTCCATTTATCTTGGAGTGCTCTTGGGGCCACAGGCTCCAAGACCCACACTTTCTGCCCTGGTTGGTACTGAACCAAATCAGCCTTCTGGTCATGCCATTGCTTCTGGAGCTCTTGGCTGGCCTGAAGGTTTTTACTGGCCTTTTTCATGTTCTCAGCCATCCTTGATCTGAGGCCAAGTACATAATCCACAATATCTTGTTTTGGATCTTTTAAAGGTTGTTCCCAACCCTCCTTGACAAGTGTTAGTGGACCCCTAACAGGGTGTCCAAAGAGGAGTTCAAAGGGGCTGAAGCCCACTCCTTTCTGGGGTACCTCCCTGTAGGCAAAAAGGAGGCATGGTAACAGGATATCCCATCTCCTGCGGAGTTTTTCAGGGAGACACATAATCATGCCTTTTAGAGTTTTGTTAAATCTCTCCACCAGTCCATTTGTTTGTGGATGATAGGGTGTAGTGAACTTGTAAGTCACACCACACTCCTTCCACATGGCCTTTAAGTATGCAGACATGAAATTGCTTCCCTTGTCTGATACTACTTCCTTTGGGAAGCCCATCCTGGAAAATATTCCCAGGAGGGCCTTTGCCACTGCAGGTGCTGTAGTGGTCCTTAAAGGAATTGCTTCAGGATATCTTGTGGCATGGTCCACTACCACCAAGATAAACCTATTGCCTGAAGCAGTAGGAGGGTCAAGGGGGCCAACTATGTCAACCCCTACCCTTTCAAAGGGAACCCCAACCACAGGCAGTGGAATAAGGGGTGCCTTTGGAGTGCCACCTGTCTTGCCACTGGCTTGACAGGTTTCACAGGACTTACAAAATTCCTTTGTGTCCTCAGACATTCTAGGCCAATGAAACAGGGGAACAAGCCTGTCCCAAGTTTTCATATGTCCCAGATGTCCTGCTAGGGGAATGTCGTGGGCTAGAGTTAGGAGGAACTTTCTGTACTCCTGAGGAATCACTAACCTTCTGGCAGTTCCAGGTTTAGGATCCCTTGCTTCAGTGTACAAGAGGTTGTCCTCCCAGTAAACTCTGTGAGAGTCACTGACATCCCCATTAGCCTGTTTGACAGCTTGCTGTCTTAGACCCTCTAGTGTGGGACAGGTTTGCTGTGCCACACTCAGCTCCTCCCTGGCAGGCCCCCCTTCACCCAAAAGCTCAGCAGTGTTTGCTTCCAGCTCCTCTGGTGTAGGTTCTGCACAGGGTGGAAATTCTTCTTCCTCAGAACAAGAATCCACTGAAGAGGGAGGGATAGTAGGAAGTGCTTTACTTCTACTAGCCCTAGCTTTAGGGAGCACTTGGTCCATTGTTCCAGGATCCAAGCTTCCCTGTCCTTTTTGCTTTTTGGCCTGAGCCCTGGTTAAAGCAAGAATATGCCCTGGGATGCCCAGCATTGCTGCATGGGCCTCCAACTCCACATCTGACCAAGCTGATGTCTCCAAATCATTTCCTAGTAGACAGTCTACAGGTAAATCTGTGGCTACCACAACTTTCTTTGGACCAGTAACCCCCCCCAGTTGAGATTTACAACAGCCATGGGGTGGCTAAGTGTGTTGTTGTGAGCATCGGTTACTTTGTACTGGTGACCAAGTAGGTGTTGTTCAGGGTGGACCAGTTTCTCTATGACCATAGTTACACTGGCTCCAGTGTCCCTGTAGGCCTGAACCTCAACACCATTTATTAGGGGTAGCTGCTTGTACTTATCCATATTAAGGGGACAAGCAACTAAGGTGGCTAAATCAATAGCCCCCTCAGAGACTAACACAGCCTCTGTGGTCTCCCTAACAAGACCAACCCCAACTAAGTTACCAATAGTGAGCTCAGCTACTCCCTTGGATTCGTAATTAGTAGGTTTGCTCCCACCACCACTGTTATTAGTAGGGACACTAGGTGTAGCAGTAGGGGTTGTAGTGGTAGGAGGCTTGGTGCTTTTCTTTGGACAACTGGGATCTGTTGTCCAATGGCCTTTTATTTTACATAAATAGCACCATGGTTTCTTTTTCTTGTTTTGATTAGAAGAGGATTTGGGCCCACCACCCCCACCAGAGTGTGTTTGTGGGCCTGATGAAGACTCATTTTTAGATTTGTCCCCACCCTTGTCAGAAGACTTACCATCCTTCTTCTTGTTGCCATCTTTGTCACCCCCTGTATGAACTTTTCTGTTCACCCTTGTTCTGACCCATTTGTCTGCCTTCTTTCCCAATTCTTGGGGAGAGGTCAGATCAGAGTCCACCAAGTACTGGTGCAACAAATCAGACACACAATTATTAAGAATATGCTCTCTCAGGATCAAGTTATACAGGCTGTCATAATCAGTAACTTTACTGCCATGTAACCACCCCTCCAAGGCCTTCACTGAATGGTCAAAGAAATCAACCCAGTCTTGTGAAGACTCCTTTTTGGTCTCTCTGAACCTTATCCTGTATTGTTCAGTGGTTAAGCCATAACCATCCAGGAGTGCATTCTTAAGAACTTTGTAATCATTAGCTTCATTTTCTTTTACGTTAAGGAGCCTATCCCTACCTTTTCCACTAAATGATAGCCATAGGATAGCAGCCCACTGCCTTTGAGGGACATCCTGTACAGCACAGGCCCTCTCAAGTGCAGCAAACCACTTGTTAATGTCATCCCCCTCCTTATAAGGGGGAACTATCTTATGCAGATTCCTGGAATCATGCTCTTTTGCAGGATGACTATGGGGAATACTGCTGCTGCCACCATGGGTTTCTAAACCCAGTTTCTGTCTCTCCTTCTCTACTTCTAAAGTCTGTCTATCCAAATCCAGCTGTTGCTTCTTGAGCTTCAGTCTGGTTTGTTCCACTCTCAATCTATTGTGCTCCCTTTCTAACAATCTGTCATCAGGGTGGGTGGGAGGGACATGCCTTGAAACAGAAGTATGGTGAGAATGGACAGAAGGAGACCTGTCCCTTACAGAGGACACCCTAACAGCTTGGCTAACAGAAACATCAGTACCACTGTGGTGAGAATAAATGCTTTTGCTATGATGTGAGACAACACTATTTGTATGGTGTGGCTCTTCATCATTACCAACTATGCTAGACTGTCTAGTAATGGGCAGGCTAGGAAGTTTCTTTCCTGAATCTTTTCCTGGGGGAGTCCCTGGATCAGATTGGGAACCATTAGCTACTTTTTCTACAGATGGGGCACTTCTAGCCTTATCCTGTTCTCTAAGCATGTTTAGTAATAGTTCCAAGGAAGGATTCTTCCCTACACTCAAACCTCTCTCCATGCAGAGACTCCTTGCTCCTTTCCAGCTAAGGTGATCATATGCAAGTTTGGACAGATCAACATTTTGGCCTGTGCCAGACATTTTTAGAGAGAGTTAAAGTGATAGAAAAGGATAAAAAAAATTGTCAGAGCTTTTAGGAAGACAGAGAAAAAAAACTTTTAAAACTTTTTAGAACTTTTTAGAAAGTTTAGAAGTACTTTTCAGCACTTAGAAAAGAGTGAAAAGAGGAAATGCAAAACTTTTTGGCTACGTGTATATACACTGAACTTGTTTTGTATATTTTTCTCTTATGAAAAGTACAATGACAAGAGTGGTAAGTAGTCTCAAAGCACTTATCCCACCGCTGCACAACCAATGTAGGAGGCTGGACTGGCTTGTAGTGAGTACCAAGGGGTACTTGCACCTTGCACCAGGCCCAGTTATCCCTTATTAGTGTACAGGGTGTCTAGCAGCTTAGGCTGATAGATAATGGTAGCTTAACAGAGCAGCTTAGGCTGAACTAGGAGACGAGTGAAGCTCCTACAGTACCACTTAGTGTCATATGCACAATATCATAAGAAAACACAATACACAGGTATACTAAAAATAAAGGTACTTTATTTTTATGACAATATGCCAAAGTATCTCAGAGTGTACCCTCAGTGAGAGGATAGGAAATATACACAAGATATATATACACAATACCAAATTATGCAGTAATAGTCTTAGAAAACAGTGCAAACAATGAATAGTTACAATAGGATGCAATGGGGACACATAGGGATAGGGGCAACACAAACCATATACTCCAAAAGTGGAATGCGAACCACGAATGGACCCCAAACCTATGTGACCTTGTAGAGGGTCGCTGGGACTATTAGAAAATAGTGAGGGTTAGAAAAATAGGCCACCCCAAGACCCTGAAAAGTGAGTGCAAAGTGCACTAAAGTTCCCCAGAGGACAAAGAAGTCGTGATAGGGGAATAAGGCAGGAAAGACACAAACCAACAATGCAACAACGCTGGATTTCCAATCTGGGGTACCTGTGGAACAAGGGGACCAAGTCCAAAAGTCACAAGCAAGTCGGAGACGGGCAGATGCCCAGGAAATGCCAGCTGTGGGTGCAAAGAAGCTTATTCTGGACAGAAGAAGCTGCGGTTTCTGCAGGAACGCAAAGGGCTAGAGACTTCCCCTTTGGAGGACGGATCCCTCTCGCCTTGTAGAGTCGTGCAGAAGTGTTTTCCCGCCGAAAGAATGCCAACAAGCCTTGCTAGCTGCAAATCGTGCGGTTAGCTTTTTTTGGGACGCTGCTGTGGCCCAGGAGGGACCAGGAGGTCGCAAATTGGACCAGGAGGTAGAGGGGAAGTCGAGCAAGACAAGGAACCCTCTTAGCAGCAGGTAGCTCCCAGAGAAGTGCCAGAAACAGGCACTACGAGGATGCGTGAAATGGTGCTCACCCGAAGTTACACAAAGGAGCCCCACGTCGCCGGAGACCAACTTAGAAAGTCGTGCAATGCAGGTTTGGCTGTGCACAAAGGATTTCCGCCGGAAGTGCACAGGGGCCGGAGTAGCTGCAAAAGTCGTGGTTCCCAGCAATGCAGTCTAGCGAGGTGAGGCAAGGACTTAGCTCCACCAAACTTGGACTGAAGAGTCACTGGACTGTGGGAGTCACTTGGACAGAGTTGCTGGATTCAAGGGACCTCGCTCGTCGTGCTGAGAGGAGACCCAAGGGACCGGTAATGCAGCTTTTTGGTGCCTGCGGTTGCAGGGGGACGATTCCGTCGACCCACGGGAGATTTCTTCGGAGCTTCTAGTGCAGAGAGGAGGCAGACTACCCCCACAGCATGCACCACCAGGAAAACAGTCGAGAAGGCGGCAGGATCAGCGTTACAGAGTTGCAGTAGTCGTCTTAGCTACTATGTTGCAGTTTTGCAGGCTTCCAGCGTGGTCAGCAGTCGATTCCTTGGCAGAAGGTGAAGAGAGCGATGCAGAGGAACTCGGATGAGCTCTTGCATTCGTTATCTAAAGAATCCCAAGAGACAGAGACCCTAAATAGCCAGAAAAGAGGGTTTGGCTACCTAGGAGAGAGGATAGGCTAGCAACACCTGAAGGAGCCTATCACAAGGAGTCTCTGACGTCACCTGGTGGCACTGGCCACTCAGAGCAGTCCAGTGTGCCAGCAGCACCTCTGTTTCCAAGATGGCAGAGGTCTGGAGCACACTGGAGGAGCTCTGGGCACCTCCCAGGGGAGGTACAGGTCAGGGGAGTGGTCACTCCCCTTTCCTTTGTCCAGTTTCGCTCCAGAGCAGGGCTAAGGGGTCCCTGAACCGGTGTAGACTGGCTTATGCAGAAATGGGCACCAAATGTGCCCATGAAAGCATTTCCAGAGGCTGGGGGAGGCTACTCCTCCCCTGCCTTCACACCATTTTCCAAAGGGAGAGGGCGTAACACCCTCTCTCAGAGGAAGTCCTTTGTTCTGCCATCCTGGGCCAGGCCTGGCTGGACCCCAGGATGGCAGATGCCTGTCTGAGGGGTTGGCAGCAGCAGCAGCAGCTGCAGTGAAACCCCGGGAAAGGCAGTTTGGCAGTACCAGGGTCTGTGCTACAGACCACTGGGATCATGGGATTGTGGCAACTATGCCAGGATGGCATAGAGGGGGCAATTCAATGATCATAGACATGTTACATGGCCATATTCGGAGTTACCATGGTGAAGCTACACATAAATAGTGACCTATATGTAGTGCACGCGTGTAATGGTGTCCCCGCACTCACAAAGTTCAGGGAATTGGCTCTGAACAATGTGGGGGCACCTTGGCTAGTGCCAGGGTGCCCTCACACTAAGTAACTTTGCACCTAACCTTTACCAGGTAAAGGTTAGACATATAGGTGACTTATAAGTTACTTAAGTGCAGTGTAAAATGGCTGTGAAATAACGTGGACGTTATTTCACTCAGGCTGCAGTGGCAGGCCTGTGTAAGAATTGTCAGAGCTCCCTATGGGTGGCAAAAGAAATGCTGCAGCCCATAGGGATCTCCTGGAACCCCAATACCCTGGGTACCTCAGTACCATATACTAGGGAATTATAAGGGTGTTCCAGTAAGCCAATGTAAATTGGTAAAATTGGTCACTAGCCTGTTAGTGACAATTTGAAAGAAATGAGAGAGCATAACCACTGAGGTTCTGATTAGCAGAGCCTCAGTGAGACAGTTAGTCACTACACAGGTAACACATTCAGGCACACTTATGAGCACTGTGGCCCTGGTGAACAGGGTCCCAGTGACACATACAACTAAAACAACATATATACAGTGAAAAATGGGGGTAACATGCCAGGCAAGATGGTACTTTCCTACACTCAGCTATCAGGTAAAGTATGATGGCTGAGCTTAACCTGTGCTTCTCATAAATTTCCTCCTCAGTCTGGTCAAAAAAAGTTATGTGCACTCCAAAAATGCGCTCCTGTCTCCTCCTCCCTCTCCTCAAACCTGCAAGATCCTCATTCTCCTCGCCATGACGTAGAGTGCAGCCATTGTGGAAGAGCAACTGAGGCATTCTGGGCCTCTTTATATAAGTTGCACCTGGTTACCACCTGGTTTCAATTTGTGGTAAATTGCATGTGCAAACGGCCATTCTGCGAATAATCGCAAATTGAGATTTTTTGATGCAATGCATTGCGAATTCATTTTTGCGTGTCACAATCTGAGTATTGCAAATAGCATCCCGATTTAACGGATCGCTATCTGTGATTCTCTAATTCGGTGTTGCAAATTGCGGTTTGCAATTAGCGATTCGGTAATTCTTATTGCTATTTGCAAAATGCTGTTTGCGACACGCTATTTTGTGATTCCTTATTTTCGCGCTGCGAATGGCTTTCATACATCGCAAAAGGCATTTTTGCATTAGCAAACAGACAATTTTTGCGATTCGCACCATTTGCGAGTGCAAAAAGCTTTGTTACATCTGGCCCCAAATCCATGGAAGTTAACCTTCACATCCAATCAATCAATTACAGGGTTCCTGTAGAGTGCAAGCTTGTCACCCCAGGGGGGGTCTTCAAGCACTCATTTGGTGCTGTGGGACTCAGCCAGCTGGTGGGGGTGGCAGTCAAGGAGCCAGGTCTTGAGATTTTTTCTGAAGTCCTTAAGGGAGGGGTACTAGCGAAGGTGGATGGGGAGGTCATTCCAGGACTTGTGGCCAGTTGGTAAGAGGAGCGTCCTCTGAAGCATTCGCAGTGGATGTGTGGGGTGTGGGCCAGAGCGAGGGTTGCTGATCAGAGTTCTCTGGTTGGTTGGTGTAACTGTTGATGTAGGTCCATTCGATGTTGTTAAGGGCCATGTATGTGTACATGAGGACCTTGAAGAGGCATCTTTGCTGTAAGGGGAGCCAGTGGAGGTCCCTGAGGTGGGAAGTGATGCTGACTCTTTTGGGGAGGTCTAGGATGAGTCTTGCTGGAGAATTCTTGAAGATCTGCAAGAAGCTTAGGAGCTGTTTGGTGGTTCTGATGTCAAGGCAGCTGGAGACGATGGCCTGGAGGGGATGGGTATCCAATAAAAACTCTTGAGGAGCACACCAAGGATGTTGAAGCAGGTTGAGGAGACAATGTTGATTTGTTGCTTTATGCTGGGATGGGTGTCCAGGATGATCCCAAGGTTCCTTGCATGGCTAGAGGACAATGGCTAAATCCTCACATCTGGGGACCAGATGCAGCTATTTATGTATTTCATCATTGCAGAAAGCACGTCTTGTAGCACACCATTGAACATTGGTTGAGATATACCACCAGATATAGCCACAGTGTATTGAAAAGAACCTGTGGCCAGATGCAATACTGCCATTAGTCTAATAATTGGTGGTATACATGAAGGATTAGTGTTTTGTGGCAGGAGATAAGGCTCGTCTGATGACATAAATCCTGTATTGTTTGTCTATTCAAACTAAGGCAGTCCTTATGAACATGGAGGTCTGGGCCGCCATGCTGGCGGTGGTGGAATTTCTGATCCGACTGGGCAGCTCTGAAAGCAGCGCTGCCTGCCAGATAATGAGTCTGGTTCCACCAGCCTATACCTGGCGGTTTACACCACCAGGAAAAGGCTGGCGGAATGGGTGACTCGGACGGCCCTGGACTTGGCATGGGGAGTGCAAGGGGCCCCCATGCACAGCCCAGTGACGCATTTCACTGCCTGATTTACGGGCAGTGAAATGCGCGATGGATGCTGCTGCACCCGCCGCACTGCTACATTTCCGCCGTCTCCATTTGGACCAGGCGTCAATGTACAGGCCCAGCTGAATGTTCTTTATGTGGCCGGCGGGGGGGTTCTGCGCACTGGCTGTCTTCTGTTGACCGTCAGCACCGAACTCGGCGTGTTTTCCTGCTGAGTTTGTAATGAGGGCCTAAATCTCTTAATTACATCCCTCTCTTTCATGGTCTGAAGGCATGAAAATGTGTGATATAATGGAGTCTCCTCCTTCTCCCAGGGTACCTATGTGCGGGAAACAAACAAGTGTCCAGAGTGACATATCCGGAGAGTAAGCATAAAGCCATGTGACAAAACCTGACTGGTTCAGAAAGCAGTACACATAATTCACCAAAAAATGCCTACTGCCCAACATCCACCTATAATCCCCATTGTGGTCTACATGAGTCTGTAACATCCAAAAACTGTCTCATGAGCACATAAGTATCATCACTTTGATTTGTGCACATTGAATACCGTCACCAGTGGTGAACAGTTCACCGCTGTAATTTGGCGTTTCTGACTAGTGATGCTATACTCCAATGTTTGTGCAAAAGATATGACTGAGAAATGGAGTAATACCCATGTCAGCATGCTACAACACATTTGCATTGGTGGTGACACACTTAACAGTCACCTATACTGTACTTCCCACCGCTAAAATGGTAGATGCCTGACCTTGCATTTTGTACATTTGGAAGCTGCCACCAACGAAAGTCAACCGTACCATGGGCGGTTTCATCCATGGCGGACACAGTCATAGGCTAAACTGGTGATTCTGACTGTCGCCGCCCAATGGCTGTGTCCGTCTATGCTGATGACCGTGTATGTGACGTACATGTACGCCTTGGTTTGTAAAATAACTCACCTCTTAACACTGCGGCTAGCAACACCTCATCCATTTAGGCTGTGTTTGCAACCTCTGGGAACAATCATGCCAGGCCAAGCAGGTGAGAGGGCCCCTGCCTTCTGTCCAGAGGAGCTGGAGAAACTGGTGGATGAGGCCCTCCCTTGTTTGGCCAGCTCTATGGCTCACCAGAGGAGCACATAACTATTTCATATACATATTTTACTCTGTTCAACTCCATCCTTTCTATTCACACAGGCTACAATGTGCCCCTGAGCCCCTTAGTGAATTCAGTTTACCTAGGTAGCATTTTGTGGTCCCTACATTGGTTTAAAGCATAATGGATTATGGAGCCATGTACTTTGTGTACTTAACTTCACCACTGTGATGTGTGATAATACTTAAATCCTCTCTGTGTTGCATGCACATATCAGTGCAAGTGCACATTTCAGGGTATCCAAGATGTATTTGCTAATCAGACCATGTTCAATGAGTAAAGGAATGTACGTGCAGTACAGCGCCAGCTGTGTATGTACACTGTTAGAAGCAGTTGAGGATGATGTTATCTATGTGTACAGTCCCACATATCGCTCAACCCATATCAGGCATCGCCAAACTATTGTCTGAGAGCTAGCTACTCATCACTGACCCTTTCAGAGTGTCACACAATTGGATGGCACAAGAGGTATTTTCATGGATTGATGCAGTGGAAATGTTATTTCCATGTATGTTCTGCATGTTCAGCCTGCAGAGAGCAAGGAGTGACAAATTGCTTTGCTAATTATGGGCCATGACCCAGCATGTGCCAGAGGTACTGTGGCAGTATGACTGATGCACAGGGCAGGCTCTCTATAGACCTGCATATCCTTGGGTATTCTCAAAATTAGTTTTCAAAACCAATAGTAGCTAATAGTTAATGGTGACTGAGGTAACACCATGGCCTTCTTTCTATTCCCACACATTGCCAATGTGTGACATTTTCCAATGACAGTCCCTGTACTTCCACTGGTGTGTTGTCATACTTTTCCAGTGGTTATGGCTCTGAACAGGCCTACTGCACTTGTGACAAAGTAACAGTGCAGATAGCTGGGAAGAGAACATGGCATGTGAATCACCAGCCTTGTTACATGGAACCAATCAAATGAGACGCACAATGGTATGCTGAATGCCATCTCTGTAACAGTGCAGTACATACCACAACAACTCAATTAGACGTACTATGACATCTAATTCGGTACTCCACATGTCAACACTTCTCTGGAGAGGAAGCTTCCAGTGACACCAATTCCAGCCCTTTCATTGCACCTAGGCCTTAGGGTGGAGTCTATACGGTGGTAAAAGCCTGTATGGACCATATGTATCACATGAATGCGTTTGGCTGTAAAGGTGTTTGTACAGTCATGCACAGGTGTCTTAGTAGCTCACATCACAGTGCTTTTCACTTGGGATTGGGCTAGATAGTGTTAGAGTGCTGCCTTAGTCAGTGTAGCCCATGACGAGGCTTGAGGATACTCTGCAGTTGACTAAAAAAGTGATAGTTCTTGTCTCTGTAGTTTTCAGCATGTGAGAATCACACATGCAATATTGCAACCGTTTGATAATCCTTGTGCTAGGTGTATTCAAAATATTTGTAAAATCTTAAAACGTACAGTTCTGAACTGTTTATTCATCTATTGCATCCATACAGGTCAATGCCCATCAGACGCAAGGGATTTGGAGGGCCATCGCCCGTAAAGTGCGCGCCCTGCGGGTCTATCGCCAGTGTAGCATCCATTGCCATAGAATATGGGAGAACCGGAGATGCTGGACCTGTAAGATCACGGAGGTCCAGCTGGGACTGTCCTCCCAAAGTGGGTGGAGTGTACGTCGGACCCTGACCCCCCCCCCTATGGCCCGCACACTGGTGGTGGCCTACCTGGAGCTTCATCGGAGGTTGAGGGACCCACAGCAGCTACAAGGGTGTCTGGCCAGAGTCATACATGTTACATTGCCAACTTGATGTGTTACAGGCAGGCATTTCCCCATCAATTTGGGTCTGACCCAGGTGCGATGCACAAGAAGAGTTATGCTTTGTGTAGGTGTGGTAATAAGTTCAGTCTGATATGCTTTGCCTATTGTCCTTCTGAGCAGGAACACAGCAGAATCCAGTCTACTACCAGTTGACTCTCTTGAGCAGACACATGAGTAAGTAAAGTGATTCATCAGCCAGTGTTTGATGTTGTGGGTTGGAATTGAACCCAACAGGCCACTCAGTGTGTCAATTGTGATGCAGAATCACTACTGAGTCTCATGTGATGGGGGCCCTCTTACATCTGACATGGCATACTGTGCAATTTGGATGAACATTTCCCCTTGGCATGTGGATAATGTACAGCAATATGAGATAGAAAACAGCACTGGTGCCATAAGTATTAGTGCATACATGTTGGCGTTTAATAGAGATTCCGTGAACATCAACAACCTTCAATGGACTATTGACCTTTAGGCATGCAATGTAGGAATGGTGTTTTCAATAGTTCCAATCTGGACTTGGGATGTCCTTAGGTCTAGCTGGTTCATTATGTTGTGAATATTTGTAGACAAATCTCTCAGATATTTGGACCAGATTGCCTCCAGTCTACTTTTCAGTTCTACATGTGTTACATAGCAAACAATCTTAAGTATTGCTTTCACAAGGCTTCTCAGGCAGTGGATATATTAGTTAGTTACTATTAGGAAGTTTCAACAGTGTGACATGAGCATTTCCATGTCCCCTTATTCTG